>NC_140545.1:29247721-29887721 GCF_057382185.1 Mchenga conophoros | reverse complement strand
TAACTGTACGTTGCCATGCGTTAACTGTCCGTTGCCATGCGTTTACATGCGTTGTTATGGGTTAACTGTCCGTTGCCATGCGTTTACATGCGTTGTTATGGGTTAACTGTCCGTTGCCATGCGTTTACATGCGTTGTTATGGGTTAACTGTCCGTTGCCATGCGTTTACATGCGTTGTTATGGGTTAACTGTCCGTTGCCATGGGTTACCGGTCCGTTGCCATGGTAACCGGTCCGTTGCCATGGGTTACCTGACCGTTGCCATGGGTTACCTGACCGTTGCCATGGGTTAACTGTCCGTTGCCATGCGTTTACATGCGTTGTTATTGGTTAACTGTCCGTTGCCATGCGTTTACATGCGTTGTTATGGGTTAACTGTCCGTTGCCATGGGTTATCTGTCCGTTGCCATGCGTTTACATGCGTTGTTATGGGTTAACTGTCCGTTGCCATGCGTTTACATGCGTTGTTATGGGTTAACTGTCCGTTGCCATGCGTTTACATGCGTTGTTATGGGTTAACTGTCCGTTGCCATGCGTTTACATGCGTTGTTATGGGTTAACTGTCCGTTGCCATGCGTTTACATGGGTTGTTATGGGTTAACTGTCCGTTCGTTGCCATGGGTTACCGGTCCGTTGCCATGGGTTACCGGTCCGTTGCCATGGTAACCGGTCCGTTGCCATGGGTTACCTGACCGTTGCCATGCGTTAACTGTCCGTTGCCATGCGTTTACATGCGTTGTTATGGGTTAACTGTCCGTTGCCATGGGTTATCTGTTCGTTGCCATGCGTTTACATGCGTTGTTATGGGTTAACTGTCCGTTGCCATGGGTTATCTGTCCGTTGCCATGCGTTTACATGCGTTGTTATGGGTTAACTGTCCGTTGCCATGCGTTTACATGCGTTGTTATGGGTTAACTGTCCGTTGCCATGCGTTTACATGCGTTGTTATGGGTTAACTGTCCGTTGCCATGCGTTTACATGCGTTGTTATGGGTTAACTGTCCGTTGCCATGCGTTTACATGCGTTGTTATGGGTTAACTGTCCGTTGCCATGGGTTACCGGTCCGTTGCCATGGTAACCGGTCCGTTGCCATGGGTTACCGGTCCGTTGCCATGGTAACCGGTCCGTTGCCATGGGTTACCTGACCGTTGCCATGGGTTAACTGTCCGTTGCCATGCGTTAACTGTCCGTTGCCATGCGTTTACATGCGTTGTTATGGGTTAACTGTCCGTTGCCATGCGTTTACATGCGTTGTTATGGGTTAACTGTCCGTTGCCATGCGTTTACATGCGTTGTTATGGGTTAACTGTCCGTTGCCATGGGTTACCGGTCCGTTGCCTTTGTTATATTTGTTATGTCCTCGTGCTTGGCATGTCTGGAACCGTGCAGAACATGGTTTGGCAAAGACTTGCTAAAGTCTGCAGGGCAGCTTATGTTGCTCCAAAACCCACGCACATCATTAAGCACTGATGGTGCCTTTAAAGATATGCAAATTATCCATGCACAGATACCAACTTTGACATAGGATGGTCAGGCTCTCCACTTGGCCACAGTGCCTCTTAAATGAGCCCTGAACAGGCGTTTCTTGGTGGCGTTTAGATCTGTCTGCATGGTGGATATTTAACTTTATATTTGTGGATGCACCACTGAGGGTTTCCCAAGTGTTCCTGAGCCCATGCAGAGATTTTAACTGCAGCATCGCAGCTCTTTTAAACTTTTGCCTTGTATACAGAGATTTCTCTGAGATGATGAATTCCTCTATTTCTTTTCAATTTGATGTTGAAGAAAATTATTTCCAAATTATTAAACAAATTGCCCTTGTAATCTCTCACAGTGTTGAACCCCTTCTCATTTTTGCTTCTAAAGTCCTCCTCTCTGGGGTACTCTCTGTGTAATTTTATACTTATGTTACTAATTAACTGCATTTGCTCTCAGATGATGCATCACGTTTTTTTACTCATTTTTTCCAGTCTTTTGTTGCTCCCATTTAAGGGTGTTGCTGGTATCAAATTCAAAAGAAGCTTTTATTTAAAAAAAACAAACAAACAAAAACCCCACAATTTTTCAGTGTCATCACTTTGCATTTAAATATATATTTAAATATATATACGCATTTATAATATGATTTGTATTTTGCTTTGTTTAAAGAACAGGGTTATAATAAAAACAAGCAGGTTTGATTTGATTTACTTACAGTCCATTGGCAAACTCGTTCATGAGAGGTGGCAAACTGGTAAACGTGAGGATGGGAATGAGGGCGAATGGCAGCTGGGAGAGAAGAAGAAGAAGATGATGTGTTACACTAAATGATCACACCAACTGTTAACCTCTTCGTCCACTGGGAGGTGCAGAGGGAAGTCTTTTGGCACATGTGGAGTGATTTTGTAATTTTTTTTCTTTTTAGCTACCTCTATGTCTGCTTGTACTTGTAGTAAAGTACAAGCAGACAAACACATCTCAAATGTATTGTGTTGAAGTGATATCTACTGAAGATGAATTAGAGCTGGTCTTTGATGTATTACCAGTCTGTATCACAAGATGGTGCTGCAAATGAATGTAATCTTGATGTACTTTTTAAATAATTGTGTATTTTGAGATTTTACAAAGATCTTCTTATTTATTTATTTCTGCTGCAGGGGCTGACACAGAGATATACAACTACATTTAGAAGTATATCAATGAACTCAACCCCATGCATGTCTTTGGACTGTGTGAGGACGCTGTAATACCTGGAGAAAGCAAGTAAACTCGACACAGTGAGGCCGCTTCCAAGGAGACAGTTATGTTAGCTTTAGGAAAGGAACTTCTGGTTTTAAGCAGGTGTGGTTTACACGGGGGTGACTCTCCTACAACGCTTCGCATGCACAGGAGGAACAACAAGGTGTCCCTGGCTTTATATGAGTGACTTCAAAGAGGAGTGAGGCATCTAAAAAACATTTCCCGCTAAACTGCTGCCCCCTGGTGGTGAAAGGTTTACATAAATTCTGGAGATATTACTAGTTATCAACTATTTGTTAGTTAACAGCAAATAACTAACTAAAGCTGTAATAATCATACTGAATGTAGTATTACTACATTCAAATACTACATACACTAAGTATTACTGTTAACATTTTTAGAAACCCTACTTATTTAAAAGGTTTTTCATTATTTTGTGCAATGCAGAGCAAAACTGTTGATTTTAGTGGTCTTAAATGGCTCGACTGGATTTATTTAACTTTACACAGTATCATTACATTCAGCTTTATGAGGTTGTAAATGTTTTTGGTTAAAAAACAACAACAGTTTTTTAAGCAATGCTTAAAAAAATCTAGAAATTCTCTTGTTAAGTTTGGAAGTTTGAGCACTGGAAATCAATAATTCAGACTACAGCTCACATCAGACCACTGATGATTCCTTTATGATAGAAATGCTGCAAAGAAACCAAGACTTCAGAAGACCAAGAAGAAGAAGAAAACTTGGAGGAACAAATATTAGACATCTGGATGAATCCAGATGTGAGCTCTGTGTCTTTGTGAGGCACAGTCAAGGTGAACGGATGTTATCTGCATGTGTGGTTCCCACTGTGAAGCATGAGACACGGTTGGTGATTTATTGAGAATTCAAGGCAACACTTGAACAGCATGGCTACCACAACATCCCACAGCGAAACGCCATCCCATGTGGTTCATGCTCAGTGGGGCCATAATTTGTTTTTCCAGCAGCACCGTAAGAGCTGCTTGACCAAGAAATAGAGTGATGGAGTGACCTGACCTCTGCAGCAATCTGACCAAAACCCAGCTGAGTTTGTTTGACAGCCAACAAATATTTCCATATCAATAACTATGGCATGGTTTTGATGTGTTCAGTGTTGATGTCTCTAAGGAATAAGTGTCCAAACTTATCTTTTCAAAGGGATGTGGTGTTTGTTTGATTCTAGGTGCTTGTAAAGTTGAGGGAAACTGAGGAGTAAATTAAAGTCCCCCAAAAAGGATTGATCCCACATTTCCCAGATGCAGCTCGTGTTTTTCCATTAAAACCTCCATGCCCACTGCCTTTATAATCCACAACACCACTCTGTAACTCTGGTTTTTAGCTAACACCTCGCCCTGAGAAAAAACCCTGAGGAAGTCTTCAGGTTTTTGTTCCTCATGTTATGAAAACTTCCCCCAAAAACATATTAGTAGACATGTTATTACAGATCAAATGAGACATGATGAAGGTAGTTATACACAATGTCGTACGATGTACGCACAAGCAAACATTTTCCCTTCCTAGTTATGGAAAGAGTGAAAATGCTTCTTTACACCTGTTTGCAGGACACCTGCTGTTATAATGATAGACTACAATGATGCATAGCTGCAGTGTTTGTAGCTGCTGCAGTCAACACCTTCAAGAAACCTCATGTATAAATTAATCTGCAGTGATGCACAGTGATTTCAATTGAGGAGGCTTAATGCCTTTAAGCTCTTTTATGTTCATTTATCAGTTTTAAGATGTAGTTCTACACATGACCAATCCCACTATGCAGACAGTGGTACAGCTGAATTTTTCCCCTGTAATTTTTGTCTTGCTTAGCTTATCTGAGCATGCATCTGTCCTAATGCACGCTCACTCATCCAGGTAAGGAAATCCCAGAAAGCCGATCCATCTGGATGGAGCAATTTCAGTGGGAGTGATAAAATGTTTCTCCCACTGAAAACGTCCAGATGATATATTGCTGTTTTTAAGCAATAAAGATTAATGATCATATTTAACTGTTTTCACACACTGAGCAGCACAAACCACGATGAGTAAACCTGACTTATAATGGTGATTAACACCTGCAACATTTTCACTGCTGTTTTTGAATTTATCAGCGAGAGAATAACAATAACCGCCTCAGTATAAGGAATAATAATCATAGCATCAATATAATATATTAGGACTTTCGGGACAGGCACTGTGATTAACACGTATGCACCACACTAGAGAAGCATACATGTGGGCAATGACACTGGGCCCTTACATAAGTTACATCCTAGGCTCTACAAAGATTCTCCACAGAATTAGGCATAAACTGTTTCAGACAGGTTTTTTGTCTTGGATCAGTATGAAATATCTGGGAGCGAATATCACAAACATGGTCATCTCAGGAATACAGAAACTCGTCCATCTACCGCTCAAACCTTTTGTTTGTGTGGTGCAGCCAATCAGAAGAAGTCAGCTTAAAGGGAGAGATGCTTAAGCTGCTTAAAGCTACTGTAGTAGCCTCTGGG
The DNA here is from genome assembly GCF_057382185.1 of Mchenga conophoros. NCBI lineage: Eukaryota > Metazoa > Chordata > Actinopteri > Cichliformes > Cichlidae > Mchenga > Mchenga conophoros. The sequence continues at coordinate 29,882,485 of NC_140545.1, read as the reverse complement.
GATAATTATACAGAGCTGAAATAGAACAGAATGGGTTCCTTTAAAGAAAATAAAGTAGTTATTATGTATCAAAGTAATATCCACATGAATGCCTGGACCTAAGGTTTGCCTGCTTTCCTTGGGGACTGTGAATCAGTGTATATTAAGTATGCAGGAACATTAATTACACACAAATGAAGTAACAAAGATGCTTTGCAACTCATTCGTGCTGTGTATTCAATATTTCTGAAGCAACTGGACCCAGTCTGGCAACATTTTATTCACTACAGACAATAAATTCTTTCATACTGCAGGATTACATCTGAAGCAACTGGGTCAACCCTGTTTCTTTTTTCCAACGAGGCATTCTTATTGCCACTTAGACAGTCTTATCTTATCATTTAACGATAAGAGTACAGCCTGTTTTGATTTTACCAACCTAGAATTTGATCCAAAACCTGAAAACCAGTCCTGCTTGCTTGTGCATTTAAGTTATGTTAATGACCTTAATGCACTTAATAAGAACAGCACTACAAAGATAAATAAGCCTAAAAGAATAGTGGTGCTGTTGGCGGATGGTTGAATGAAGCTGAACTGGTTTTAACCTCTGTCTGACCTGCATGCTCTGCAGCACGTTCAGGAAGTCATTCATGCCTGTCAGGTGCTGCACGTCCTGGAAGATGGCCACGAGCAGGGTGGGCATGATGGCAAGCGTGCGGGTCAGCAACACCCGAGCGAAACGTGACCAGCGCAAGTTTAAGAAGCCCTGAGGGAAGAAGAACAAATGAGTCGGTGACATTTACAAGAAAACGGGGCTTGTTTACAAAAGATTTAGTGAAGCAAACCGACTGCAGCTGTACGTGATTATAAGTAAATAAGTAAATTACACGCAGGAGCTTTTGAACAGGCCAAATAAAGGGCTCAAGTAAAGAAAGAATGGGAGAACATATCTGCGTTAAAGGGAAAGAGTTAGTGCTGACATTTCCACTGTTTGAGCTTTACATGTGGTTTTTGTTCACATCTGGTTCTTCCTTTCTCACTGACCTCCATGACAAACTGGCCGGAGTATGTTCCAGTCATGGTGGAGCTCTGACCAGCTGCAAGGATCCCCACGGCCCATATGTAGAGAGCAGCTGGGCCAAAGAAACAGCCGAGCACCACTCCCTGTTACAGACACGCAAACACAGATGACAGTGGATAAAAAACAGAAAACATGCTCTGCAAAACCAGCGCAGGCCCACTTTGCTGCCACTAAAACCAGAGAGGGAGTTAAGAATAAATGCATGTTAATGTCATTGTCACCATTTCCTGCAGGGCTTGAATCCAGATGATCTCAGAAATATTATATAAAACACAATCCTGTCATTATGTGCTGCAAATTTGACCTGTTTATGTGCTTTTAAGTTTTACTGAATAAACTACACGGAGGCTACAAACACCCCGAGTTCTGTTCGCAAGCAGGGGCGTCAAACACACCACTTTTTTTAAAATAGTGAAAAAAAACCAACAATTTCTGTGAATTCACGGATAACTTCTGCTTTTAATTACAGCGTAGGAATCCTTTATTCCCTACAGTGTAGCCCAATGAGCTGTACTGATGGGTGTCTTTGATTTATTACAGGAATATTTCATAACAGTGTGGAAAACGACATAATATACGGCAATAGAATGTGATGGACAGACCTTAGCTGGATAATCAGCAAATAAAACGAGTGATTGGTTGGATAGATAATCTGATGTAGCAACACATGCATGAATGAGCCTTTAAATTTAAAAATAAGAAATGACCCCGAGCTTTTCTATTTGTTTTCTGGGCCGTAGCTGGAGATCAGTGATGATCCCCAGCAAGCGCTCTGAGTCAATTTGACGCAGAAGCTGATGATAGCTCTTTGTGCAATTTAAAGCTCTGTGGTGAAATCACACATGCATATGCAAGTATAAGTATGCTCAGACCAAATGTGTCCACACAGTTTCTGAAAAAAGCCACAAATATTTTCCCTTAAGTTCGTTCACTCCTTTTCTTGTAATTCCACTACATACGGTCACTTCATTAGATACAGTTCAACTGCTTATTAAGGCAAAGCTCTAATGAGTTAATTAAATGTTAGCAGATCAATACATTCAGGAACGGTAAAGAGAACTTGCTGCTAAACACGTTGTGATTTAAATAATTAACAACCATCTCTAGTGTTTACAGAAAGTGGCCCGAAAAAGAGAAAAATATCTAGGGAGCAGCTGTTCTCGGGGGAAAAAATCCAACCAAAGCATGCAGAAGAGCATCTCTGAATGCAAAAGACCACACCAGTGCCACTCCTGTCTGCTAAGAGCAGGCAACAGGCTCCAATACACAGAGGCTCAGCAAAACTGGGCAATAGGAGAAAAGTGTTCTTTATTTTTGCTGCAACATTCGGATGGTAGATGTCAATTGAATAGATGAGGTTAAACGGACGATTTGCATCAACTGTGTAACACTATCATGTGAATATGGGCCAAAATCTTAAATTGCGTTCCAGCAGCTTTTTTAATTGATGCCAGCTCTGAAGGAAAAAACAAAGTTCGCATTTTGTGTGGATCAAAGCTTGCAGACACGTGTTTGCCTCTAAATGTGTCACCTGGTCTGAATTTGCATCAATTCACATCTTTGCACAGACTTCGATTTTAGCTGTTGTTCATCACTGATCTCAACGGGAATTGCAAGAAGCATAAAAAAAATAGCATTTCAGACATGCACAAGGAGATGACCTTAAAAATCTTTAAATTAGGTCAAGTTTTGGTATACAGTGGTCCTTCGCTATAACGCGGTTCACCTTTCGTGGTCTCGCTGTTTTGTAGATCTTTTTTATGCAATTTTGCATGTTTTTTTTTTTTGTTTTTTTTTTTTAAACAGCACATTGTGTTCTGTATTCTGATTGGCTGTAGACCATTTCCTTCTGGATTAATAAAGTATTTCTGATTCACCTCAATGACTGTCAATGGTCCTATCCGCTAACATGGAGGAGGCGGGGTTTATGACCTATACTGCAGCCAGACACCAGGGGGCGATAGAGACGTTTTGGCTTCATTCTTGGGGAGCTGTCGCGTCGTCCATGTTTTATACAGTCATTGGTTCACCTTGTCAAATTTACCTAAATCTTCGATCACTACCAATGTGACTCTGAAGTGAGGTACTGTATGTTTGTAAGTTTTCTCCAACAAACAAAAATTTCGATGAAATGTTTTGCACCATCAAAGGCAACCGCGGGTGACTTTCGTTTCGTTCTATAATACTGGACTTATTTTTCTACGAAGGTTTGAACTTTTAGAGTGTTTAAACCAGAGAAAAGTGTGGAAATGTTCGAGCCTGTCGGAGAAAAGTGTATAAAGTGTGTAGTGAGTGGCTTTACAGCCTTAAAACAGCTATAATAACTGTAAAAAAAAAAATCAGGTTAGCCACTTCGCGGATTTCACACAGATTATTTTTAGAACGTAACTACCACTATAAACGAGGGACCACTGTAGTTTGAGTCTTATTACTTTATAATCGCACTCAATTTAAACATGTGGTATGAGCAAATATGCTGAGAGGCGTGCATTCAACAGTATCTTTACCTGTTTATTTGTAAACATATTTGTTTTGTTATACATTTAAATGGTCACAGACTTTTCTTATCATGTTTCAAAAAAAAGCGCCCCTCCAACAGCCAAACCCATCTGTTCTCTGATTGGATTGTTACATTTGTGATTGACATGACATTGACCAATCAGATGAAAGGAAGAAAAAATTCGTACTTGTAACTTGCAGGGGTCCACACACAAATCTTTTTTACACACACAAATTCTTTTTACACATACAAAAGTGATTTACAAGTACAAAATATTTATGACCACATTTTGAGCCCATACATAAAAGCTTACCCCTTTGTAGATGTCCACCTTGAGAGTTTCATTATTCAGAGGGAACAGGTCTAAATGCGGACTGCCTGTTTGATTACAGACATTGAACTGAAAAAAGAAAATGGGGGGAGGGAGGAAAGCAAAACAGACTGCTGAATTTCCATCTCGACTCTGAACTTTTATTAGATCATAAAGCAGCTGCAGAGATACTTACCACCTCTTCATTTGTGCGCTGATAGAAAGCCTCAGCAAAGACGGCCACCACAAACACATTGATGAGGAAAGAGACAAACAGTGCGACGGTCGACTCGATGAAGAAGTATTTGTTGGCCTCTTTTACCTCTTTTTTGTTTGACCGATCTACTTCTCGAGACTGAGAGAGAAGATTTAGAAACTCACTGACGATGCCAATGCAGGTTTCACACAGCTGATTAAGCAGGGATTTCATTACTGTCTGACCTTGACGAGAGCAGAGTGGAGGTAAATGTTGTGAGGCATGATGACGGCGCCCACGATGCCGACGGCCTGAGTCAGCTGGACGGGTCCGCAGCCCTCGCAGTACGGCACAAACATCCCCTTCAGCAGCTGGCCTTGGTCTGGACCCACTGTTACATACTGAAAAGGAAGCAAAGAGTGATTTCAAAAGCAAAACATTTAGAAGATGTAAATTAGGACGAACCTGAAGAGACCAGAGACACTTGGTGATTTTGTTGGGTGGCACATTTCAAGCTTGGTACAAACATTCATGTGATGTTTAGAGGAAAAATCTTAACACGGTGATCAAAAGATTTCAATGCGACATTTGTGGTTTTCAGTGAAGTCTTAACAACCTGAAGCTCATGTGTTGTGGTTTTTTTTTTGTATTTATATAACTTTGGTTCCTCTTTTGTTGAGTTTCCCACATTCTTCTGTTCCTAGTATTCCCAGTGTTTCCCTGTCTTTCCATTCCTCTGTCTTGTCTACGGGATTACTGCCTTTCTCTGTATTTCCTGGAGTCTGTGATCTTGTCGAGGTGTCAGGGATGTTGTGACATTTGACCAAAACAATATTTCCCACTATGACTTACTGATTATGCCAAAAAATCATAATCATGATCATTTTGATAAATATCTCTATTTTCTTGTTTTAATAATCGATGGAAGCCGAAAGTCCATCCATCAATTCCTCTTCTAGAGAAGCCTGGACGTCCTCCAGCTCATCCAGGGGAACAGTGAGGCATTCCCAGCCAGCTGAGAGACATAATCACTCTCGCATGTCCTGAGCCTTTCCTCCTACCTCCTACTGGAAGGACGTGTGGAACACCTCAGCTGGCTCCTTTCGATGTTGGCAGCAGTGGCTCTACTCTCAGTCTGACTGATTTCCCTCTCTCCACCACCCTTTGGAGAAAGCTCATTTCCACCACTTGTACCATCTCATTCTCTCAGTCACTACCCAGAGCTTGTAATCAGAAGTGAGGGTAGATTTAAGGTCACTCAACTTCAACTTTAACTTTCTCAGTTTCATCTCAAGTTAGTGTGTTTATTTATACAGAGAAATGGAGGAGTGGCAATAAGCAGATTTCACACAGTGGGCACAAGTTGAGAATGAGTGTGATTGCACAGGGGTAAGAACATTTCTGAACACATATTATTGAATGAGGTCTATTGTCTTGATATTCTTAAAAAAATATCCGGTTGAGATTTGGACATCATTTTGGATCCAGGGACTTCCAGGTAGTATTAAAAATATTTTGCTTACTTTTCCCCCACTGACATGTTGTGACCCGCTGATTGAGAGACCCCCCCCCCCCCCAACTAATTTCCAGATAATCGTGTGTAAGTGTTTATACCTCATATCCAAATGTGATCCCCATGATTGTAATGAGGAAACCAAAAAAGGCTTCCAGCTTTCTCAGACCTGCAGAGACAAAAAATAAGCGGCGTGCTTCATTTATTGCTGACATGCCGACGTACAGTTTGGAAGTGATTAATCCAACCTACCGTACTTGTCCAAGAAGAGGAAGACAAACGTGTCAGTGATGGTGATGAGGACACCCCCCCATAAGGGGATCCTGTGGATAAACACAAACAACGGAAAAGATCATCGCCAAGGAAGTAATCGACTCATTTTATGGCAATCATCAAACTGCGACTGAGTCCCAGTGGCCGTTAAACTGATGCTTAGTCTGTTTACACCACCTGCCAGAGGAGAGGAGGTTGAAAGCGATGGCGCAGCCGATGACCTCCTGCATGTCTGAGCCGATGATCGCCAGCTCCACCATCACCCACAGGATGATACGAGGCACCTATCAGAGTCAGGCAGTGTTTACAAAGGTCTGAGCTGACATAGAATTCAGTTTGCAACACATCCGGCATGTGAGGAAACCTTTTATTGTTGGAGATTTTTACTCTGTGGCACAACTACTGCTTCTTACAGTGTTTGGGAATTCAGCTGTCTTATCAGCTTGTCCATCACCTGTAAAGCACTAAACAGCATGATTGGTGCCGTATTTACTGGACTTTTATTGAATTAGTATCCAGCAATCTCCTGACAATAAAAGTCAGGACCTTTCGCCCTCTGCTGCTTCAGTTGGTCATTGCCGTCACGCTGCTCACGTGGATAAATGAAGGCCTAGTTTTATGTCTAAGCTCTTCTCTGCAAAAATGTGAGCGAGGTGTGAGGAACAGAGGACAGAAAAGCTGAAGCTGCACAATGAGAATTATTGGTTTAAGGCATGTCGACGTGGAGGTGCAACAATCATACACAGTCACACCACAATTCAAGGACTTTGATGTAGGACAGAAGCCTTCTCTGCCCGCTCTTCTCCCATCCCATCTGGGACAGGTTGCGCCTTAAACCTTTTCAAGAACATATAAAGTGAATTTACGATGGCAGAAGGTGTTCATGCATTCCTGCTTGAGGACACAGCCTTAATTTACCTTTGACTTATAGGCACAAATTAATTTTCCAGGACTTCTTTTCAGCTTTTCATCATTCGATAAATCAATTAATAAACCAAGCCGGCAGTCAAAGCATTTGCATTTTCAACTGTGTCACTAGTCCTGTAAACTCAGAAAAGTTAACAGATTCAAAGATAAGAAGTCAATTCATTCATGCAGCTCTGCATACGTTTCCCTACTGAAGCTTAAAAAAATGTTTCCAACAGTGGGCAGTGTAGCCTGAGAGGACAGAAAGAGAGCAAACAGAGGCACATTTGTAACAGTTATTTTCTCTCTTCATGTTTTACAGATGCAAATATTTCTTATAAGCTGGATTTAAAAATATATCCACATGAATAATTCATGCTGTCACTGTTTTGTAAGTGTCACCGGCTCACGCTGGTTTGATTTAATGTTTTGAGACGCATAATCCAAGGATTACAGCTACTGTAACAGCAGTGCTTGTAATGCAAGGAGGCAGTTTCAGTAAACTAAGACTGCTTCTGCTCACAGCCTCTCAGTCAGACTTCATCCTGCTCGTGTTTTAGAACGGTGATGAGAAGAGAGAGCGCAGAAGCAGCAGCAACAACAACAACAACAACAACGGAAAATAGGACAATAACGGCCAACGTATCTCACAGTGTGGTACTGGCGGTTGCAGACTTCAGCCAGGTGCATCCCAGTGACCACGCCTAGCCGAGCCGCCAGCCTCTGCAGCAGCAGGCCGACGATGGTGGCACCCAGCAGCACCCAGAGCAGCTGAAAGGACGAGGGCAGAGAGCCGAACAGTTAATCAGAGCCTGTGAGCTGATAGGTAACATGATTGTGAAGCTGCCCTAAGATCTGAAAAGAAACTGAAGCCAGGAAGTGGTTTAAAACACCACCAGTAAATTATGAAATCTCTGTATGTCGTTCTGTCTGTTATTTGCCCTTCGATCAGCTTGAAACCCAGCGAGTTGTTGCTCGAGTACGTGTAGTTTGAGGTTGTTTGAATCAGTGGTTCTTATCTTTTGTCTAAGGCTGTTTTCACAGCTGCCGTGTTTCATCAGTTTAAATCAAACTGGTTTGTTTTCCCTCTTGGTGCGGTTCGTTTGTGCAGATGTGAACACAACAATCGCACACCAAAACAACCGTACTGAGATCGCCTCGGGTCTTGGTACGGTTCCACACGAACTTCAGAACGGTTTGTTTATCCTGTGAACGTGATCTGAACCAACTACAATGGGTACATTGCAAGCTTGTCTTGTATCCAGAGATGCAGCAAGGTAGACGTGCAAGGATCTGTACGGGCTGGCAGCTAGCTGTGAAACAAACCTAAATTCTCCGTGTTCCCTGATAGTCCAGAACACGGCACCTGCTTCCTGTATTTACTTTTGTTGTTCCCGCCCCAGACACACCTATTTTTAGAATTTCCGCTTTATTTTTGTTTTATTGTGTGTTATTGAGCCATTTTACACTTTTATTATATTTTATTGAGCCATTTTACACTGCTCAAAAAAACCCCAAAAACGGTTAAACTTCAGTTAGGAAGCATAAACTGATTCAGTGGTTTATGTTCCTGACTGCACACTAATATAGCCCTGAAGTGTAACGGACTTTGTGTTACACCGATGATCAAGGGCCCACTTACTTTTTGGAGCGATGCAGCTTATATAAATTTCTTTTAGATTATAGTAAACTGTATTTTACTTGAAAGTAATTCTATTTTTTGGCACTACTGTCTGTTATTGAGCTATTTTTATATGTTGTTACTGGTTGTGTCAATGTTTTATCTTCTGTAACAAAGCAAGTTATCAACCTTTGGGATAAATAAAGTACGTCTAAGCCCAGCTTGACTTCTTTATCTTAAGTTGTGGCCCTCTGACAGAAACAGATTTGCGTATATAGAAAACTGGAACCTTTGCATTTTATGAAGCGCCTCTGCTTTTCAGTCAGTGTGAGCGCGTTTTCTGTGAAAAGAGACTGTTGTTTTGCGGCCACATTAACCTGACGTGAACTTTCACGAGTCCCGTACCCCTTTTTTACCATCTGCTTCTACTTCCCCTGTTGCGACATACTTCTTTCTTTGGTGGAAAACCTAAAAACGATAAAGGAAATGCAGTTTTATTCTTATGTCTCGCACTCCCTCTGCCTCCCCCATGACGGAGATGATGCTTTACTCTTCATCTATATTCTTATTTCATTTTAGAACTCTGAATATAATCTGTTTATGTCTTTCTTTCTTTTTTTCCTGTCAAACAAACATATTTTGATCGCCTTATCTGAATTAAATCAATTAACACTTCTTCTCAGCACATGTGTTCAATGTTTGTTTGAAAAGACTGCTGCTGCTGGTTTATAAAGCACAGAACGGTTTATAAGCCAGCATGTTTTACATGTCTGGTCTGCTGCGTATTGACCCCTCAGGTCTCCCAGTACAGGTCTGCTTTCTGTCCTCAGAGATAAAACTAAACATAGAAGCAGCAGCTTTCAGGCTTTTTGCTCCACATGTCTGGAACAAACTCACATAAAGCAGGAGTAACTCTGTGTTCTGGTAAACTAAGACTGAAGACTTTTTGTTTGCCACTGCCTTTTATTAAAACCAATTAATTCTTGAACCAATTTCTTTCTAATGTGCTTTTACACAGTCTTATGTTGCATTTAGTTTTATTCAAAGCTTTTTATGTTATTTTATGAGAAGCAATGTGAATTTTATTGTTGTTGAAAAATGTTAAACAGATTAACTTTGTCTTAATTAACAATAATTAATCCTCACATTACTGAGCCGCTACGAGACTCTTGAGCACTGCTTTTCTGTGACTGTGCTGCAGCCTTGTCGCTGTGATTGGCTGAGGCTCACAACCTTTAAAAGCCCTGCATACCTCAAGACTGACGGTCAGGATTAAGGCTTAGGGCCCGGTCACTCTTACACCAGTCTCAGTAAACATTCACTCAGTTTAAATGATGCGACTCCGAAGTTCAGGAATGTTTCCACCTGTTTAAGGGCAAAGGACACTTTTGTTAAACTTTGACCTGCAGTGCTGTGGGACTGGTGAATTTCAAAGTCGGACTTGTCTTTCAAGAAATATTGCTGAAATGCAAAAGAACAAATGACATAACCGGAGCAACCATTAATGCTGAAAGGTATCTACAGGTTGCAGAGCAACACATGATGATTTAGGTAAAGGCTTTGTCTGTTCTGCACATTTACCAGCAGCAATGCTCCATAATCTGAGTCTGAGCGCTAAACGGGCTTGCTAACGCTCTTGAAAGGAAGTTCAATATAGCCAGACATTCTTTGTGTTAGCTTGGAAAGACAAAGACTGTGCACGCTCACAGAAAAGTGGAAACACGGCACGTCATTAAAGTCTTCTTCTGCACAAAATGTTGTCATTGAGAGCTACCTATTTCATTGCTGCCTACACCAGGAGATAGAAATTTATAAATAATATGAGAGGTTAAACATGCCACTGGTGCTGCAAATAAATCTGCAACTAATATTGTGAATACTCAAGCTTTCACTGCAGTGCTGCTGTTTATTTCTAACACGACAGCTGCAAAGTTAGAAACTTAAAATCTGACTTGGCCCAAAGCGCGATGATGGAGAAAACCACTTTGGTTTAGTTGTCGGATGAGTGTGGAGTGAATTTCATTGACTAAATCAGCTTGGTGATAAACAGCCTACAAACACAGTGATTCTTTTTTAATCTAATGCATGTTGTGTTTGCTACAACTCCAACACTGGGCATCTGATTAGGACCAAGCTGAAAATCATATTTATGCACATTCCTCATCCATACATGTGACGCACAGTTGGTGCTGGTATAACTTTGTGAGGTACTTCTCAACAGATTAAATGTTAAAAAGAAATTTAGAGAAAAGAATTAGTGAATGTGGCACTTTCAGACAAATTTAAACCGAAATCCGAACGTAACCTGCTCTGGACCAGTTGATGTGTTCAGCATAGGTTACCATGGTGACATAGCCAAGTTTAAAAAAGCAAGACGTGCGACCCATCAGTCTGTATTTGCAGTACACTCACTCAGACCTGTTACCCACTGAAAACATTTGGAAGACAGTAAAAGACTAAACAATAAACAAGGCCAGAAACTGTTGAGCAAATCAAATTTTACCTCAAGCAAGAACAGGAAAATATTTTTTATTTCAAAATGATAGAAACTCATGCTTTCAATAACACTAACAGAGTGTGAAGAAGAGGTGAAGCAGCCCCTGTCTCAACTTTATTGAAGTTTGCTGCCGGCAAAAAAATTAAAATGAGCAGATATTTTAAAACAAAAGGTTCCCACTGTAAATATTAGATATGTTTAACTTTGTTTTTTAGCTAAGGCTGCATTTCTTTTTAATTTTAGTAACCAAGTAATCAACGTTTTTTGAATTTGTTGCCTTTCTTGGTCCTGTGTTGTTATAACTTAGATATTTGGGGACAAAACTGCTGCTTGTACAAAATAATTTGGGAAGTATAGTGGAAAAATAGTTAATTACCAAATAATTATCATAATTGCAAATAAAAATGACTTCAGTTTAACTTTCTCTGACATAAGCTAACTCTTAATCAACCAAAACACAAACCAAGCATGATCTCAGTTACCTTGAAGCCAGCTTTGGCACCTGACTGCAGGTCAGACTCGATGTTACCTGGATCCAGGTAGGCTATGCTCATCAGAAACCCCGGGCCGGTGAAGGCCCAGAGCTTGCGGAGACTTATCCACCTCTGTGGCAGAGGGAAACAAAAGTTGCACCACTAATAACATCAAATCTTGATTTAACTCAGGTTTGCATATGTAATCCAGGGTTGATTTACCTCGCCGTCCTCCTCAGGGACAGGGACTTTCTCATCAAGGTAAGTGCTGGAAACAGGCTCATCATTGTGATTCTGGAGGAAGACCGAGGGTGTGGAGTGTACTCTGTGAGTGTATGTGGTCTGGATCACCCCTTTCTCTTCAACCACGTCATCCGCTGAAATTTAACACCAACATAATGACAAAAGCATCGTAAGAAAGTAGAAAAGTGAACTTTACACAGGTCAACAACACACAAACAGCATGTTAGGCAGGCAGACGGGTAGGAAAACAACTGATATATACATAAAAATGCGAAGCTTATAGTATAATAACATAATGTGTTCCAGGTAGGGCTGTGCGATATGACCAAAATCTCATATCCCGATATAAGAATTCTATCGTCCGATAACGATATAAATCACAAAATTTTTAAATTTTCTGTAAATTCTGTGAATCTCGGGCAGCTCGACTTGCGGAAAAGCCTGTTCTAACGTTTGAGTCTAAAGTTTATTTTTTAGCACCTGGCGGCTCTTTTTTTTTTTAAATTCTCATCCATAAATAATCTGCTCTTTCACGTGATTCAGTTTATTTTGAAAGGTCTCAACAGGATCTTGAGCTTTATTGTGAAAGGTTTATGTGGAACATAAACAAGCGGACACGCGAAGGTGTTACCGTCGCTGTTGCTAACGACAACGCATAAAAAAGGCGCTTGTCCGTCAGTAGTGTGGTTATATTAAATATAAGACAAAGAGAGAACTTTAAGAAATTAATATAGCCACTACAGTGACCATCAGAACGATGAAAAAAATATTGCCGCAAACAGTTTATTTTGCGACACCACGAAACAAACGATAGCGTAAGATGAAACGATAGATGTTTTTATATCGTCATCGATATACATCGTTATATCGAACAGCCCTAGTTCCATGTTTATCTTTTAGCTTGTTGAGAATGCAGTTTTGTTTTAAACTTTCATATAAACCAAAGTTTAACTGCTGTCAGAGGTGCAGGTAATAATGCTGCCACGTTCAGTCAGATGTGTGTTTTGTCTCCTTTCTTTTATTCTGTTTCCTCTGCGTTTTCTGTAAATCCTATCCTTTAAACAGATAAAGTCTATCGTCCATCCAAACATCTATTAACTATAACCATGTGTCTGCTGAGATTACAGGGCCCCAAACACATAACTGAAGATACAATAAAAAATACTCTGCTTTAAACAGTAATCTCACACCCAGCAAACACTTATTTAAAATCCTTTAAAAACATGACTTTATGAGCTGGAAAGTCAACATTAGAGTCTTTAGTTTAGGCTCAGGTCTACGTTTCCACTGTCCGCGTGCAGATCTCCACACAGCTCATCCCAAACAGCGAAAACTTGTTGAAGAATATTTTATTAGACAACATCAAGTTATGGTTAAAAGGTTTTAAGGTCAACGAAAAGACAAAGAATAAATTACGTGTGTCTAAATCTGCTTGGAAAGTGCCACACTTCTCCAAGCTTTAAGGACGGGCATCTCTGAGTCACGTGGTACGCCCGCCCAAGATGGCAGCTTAAGTTGGAGACGCGCACTCCTCTTCCCCCGAAACCTCGTTAAAAATAGGTCAGAGCTGGTTATTTGTCTTATTTGGGATCTGCCCTGGTAAATTCAGTGGAAGGAGTCAGAAGAATCATTACGTTTTACGCAACGATTCGATTATGCCGCGAGGAAAAACACACAACACTCAGGCTACTTCACTAACTACTATGGCGGAGACACCTGATGGAGTCGATGCCAGGTGTCCTTCCCAAGATGGTGTGGCGGCCGAGCTGACTTCTATAAGATCTCTGCTTGAGCAGGTAGCACAAGACATGACGGCGGTGAAAGGTGGTATCGAGTCTCTCAAGGAAGCTGTGAACAGTTTGGGTGTGAGAGTGGATGAAACAGAGACAAGAATTTCTCGATTGGAGGACGAAGAGGCTAAAGCCAGCTCAATATGTAAGATCTTGAAGATACAGAACCAGCGGCTGCAGGAAAAAGTAACGGCGCTTGAGGGTTCCTCACGGCGCCAGAATATTAGAATATCGGGTATTAGAGAAGGATCCGAAGGCAGTAATATTGAGGATTACGTGAAGAATCTGCTGTCTGAAGCTCTGGACATTGAGATGGGAGATTACTACGAAATAGATAGAATCCATCGAGTGGGGCCAGCTTTTCCGAAGCCCACTGCGGACTCCAGACCGAGACACATTATTGTTCGCTTCCTACGGGATAAAGCCAAGATGTCCGTGCTGGCGGCTGCCAGAAAAAAGGGGCAGATCGTTTGGAAAGGCATGAGAGTTCTTTTTTTCCAGGATTACGCTCAGGAGGTACAAGAAAAACGCAGGAAGTTTGATGAGGTGCGCCGCTTGTTGCAACAGTACAAGATTGGCTATTCTCTTCGTTTTCCGGCTGTTATGACTTTTTCAGTGGATAACCAGTATCATCAGTTTTCCAACCCAGCTGAGGCTAAGCAATTTCTAAGCGGCCTGGATTTGGTTAACATTCCGGGTGATGTAGATTAAGAGGATTTGATAAGCTATGGGTTGGTTTACTTCTGAGGGGGGGGGAGACGTAAGGAGGGACACCATCTGGGAATTTTTTTTGAGTGCCACGGACCTGCGATTTTTTATGTTTTCATGTTCTTTTGTTTTTTTTGTTTGGTTTTTTTTTTTTTTTTTTTTTTTTTTTTTCTCTTTTCTCGTGTTTGGTTTTGTTGTTGGTTTTGATGGTATGGTACCAACTGTCCTGTATAGACCTAATTTTTGGATCATTGGGTTGTCTCATGTTACTGGCTCTAAGAGTTGTTATATGGGTAAATGGGATATTCCTCTGGATAAATTTGTATAATAATTCGGCTCACATGGTGTTATGGAGTTATGTAAAATTGTGTCGTGGAATATAGCGGGTTGTCATAATGTTATTAAAAGGAAGAAAATCCTCACATATCTGAAACAGAAAAAGACTGATATAGCCCTGATTCAGGAGACCCATCTTGATGAGGCCGAATCATTAAAGCTTAAAAGAGACTGGGTGGCGCAAGTTTATTTTAGTGCATTTTCGGCTAGAAAAAGAGGGGTGGTCATATTGATTAGAAGAAACTTGGATTTTCAGGTCTTTAAGCATTATACAGATCAGGAGGGTAGATGGGTGGTTTTGGATGCATGTTTACAGGGGCGGAAAATGACATTGGTCAATATATATGCTCCTAATTCTCCTCAGCCACAATTTTTTCATGAAGTCTGTAACATGGTGCGGACTATAGGTAACACACACATTGTAATTGGGGGAGATTTTAACCGGGTCAGGGATGTCTTATTGGATAAATCTTCTTGTACTGGACTAAGCAAGGACCCAACAAACGCTGCGGTGGACGTGATGTCAGAGGAACTGAGTCTAGTAGATATATGGAGACTTCTTCATCCTCAAGAAAGAGATTATACCTTTTTTTCGCATCCTCACTCAACCTACTCCAGGATAGATTACTTTTTGGTGTCCCGTTCTTTGGCAAGTCAAACTATTGGGTCCTCTATTGGTAACATTGCTATATCGGATCATGCTCCCAT
Source organism: Mchenga conophoros (assembly GCF_057382185.1). Taxonomy (NCBI): domain Eukaryota; kingdom Metazoa; phylum Chordata; class Actinopteri; order Cichliformes; family Cichlidae; genus Mchenga; species Mchenga conophoros. The sequence goes on along the minus strand of NC_140545.1, from coordinate 29,867,351 downwards.
TGACCTTGTTCTTACTGACACTGATAATATTAAACCGTCACCTAGGTGGCGCTTGAATAACTTAATACTGAAGAATAAGGGTCATTGCGAATGTATAAGGGAAATGATAAAGGAGTTTTGGTTGTACAATGAGGGCTCTATTGACGACGTTGGAATGACCTGGGATGCCTTTAAGGCCTATTTGAGGGGGCGCCTTATTCAATATTGCTCCTTGATTAAAAAAGCTGAGAGGGATAAGCTGATGAAGTTGGAACAGGATATCAAGGAGCTTGAAAAACAACATATGTTGCTCCCAGAGAGGGACTTATGGAACAAATTAATTAAATTTAAATTTGAGATGAATAGCATATTGGAGAAAAAAGTGGAATATGCAATGTTTTGTCTAAATCAGAAGTACTTTGAACAAGGGGAGAGAACAGGTAAAATGTTGGCACACAGGGTTAAGCAGATAAAATCTAGTAACCTTATACCATCTATTTTTGATCCTAGTAATAATAATAAGTTGACTACTAGTAAAAAAGAAATAAATGATATTTTTACTAAATATTATCAGGAGCTGTACACTTCTAATGGACTGGTGGAGGAACAGAGGCTGTCAGATTTCTTCTCTTCTATTAAAATTCCCAGCCTGTCGGAAGATCAAAGAAGTATATTAGAAGGTAAGATTACATTAATTGAAGTTAAGCAGGCAATCGGCAGCCTTAGAGTGGGTAAATCTCCAGGTAATGATGGATTTCCATCAGATTTTTATAAGGTGTTTGTGGACGAACTAGCTCCAAGACTATTGTCGGTATATCAAGATGCGTTTCAAAGAGGGAGACTACCGTTTAGTATGCGATCGGCAGTGATCACGTTATTACAAAAAAAAGGGAAAGACCCACAGCATTGTGGGAATTATCGCCCAATTTCATTAATTAATGTGGATGAAAAAATTATTTCTAAGATATTAGCTTTTAGGCTTGAAAAAGTTCTTCCGTATTTGGTGCATAGGGATCAGGTCGGTTTTGTGAAAAATAGAAGCTCTGCGGATAATCTACGTAGGATATTGCATATACTCTGGAAGAGCAGGACTAAGCTAGACCCTGTCGTTGCCTTCTCTTTGGACGCAGAGAAAGCTTTTGATAAAGTTGAGTATCCTTTTCTGTTTCATACCTTGAAGAGATTTGGTTTCGGTCCCTTTTTTAGGCAGTGGATTCAGGTGGTATACACAGATCCAATGGCTACAGTTATTACCAATGGGATAATGTCACCCTCATTTTCGTTAAGTCGGGGTACTAGACAAGGTTCACCCTTATCACCTCTCATTTTTGCTCTGTTTTTGGAGCCTTTAGCCATAGCTTTACGTGAATGTAAGAAAATTAGAGGGGTGGATTTGGGTCAAGAAGAACATAAAACTTTTTTGTATGCAGATGATATTTTACTGATTTCAACTAACCCAGAACAGGCCGTTCCTGCAATTTCCTCAATTATTGATTCTTTCTCTGTAATCTCTGGATACACTATAAATTGGTCTAAGTCTGAAGCTATGCCTATTTCTAAATTGTGTCCGCCTGTTATGAGGAGTTCATGGCATTTCAAGTGGATGCCCGAGGGTCTGACTTATTTGGGGATTAAATTGACCCCTGGTTTAGACAACATAATGAAAGTAAATATTTCCCCAGTGATTCAAAACATCCGTTCGCTGTTGCAGAATTGGGTTAAAATAAATCTGTCCCTTTTGGGCAGAATTAATTTGGTGAAGATGATTATTGCCCCTAAACTTCAGTACTTTCTTCACATGTTACCGATAGCAGTCCCACATAATTTGCTAAAGCTTTATAATACATGTGTAGAGGGTTTTGTGTGGGCAGGTAAAAAGCCATTGTTCAATCGGTCTAAATTATATGCTGCTAAAGAGAGTGGTGGGTTGGCATTGTCTAAGATGGTCTGGTATCATTATGCTTTCTCCCTCTCTCAGTTAGTTAAGATACATAATTCCTCTACTGATAAGCCATCATGGGTTGGGATTGAGGAAAGTCTTGTGGCCCCTTCGTCTTTAGAGGCCTTCCTTACTCAGAAGGGAAGGCCAGTACCGTTTAAAGATCCAGTACTGTCTTTCATGCAAGAGACCTGGCTTAGAGCTCACCAATATACCAACAGCAGCCCTTATCTCACCGCTAGAGCCTCTATTTGGTATAATAAGAAAGTATTAATAGGTAAGAAACCGGTCTGGTGGGAGGCCTGGGCTAGGACAGGTATTAATCAGATGGGGGACCTATTTGGGCAGACTGGCATGAAATCGTTTGCAGAAATCAGACGAGAATTCAATTTGGATCCAAGGGAAATTTGGAGGTTTTTTCAAATAAGACATTGTATTAAAGCCATTTTGAAAAATAATCTAGACCCTCCATCTAGTGTTCAGAAGATGTTTGCAACCCCTGACAATAACAGAATCAGGGCATCTAAATTTTATGGGAGCTTCAGAGAGGCACACGCTCCCAGTTTGGGGGGACTGAGGCGGTGTTGGGAGAAAGATCTGGGTATCCAGATCTCAGAGGACAGTTGGAAGATGCTGATCTCATCATGGTATGTCTGCTCACCTGAAACACAGTCTCAACTTATCCAGTACAAGTTGCTTCACAGAAACTATTGGACACCCAGTAAATTAGTCAGGTTGAAGCTCGCAGATAAGGACATTTGTTGGAAATGTCAGCAGGAAGTCGGGACTCTAGTTCATATGTTGTATACATGTCGGAAAAACGATTATTTGTGGGATGGGATCATCAACTTGGTGAATGATATTTTTAAACTTAATCTTTCTAAATCTCCAGCTATATGCGTCCTGGGCCTACTACCTGACGATAACACTCTCTCAAAAAAACAGAGATTGTGGATGCGTCTGGCTTTTATAACTGGTTGCAGGGTAATTCTTAGGCATTGGAAGTCATCCAGCCCCTGTTCTTTCAAGGAATGGACCGAACAAATGTCTAGGATGGCATCATATGAACGGGTTATGTATAGAATGAAGGGAAGAGAAGATATTTTTGAGCAGGTCTGGGGTCCCTTTTTGCGGTACATTGACAATGTCTCTTAGACATTATGATAAATGGTCTCTTAGAGGGATATTTCATGTGTCATTGGTATTTTGGTTGTTGTCTTTTTTTTTTTTTTTTTTTTTTTTTTTTGCACCAGGGGGTTTTACCCTTATTCGTTTTTGTTTTTGCTGATGTTCTCCAGGAGGCGGTGTATTATTTTGTTTCTCCTGGGTTTTATTTATTTATTTATTTATGTAATTTTTTTTTTTTTTTTTTTTTTTTTTTTTTTTTTTTTGTGTGTTGTTTGTTTGCTTGTCTTAGTTTGTTTGTTTGTTTAGAAATGGACAGAGAACTGACAGTATGATTATTGCAGTTGTATATTTATTTATTAATGTTTCTGTCCATCCAAAAATATTAATAAAAAAAAAAAAAAAAAAAAAAAAAAGGACGGGCATCTCTTGCTCAGAGGCGTCAGAGTTACAGTGCATCACTGTGTTGACTTAGCAGGTGGAAACGGTAGGTTTAGAGGCTTAAACAAATAAGCTCATCATGCAACACTCCATGAGACAATGCTTCACATGTAGAGAGAACGCAGTGGTGTAAAGAAGTTTTTAATATTAAAAAAATATGGCTAACTGACTGTCTTTTCTAAATGTCTGGTCTTGGTTGAAAATCCAACTTTAACTGATGTTGGACACGTCACCGTCTGCTGGATATCCATCCTGGGCTTTCTAGTTGTTTAATAACATCCTTTCATCAATTAAGCAATAAAAATGATAAAACCCCTGATAAAATAATCCGTTCTGACATTTACTTCTTAGTCTGCTGCCCTTTTTTTTGTAGAACTATTTTCAACTTTCTAGCAAAATGACTTTCCGCCTTTTCACTTTTCAGCCAGAACACGTGATGGGTTATGCCTCCTCCCTGTTCCTCCTGTTTTTTGAAGCCTTCAGGGGTCCAGGTCATGTGAAGGCTTTTGTTTACAGCAGGTTTCTCCTGTTTTAGTCTCTTAATCTGAGCCAGCAATGTCTCTGCTATCAGGAACATGAGCTGCATCAGTCTTATCTGAGCAGACGAGCTGCAATTATGGCTGAGCACGAATACATTCAGAACTTGTTCTTCTTCATATCAAGAACATTGTGTAAAGTTAAAGTGTCTTAATGCTTCTAAAACACATTAACCCAGTTTAAGTTGCCCGTTGGACCAGGAGTGACTTCCAAGACCAGCCATGACATAAATCCTGCTCACAGCTTTGCAGCTTAAAGTAAAATTTTGTTTGAGCTCAGAAAAGCTTTCGGCAGAAGATCCTGAGTTTTCTGCCTGAATCCTTATACACAGTGAAGCTCAAACATCCAAGAGAAAAGTTATAAAATCATTATCATAATTTAAAATAAATAAAATAAGAACAAAAACTCAAATATTCAGCAAAGAGCTGATCAATTTTAAGCTTATAATTCATAAGAACTTGTCATTACTTCAGGAGAGGTTTTTCGGGGCTTTTTCCAATGTGACAAACATCAGAACAGCATAAACTGAGACTATTTCACATCCTATAACAGCAGCGAGTGGAACATTACCGATCCCCATGAGTCGACCAGCATCAGCCTAATCCTCGGCAGGAAACTGCCAGGAAAAAAATCAACAACATGCTGACATTTATCATTGTAAATATTTATATTGAATGATATTTAGACATCTATCCTGATGGCATTTTAAGCAATACTGTCCAGCCCAAAATAAGCAACAGCCAATATATGTTTATGAGTGGAAATGCCCTTTGAGAAGTGCATTAACTACAAATGCAGTGCAGCGTTTCACGGCCTGAGGAACTTCTCTGAGTCAAGCAGAAGAAACACTCAGATTCAGGTTTTTCTCTCTTTACCTTCAATCAGCAGGTGACCAACAATCACCGCTCAGGAGCTCTTGATCACATCGCAACGTCTTCTTTATTGTTTTGTACTTTTTAAAGACTTTCAATCCAGCAGTTTTCTCAAAATGTTCTTGCCCAGGGCACACCAAAGGGCAAGCCAAAATTTCAAGGCACACCTTTACAAAAACAAATAAAAAACGTACGTCTGCTGATATATCCTCGGTTCACGGCCGCCTTCTTCTTTTAACATGGAGATCATGGGCGAAAAACTGCCCCAGGGCCAGAACTGGTCCATAGACCATCATATATGATTTAAGTCTACTTCAACTGTGGACGCTCCACTTGAGTTTGCAAACAAACTTTTAGTTATAAACTGTAACAAATTTTCTCCAATTGTAAAGAAAACAGAAGTTTTCAACTTTTTCCTTAAAAAAAAAAATCTTGTTTTTAAAACAAGGACCGGTTATTCTCTACTATGTCTAGCATATATTTAGCATAATTCAGCACTGTTTTAATTCACGTCTTTAAAGTGCGCACACCTCTGCGCTGACAGATCTAGCCTGACATCTAACAAGTGTCCCCACTCAACCGGTGTACGTCCTGCCTTCATGGCCTCACGAGACACTGAGCAGACCAGGTGTCTCTCAGAGCACACATTTGGTTTGCAGTTTGTCTCTTTAGCCTGGGATCGTGCTAACTTTAACCAGCTGTTGACATCCTCAGTCCAGCTGGAGCCAGAAGACAGGGAGCTGTCACTTTGGTCTGTACCAACTCCCTCTCTTCTTTAGGTGGACGGTCGTCTGCACCGGTGTTTAGTTGCGGTCTGTGCCACAGGAAAAAAGTGATCATATTTCCTTCCTGCTGTCAGTCGGGGTTGTTGATTTGGTACAGTCTTATAATTCCCACCATCTGGGAGCAGCACAAAGGACTGGGGACTGAGTGTGTGCAAAGTATCGAAGATAAAGTTAAAAAAAAAAGGGTAAAAAGCTAATCTGAAGGCGCCTTAAACATGTATTCTTTTGTCCAGCAGGGTGCAAAAAGCCTTTAAGTTGTATAGATGCCTGTGGGGAAAACAGGCCTCAGTAAATACTTTACTGGTGACTTTATGTGTTCAGTTGTTTGTTTAAAAGGTATTTAGAAAATATGTGGCCACTCTTCAAGTCAGGAAGGAGGATAAACCTGTCAGGCTGTCAGATCCACCCCGCCCTTGCTTGTTACGCCTTTTTTCAAAATATGACAGACGGCAGACATGTTAAGCTCCGTGCTTCATAACAAGATGTCACTAACCACTGTCACAGTGGCTATGTCCATCTTTATATACAGTCTATGGGAATCACTGGTCTAATACAGGCATCCATCCCTTTTTCCTAAGCTTATTCAGGAGTGTTTGAGCCTATCCCAGATCTCATACGGAAGAGGGAAGGTACAGTGGGGCAAAAAAGTATTTAGTCAGCCACCGATTGTGCAAGTTCCCCCACCTAAAATGATGACAAAGGTCAGTAATTTGCACCAGAGGTACACTTCAACTGTGAGAGACAGAATGTGAAAGAAAAATCCATGAAGTCACATGGTAGGATTTGTAAAGAATTTATCAGGGTGGAAAATAAGTATTTGGTCAATAACAAAAATACAACTCAATACTTTGTAACATAACCTTTGTTGGCAATAACAGAGGTCAAACGTTTACTATAGGTCTTTACCAGGTTTGCACACACAGTAGCTGGTATTTTGGCCCATTCCTCCATGCAGATCTTCTCGAGAGCAGTGATATTTTGGGGCTGTCGCCGAGCAACACGGACTTTCAACTCCCGCCACAGATTTTCTATGGGGTTGAGGTCTGGAGACTGGCTAGGCCACTCCAGGACTTTCAAATGCTTCTTACGGAGCCACTCCTTTGTTGCCCGGGCGGTGTGTTTTGGATCATTGTCATGTTGGAAGACCCAGCCTCGTTTCATCTTCAAAGTTCTCACTGATGGAAGGAGGTTTTGGCTCAAAATCTCACGATACATGGCCCCATTCATTCTGTCCTTAACACGGATCAGTCGTCCTGTCCCCTTGGCAGAAAAACAGCCCCATAGCATGATGTTTCCACCCCCATGCTTCACAGTAGGTATGGTGTTCTTGGGATGCAACTCAGTATTCTTCGTCCTCCAAACATGACGAGTTGAGTTTATACCAAAAAGTTCTACTTTGGTTTCATCTGACCACATGACATTCTCCCAATCCTCTGCTGTATCATCCATGTGCTCTCTGGCAAACTTCAGACGGGCCTGGACATGCACTGGCTTCAGCAGCGGAACACGTCTGGCACTGCGGGATTTGATTCCCTGCCGTTGTAGTGTGTTACTGATGGTGACCTTTGTTACTTTGGTCCCAGCTCTCTGCAGGTCATTCACCAGGTCCCCCCGTGTGGTTCTGGGATCTTTGCTCACCGTTCTCATGATCATTTTGACCCCACGGGATGAGATCTTGCGTGGAGCCCCAGATCGAGGGAGATTATCAGTGGTCTTGTATGTCTTCCATTTTCTGATGATTGCTCCCACAGTTGATTTTTTCACACCAAGCTGCTTGCCTATTGTAGATTCACTCTTCCCAGTCTGGTGCAGGTCTACAATACTTTTCCTGGTGTCCTTCGAAAGCTCTTTGGTCTTGGCCATGGCGGAGTTTGGAGTCTGACTGTTTGAGGCTGTGGACAGGTGTCTTTTATACAGATGATGAGTTCAAACAGGTGCCATTCATACAGGTAACGAGTGGGGGACAGAAAAGCTTCTTACAGAAGACGTTACAGGTCTGTGAGAGCCAGAGATTTTCCTTGTTTGAGGTGACCAAATACTTATTTTCCACCCTGATTTACGAATAAATTCTTTACAAATCCTACCATGTGAATTCATGGATTTTTTTTTCACATTCTGTCTCTCACAGTTGAAGTGTACCTCTGGTGCAAATTACTGACCTCTGTCATCATTTTAAGTGGGGGAACTTGCACAATCGGTGGCTGACTAAATACTTTTTTGCCCCACTGTATATCTAGGAGAGGTTTCCACAGCACAGAGACAACCATCATTTACACCTACGTCCAATTTAGAATCAGGTAACCTAAGATGCATGTCTGTGGAAGATGCACCACCATAACCCTGGTCAGCTGTGAAATGAGACTCCAAAAGGAGACAGAAATACTGCAAGCTAGTAATTTAATGGTCTCCATATTTTAATTGAAAAAAGATGCAAAATAAAAAAAATCAGAGGACTCAAATTAATTCTCTTGTACACAAATTTGTTGAGAAATCTATTTGGAGGCAAGTTGTTAACGCCTGGAAAGGGAAAGCAAAGTTCGAGTCTTGGTTGAACAGAGATGAATTAATAATACGATAAAAGTCAACAGTTTGTTCTGCTTTTAGGGGAAAAGAGGAGCTGATGCTTCACTTCCCCCGACACGGAGCAGATTTGTGTTTTGTTGTCACGACGCTGTAACGGCTTCCTGTAGCACTCCATGTCGCTGAGTGAGTCTGGCTGAAAGGTTTCATGTATTTCATAAAAATGTGATGAGTCCTTAAAAAAAACGCTGTGTACAGGATAAACATCCTCACCTTGTCCTTCAGCTTGCTCTGGCTCCTGGTCTGTGGGAATACTGGGAGGTAGTGAGGTAATGTGGATCTGCTCAGGAGCGGGGTTTCTGCCTGGAAGCAAACAGGTAATTATACTGGGATTAAAGTGATTTATGTAATCAGAGTACATACACAGAATCAAATCCTTCACACACAGAAAACTATGAGAAACTATGTACAAATGTGTAGTCGGGGCTCCACTCAGTTCTCTCATATGTGTATGTATTATGTATTCTAATACTTCAAAAGACATGTGCGGTGCTGTGCAAACGTCTTGAGTCACGCCTCAGTTTTTAAATTTTTCTTGCAAAATGTGAAAAAGGTGCAAAGATTTATTGAAACATGTGCAATATAAGATAAAAAACAGAGTTTGTACAATTATAACGAGCTTGAAAGTCGATATTTGGTGTGACCAGTCTTCGGGGTTAGTTCTCCAGGCCTCTGGAAGGACTTTCGAAGCTCTACTTTGGATGTTGGCTCATTTTTTCTTCTGTCCTCTGTCCAGATGTCCCTATAATGTCGGGGTCCAGGCTCTGGGGAGGCCAATCCATGACTGATAGACTTCCACTGTATACTTTTCTGTGCAGGTATGACTTTACTGCACTGACAGTGTGTTTGGGATCACTGTCATGCTGAAAAATGAAGCTTCTCTCAATCAGACACTTTCCAGTCTTACAGGCTAACAGATGCAGACACCCACCGTGTACCTCTAATAAAAGCCTGAGCCCCCCAAAAATAATGTTACATTGCTTTTGTTGCTCATTCAGCTCAATAGTTACAGTTTTTATTCATAACAGCATGCTTTTTAAATGATTAAGCATTTTATTTGAAATCACATCAGAAAAGAAGCCTGTAATCACACATTTATAAGTATCAGTATTTTACGCACATATTTTCTGTTTACAGCGCTTGTAGCTGACGCTGAAATGTTTGTGTGGGTTGCCATGACAACACCAAAGTGAATCTGAGATCGTTATTGTTTTCTATTTGTTTTCTTTATTTGCTTCTCATGCTTGTGTACATTTGCAGTAGGAAAGGTAATCTATGAATCCAGTGATATATCCTGCTTATAAGAAATGTTTCTGTTAAAATATTATTGTGAAGTAGTCACTTCCTGTGAGTTGCGGGAACCGGAAGTTGTGCGCGGGAGAGACAAGACAGAACGGTAACACGGCGGACTTTTCGGAATATACAACTTTTCTACTGCTGGTTTTACAAGGCGTACACGGTAAAAAATCATTATGCTGTTATTTGTTTAACACTTGTGCACCTTGTGAAAGGAAATAAGTGGCTGAGATGAATATCATATGTGCTATCGATATTATTTTACTTGTTTCTAGTTTTCACGGTGCTCCATGATTGTGAGAGGAATAAAAGAATTGTGGACATCAGTACGAAGCGTGGATTCTTTCGACCAGAGTAGAAACAGTGAAAACGTGTCCCAATCCATCTGGAGGCTTCGGTGTGCAAAGCTCTTCTCATCCTGCAGCAAGCTACAGGTCTCGGTTTGCAACGCGCTTCCCCTCCTGCAGCAAGCTACAGGCCTCGGTGTGCAAAGCTCTTCTCATCCTGCAGCAAGCTACAGGTCTCGGTTGCTTCTCATCCTGCAGCGAGCTACAGGCTTCAGTGGACACGTTGCTTTGCATTTTGTGACAACCAATCGGGAGCTGCAGATTCAGCGGACACTCCAAGAAGCGGTTTCAGGCTAAAGCGTGAGTCCTCAGGCTATATTGCGCAGTTATTATGCCTCATGAGTTGATGGATAGAACATGAGCTACAAATTTGCTGTAATGGACAAGGAATTAATAGTGTTCAAATTTCGGATTGTGTAAAAAAAAAAAAAAAAAAACAAACAAACAAAAAAAAAAAAAAAAGAAAAAAAAAAAAAAGGACAATCTGTTGAAGTTCTGGATATTATTGTTGTTTTCTTACCTGTTGCTTGCAAGCTTCATGAAGGCTGAAACAGAAAATTTATTTGCTGTCATACGTAAGAATCTAAGCTAAGGTTCCTTTGTGTTAATTTTAATAATTCTCCGCCTATTACATCCATTCTTGTAATTACCTTAGTTATCTTGTCCTCTTCATAAGATACCCCCTTTAAAGTCTGAAAATGTCTAAAGATGGTCATAGTCACCCTGATGTTATGTCAGAAGTACAAGATGCAGGGGATTTGGAAGAGGAAAAAAGTGTAGTGTCTGAGAAATCTGAGACAAAAACAAGAAAATCCTCTCGTGAAAGGCGATTAACGCCAAAAATGCAGGAACTGAAAGATCAAGAGTTAACTCAAAAGGAGAAGAGGTTCAAAGCAACATACGAGAAATGGAAAAGCAACGTAAGAGACATTCGCACAAAGTTAAAGCAAGTATGCTCTGAGAGTGACATGTATGATATGATGGATGAGGCTGAGAAGCTTGAGTCTGAATTAAAGGAACAGTATGACAGAATTCGACTCCAAACCTCACCAAGTCAAGAATTTCGAAGAAAGATCGATGCATGCTCAGCCGTGACGGCCGACTTGCTGCAGCTGATGAGAGTACGTCTGACTGAAGATGAAGGTGAGTTTGACACGGTGGCGGAAAGATCAAGGTTACGCATGCTACTTGATAATGAATATGCTAGGTCCATATATGGATCCACAGCCTCCAGAGTTACTGCACCCAGCTGTCACAATTCTAACCATCTCTCAGAGTCACCTAGCATTCCAGCTATGAGAGCGGAAGTGGCTGCTCAGCTGGCTGCAAAGAAAGCCGAAATTGATATGGAAGCTGCCATCGAAGCTCAACGTCAGCAGTTGAGAAAACTTGAAAATCAGAGGGACATTGATGTAATTCAGGCAAAGCTAAATGTCTACACTGAAGAAGAGGGAAGGGATGGGACACGCAGTCCTCCATTCAGCAAAGTGAGTGATGCACACCCCTTCGCTCACCACATCCCAGATCAAGAACGGCAGGTTGTGCAAAACGAGACATCATTGGTCCAATCGCTACAAGAGTCATTAGCTCTTACTCGCTTGCCAACTCCAGAACCTTCTGTATTCTCGGGCGATCCTCTGAAGTTTACAGAATGGAGCATAAGCTTCAAAGCCCTCATAGAGAGACGATGCTCTGACCCTGCAGACAGGCTATTCTACCTGCAAAAGTACATAGCAGGTGAGGCAAAATCCTCTCTTGAAGGCAGCTTCTACAGAAAAGATGAAGAAGCCTATCAACAAGCATGGGATAGGTTAAATGCTAGATATGGCCATTCCTTTGTAGTGCAGCGGGCTTTCAGAGATAAGCTAAATGGGTGGCCGAAGATTGGTGGAAAGGAATATCTCAAGTTAAGAGATTTCAGTGATTTCCTCCAAACATGTAGTAATGCCATGCCTCACGTAAAGGGCTTACAGGTTCTTAACGACTGTGAGGAGAATCAGAAAATACTAGTCAAGCTTCCTGATTGGGTGACATCTAGATGGAACCGTTATGTCACAGAGCAGCTAGATCGGGGCAACGACTATCCAAGCTTTCATGAGTTTGCTTCCTTTATCTCTAAGGAGTCACGCATCGCATGCAATCCAGTGTCATCCTTACATGCCTTAAGGCACTCTGCAGAGGCACCAGCAAGAGAGATGAAGCGTTCAAAAGCAAACACGTTTGCCACAAATGTGAAACCCCCGATTCCATCAAGTTCCACCGCCAAATCTGACCCTGGTGAAATCAAGTTGGGAGATGCAGGGAAACCAAAGAAATGGACCACACCAACACAAAATTCCAATAATGGCCAGTGTATTTGCTGTAGTGAGAACCATTCCATACATAAATGCAAGAGGCTTATGGACATGTCTGTAGAGGATAAGAAAAAATGCATACTTGAAAATAAGTTGTGTTTTGCATGTCTAAGAAAGGGTCACAATTCTAAAGACTGTAGGAACAGGGCCATGTGTGGCATATGCAGAAAGAGTCACCCAACGCCATTGCATGAAGATCGTTCTACAGCAGCATCAACACAAGGCGCAGCTGAAGAAAGTACGTTGTCATTATCATGTTGTGTGAGTGGAGGTGAAGGTGGGAGTACATCAATGATAGTCCCAGTGTGGATCTCAACACTTAGTGCTCCGGACACTGAAACCCTAGTGTATGCACTATTGGACACTCAAAGCAGTCACACATTTGTTGATCAGGAGGTGTGCGAAAAGCTACAAGCAACAATGGAACCAGTGAAACTTAAACTTTCCACCATGATGGGGAGAGACTCAGTCGTGAAGAGTCAAAGAGTATGCAAGCTCAAAGTTAGAGGATTTTCCTCTAATGTTTCCATCAGTTTGCCTCCAGCCTACACAAGGGACTTCATTCCCCTTGACCGCACACATATTCCCACTTGCCAGACAGCCAACAAATGGAAACACCTTGTAAGCATGGCCCAGGAGATACCCCCGTTGATGGACTGTGGTGTTGGATTGTTGATTGGATACGACTGCTCCAGAGCGTTAATTCCAAGAAGGGTCGTCACTGGGGGTGACTATGAGCCTTATGCTATTGAGACGGATCTTGGTTGGAGCATTGTGGGAAGCGCACCACAGCGTGTGCAGGCTAAAGATGTGACTGGTTTTTGTCATCGAGTGTCTGTCAGAGAGGTGCCACCCATAACACCATTTGCTGTCATCAAGGCCCTGGAGTCTGATTTTGCAGACACAAAACCTGGTGACAGAAGCATATCTCAAGAAGATATTTGCTTCCTGCAGATCTTGAAAGACAGAATCCAACAAAATAAGGATGGTCACCTGGAGATGCCTCTCCCTTTCAAAGCACGTCCGCATCTCCCAGACAACAAAGGGCTGGCGTTAGTACGGCTGAAGCATCTAAAGAGGAAGCTGGACAGAGATCCCAAATTCAAAATAGACTACGTGAGATTTATGGAAGGTGTCTTCAAGGATGGAGATGCAGAGAAAGTGGAAAACCAAGCAGAGCTGGGGAAAGTCTGGTATATCCCACACCAAGGAGTTTACCACCCCAGAAAACCAGGAAAAATCAGAGTGGTTTTCGACTGCTCTGCAAGGTATGAAGGCACCTCCTTAAACGACCATCTGCTAACAGGACCTGACCTCACAAATAGCCTAACAGCCGTGCTGTGCCGCTTCCGTAAACATCCCATCGCAGTCATGTGTGATGTGGAGAAAATGTTCCACAGGTTTCATGTGAGCGAGGATGATAGAGACTACCTGCGGTTTCTCTGGTGGGAAAATGGAGACACAAACTCTGAACCCAGAGAGTACCGCATGAAGGTTCACCTGTTTGGAGCATCATCATCCCCTGGCTGCGCCAATTATGGCATGAAGCACCTTGCCAGCCAATGTGAGAAAGAGTACCCCTCCGCAGCTAACTTCATCCAGAAACATTTCTATGTCGACGATGGTCTCATAAGTGTAGAGTCGGTGGGTAAGGCAATTGAACTGGTCAAAGAAGCCCAAGCCGTGTGTGCCAAAGGAAAGCTGCACCTTCACAAATTTCTCTCCAACAGCCGAGAGGTCCTTGACTCTGTCGATGTTGCAGAGCGTGCTACGGAGGTAAAGAATGTTGATCTTAATCACGAGGATTTACCAGTTCAAAGAGTGCTAGGTATAAGGTGGAATGTTGAAAATGATAGCTTCTCCTTCAAGGTGTCACTTGAGGAGAAACCAGCAACGCGCCGAGGGATTCTCTCAATTGTGGCCTCCTTGTATGACCCTTTGGGGTTTCTAGCCCCAGTCATTCTTGAAGGGAAAAGAGTGCTGCAGGAGATGTGTCAGAGAGGCACAGGGTGGGATGAGCCACTACCCAAAGGCTTGAAGTTAAGGTGGGAGACTTGGATGAAGGATCTGGAGAACCTGGAAAGAATTGAAATTCAAAGATGCTTCATACCTGACAGCCTTGGCGAGATTCAAAGAGTCGAGCTTCATCATTTCTCTGATGCAAGCAGTCAAGGGTATGGCCAGTGCTCTTACATCAGAGTGGTAAGCAGAGAAAGGGTATGCTGCTCCTTGGTCATGGGCAAGGCGAGGGTTGCACCAACCAAAATAGTTACCATACCGAGACTTGAGTTAACTGCAGCAGTAACCTCGGCATCTGTGAGCAGCATGTTAAGAGAGGAGCTAGAACTCAAGGTTGATGACGAATATTTTTGGACAGACTCAAAGGTCGTGCTTGGTTACATCAATAATGAAGCAAGAAGGTTCCATGTGTTCGTGGCAAACCGCGTGCAGAGAATTCGAGAAACCACCGATGCACGGAAATGGTACTATGTTGACACAGGAGAAAACCCTGCTGATCATGCCTCGAGAGGCCTCAAAGTAGCTGACCTCATCAAGTCAAATTGGTTCTCTGGTCCCAGCTTTCTATGGGAAAGAGAGATAGCCACAAAACAGGCTACTTCAGATTTGCTGGTGGGAGACCCAGAGGTGAGGACTACTCAGGTGTTGAAGGTTGATGTAGCAAGGCAGTTTGACATCCAGAAGCATCTGCTGCGGTTCTCAAGATGGACTACAGCTGTCAACGTCATTGCTCGTATCCAGCGGCTGGCAAAGAGGATCAGGACCGCTGAGCCTTTAAGCGTGGAAGAGAGAAAGCAAGCTGCACAGACTCTCGTCAAGCTTGCACAACAAGATGCCTTTCAAGAGGAGTTAAACACACTCAGCCAGAAACTAGGAAGGCTGCCTTGCAACCACCAACTCTTTCAGCTTGACCCATTTCTCCAAGATGGCATAATGAGAGTAGGAGGAAGACTGAGGAAGGCATCTGTGCCTCTTGAGTTAAGACACCCAGTGATCCTTCCTAAAGATGGTGCTGTTACAAACCTCATCATTGCACACCATCATACCAAGATACAACACCAAGGCAGAGGACAAACCCTCAATGCCCTGAGAGCCAATGGTTACTGGATCACTGGTGGAAGTAAGGCTGTAGCCCAATACATCAGGCAGTGCGTACAGTGCAGGAGAGCCCGCGCGCCACCAGAGGAGCAACGGATGGCAGATCTACCTAGTGACCGTGTTGATCCCACACCACCATTCACTTATTGTGGTATGGACTGCTTTGGTCCTTTTCACACCAAACAAGGTCGCAAAGATCAAAAACGGTACGGCCTCCTCTTCACATGTTTTTGCTCAAGGGCAGTGCATATAGAGATGTTGGAGGATTTGACGACTGACGCATTCATCAATGCCTTGCGCTGCTTCATTGCCCTTCGTGGAGCTGTTAGGCACATTAGGTCCGATCAGGGAACTAACTTTATGGGGGCAAGAAACGAGATGGCAAAGGCTCTGAAAGAACTTGATAAGGAAAGAGTGACTGCATACCTAGCAGAAAATCAGTGCGACTTCCAGATGAATACGCCCCACTCTAGTCATGCTGGAGGCGCATGGGAGCGTCAAATCCGGACAGTGAGAAGCGTACTGAGCACAGTCCTTGCCTGCAGTGTGGGAAGGTTGGATGATGCTTCATTGAGGACATTCCTTTATGAAGCTATGTGCATCGTGAATAACCGCCCACTCACTGTTGATAACATCAATGACCCCAAAAGCTTGGAGCCACTCACACCGAACCACTTGATCACCATGAAATCCTCAGTCCCACTTCCACCTCCAGGTAAATTCGTCAAGGAGGACCTGTATGCTAAGAAACGGTGGAGAAGGGTACAGTATTTGACTGAGCAATTTTGGCACAGATGGAGAAAGGAATACCTGGCCAATATTGCTCTGAGACAGCGATGGCATACACCAAGACATAATGTGGAGGTGGGTGACATTGTGAT
This sequence comes from Mchenga conophoros, assembly GCF_057382185.1. Lineage (NCBI taxonomy): Eukaryota > Metazoa > Chordata > Actinopteri > Cichliformes > Cichlidae > Mchenga > Mchenga conophoros. Next base: position 29,851,098 of record NC_140545.1, on the reverse strand, counting down.
TCTCAAAGAGGAAGATGTTCCTCGCAATGAATGGAAACTTGCTAGGGTTGTGGAAGCACATGAGGATGATGATGGACTTGTACGGAAGGTGACAATCCAGACTGGTGATCGGAAGTTAGGAAAGGGAGGCGAACGCCTCGTCCAACCCTCAATCATTCAGAGACCCATTCAGAAATTAGTGGTCCTGGTGAAAAACAGCTAAATGGGAAAAATGTCATTCATTGATTAGATTTCCCTTCTAAAATAGAAGTTGTCATTATGCTGTACTTCATGCACATGTTATGGAGATGTAAAATCTACTGTTCATATTGTTGAATTCATTTGTTGAGAAAAGAATATTGTTTATGTCAATGCAAGAATGTTTAAAACAACAACATGGTGCTTGGGAATTACCATTGATATAATGAGAAATGCAAGTGCATTTACGTTCTCAATTGTAATAATCAAAGGTAATTGGTGGGAGTGTAGCTGACGCTGAAATGTTTGTGTGGGTTGCCATGACAACACCAAAGTGAATCTGAGATCGTTATTGTTTTCTATTTGTTTTCTTTATTTGCTTCTCATGCTTGTGTACATTTGCAGTAGGAAAGGTAATCTATGAATCCAGTGATATATCCTGCTTATAAGAAATGTTTCTGTTAAAATATTATTGTGAAGTAGTCACTTCCTGTGAGTTGCGGGAACCGGAAGTTGTGCGCGGGAGAGACAAGACAGAACGGTAACACGGCGGACTTTTCGGAATATACAACTTTTCTACTGCTGGTTTTACAAGGCGTACACGGTAAAAAATCATTATGCTGTTATTTGTTTAACACTTGTGCACCTTGTGAAAGGAAATAAGTGGCTGAGATGAATATCATATGTGCTATCGATATTATTTTACTTGTTTCTAGTTTTCACGGTGCTCCATGATTGTGAGAGGAATAAAAGAATTGTGGACATCAGTACGAAGCGTGGATTCTTTCGACCAGAGTAGAAACAGCGCTCATCACACATTTCTAAATAATATTGGTACAATTAAACTTCCACAGATGGACAATTACTTTTATTATAGAGTCATTTAGAATTTTATAATATAACACACGGGTTACTTTACTGATTTAACTGCAGCTCGCATCAATACTGTAAATTTAATGAGGGCAGTTAAGGGGGTATAATTACCTAACAAGTTCCTGTGATAGTGTAACTTTATACAACAGGAAACGATAAACCCAATAAACACGACTAGGTTAATATGAACTCTGTGACACGATAAATCTGTCACTATAATATCCTATAATTTGTGTCTGTGTAGATCTCCAGGCATCATCACCTGTGCTGCACGAGGAAACAATCCAAAGGGAAAACTCACCTGAGCGCAGGAAGGAAAACATGTTTCTTCTTTGTGTCTTTAACACTTTGAAATCTTCTCATCGGACGAAACCAGAACTAAACTTCTGAACTCCAAGCCGCTAAACGTGTCCTCGCTTCCTTCTTGGATCCAGTGGAATTTACGCGGAGCAGGAACATCCGGCAGGTTGGACATCCTCTCCACGACTGAAGGTGTTGACTTATCGTGCAGGTAAAGAGGAGGAGGAGGAGGAGGAAGGGGAATCTCCCTGAGGACAAAGTCACACATATAACCTTAAACTTTGATAAATGATCCCGTCCTCTTGCCACTTTCTACCACGTGACCAGGTTTGCCCGAACAACCTGAGCTGAACAGCAGGAAATGAGATCTTGTGCAGGAGATTTCAAAATAAAGCGAACGACCTGGTTAATATTTTAATGAAACATTAATTTTCACACTCGTCCGGGTGGGAGTGAAGCTGAAATCCACGCGTCAGCTTTTTTTTCTTTCTTTTTTTCTTTTTTGTGCTGGCTTCAATTCAAAATTAAAGTCACATCAAACGTTCCGAGCTGCAATTTTCAAAGTAAAGTCCACATGAGGTAGTGACAGGTACATAAACAGACTAGAGTGCTCTCAAATTACAGGGAAGTGAAATTATTCACTTTACCGCTTCAAACTTTGGACGTTAAACGCAATTATTAACCTTTTATCTGCGAAATTTACACGAAAACCTATTTTTTTGTATTCAAAAATATATGTATCTTTATAGCCTGACTTACATAGCTGGTTTTGTAAAAGAATAATCACATCTCTGTACGTATATGGTAATTTTCTGTGCACATTTTAGCTTTCATTAGAATAGACAGACTTTAACTGCTTATTATGCAAAATTGAATTTAAAGTTTTACTTGCGTCTCAATGTCTGAATAAAAAAGGAATTTCACTTTCACGCCACACCTCATGTTCTTTTAGGGACGCTGTATATTTGTATTATCTGACAGCTTTTTATTAATCTCTGACAACTTAAGTATAACGTTAACATTTAAAAACCTGAATAAAACCTGAATAAAAAAATAAGAGCAATGCTACAGTTGTAATCAGAGGTTTACATCCACTTATCATGAGCATGGATATTATTGGGATTTTAATGAGTTCCTTGATTCCCCATTTGGTTAAATGTTCCAAAATGTAAAACTTATAGTACACAAAGATGTCACATTATTGGTTTTATTCAGAGTCTCGACATTGGCTTTGTAAAATAAGTGAGTATGGTTAATTAATAGTGACAGCTATACAAATACACAACACATCAACACCTTTCCATACTGCCGGGATTAGCAATACAGACACTGACAGAAGACCATCAAAACATAAATTAAAGGAACCTAATGCAGCCGTTCCCACAACCTCCATAACGAGGTTGACGCACGTCTGTGTCCATGAGAAATTTACTTTTACTTTTAATCAGGTAAAATTGTAGCTTTAGATACATTTCTCTAAAGAATTTAGCTTTTAGTCATTTAAAAGTGAGACAATGAATCTAAAAACACTGTGAGCCAGTGTTAAGATACCAAACTTGTGTGTGTTTTGCTCTTGTTATAACTTTAAATAGTGCAAATTAACCACAAGAATACTGATTAAATAGTTTGTTTCATTTTTAAAATCGCACAGTACAACAAAACACGTCTTTTGTTTGCTTTACAGTTAATTGAACCAACTGTGGTGCAAAATTATTCGATTTAAAATTAGACAAGACAAAGAAATGGATGTGGAAGAGAAGAATGTTTCTAAATCCTTGTTAATCCTGTTGCAGATTGGTGTCTTGTTGACCAAACAACGATTTAATTGCAGCTTGCATCAACAGTGCAGTTTAATGAGGACACTCAGGGGCTAAAATTATCTTTCCTTGCACATGACAACAAGTTCCTGTGATTATGTAGCTTTATACAACAGGAAATAACAAATCCCATTAAACACTAAAAGTTTATGTGACACTATAAATCCGTGCTATAATATCCTAAACACATAAACTAAAAAGAGAACATGTAAAGAAAAGAATATGAGCGAAGCTGAGAAATAAAACTACTCAGACAGGCAGACAGGTGAAAAGGTCTGAATAAGGTTTCTAAAACACTAAGAGTCCAAACATACTGGAAGCTGGAGACAAAATGTGTGTTTGTTTTGTATTTTAATTTTTAAAATGCTGAAATTATTAACAAAAAATACAAAAGATGCCATGCTCTTTTTTTTATTTTTATTTAACCTTTATTTAACCAGGAATGTCCCGTTGAGATCAAAGACCTCTTTTTCAAGGGAGTCCTGGCCAAGAGGCAGCACATTTCAAGACAAATACATACGAACAAACAAAGTTAAAATTACACAAAACAATTACACATTATCAGTGTTGGGTAAGTTACTTTAAAATAGTAACTTAGTTACATTACTAGTTACTTCTCTCAAAAGTAACTCAGTTACTTCAAGTTACTCGTTACTTTCAAAGTAACTAGTTACTAGGGAAAGTAACTTTGGTTTTACTCAGACTTCTCTTGTTAATGTGTTGCTTCCATAACTTTGCCAGTCTTCTAGCTTGCTTACTTGCCACAGTGCACTGTGCCACCTACCAATAGAAAGGAAAAGATAATGTGCACATTTCCACGAGAGAAATCCCACGCCTGGACCGTCATTGACTGCCGCCATGATTCTAGCCTACGTCACAGCATCATGTGCGCCTTTTACATCCAACACAAAAACTGCAGTTGTGGTGCTTTCGATTGTACTCAGAACTCAGAAATTCTGCCTTCTGAATAGGAAGATGTAGGTAACACCAGACTGCAGATGAGCTGCATACAGGGCTGGACTGGGACAGAAAATTGGCCCGGGCATTTTGACTAGAGACCGGCCCACCATTATAGGAAAAATCATAAAGCCTTTGAATGATAATAAACACTGTTGTGACAGTGATGTGCACTGTTTTGATGGTATATATGCATCAATCTATCAATCGTTTGTTGTAAGACTCAGATAATTATTTTTTAAAAGCGAAACATTTTAAATGAGAATAAGAAAGAAAAGTATTTCTTTGTGCCCCCCTCTCCCTGTTAATGCCCTACATGCCCCCCTGGCAACACTTTGCTAGACCCGCCCCTGCACAGTTACCAGCTGTCAGCTACTTAGAAAAGGATCCTGGTGTTATTTGTCTCTCAGAAACAGTTCATAACTTCCCTTCAACTCATTCATGTCACCTAAAAGGTAAACCTGTTTCTCCATCACCTGTTCAGCTCTGATGATCCAGTAAGGACATCTCCTGGTTTCATCTTCATGTTTCCCTCTCATCACATATCCAAACCGACATCATGACCAGCAGCTTTACAGCTGTGGCTCCAGCAAACATCAGCTGATACTAGAAATTAATATTAAATAAATTCTAACAACACCTGATCAAGCTTAAACGTGCTGCTGTTGTTTAGCGCGACATCCGCTGGTTTCCTCTTTCGGCGCAAAGTGGGCGATAAACAAACAAGAGAGCCGATCAGCTGATCATTGATCAGTTTCATGATTGAAGTAGAAACGGGAGAGGGAGGGGGGAGAATGAAAGAAGAGGCAGCTGTGCAGCAAAGACACAGAATAACTGCAGCTTTGTGCCTTTTCCATTGTAGCTGAATTACGGGACAAACTGTTCCTTTTCACCTCAATAAGAAATAAGTAATATTTCCTCTGAATACCAGACGGGACGGTTGGCAACTCTAATAACTTATGAACAAAATAAACTCCACCTAAACTTGGTTTATATCTGACCCAGAGAGACTGCAGGTCATAACTTCTTACCTGAAGTTCAGTTCACACTCGGACCGGCGGCCGCCTCGGGTCTCTTTTCCTTCTGCGTCCCCTTTCCTTCATCCACCTGCTGCCTCCACCACTTGCTAATGTTACTGAATCTGTGGAAGCTCCGCGATAGCCACCACACGAAGTAACGAATAACGAGCCTATCTAAATCCCAGTAACGAGTAACGCGTTCCCGGTTTTGGCATAATAACTAGTTACCGTGCTCGTTACCACAATAATAACGTAGTTACTGTAACGCGTTACTTAATAACGCGTTAGTCCCAACACTGCACATTATTGAGGCAGCCTGTAGGCCTTTGAGTTTAGTTTTAAAAACATTTAAAGACAACAATTCAGTTAGTTTCCAGTCTTTCTGTAACATGTTCCATGAAAAAGGCGCAGTGCTCTCAACCCTTTAATTGTGGTATACTGCTGTTGCAGTATTTACATGTAATGTGAATTTAACAGGGTTGCTTTCATGCAAAAATTAAAAATCGAGATGTTTGCTTTGTAAAATGAACATATTTAATCCAAAGCCATAATTATTGTCCTTATCAGATATGTTGTTGCAAGGATACATTTAAAGAGTGCAGTCACCTCCTGCTGCAGGTGTCTGTACGCCCTCTAGCAGCAGCAAGAGCTGTGATTTGTTTTTATGTCCAAGAGAGACTTGAGCCATTCTCTGGAGTGAGTTACAACAATGAGAGCAGCCACTAGGTGGCGGCAAATGCTGACTGATTTACACTCCGGAAGCGCCACTCTGCTGAGAGCTCACTGCACTGATGTGACTGTGCTGAGCTTTTATTTTACTGACGCCTCAGTTACACGGTGCTCTCCACGTTTGAACATCACACACCAGCTTCATCTGCTGGTTTTATATTCTGAAACTCCGGATTCATCGTTCTTTTTAACAACAGGCAAACTGAGCGACTAGAGCTGGGAAAAAAGAATTACTAATAAAATCAACGCTGGCACAGGGAACCTATTTATTTTATTATTGTTATTTGCCCCTGTCGAGGCGATTATACTTTATTAAATGTAAAAAAAAAAAAAATGTGTGTATATATATATATATATATATATATATATAAAACAAAGTGTTGATGTTTTAGTCTAGTTTAGTTTTAGTCAATTCACTTACAAAATTAAAATAACTAAAATAACTGTGCAGGAGATTTTTACTGATCAGCTGACGACATTTGTCAGCACACATGTGGAGGCTTTGGTACAAATTTCCCGACCTGTTTTATGACTGGGTCACGTGTTTGTGTTGAAATATGTGTTGTGAGCTCATGGAAGTGGTTTGCAAAGCGGCTTGCATGTGTGCAGCAGCAGACTGCAGTAGCAGCGTATGTATGCGATTCATTAAATAGATGCTTAGAATCAGCTGGGCTGTCAGCTGATTCAGGATGACATCTGCTGGGACTGTTGTGCTCTGGTCTGATGTTTTAGTTTAAGGTTATGCAAACTCTTAAGTAAAACCCAGTATTGCATCATACTTCAGGGCACAAAAGAACGTCTGTTGAAGCCCTCATTACTTCACCGGACACGTCTGTGCAGATAATGCTGCATAAATACTCAAGAAAAGATACTTTTTGCTGTTTTTGTCTGTGTTTGGCTAATACTTTAACCTCAGGCAGAGAGCTCCCAGCACAGTTGCCACAATACTGGTAATGTTTCTTTTATAGTCTTATAGAAAGTAATAAGATGCCCAGCTTTTCCAAGGTTATGATTTAAGATTAATGGCTTACTTAGAAAATTGTGACCAATATGATGATGATGATGATGATGATGATGATTATTGTTGAATTTAAAGCAGAAGGAAGCTAGTTGTAGCTTCAAGGACCTTGGAACCCTGCTCTTCGAGGAATAAGCTTTTTAACCAACTATGACTTTAACTGTGATCTTCTTGGCTCTTACAGAAAGACTTTTAGTCATCCTTTAAGTGTAAGGATATTTTTTTAAAATGAAAAAGCATATAGATAGAGTCAGATTTAGTCAGTAACAGCTGTGAGGCCAAGCTGAACAACCTTGGGCTCTGTGAATCAGACACAGTTATTAATACAACAAATCTGTGAGCGAGATTTGAAAAACTGCAAAATTGACTTTTTTTTTCTTTTTTTTTTTTACATCCATCTAATCAAAAAGGAATTAGAGGCTAAATAAAAGCCTTAAAACCCTGAGTTATTAAACAAAATCTCAGTTTCAGTTCAGCAAAAAGTGATGTATCAGAAAAAAATGATCATACCAGACAGAATTCAGCTTTGCATGACTCAAAGTTCAATAAAGATCCTTATTCATCTCACACTGTGCCAGATCTGGTCCTTTGCAGTTTTTAAACTGGCTCTCGTGTCAGTGTAAAATTCTGTCTCATCCATTTATAGCTAGAACTAAACACACAGGTGCAGCTCTACAGCACCTGTAACTGTGGACTAGCTGACACAGAATGGCTACAAAAAGGAAATCTGAAGCTGAAGGAAGTCAGTTTCACTGGCGGTCGAAGACTGAGCAGCCTTTATCCTTACCGAGTGTAAAGACTGTGTGTTGATTGGCCACAAGACTATTTCTGTTGTAAAATAAAGTAATTAGCTTCATCACTTTGATGTTTGAATGTAAATATTAACACAAATTATGGACTCAAAGACAGAGAACAGAGGCTTAATTTTATGCACCACCAGCTGCATGGCAGAAGGGTTCAGATAAACTTTTGTTCTGCTGGTTCTTCACCAAACTTCCTGCACAGCTGTTGGGTTGTCATCCTCGGGCAAGGGCAAGATTAAAGATCAACTACTTTTCTTTAACACCAGGCTCAATTAATTCTTATTAAATGACCAAAGGTAGGAAAAGCTATGATATTGAAGCTTGTGAAATGGGTTGGTATTCTATGCATTGGATGAGGTCTTAGTTCTTAGGTCTTTACCTGAAATGTAAAGGGGAACATTTATGCTGCCATGGCCGCTGAGGCTGGTTATGTTTGGACTCATGTTTAATGTTTTTCTATGTCACTATCGCAGTAATTTGGCTCTCATTGATGACTTCTGTTCTCACCATGTAACTCCAGTCTCTTGTTCTGTGTCGTGTTTAAGGAAACTGTTTACCTACCTGTAAGACTTACCTGCCTTGCCTCGTGGAGATCCATGCTTGCAGCCCTGCACCCTCCGCTGAAATCCATATTCTCTGGTTGCCGTCTCTTCATCTCTCCTGGAACCGAGCCTGCCCTCTGGCTCTTCTTCTCATTGCTCTAACTCATCACAAGTAAGGAATACAAACTACGACTCGCCGCTTTCAGTCAGCCAGTCCCATTATTCATGCCAGTGCCATTCCTTTTTACAGACCCTCTCAGACGGTATGCATAGCTTCCAGCCCAAGGGTGTCAAAAATAAAGCCTGGGGGCTCCAGTCTGGCCCACTGGGCGGCTTTGGAAAATGTGAAGGAGGACGTAGAGTTTAGATTTTTAACTGTATTTTTGCAGCCATAATGCACCAGCATAAATCATAAGTAGCAGATAAACAGTTAAATGACAGAAAGCTCCTGTTTTTTTCACTACATTTTCGACTGCTATGGAAATTTGGTTTTTACAATAGTGCTAAAAAATAAAATAAGGATATATTCTGTGAATTAACAGGACAGTCTGCACGATCGCCTAACAGAACTTTTTTTTGTCATTTTACACATTTATCTTTTACAATTTATACCCAAAGAGTCTGACAGACTACTTTCCTTTTCTACAGCAGAATTTCTTAAAATCTGAGACGTACTGTTGGACTTACATTTCTTTTTCTTATTTTAAAATATCTTGGTTGTTGCTGTGAAATTCTTTGCACTGACTCATCATTTCATTTTGCTTCCTGTCTTGAGTTTTTTATTTTTGCCTCCCCTGTTTCCTCTATTGGTGTTCTGTAGGGTTGTTTCCTGTTTTCTCTGGGTTTCACTTCCTGTCTGTGTTGATATTGACTTGTTATATGCACCGATAGTCCTGGCCTCCTCTTTGCCTTGTTGCATGGCCTGTTATGTTCCTGGTGGAGTTGCTTAGTCATGCAGTTTGTTTCTCACCTTTTGCTGAATAGTCTGCTTTACAATCCAGTCTTAAACTACAATAGTACACTACACTCCAACATTTGCAACATGTTATTTTTATCCTTTTAGTCTTTTAGGGTAGCTTTGCATGAATCATAGTGCTTATTCATCCTATATTGGGGGTGTGTTTGAATACTAAGGTTTCTAAGTGAAATGGCATTGAAGTATCTGCATGGGGGCCACAATATGAGCCTTTTGAAGTCTCCAAATACTGAAGAAAGAAGCTTCAGTGCTTCCTGTCTCCCCTCCCTCAAAAGACGATAGATTTAATCATCCTTTATGAGAAGAGAGGAGGAAATGCCATCCTGTTATTCACAGCGACCGACCATCTGACCGTTCATGAAGATGATCAGGAATACTGGCAAAGAGGCGAATATCATGTAAATGTTATTATAAGTGTGTTTTTCATTTCATGCCATAATCTGCTGAAATGTTGTCAACAGCAGCCTGTTAAACTCGCAGCTGAACTCTGAAAATCACACTGCTGGAACAAAATCTGCTGCTTATCGACGAGCCGCCTCGCACGAAGCTCACAGATTTAAATAGCCGAGCTACTTTGGGCTGCTCCCTTATTCACCAGGGGTCACCGCAGCGGGTCGCTCCGCATGTTTGATTTGGCAGATTTTTACACCAGATGCCCTTCACGACACAACCACCAGGGGATTTGTGTCTCCTCCCAGAATCAAACTGGGGATCATTCGCTCGTTGTGGGGCTACCAATCAGAAGATCGGTGGATTTAGCTGTGAGTGCTCAGCTAAAGGTGCTGCATAAGTCTATTTATCACTTGTTAGGAGACCACGACACCATGATTTATATAAATTCTCCAAATCCACATGATGATCTACATTCATTGATCAAAATGCATTTAAGGTTCACTTTGCATTAGTTATCTGTTGCTGCATTGCAGCCTTTCGTGAATTAGTGTTTACTTTGGGGAAGCTGGGGTAAGTGACGCATGAGACAAAATTAGATTTATAGCTTCGCATTAAACTGAACCAAGGAGGGGTGAAGGAGTTAAACTGCGTCATCTCTAAAAGAAGGTAAAACAAGATAAATAAAATAAGATGTATTACATTATATGATGCTTTTCCTTTAAAATGTCCAGCTTTTGTAACTGATACTTTCACTGTTGGTTCCTTCATGAAACAAGGAGTCGATTCTAAGTGTGAATGTGTGATAAAGAGGGTTTTTCCTAACCCTTGATAAATTCTCCTTCACACCTTTACTTCACTGATGGCAAGGACAAGTTAGGAGAAGAAGCTGAAAATGATTGCATTAAGCCAACTTTCTTCTGATTGGTCACCTGTTAAATGGCCTGAGATGACCATGTTAGGGACGCTCTCTTTCTCTGACATCATACAGAGCCAAGAGTTGGAAAAAACATCCTGAGAATGAGTGTTTAGATCAGTGTGAAGCCTGAGCTTTTAAATCACAGAAATTATTTGCACATGAGCTGACCTCATTATTTGAAACTTTGGTCATGTTTAATATGAATATTCACCATAGTAACAGTATATAGATATATGACAGAAAAAGAGAGAAATAAAACAGACTTGATCCCCTGTAAATAGGGTTAATCAAGTTTTAAAAAAAAATTCTAAATGAAGGATGTCCCGCTTTATTTCCAGCACATCACTACATTTCCACACCAGAAAAACAATGACACACTCAACCAAACCATGCGTTATGCTACAGGTTGGGTAAATAAGAGACTGAGTGAGACTGAGAAGTAAGAGATCATCCGATCCCCGTTTTTTTAATCCAATGATTTAACTTATTATCAAATTTGAATCAGCACACAGCAGCAACAAACTGTATTTTAGCTGAAAGAGCTGTAACACACTGCCATTTGTCCTGCTGACAAAAAGTTGGTGCGATGAAATTGGATGTTTAAGTGTTTATTTTGGCAAGCACCATTCGAAATAGAGCAAATTTTGTCATGTGCTTATGTAATGTGATCAAGAATAAAATTATATACCCATGCAAAATTCCCTGTGAAATGTACATACGTATCTTTATTGCAGAAAGGTTAAAAGTGTAACTGAAATCTTACTGATTTCTTTCTTTCTTTATTTTTTTTTGTTTCTTTTTTTTCATTTTTCATTTTTTTTTTTTTACTCATTATGACTTATTGTCCTGTTGTCACCTCTGTGGAGCCCACATGTTTGTTTAGTTTCAGTTTTCGGTCTGTTTACCAGCATCGGTTTAGCTTGTAGAAATTTTTTTAAGATCATGATACATAGCTGTCTGGAAATGCTTGGCATGTATGGAGTTACATGATTTCCTCTAAAATCATACATCCGTACAAAATCAAAGTGAGTAAAAAAAAAAAAAAAACACAAGAAGAAGAAGAAGAGATACAAATCAAACCAAGAGGATTAAAAACAAAGAAAAAAATGCTTCTGTGCATCCTGATATTGAACTGGAAAAAACGTCTCATCATCTTGGATCAGGTTTGTAAAGCCTGTTCACATGTTTCACGTTTGATGTCTTTTAATGCTTTTTAATCCTGTATTTTCATCAGTTCTTTAATTATTGAAAAGGAGCATCTGGCTTTCTTTTGTTGTATGAAACAAGAGGAGAAACCCTCGTGTGTGCTGTCTGTTGATGCTCCGGGCATCACTCAGCTCCTCACGGGGCTCCTGTTACTTAGTCTTTAGTATTCAACATCAAGTCCCTCCTGTCATTTACATCGGGACACAAAAGACGGGGTCTCATCCTGTCGTGCCGCTCATACGGTGGTGACCCTCATCACCACCTCCCGGTTGGCGGCAGCGCTGATCCGCGGGTCGTTGGGCCTCAGCTGGCTCAGGATGTGCAAGATGGTGTATCCACAGTGGTGGTTCAGAATAGTTCTTAGCCTCCTGCTCGGTCGCCCGCTGCTGCTGCTGGCCAGACCGTGAGGGTTACCGCGAGAGCCTCGAGCGCCTGTCTTACTGCTCGAACTCACCGGGTCGCCCAAGTCCTTCGATTTCTCATAGTTCAGTACTTTCCACTGCTGATTGACAGCCTGCCATCGCTTGAAGATTCGATACACCGACGATCCCTCATGGATGATTAGGCCTGGGTGGGGAAGAAAGCAGAAGGTGAAGGACAGTGCATGGAGGCAGGAGATATTTCATGAAAGGTAGCCGAGAGCTGCATCGGCACCACAGGTAGAAACTTTCCATCTCATCTGTGGTTGAGAATAGACAGTTGGCAGTAATCACAGTACAGATATCTGATGCCATCTGTTCTCACTGTTGTCTTAGGCGGGCAGCTCGCAGTTACACAAGAACAATCAAGCCAGTCGCTCCAAACCTCCCCCCAAAAACAGTCTCTTGTAGTCTGCAACATCATCAAAAATTTGTTTGGCTTTTAGTGTAGTTGTTATCTCCTACCTATGCACCATCTGCCTGCTTAGTGTTGTAATTGTGCATGAACTTAAAAGCCAGAAAAATGTGAGCTGAATACAAGCTTTCATCCCCGCGCTAGTTTGTCCTTGCATAATCCAACTTATGTTTATTAATATTTTTGTCATTGCACAGTGCATCCTGTTTTTCTTTGCTCGTCTTGATGTTGCATAATGCAGCCTAAGCCTTCGATCTACATCTTTTCATGTTTTCAGCTCCTGCAGTCAACGACTCCTGTGTGACATTTTCACACCTGCACTGAGGCTGGCTCCAAAAACGGAGTCAATTCACAACCTTGAGCTTTTCTAGGACTTACCAGATGGAGGTAGGGTATGAGAATTGGACATTAGCCAGTTTGTAACCTTTATCAACTTACCAATAATGGACTATAATGACAGAGTGCATCAGAAAGCCACTAAATCTGACCTTACACTCTTAATATTATATATTTATCTTAGTTGGACAAACTGAATATGCTCCCTCTTAATAAGGATCATTCAACCTCATCTTAATCAACCAACAATATGAAATGTTTAATCAAGCCATGGAAAATTTCACCTTCATACTATGAATATTTTCAGAGTTACAACCTCTTGAAGTATATAGGGATGGGTTGAAATTTGACACTTCTTAAATTAATTCAATTTAACAGTGTTTTTGAGCTGTCGCCGTTAATCCACACAATATTTGTAGTGCTAAAAAACACATGTAAACTCTCTTAACTGCCTGAACCATTTAATAATTGGCATGAAATTCTAATTCTTTTGAAACTGGAGTGTTTATTGAACCTTCTGACAAACTTAAAAGAGGAAATTAAATGCCGCTTTGAACAGGAAAAAAAACAGGATTAAAAACTACACCGTAAAAAAAACAAATCCTAAAAAAACAGTAATATTCGGGCAGCTGGGGCGCCAAAATAATACCAGAAAATACCAGAAAATAACTTTCACATGAAAATACGGTTATTTTCAGTAATGACAATACAGTTTGTTGCCCTAATTTTACATGGGATTTTGCCTTTTTCAAGTGCTTTTGAACATTAAACTAGGAACATTGTAACGTGATTAAACAATGAAATTACCTATAAACAAGGTCAATGAATGTGGCAATATGAATAATAATACTTAAATGTACAGAAATATAAGGTTAACAGTTGGTTTAAATAATAATGGGTTGCATTCATATAGCGCTTTTTGGGACCCTCAAAGCGCTTTACAATTCCACTTTATAATTCCCCTCTGGCCATCACCAGTAGGTGGTGGTGAAGTGTCCGAGCCGGGGCTCGAACCGGCAACCTTCTGATTACAAGGCGAACTGCCAACTCTTGAGCCACGATCGCCCTACATCAGCGGTCCCCAACCCCCCGGCCTCGGCCCGGTACTGGTCCGTGAGTCATTCGGTACCAGGCCGCGAGAGTTGAGGCTCAGGTGTGAAATGTATAGTTTTCAGGGTTTTTATCGGTTTTCAGCGTTATTTTGTTATCGTTTTTATCGTTAACTCGGTTTTCCTGGGTCTTTTCACGTGTGTTATGAATAAATCTTCTTTTTTTCGGTACCGGTACTAGTTTTATTTTGTTGTTTTTATCCGCGACACCTTAAAGGCCGGTCCGTGAAAATATTGTCGGGCATAAACCGGTCCGTGGCGCAAAAAAGGTTGGGGACCGCTGACCTACATAACAATAATAATAATAATAATAATAATAATAATAATAATAATAATAATAATAATAATAATAATTATGTGATGTAAAAAAAGTTTATAAGAATAATTTTATATATTTCTCCATAACATTACATTTGAATTTAACAGTTCAATCTTTCAAATAATAACGGACAAATATTTGTGAAATTATGATACATTTGTGAATGTATTTTAACAATCTAAATATGCATATGTACAGACAAATATATTTTAAAAATGAGAAAATTATGTTTTATTACATTTACAGTGATTTTACATTAATTTACATTTTAAATGTAAAATCAGTTTATTTATGTAAATTTAATGATACTCTAGAAAAACAGTACAAAACTGTAAAATACACAGTAAAATACTTTTATATTCCTTTTTTGTTTTACAGTGTACAACGAAATAAATGTTACATCCACTCCAAGTGTCACGATCTAAATCTAAGACTACCTTAAATATTAATTTTGTTTAGCATTATTTGAGCATCGGTATCATGAATATACCATAATTTCAATAAATTTAATCTCTGTGATGAAGACATGACATGTGGGATAGGTGGCTGGCAAAATTAGAGCATGTCGAAAGTTTTTTTTTTCTTAAATTTAACCACATTCACTGAACACTGAAATGACACTAATGTTCACATGTTCTATATAATAGTTTAGACAGATCACACAGCTTTATGTCCAGAAGGAGTTTTTCTAAATCCCTGACGGGCCTGGATCGCAGAGGGTCTCGGGGTCAGTGGACACCCTCTTTTCAATTTGTTGCTTCGCTGCCCATTTAGCCTGTAGCAATTTTCTTTATGGCTCTAATTCCCCTTTTTCTCACCTAACTAAACTTAACAGTGCACACCCACTCGCTGTGACCCTTGTGGTCACACAGAGTCCTCATCTCCTGGCTCATCTGTCGATCCTGAGATCAGCTGTGATCAGACGGCCAAGATGTCCCGAATCTGCTGAGAACAAATCAAACCTCTACAAGCACTTGCATAAGCAAGATGCTGCCATCTTTTATACACAGTCTATGATGCTGGCACAAAGCTAGCCATGAACGAGTGTTTGAAAACCTCAGAAAGACTTCCTATATGTTTGTCATGGTCGTTGTAATATTTGTTGTTTTTCTTATGTTACTTTTGCATTTTTCCATGTCATCCTGCACTCTGGGTTCACCGATCAGTGTTAGTCATTTTATTCTGGTTACTTCCTGTTGTAGGTTTTCTTTCTTTCCTCTTCCTTGTTTCTCTGCCCCTTAATTGTTCCAGTCTGTGTTTTGTTCTACTATCAGCTCTTTGTGTAAGTATATGTAGTCTTTCTTCTTTGTGAGACCATCTGTTTACCTCTCAGGTCCATCTTTCCCTGCACCTGTGCTTCCTATCTCATGCATCGACCTTCTTAGTTTGTGTTGTCGTTTTTTTGTTTTGTTTTATTTTTACTTTTTGCTTCCTAAGTCATCATTTGGGTCCTCCCATGCTCTAATCTTGACAATGTCCTTTTTAAGAGGGATTCAAGCAGTTATGTGTGCAGATTAAAATGTTGGTGTTTTATTCTTTTCTGGCAATCACACAGCTGCTGTGAAGTAACGAAAATTGATATAACGAGTAAAATAATGCATTGCATTTAAAAAAAGTAAAGAATATGTGTAATGCATGACTTTTTTGAGTAATGACCCGATTTCTTTGGTGTCATGTGTGCAGCCTCCTGCAGCTTCTTCACCTAAATAATTTCCAGTAGTGCAAACACATCTGAAGCTGACTATTTCCTGCTGTGTGCTACATGACAGAACAACTATATCACGTCCCAAACGTTCACTTATGAAAGCATCTTATGTTTGTGTGTCAGTCTTGTGTCTCTTTGTCTTTTTACCTATGCAGACGATATCCATGAAACCGTACATGCCGTAGCAGATTTGGAAGAGCAGGTCCTGACGTTGCCACTTGGCTGAGGGGCTGAGGGAGGACCAGATGAGCCAGGAAATACTGGCGATGAGGAACAGGGAACCCAGAATAATGGCTGCTATCTGCACCTTCTCAATGACGGTCAGAGAGATGGCCTGCCACTGAGGGAGAAAACACTTTAAATCAGTGGTGGGGGAAAAAAATCAGGTCATTTACAGGAACAAAAGTACCAGAGGAACAGTGTAAACATACTCCTGCACTCAGAATAAAGGCTATGGCTTTTATAACTATATGATTAACTAAATGTCAAACCTAGGTGTGAACAAAAATGATGTGAAAACATAAAAACCCCGATTAAAACCCACACAGAAAGTAAACTAAAACTAGCCAAAGCTAAACCCAATACAGAGACTAACTGAAGTTAGATGGCCGCTCCTCCCTGAGCCTGGTTCTGCAGGAGGTTTCTTCCTGTTAAAACAGAGTTTTTCCTTCCCACTGTCGCTAAAGCAGGTCTGTTGGGGTTTTCTTTGTATTATTGTAGAGTCTTTACATGACGATATAAAGTTCCTTGTTTTGATTTGGTGCTATATAAATAAAAGTGAATTGAACTGAATTTATATCTCTGACTCTAATAGAATAGATTTACATGATTCAAAGATCAAAATAATCCCTGTTAATCCCCCCAAATCACATTCTGTCCGAAACAGAATATGATTTATTCCCTTCCTTTCCCGTTAAGCAAACCTGCCTGTGATTGGCTGCCCCTCACAAACAAAAGGTTTGAACATTAGATGGGTGTCATGTGTGTGCTCGCAGCAGAACTGTGGAAATATGCCAACAGACCCCATTATCTGAAAAACTAATATTCACCATAGTAACAGTATATATATATTTATACAGGAATAAGGAAAAACTAAGTCAACAGGTTTTAATTAGATGTAAAACTAAATAAATAAATGAATAAAAACTATAAGGACTCGTTTAAGTTCGTCATCTATGAATTTATAAGCATTTATTTTTGTCTTCACTCCCTCTAAGTTTTACTTCACGTGTTTGCTGTCATTTTTTCACAAGTTCGGCTTTTTCTACAATCCAGAATTCTCCTTTTTCTCTTTCTGTGGTTCATCGTGTTTGTCTTCCCCTATGGCTTTTTTACTCATTTTATCGACCTTTGCTTTTCCTTTCCAAGTCTTATTTGCCCTTTTTTGCGACCGCTGCTAAGTTATTAAAGAGTTTAACTATTTTAATTTTGCCTCCTGTGTCCTGCGTTTAGGTCCTTTTCTTCGTGTGCACTTTAAATTCACGGGTTATAAGATTAACAGATTCAATAGATAGTAGAGGTTAATAAATTTAATAAAGATCACCCTCACACTAATTTAGAGTCTTGACTGGTGTGTTTATATTCCTTCTGTGGCTATACACTTTTAATAAAATAATAGTTTGCCTCCTTTTTGAAATTATATGTCCCATGGCTCCTGCAGAAGTACTTACTGCTGTTATAAGGGCTCAAAAGCGAAGAAATTATAGCTTTAAAGCTTATCTGTTAAATGGGTTGCTGGATATAAGACCTAAATGGAGGACACCAAGTATTAGGTCACAAAAAGGAAATAAAATAATAAAAGAGGAAGAAGAAGAAGAAGAAAGAACCCAGAAGACTAAACTCAACTGAGATGCAAAGAAACAAAGAAAGGACAACTCAACAGGAAGAGAGGGGAAACCAGGACCCCACACACACACACACACACACACACACACACACACACACACACACACACACACACACACACACACACACACACACACGACAAAACACAAGTGGAAACAATAAAGACAGGGCAGACCATCACAAAGGAGAAAAGCCACAGACACAGGAAGTAAATGCACAGGAGACACCCGAGGAAAAGCAATTACCAAAGCACAACAAAACAGGAAGCGGAAACAATAAAGACAAGGGAAGAAGATCAGAGGAAGACAAAAACAAGGAAACACTGGGGAAACCAAGAAAGCACGAACATGAAAAGAACGAGCAGAGGGACCAAAACAAAAAAACACAGAGCCTTAGCGTTATCACACGATTTCCCCTGTAATCTGTTTACAAAGCAGTTTAAGTCTATTAAGTCTTGTGAAGCTGAAAGTGCGACATTCCTAACATCGGAGTGTCAGAGTAAAGCAGCACAGCGTGGACATGCAAGAGTACCTGCAAGTTGTGCATACTTAGTCACACTGCACCAATCTTCTACATTACATCTCACCAGAGAGAGAAAAATCCTCACATTTGACAAGTTAACACACACACCAACACACACATGGCATCTTTTCAATAGGTTTTAGAGCGATTGGCTGCCTCTGAAAAGGAGGGCAGACGGACAGTGACGCAGAGGGAAAATGTGTCAGCACAATATGGCAAACAGTCCTCACACCACAGCGACGGCTGAGAGATTTGTTCAGGCAAAAGAGTGTTGGGTCTGCTGCAGCAGCGTTTGTATATTTTATTATGAAAGGTTAGCTGACAGCAGCAGCTCCTCTTTCCACGTCATTAAATCTTCCTGCCTCCATCGCCCATGTGTTTTAGGAGCTAGCACCTCAGAGAGGAGAGAGCATTTTGTCATCATTTCCATATTCACACGCCATCATCGTCTTGTTTATGTGGCTGTTTATCCAATACTTTGAATCTTAGTCAAAAAGCACGTTGGACAGAGCCACGCTGTGCTGGTTTGTTTGTGCAGTCACTGTGAGTCATCTGGACAGACTCACTATCAGTGTTTTAGATCAAATTGTGCAACAGTAATAATCACAGCAAGAGGTGTGAGGCTTTGTTTTTTTCCCCAGACTTCACCGTGTTTGTGCTGCAGACTCCCCTCGTGTTTACCTGCAGTGGGTTCTTGGTGCTGATGGCAAGGACCTGGTACTTGAAGTAGCAGAGCTCGCAGCTCCAGGAGCCTCTCTCGCTGATCCAGCGGATGAGGCAGGGTTGATGGGTGCAGCGCACAGAGCCGTCACAGCGGCAGGGGCTCAACAGCTCGCCCTGCAGGACACGAAGAAATAAATACATCAAAATGTTTTCTCATCTTATTCAGCACAGCTGTGTACCTATTAAAGCTATTTGAGATTATATAGAGCAAAGACGTGGAGGTGAAGCTTGGGGGAGGAGTTAAAAACAAGAAAAAAATACATTTAAAGCCAAACAAACTGCAGTGCAGCTTTGGTGCAATGAAGATTATCCAAAACTGCAAAGTGAAGAGACTTCCTTTGCCAATAACCGTAACTTTCCTCATTAATTTGCAACATTCTGCTCCTTTCTGGCTCCATACTTAAATTCTGGACTAGTGTAGCTTTGCATGATTCACTGTTCAAAGTAATCCTTATTTGTCTTACACTGGGCTTCAGCGCAGGCCCTCAGTTCACCTCGCCTCTGTCAGTGCGCCCCAGGGCAGCTGTGGCTACAATGTAGCTTGCCAGGGACTAAGTAAAGCGCTATACAAATACAGGCCATTTACCATTTACCATCTGTTTAAAACAAGCTGTGTTAGCTCCTCCTTTAAGCCAGCTTTCTTCTGACTGGCTGATCCTGCTAAACAAAAGCTTTAAACACAAAGTGGGCGGGGCTTCCATGTCTGTGATGACTCTCTTTGACATCATAGAGAGCCAAGAGTAGAAAAAACAGTCTAAAGTTTGATCTGTTTAATATGAGGATCCACCATCAAAACTATATATGCTTATAATACAGAAAAAGGACAACCATTAGAGTTCCACTTGGAATTGTTTTCCTTATAAATGCACAAGTTACACTCAAATAAATAAATAAATAAATAAATAAAATTGTCTCTTAACTTCCTTACTTTAATCTCAGGGTTGCCCAGTTTTTATGAATTCATAAATTCATGACTTCAAAGTTGGAAACCTTCACAGTGAGTAGTTTGGATAATATGCTTTGAATATTTTTATTTTTATCTACAACAGATAAACTATAAATAAATGTAAATTTTCTACACTTAAAACATTTAAGCACATTAATATTAACAGTGCTCTCTAGAATACATGTATGCCACAAACACTGTATAAAGTATTTCTTATCGTTTATTTTAGAAACGTGCACGTTAGAAGTGAAACTGAAAAACGAATAGCAAACAATTACTCATCCTTTCAATCAAATATTCAAATATTCCGGTCACACAGCGAGCGCTACAGATTGCTGGAGCCCACACAAAACAGTCTGGACTTTAAAAAAATAATAATTCTAATGTTTGTGGTTATTGTTTGGACGGAGGAGGATTTCGCACATTGACTCATATGTTGTGGTGCAGAAGAGATGATTGGTATGTCGTCAACAATATTAAATATAAAAGTTCAAACAAAGAAAATGGCAACAAAGAAACACTTTTTTCAAACTTGCTTTGCTGTGATTTCGGAAAAGCTGAGTGACATTTCAACTCAAGTTGAAGTTTTTATATAGTTATAAATAGATAAACATTTAAATTACATAAAGAGACTGTATTTGAACAGGTCCACAGTATAATTAAGGAAAAAATGTACCATTCTCTCTGAATTGTTGATCGTCACTCCTAAAGTTGTACATTACCTGTTTTAGCTTTGTGTTTATGAATGAATTAATACATTTCAATGAATATATATATATATATATACACATATATAACATTTAAAGTGCCAACAAGGTTTTATGTGTGTGTAGTTGGATGAACTGTTCATGTGTAAGTTAAAAACACCAAACCATCAGTTTGTGATTATTATTCATCCCATCAGCTAATTTTTAGTTTGTTTGAAGGGAAAATTAAAATCTTGATAGAGTGACATGAATCATCTCCGTATAAAATGAAAACGTGTCTTTATGACTCATGTCACACATGAAAGCCGAGGACGGTTTTAGCTTTCTATATCAGGGTGGGCTTTTAGGAATAACAGTCAGGAAACAAAGAAGCCCAGAGCTACGTAGGCCACATGCTAGAAACCCCCCCTCCACACACAAACACTTCACTGAACTAATCTATTCAACACAAATTAACCGTTTGTCCCAATCGATACACAAGTCGGATGAGGTTACATGGTTGTGTGATGTTTTTATAAGGATTTGGAGTGACTGTGTCCAGTCTGAACCATCTGTGCGGTGGAGGGTCTGCCACCTTCAAACAAGCCAACAAGAACAAGACTGTGGATGCAAGTGGTGGAAATGAGTTTCCTCTGAAGGGTGTCTGGGCTAAGCCTTAGAGACAGAGTGAGGATCTCGGCCATTTGGGAGGGACTCATTGTTGAGCTGCTACTCCTTCACATCAAAAGGAGCCAGCTGAGATGGTTTGGGCATCTGATTAAAACACCTCCCAGGCGAGGTGTTTTGTGCCTCGGGGCAGACCCAGGACATGATGGAGAGATTATATCTCTCGGCTGGTTTGGGAATGCCTGACTGTCCTCTTGGAAGAGCTGGAGGTGGTGGTTGCAGGGGGGGAGGTCGGGGCATCTCTGCTCAGACAGCTGCCCTGCAACTCAGAACCGTATAAGCAGCAGAAAATGGATGAATGAATGATTTTTCTATGTAAGGAACTCATTAGCAATGCAAAGTCCAAAGAACATAAACAGTACAGAAGATCTGAAAAGTGATGCAACCAGAGAATGTAAACAGCACTCTTTGACATTGGTGCAACATATTAAATTCACATAAATTGTCTTTTCAAACAGGTCAGGATAACTCACTCCTCTTAAGCTGAGGTTACATAATTTATTTTTTTATTTTTTTTTGACGATGACTTTGCCTGAAGTCTGACCAGCCACCACAAGCGACAGTGACGCCAGTTCAAGGTCTAAACATGTACTCACTGCTATTATTCCA
This sequence comes from Mchenga conophoros, assembly GCF_057382185.1. Lineage (NCBI taxonomy): Eukaryota > Metazoa > Chordata > Actinopteri > Cichliformes > Cichlidae > Mchenga > Mchenga conophoros. The sequence continues at coordinate 29,829,051 of NC_140545.1, read as the reverse complement.
CCAGAACCATTTCTCATGTTTTAACAGCATGACCCAACATTTAACTGCCAGTTTGGTCAACAGTGATGCAAAAAATAAACGTTATCTGTTTAGATAAACAAATTTCATTATTAAGAGGAGCAAAGTACAGTCATTTATTTTCTTCTTTTTAAATATAGTAAATATAAAATAAATGAAAAAGGTGAATCATGCAAAGCTCCCTTACTGGAGATCAAGAATGAAAATATGAATTTGGAAATGTGCAAAATAGTTTCTCTTTTATAAATAAGAGCAAGCAGTTCCTTGGCTTCTGTAGTTCAGGAGTGTTAATAGTCATTCTTAAGATTAAGTTGTTATTTTCTGAAACTGTAGATTATTTCGTTGAAAAAACTCAAACTGTGTGTTGGTCTCAGGTGTAGGCAGGATGTGAAACAACCAGTAGAAACGTTAAGTGAAACTAAAATGAAAAAATGTGATCTTGTTAAGCGAACAGAAATTTTCTGGAGTGATTATGCTGATATTTAAAATATCTGCTGAAAATGCTGAAAATTCTGGGGTGTGAGGTTCTTTTTGGGAGAGAAAAGTTTAAGGATGTCCTAGATTGATATCAAACACCCCTAGTGAGACATTACCACAGTTTCTAAATAGTTCTGACACATTGATGAGATCTTGAGAGGATACATCTTTCTAGCCTTTAAGCTTTGCACTTAAGGCCACATATGGGGAACTACTTCTCCACAAGGTCTCAGTTAAAATTGTTATTTCAACACGTTTTCATTACAGGCGTTCTTCGGCACCAATGCCTCAGGTTTAGGCACTAAAATGTACTTGTTAGATTTATGGAAAATTGTGTTATTTAGATATAAATGTTCCTCTACACAGCTTTAACCCTGCACATGAACTGTCGAAAGGCATTTGTCAGGTTAACTAGTACATGCCCAAGCTACAGTTTGTTACGCCTGTTTGTGCAGTTGGTTGTGAAATTAAGATCTTAACATGGTTGCATGAGGGGGTGTAGGTTCATAAAGGCAAAAAACAGGTCATTCTAGCCTGCAGCTAGACAGCTGGCTGGCTGATTGCATCATAATTTATCATGTATGCTGTAACTGAAGGTTTTTGAAAATAAAATATACGTTACTGTAATGGAACGAAACTATTCTTTTATAAAGTGCTAAATAAATGCTCAAAACAGATCATTTTAGCCTGTGGATAGGTGGTTGCCAGGCAACCTCATGGTGTCAAAATCAAGATCAGGAGAAGTTTTAGGGACATAAGCTGGATGCCCAAATCCTGGTTTTGTGGGAGGAGCAACCAACTAACCAACCAACTAACCAAGAAAATACACAGACGACCAGTCCCCGCCTCTTACTCACTGACGGCTACGATAGGCTCCACCCTAACCTGAATTTTAGATGGGTGTTTTGCGCAACCAGCAGTCCAAACCTCAACATATTTTTAAAAAATTGTTGAAAGAGAACTCACGTTTTTTTTTTTTTTTGATTTTTTCAAATCTGGAATCTGTTAGATTTTTTTCCAAACACATTTCCTTAAAATATGTTAGCACCATCTTCCTGGAAAACAAGGTGATCAAAAGGTTTGGCGACTTTTTTGTAGGGGATGTTTGTCTAACCAGAAGTCAGTCCTTACAGTTATTTCTTTTCAGCTGTGCGTTATTTGTTGTTGCATTTATTGAATTGAGTTTGTCTCTGTTTGTCCTTTTTTCCCTTTTTGAGAATGCATATCGCTGTTTGTTGAACATAAGGAGCAGTATGTTGCTTTTCTTTTCATCCCAGTGTTTTTATTTTTGGTTTTGTGTAAAATAAAAAAATATGTGATTTAAAAATGGACTTAGTTACACCATACCATTTCTTTTCTCTCTGCTGTGCACATTTTCATTTATGCCCACCACAAAAGCAAGATTTCAGCGTGTAATGAAACAACTTACTTATGAAGCAAGAAATTCACTGAGCGCTCAGCTTTTTCTCTTTTTCCTCTAAATTAAAAGGGGACCTTAATAAACTCTCCTTCCCTTTCATGCAAATTAAATGTTGTGTTTCAGCAGGGGGATTTGAAATAAAGCCTCCTGGTGAGTGAAAGCAGACTTCCTCCAAAGCCACAGTTTATTTCAAACCATTGGAAGGCTGAAATAAAATAAAATAATAATAATTCCCCCCAAAAGTCACACTCTTCTCCTGTCAGCAAAAATAAAACTGACACTTTTCTGCCCATCCCTTCACCTCCTAATGATATTCATAGAGTCCATAAGATGCAGGCTTGAGTGGCTTATGGACCAACTGTCTCTTCAGCACCGCAGCAGCACCTGAAGCCTGTTGGCATGCTCACCACATTAAGGATGAGCGCGTTCAGGCTGTCACCACCGTTCATCATCAAACATCCATTTTGTCAGGCAACTCAGCATTCAATGGCACGTTTTCATGTAGCCCGTGTGCCTCGACTGAAGGAAAGGCAGCAGAGATGGAGATGGTGAGGGGGGAGTATCACTGTGAATCATTAGTAAATCAATGAATGGGCACAGCTTGATCCGGGGCCCAGTTGGTGAAGGGCCATGTTAGCACTCTGCAACAGCAGCGGGGAGCGGTGAGGCTTCAAGGGCAGCCAGGTGAAGGAGAGAGGAGCCACTGAAGCCTGATGCCGATTCACAAAATCTCTGAGTTTAACCTCACAACAAACTACACCTCAGAGTGAACACAAACAAAGCCGGAAAACACCAAACACACCAACAGTCAGATCGATGGACCGAAATATAAGACATGGGCTCATCTACTCTTGGCTCTGTATGACAGAATATCAGAGCGCAGATAGTTCTAAAGGTAAACAACAAAAAACACCTAAGCTAAAAAAGCGCTAAAACCTTTCAAAATTAACTGAAACTCTCGATGGCATGTGAAGAAACATCAACTGTGGCGCTTTGGCCAAGAATGGAGCGATATCAACTGAAGCTGAGGTAATGCTGGGCTGTACTCTAACTTAATACCACCTTGTACCACTAGATGGTGGAGTGTCCAATCTGTTGCAAGTCCAACATGACACACCCCAACATTACCATCGCATTCAGATGGCTCATTATCACAGCCCGAAGATCAGAGTAGCTACTTTTAGGCCCTCTCAGAAAGACTGGCCAGAGTGGGAAGTGATATTCCCAGTTGGGAAGTGGAAAAGTGTTGGCTCACTTCCGAAGAAGTCAAAACAAGATGTTTTTTTCAACAAAGTTTTCTGTACGGTAGTAAAAACCAGCACAATCACGCACTTATGCCTTCAACCCAGCTGTGGCAACAGCAGTACAACACTTGAGGTCACACAAATCAAGACATGCAAGACCAACACAAATGGCAGCTTGCAACAGTGGATGTGGCTTCAATTTGCTGTCAGTAGTGTCATACGGTGCTGTTTGCGAGGTATAATATGGCCTTTTAACAGGAACTGAACCAACAATCTTTAAATTGCCAAGGAAATATATAAACCACTACTCTAAGAAGCCATCAACCACCAGAATTTCAGACAAGACAAAAGCTGTCTGGTGTAAAACAATGATACTGAAACTTGCTGGTAAATTGCTGCCACCTTGTGGAGAAAGTTTGCATTGAATCCTAAAGAGGGTTTTTGCAAAAATAGCCTTTATTGCAGTCAAAATTCTGGCTATTTATACAGAAGCTGTTCAAATCTTCTGTTAACGAACCAATCAAAAGAAAGCTGGCCTAAAGAGGGAGGAGCTAAAACTGATTGTATAAGACAGAGGATTAACTGAGTCACCAAGACCCAACATAAGATAAACAAGGATTATTTTCAACTGTGAATCATGCACAAGCTACTTTAGCCTAATACGGAGCTGGAAATTAATATAATAAGCATCCTTCAAGCTAACAGTTTTATCTCCTGATTAAATACGACTACATTCAGAGGGTGGGTGGGGCTCCACATTTTGTTAAGGAACATCAATAACTCCTATTAAAACCAAAGTGAGAGATATCAAATGGAATTTAATGTGTTAACTAGTACAGTTTTGACTTATATGTAAATTTTGTCTTTCTCTTACTTCAAAGCTTAGTGCGTCACTAAGCTAAGCTAAAGCAAGCTAATCATTCATGGTAGGCTATCACTGATTTTACTGAGTGCAACTATCTCCTAATTTTTTATTTGATGAGTTGTTTGGACAGGATTGTGTATCTGTATCAAGTTAAAACTGAAATCAATTAATATTTTCATTTAAAAAATTGAATTACAATTAAACGTTTTGAGCTGAAATGTGCCCTTGGCTGAAGGTTCAAACACTTAACACAGGTCGAAAACATGACCTGAGACCCAAGAGAACACAAACAAGATAGATGATATTTCAGCCACATGTACAAACACTACGAGTGAGACGCTACACTGCAAAACAGAGCCTCATAACATTTTGAATTATGAGATCACAACTAAGTGAGAATCCATCTTTCTTGGCTTCAGGCTTTACACTTACAGACAAACTACAACAGGTTTGGCCCAGTGAGTACTGGTCAGTAAGGCCCAGTAGAAATGTCTTTTCAATGTATTCTCATCCCAGGTATCCTTTGGCATCAGTGCCTGAAAGTTTAGACAGTGAAATTTACCTGGATTGATTTTTTTCCCTCTAAAAATCAAACTCAAACTTTAAACCCTACAAACTGAAAAAAAGAAGTTAGATCATGTTGATATAAAATCCTTGGATTTAAAACTGGAGGCAAAGCTGTAACACCCTATGAGACACCACAGTGGTAACATTTGATGTCTTGCAACATACTTCTGCATTTTCAGCTCTTTCATGTTAACGACTGTTCACGGGAACTGGTAGGAAGCACAAAAAACAAAAAACAGTCGGGTATTGATGAGGAATTTGAATTTCTGGCACCTAGATGACAGAATTTGTGTTTTTTTTCTCTGGAAAAATTTATTTTTTCTAAAATAATTTCACTCACTAACCTAATAAAGTAGTATTTAGTCATTTTTTCTTTCTTTTTTGTGCTGCCCATAAAGAAGGTTCATTTTTGTGTGTAAACTTAATAAAAATCTTTCATTTCCAAACGGTGACTCAGAAACATGAATCTGTTCACAGACTTGGCAGAGTACTACCTGTTTCATCACTACAGGTTTTATGCACCAGAGAGCTGCGCTTATACAAATAACACTTCATTTTTTTTTATTTCTGTTCGTCTGCACTCTGTCGTTTCCCCATCTGGCTCGTTTGACCTTCCCACTTATAATAAAAGTGTCCCGCTGCATAAAGATTGAGTTCGGCAGATGAGCCACATGCCACTCATAAACTTTAAAATAACTTGGCTGCTGACATTATAAAGATAACACAGAGAAGGTCAGAAATATACAAGGAGCTAAATAAAAGAAAAACAATATGAAAGCAAACATTTGTAAAATGTCAAAGCCGTCGTTGAGTCTCTGTGTGTCTGCGCTACGAGGCCGGACGGAGAAAGTTAATGTCATGATCAACTAGAGCAAACTAAAAACAAAGACCTTTAAAAGCTCTGATTATCATTTCAGACCTTTCCCTCAGGGATGTTTTAGCAGAAACTGCGATACAGGTAATGATCGCAACTTTTGCCTAAAGGAGAAAGTGACTCATTTTATGAGGCCCCTCAAACACTGAAGAATCAGAAACCATACTTTTTAATCAAAGGCTGGTGTTGTTTGCATTCACCTGAAGTGTCACCTGAATTCAGCCCAAAATCAGGTTCAACACTCAAACTCGCTTGATGTTCGCAAATATTGCCAAGGCTCAGAGGACATAGATGAGTGAATTTAGTTTGGAGAAACCAAAGTGAGTCTAATAATGAATGAACACATAACTGATTTTAAGGGGAATAAACAACTGCATGTAAAAACAAAAACATCCAAATAAAATCACTATAATTGGTTCCAGGGTCATCACAGATAATGTCACTAATAATAAGCTGTTAAGGTTGTTTAATGAGATATGTTTTTACATTAATAGTTTTGTACTGAACACCCTGTTTTATTTGGAAAAGCCTGCTTTCTATTTGAAGGATATTTTTGCTTTTGTGAGTCAGCCCCCTGCACCTGAAGGCAGCACACAGTGTAAAAAACACCGAACGAGACATAAAAGGTCACATCTGGACCAGCAGGATGAACTCGCACCAAAATAAATAAACAGAACATGTAGTGATAGACTATGCTTGAGCACACAAAGACGCCGACTCTAAAGCACTGCCATGTGCTGTCATAGTCAAAAGAACCAAGGCACTAACACCTGTCTGTGGCACTGAATCCGTGACATAAATAATTAGAAATGGATCCCAAAATATGTTGTTTCTTTTTAAAAATACAAAGCTCGGTATTATTTCAAACACGTAGGCGCTGCAGTTTTACGTAAAACTTACGTCAACAGTAAGAAATAATCAGTTTCTTAGGGACTATTTCAGTAGTGGATTAATACAAATTAGGTGCTCTAGCGAGTATTTAGGACAGGAGGTGTGTGTGGCACTGATTCAGAATAAACTGTGTGTTCATGGTAATAAGGGAACAAGTCACCCACTATAACAGTGTGGCTCATGAACTCCTTCACTGAAAATTTGCCAGATTTATGTTTTTAAAGGATCAAACGTGACAACCTGTCCACACCTGATATGAAAAGCGCCATATCTCACGATTCACACAGCTTAAACCGCTTTAAGATGACGACACCAGAGCAGCTATCGCTTCTTATTTTGTTGCGAGAATGTGCACCCAATAAAACGGCACTTTATTGCGTTTTCTGTCATCTGTAAAAGAAAAAGACACGCTGAATCGTATCGTGCTGCGCAACAGCCTCCAACAAATAAATAGTTTAAGAAAAATTCATTTTAAGGGGTAAAAAGGTCATTTACCACCAAAATTTTACATTTAAATGTTTCCCCTCTGTTAGTGCTGTTTGTGCATCTCTTTTATTTTGGTGGGACTTGCTCAGTTTTGCAGATGCTGGTGTAGATGTCTATTCTTTTTTATTGTAATGAAGCTACTGGCTCTTGGCTTGTGGTGCTCAAAGTGCTGCTACTATTACTAATAATGCTACTACAACTAATAATAATAAAAACGGGAAAACGCAGCACTAATGTCTTTTTCCAGAAAGCACAACCCCGTTACTCAAAACAGTCCACAAACCTACTATTTTCCGTCTGCTGAACTAGATACCTGTCTTTTTTTCAATATAATGGAACTAAATGGCACTCGCATTGTGCTGCTCAAAGCATGGAAAATGAAAAAATTACAAAATAAAAATGAAAAACTCAGCTGTAATGTCTCTAAGGTCCCCGGTATTAAAAAACAAAAATCCACAAACCTCGTTCTGTTCGGTTTTATGTATGTTTCTACAGATCTACACCCACCAAGCAGACTGAATCTTCCATCTACCTGCGACGAGAGGGTCGTGCATGTGCGGGACAGGATATAAATATTAATGGCGGCCCCCCTCACCTTAGCCAGCTGTCCACTTCCTCTGGTATGTAGAAAATAGTTCAGACGAGCAGTGACAGCAAATAAAATGCCCATAAATGTAAATAAATGACAGCAAAGAACTGAATTAAATGGCAAGACTACAAATTATTGCCAAAAAGAGGTGTAAGCTTAAGCTTTAGCATATTACACCTCCCTGTTTTTACACAGCATATTCTAAACTACACTTAACTAGGATGTTTTTTTAAAAGAGGCACAGAAGCACAGATTTTCAAATACATGTTTTTAGCCCTTGAGCATCACAAGGCCAGTGCCATTTAGTACATTTATAATAAAGGCTAAGGCAGATATCTCTACAGCTGATATCTCCAAAACTGGGCAACCTACACCAAAATAAATGAGATGGATAAACATCACTGAAGGCCAGAGGGGACATGTGTACATTTAATTTGGGGCATGAACTGTTCTTTTAAAGTGCAACCTAGATTTAGATTAATGTGGCAATCCATCCATCCATCCATTCATCCATCCACCCAGAACATCCATCCATCCATCCATCCATCCACCCAGAACATCCATCCATCCATCCATCCATCCATCCATCCATCCATCCATCCATCCATTCATCCATCCACCCAGAACATCCATCCATCCATCCATCCATCCATCCATCCATCCATCCATCCATCCACCCAGAACTAAGACATTAATCTGTCATTGACTTTAAGGTGGATAATGCTCAATTATAGCTCCATAAGCATTACGTTTAGGGTAGCTTTGCATGATTCACAGTTCAGAATAATCCTTATTTATCTCATACTGGACCTCAGTACAGCCTCTTCCCTCGTAGCCCACAGTGGGCAGGCCACAGAAGACCCATGCTGTGGGCCCTGTGTGGGTACACCCACTCTGGGTCTGTGTGGGGTAAGTGTGGGTTTAACTCTGCCTGCACAACCACCCAGTTCACCCACTGTGGGCCCCACACAAGCATGTTTCCTGGGACGTGATGTCTTTAAGGTCCTCTTCCTTTAAGCCAGCCTTCTTCTGATTGACTGCCCAAGTTCAGGTTCATATTAGCAATATTGCTCACATCACAGAGAGTGAAAAGTAGAAACAAACTGTGTGAATTGAGTATAAGCAGCCGCATACGCCTGATGGAAAATGAGGAAATGTGTGATAGTTTATTTATAATATTAACCTCGACCACAGCCTTTCTCTTCCAAAAACCAGGTCATCTTTGTGCCTAAACGTAACCGAACCACAACAGCGGACAGATTACCTCCTGCCAAAGTAGGAGTCAGATGAGACGTGTGTCTGGAGAGCATTTTTGGACTTCATTTGTCATTAACTTTGAACATTTATGATTTTAATGAGCAACAGCGGCGCTCTAGAGTGCAAAACATTTAAGAAAAACAGACAATGATTTTAATTCAGATGAGCTGATTGTTTTTGTTTTCATGGGATTTGTTAACACTAATACTTAGCTAGATTTACCCTCATAACAACAAGAGGGCCAACAAACATAAAGGCAGCCTGCTACACACACAAATACACCCACACAAACACACACTCCTCCTGCTCGGATGAGCTGTCATGCATTTGTACCTCGAGGCCACTTCACAGAGCACGAAGGTGTTAATTTGGTGTGTCACTTCATGACTAAGAAAATGGTCTTCCTCCTCAGCTGCAACCTTTAGACAAAAAAATTTAGGTGTGGAAGTACCCCCTCACCCCCACCACGAGCTCCTGACTGAGTGTGCCTGTGGAAACACGCCGCCGAGCACTACCAGAGTAAAGGGCAGGCCGGGGTGATTACCAACACCCATCTCCACCACCTCCTCTTACACCAACAAGTCAGTAATTCCCTGCAAGCCCTTTTGCGACGACTTTTGTGAATCCAGACTGCGTTAAGTGGAATCAGTGGCTGAGCGACTGTACCGCGGCGCCCGCTGATGCCTTTGACAGACAGTTAATAAGGATTCGTGCTCAATGCAACCCACAGAGGAAGGTGATTATGTCTGTAGGTAATTGGCCCGCTGACAGCGACATGATCCCCGGCCCCTGTTGTGACCTGCTTGAATAATGAAATAACAATGAAATGGCAAACGTGAGCTTCCCACCCACACACGCCTTGGACCCATGGAGGTATGAGGCACTTTCCCTTTGAGTAGAAAGCTGAGTGCTGTGGAGGCAAAATAAAAGCAAATATGAGCATGAGGAGCTGATGTAGTAGTGTAGTTCAGGGTTTTCCCTCAGTGCTTTGTTTGCTTGCTCTTTGTCTGGAGCTAAAAGAGGCAGCTCAGAGCCATGCTGCACGATGAGTCACCTTGCCGGAGAGCCCAGAGCCCAAAACATGAACCTTTTATTAAAGGAAGATGTTTGAGTGGGCAAGACAACAACCTGGGGTCGATCCCTGTCTGTAACATCAAATTGCCTTGTATCCAAAACAAGGCTGAAGTGATTTATACTCAGTCCTGTGGCTCTCACAATACAAACTCTCAGGCAGATGTCATAAATTAGCACATGGGCTGTAATAACACTATACGCCTATCTTAGGGAAGTGACTAAATGGTAATATCCATCTGTGCTCCTAAAGGATTTACAGGGTTTCTAATTATCTCAGGCTTCGGGACTACCTGCTGATCCAGCCGGCACAGGTTTCCACACATCTGGTGAGACCAACATTTGGCCACAGACCAAAGCTACGCACTACTTATTGTTTTGTTTGGGCTCAAGAACTGGAAAGTAGGAGGAGAAAAATAGAAGCAATAATAGAAAACGTGTGACAAATTCATCACAGCCGACATCATTGTCTGACCAGGAACTGTGATCATCACACGATCAATAGTTGATCATCGTGTTCTGTGACACATGCGGACGGGGGACAGTTGATTTACATTTACAAAATGATTGTGACTCATGCATATTCAGTGCCTCTCACTCTGTTTGTCATCCTGCAGGCCTAATTGGCTAACTTTCTTTGTTGCTATGCTGGCCGGATTTCAGATGTGTGGGAACTGCTGCCTTTCTGATTAGCTTACTTATGAAAACAGTGTTATTTAGATAACCAGATCACTGAGCAATCATCTTCCCCCCCCCCCCCCCCCCAAAACAAGGGGGGGGGGGGGGGAAGATGATTGCATGCCCACAGGTGAGAAGAAGGACAATAGTCGCCTCTAATTTGAAGCTGGGAGGACTGACAGCGTGCTTGGATGCACAGACTGTAAAAATGTCTTGAGGCGAATTTGGGATTTTTAGGCTATAAAAATAAAACTTAAAAAAAAAAAAGATTTGGCCTCATCTTAGATTATCTTTTTCCAAAGGATGTATCGGAGGGGAAGGTGGGTGGGAGAGATACAAATGTAGGACAGGATGGTAATATATATATATATATATATATATATATATATATATATATATATATATATATATATATATATATATATATATATATATATACACAAATACCAAAATGGCAGATTACACTTGATAAAAAAGGAGCAACTTCCTAAATCCCCTCCTGATCTGGAACAATTCATGCATGGTGAAATAGCTCTCCACAGCCCCACAAAGGCTCATTCACAGCAGTGTGAAATGTGAAACAAACACGCTGCCTGCCCGCCCGCCGTCCACGTAGGACGTGGCATCAGCATCAGGAACCTCACTCTGTTTGTTTTTTTTTTTGTTTTTTTTTGCTACCTGCTCTGGGCCTTGGAAGCAGATCCGGCACTGGGGGGTCCGCAGGCTGCTGGCGGTGCTGGCCAGGGACACGGCGTCCAGGCCCACTTGCAGCTTGGGCTCCTTCTCCTCAAACGCCAGGCTCCGGGGCCGCGGGTCGCTGCCGTAGTACTCCTCCTCGTCGTCCCGGGAATGGCAGTCGACGAAAGGCGGCCAGCCGCAGCCGCCCATCCCCAGACCTCGCATAGTGGTGTTGGTGTTGGTGTTGGACCGTCTATCTGTGTCTGAGCTGGACTGTCTTGAATCGGATCGCATAAACACCAGGACTTTCAGTTCATTAAAAAACATGCGGATTCGATACTTGAACATGTTTGGCCACATAAAGAATCCGAAATAAATAAATTAAGTGTTTTTATCTCCCCTCCTCTCCCTCTGTTATTGTTATTATTATTACTATTATTATTCATACATCCGATATGTTCATGGCTACTGTAGTATGTTCTACGATGCCACAACTGCTAATTGGAAAATCCAGAGAGGAGATAAAGGCTCTCGCCCCACTGATGGCATGTGTGTCTAAGCCAATGCGGATGAAAGATTTTCCCTTTCAGCTGGCCGACACACTCTTTCAATATTCATTACTCAAACAACTCAGCAAACGCCGTCTATCTGCGTCTTCCACCGCACCCCAGAAAACATTACAACTTGCACGGGTTTTGATTTCCACGGTCCATTTTCCTGCGCTCTCAAATACACCGTTTGTTATTGTTGTTGTTGTTTCGCTTTGTTTGGTTTTGTTTTCCACACGCACCGAGGCTCGCGGCAAAGAAAGAAAGAACGAAAGAAAGAAAGAAAGAAAAAAACAGCCTACATGTTTTTTGCTACCCGAAGCAGAAGACCGCGAGAGAGTGGACGAGTGGAGGAGAGAGCAACACAGAGCCAGGAAATAGAAGATGGGATGTAAAATACAACGACATGCCATCCACACAGCCACATCTGAGACTCTTGTCAAGAATCATAATCCAATAAAAATAGAAAAGAAGAAAAATTAGGGTGCGGAAGATGAAATGGAAGTTTGATCTGGATGTGATTATAATGTCTTTTTTTGTCCCTCTCACTGTAGCATCCCAAGCGTCAGATCATGGTCCCCCCTTTTTTCTCCCTTTTCTCTCTATTTCATCTCCTTTTTGTAAAACCCCGGCTTGATCCACGAAGAATCCGTGCCATTCACCCCGACAATCCACGTCGACATCAAAAACACAATCCTGTGCATTTGCATTTCTTCTTTCCGTCTCTCTTTCCCCTCTCTCTCTCAGCAGCCTAGCTGGAAACACGGCAGCACAAAAACACCCGAAAGCCCCGTGCTTCCCATCTTCGCTCGATGTCCATCAGCATTTCATTGCAAGCCGAGAACACGGGAGGCAACGCTGAAATGCCAGAGAGAGGCAGAATAATAAAGGCACCCTGCGATTTTTCTAATTAGAGAGAGACGGGGAAGACGCGTAAAGATGTCTTCGTTTCCGACAGCAATTACACGGCAGTAATGGCATTGATTATTGGATCAGATAGATGGTGGTGATGATACTGCTGGCGCTGATTTTCCTCCTCGAAATGGTCGGCTTGGAGATTGAACCAACGCAGCAGCTACTTCCGGAACAGGGAGAGAGGCGGAAAAAAAATAAAAGACTGTCATCCCGTAAACACGTCGCTGCTTTTCCTCCAGCCATCCGTCCGTTTCCCGATGGTTGAAACGCCTATCCCCGTGCTCCCAGCGGCTGGGCAGGGAAGGAGCTCCGGCTGCTTTATTATTGACCAGGCGCCGCTGTCCAGGGTGCTGATCTCCCTCTGCTGACGTGTGCGCTGCGGCCACATGCGCCGGGAGCCCGCGAAGTACAAACCCGCACCAGGACCCCTCTGCTGGGGACACCGGACTAAAACTCTAGCAAAGGTTAACCCTACAAGTTCCGAGGAAGCTTTTTAAATAAGCAGATTGGAAGAAAAACTCAGTTTAAAGGAGGTGCAGGATGTAACGAAGGTGTTTCGTTACTTGTTTAGAGTAATTTGTATCTTTGTTTTAGGTAACCCTAACCCCAGTGGACACTTTTCCGGACATATTTGCACTCTGCATTTTTAAGAAAACATTTACACATTAAGAAGCATGTTTTCAAATATTTATTGATTATGTATTGATCTGTGTAATTCCTTCTGTCAGGCACTTGAGCAGCTACAGGTGGACAGATGCTGTAAGATAAATACACAATATTAGCCACACTTGTAACTGTGTTTTAGTGTGGGTGCTGATTTTTAGTGCAACCTGTTTTCTCCTTTGTCTTCTCCAGGGTGTTCGGACCCCTTGGGACACACTTGAGAGTGCTTGGAAACACCAAGGAGGAAGTTGGTGGAGAGCTGCCACCTTAAGCTTTTAAATTTAAACTTGGATAAATAAAAATAAGAAAATGTGGGATGTGTTAAATCCTGTCTCTGCCTGCGGTGACTCTAGCTTTGCTGCTCAGTGGTCATTTGTCACAAGTACATATTACACATAATACAAAGTCACAAAAAAGTAAGCCATACATCTTCATAGACATTGTGCGGTTTTTTTCTTGGAAGCGAGTAGAAGTTTGAAACCCCGGAATCTGAACAGAGACAGAGGCTATTTTTGTATCTGCAGCACTTACTCTGGCCAGTCACACATTCAGATGGATGCAAACTTGGAGTTTAGTATCTTGCCCAAGGATACTTCGACACATGGACTGGAGGAGTCAGGGATCACTCCACTGACCTTCCGATTGGGACACAACCAACTCTACCACCTGAACCACCGGTGCCCCAAGGCAAACAACACAACCAAAGACTGTGTTAATGAGTCCCGATAAACATGGTGCATAAACATCTGTCCTGTATTCATGTCTAAGAATGTCTTATTTCAAAGACAGTAAATATTAGACAAATCCTATCCTTTTTCAGATGAAGTTTTGTAGTAAATTAATAACTAAAGCATGAGTTAGCTGCACAAATGAAAACAGTCTCAAACACTACACAGGCACAACTGCAGAGGTGTGGTAACAATGGTTAGAGCTACAGAGCTACATGGTTATAAACACATTAAGAAAAAGCAGGATGGGGGTTAAAGTGCGTGGACACAAACACCACCCTATGGGACGAAGAAGACACAGAAGACAGACCAAACTACATCTGCATGACGAGACCAAACACTTTAATGCCTCATGAAAGAATCACAATCTAAGCTCTAGTAATTCTGTCATGAGGCATTGAAATGGCAAGGCATTTAGCTCAAACTAGCTAATGAAACACGATTTAGAACTAAATCGTGTTCTTCTGAATAGCTTTGGCCACTCGGGTCTTGTTAAAACCAAGAGGAAAAATCACTGCAGCCTCATCTAATACAGGGTCAATACATCACCATTCAACAAGCAGAAACTGTTGACCACGTACAACAATGCGCTGTCCTTAACAGAAATGTTTTGACTTAAACGATTGATTATGTACCCGATTTGTTTATGCTGACTCCTAGTGGCCCTTCTTTGTAATGACTGGGCCAGTTTTTTAGCTTCTCGTTGGAGTGTTAGCTGGCCACGGAGAATGCAGCTGCACACATGCTGTGCCTTTGAGTTTATTTGCCTGTAATCAGCTCCTTTACTACTTTTGATAGCTGGATAGTGATTGATCTGTCATAGTGTTTCTTATTTCCTCTGACGTTTTAAATCTTATTAATTTGAAGAAGCTAACTGGAAGGTGCCATCTTGAGTAAGCTAGCTCATTACTGGTGTGTTCTGCCTTCTCGGTAAGCTGCGAAGTAGTTTGATTTATTTTGCTGAATCTGCTGCCATTTGCATGGAGTAATATGCTTGTATATTTCTGTGATCTTTCAGTTTTATTCCGCTGATATTTGTTCAGTAAACCTTGCAAAGAATTCAAGGACTTGTCGGTTTATTGGAACATCTACGTGTTAACTGGCTGTCTGGCTCTGCCTGAAATGCACTGCGAGGACAGCATACATCAGTATAACTTGAAGAGTGCAGATAATCAGTAGAGCAAAGAGGAAAAAGTTGTGACAGTTCTTTAAAAAAAACTCTAGTATTTAGTGTGGTGAAATATTGTGTAATTTGATAGTTAAGTCATCTGAAATGTTAAACGTCTCTTGGGTGGAAAGTGATAATAACTCTTCGTGAGTTATGAGTTAAATAGACACAGCATTTTGGTAAAACGCTGTAATTTAAAAATTCTGAAATCACCTGGTTTAATACAACAGAGCTTAAATCAAACTAGTAGCAAAACTGCTGAATCAAGTACAAGTAATCTAAATTGTACTCAAGTGCAGTCATTTTTCTTGCCTCTGGCCTCATATCTGGGGTC
Organism: Mchenga conophoros; assembly: GCF_057382185.1. Taxonomy (NCBI): domain Eukaryota; kingdom Metazoa; phylum Chordata; class Actinopteri; order Cichliformes; family Cichlidae; genus Mchenga; species Mchenga conophoros. The sequence continues at coordinate 29,813,580 of NC_140545.1, read as the reverse complement.
CTTTCCAGCTTTTCTCATTACCTTTTCCAACCCTGACAGCACCACTCCACCTGAGGGTCATTTCTGCAATACTGAGACCACATTTTCGTTATTCACTCCCAAAATTAAACTCTTAATGCAGTTTATAAGGCTCCTTCTCACATCCAGGAGTGGGTATTGAACCTTAAAAGAACTAGTTTGACATTTAGGCCATGTTCACACCCAGTATAGCCCTGCAGTGAGATTCAGCACAACAACAATGCGGGGTTGGAAAAAAAAAGTTGAACCAAACTGTTGCTGCAGGATCATCTGGCAAGATGTTGTGTTGGTCTGTCAAATACATGCTGCACTTCTACCTCACAGTGTAAACAGGTACCACAGGGTTTCCAGAGTTATAAAATCCTGTCTGACAGTAATGCATGGATTACTGAACGAGCCTAAAGATTCAGTGGGTGTGTCTGCAAAGTGTCCGACAAAGATACATAAAATGACAGTAGAAAGAGGCCAATCATCACAGGAAGAGAGCAAGAAAACTGTGTAGATACACAAAAGGAAACTTAAAATGACCACACAGTGACAAAAAACAGCTGCAGAGACTAAAACATCTACAAAAAACATAAAGTGAGAACAAAAATATATTATTCTTCACAAAAAGGAGGAAAAGACAACAATAAATGAAAACTTAAAATGACATTACAGTCTCAAAAATTGACATTGTAGGGATGCAAAACAGCTGGTGAGCCTAAAGCATCTAGATAGAGACATGGTGACAATGAAAAAGAGATAATGAAAACTATAAAGAGACACAAAATAACCACATGGACTCAAAACTGCTGCAACAACAGAAACATTTGTAAAGACACACAAAATGACAACACAAAACAATTACACTGACAGAACAATAACAATGATGAAATGCAAAAGGACCACAGAAATTGCAACAAGCACTAATCACAAAGAAAGACCAACAAAATAGAAAAAATGACAACAAAAGCAAATTAATGATCACATTTAGTAGATCACAACAATGATGGACAGCCACGTAACCACAAAAGACTCAAAATGACCACCTAGAGATGCGAAACAGCCACAGAGTCGTTTCTGAGGAGAAACAAAAGGACAAAAAGAGGTAATCTGTCACTTAAACAGACAAAGACAACCACAAAGAGACATGGAAGGAACACAGAGATTTAAAAAGACATTAAAGAGGATGAAGATGGTCAGGCAGAGACTCAAAACAGCTGGAGACAGTAAAACATCTGAAAAATGACACAAAATGACAACAAACCAGGGCAACACGAAGACAAAATACGAAGACAACAATGAAGAGATATGAAAGGACAACAACGAGACTCTGAAATGTCACAAGTCACACAAACGAAATGACCAAAAAAGATGCAAAAAGCAAACAGAGTTACAAGCAGATCACAAAGAGATGAAAAAATGAGGTCGGTCATCGCAACAAGAAAATAAGTCAACCATGAAAAGACATAAAAGGACCAAAAAGAGACTCATAGAGTCACAAAATGACAAGAAACACAAAAGAAGAGCACTATGTTAACTCACAGAGTTGTAAAGGCCTTTTTGAGGGTCATGGTTGGATTACCGAATTAGCCCACAGGGCTCAGAGAGTCAAAGAGTCACTGGGACCACATGCAAAGTGTTATACATTACAAAAACAGTGAAGAAAGATAAAGGAGCCAACAAGAGGCTCAAAATATCCCCAGAGTCACAGAATGACCACACAGAGATGCAACATTGCTACAGAGACTGAAACGCAAACAAAAAGACAAACAATGACAAAAAAAAGTGGCCAGGCATCACAGAAAGGGACCAACACAACTCTGATGATCAGTGGTCACATAAAGAGAGCACTGCAATGGTGAAGAGACATGTGATGGCCAAAAAAAGACACAAAATGACCACAGAGACACACAAAAAGCAGTAGAGAGTTCAAGATCTACAGGAAGAAACAATATGACAACAAGGAGGCCAACTGCCACACAAAAAGATAAAGACTACTGTGGAAATACATAAAAGGACCACTGAAAGACTTGAAATGTTACACACATAGAAACAAAAAACCAAAAAAAGACACAAATTGTCAACCGAGCTATGAGAAGACTACAACGAGATGGAAAAATGAGGCCGCTCAGCACAAAAGAGAACAAGTCAACCATGAAAAGACATGAAAGGCTCACAAAGAGACTCAAAATGGCTTTAAAGTGTTAGAAAACGAAAATGGACAAACACGAAGACTGTTAACTTTACAGAGTTGTAAAGAGCTCGGAGTCAAAGTCGGTCGGTTGCCACACATTTCAACTACAAAGAGACACACAATGACATTAAAAAAGAGGAAAACCATCACAAAACCATCACCAAAAACAACAACAAAAGAACATCGAAGGACCGCAAAGAGCCGCAACATGAAAAGGCTTCAAATGACCACACAGATCTGCAAAAAAAAGCTACTGATAAATGAGATAACGTTGAAAATCATCAGGAGACCAAGGCAACTATAATTAAATAACAAACGATGAAAGAGGTGCTTATAGCAGCCACATTAAATAAATGACCCTATAGAAACACTTATAAAAAGAGAAAATGACAACAAAACTACAAAAAGACCACATAGATACACAAACACAAAACAAGGTGGCAATCAATCAGGGATGAATAACACCACAGAAACAGACAAAAATGAAAATTAAGACATGGAAAATGTCCACAAATGCACAATATGTCAACAGAGAGAAATAAACGGCCACAAATGTGAAAAGATTACCACAAAGATGTCATAAAACAAAATGTCCCATGAAGATCGATACTCAGAGTCACTGTGTGTCTGATGAGCCATTAAATATACCAACTAGATACTTCAACAAAAACCAAAACGTGTGAAAAAGAGAATTTGCGGTTTTATGTGGGGTTATGTTTGAGCAGGACTATTTCTTGGCGGGAGTCCCAGCCAAGCCCTCGCCAAGAAACAGTCCTGAACATAGCTGCTGCTGCTGCTGGCTGTGGCTTCATATCTACTGTATAAACAGTGATATCAGCCTTCTCATCTAACTCTTTTTTTGGGAACATTTTCTGCCCTTTTCCCAAAGTATATTCAAAGGCTTGACGCTCTGGGTCTTGCTCAAGGGCAGCCCAACATGGTAGGTGGATGAGCACAGGTTCTCAGCAAAAATAAGACCAGGTATGGGCCAGATTTGTCAGAACCACTAAAAATACAGTTTCTTATTCAGTGTTTTTGCTGCAGGTTATTTTTAGAGGGCCACAGCAAAAGTTGGCTTCAAATAACTACCACCAATACTAGAACGAATAATTGAGTCTCAGGAAATAAAGCAGCTTATTGCATCTTTTGCCTTGAGGCAATGGTGTTAACCTCTGAACCACAATTCTCCAAATACACAAAACATGTACAAACTGAAACGTGTTGAAGTGGATTAAATGTTTTCTATTCAACACAAATAAACAGTAAAAGCTAAACTCTGCTCTTCACATATTTACCTTGAGGTCAAACTATTAAACCAATGGGGCATGTTGATTTAGACTGTACATGAAGGGACAGAAATAGACTTTAACTGCATCCCTTTTTCTTAATGCACCACTAATACTACTGAAGCACTTTTAAAGGTGCTTACTTTAAAGTCTTGTGTGTAAAAATGGATTAAAACATCCCCAATCACCAAATGCTTTGAACACAATGTAAAGACATAATCACTTTGACTCTATGTCTCTCTATTTTGTTGAAGAGATAGCGACTGCAGTAGAAACAGAGCTGGGCTGTACCGTATTTTTCAGACTATAAGGCGCACTTAAAATCCTTTAATTTTCTCAAAAATCGACAGTGCGCCTTATGTATGAATTGTGATTGTGCTTCCTGACCTCGAACCGATTTTATGTGGTACACGGCGCTCGAAAAATCTGTCAAAAAATGTTTTAGTACAACTTTGGAAGACATAGGAGTAACAATTAAGTTTAACATCCAGGCATCCATGAAAACAGAATTTATTAAATTTAACGTAGTTAGCAGGAAGTTAGCTTGCTAGTTTCCACCTAAACATGATATCATGTAGCATGTTCTGACTGACAGATTTCTGAAAAATTGAAAACGTACAGCTCTGCTATCACTTACAACATAAATGAAGACAGAAAACTAAACAGCAGTGACTTTTGTAGGGTTGCTGAAGTTTGGCTAGCTGGTATATAACGATATAAAATTCTGAATTTCATGTCACTTTTTTACAAAGTATTCAGTGTGTAAATCCTCCGAGCCCTGTTCCATGACAAAAATATACTTTTGTCATATTTTGAGTTTAAAATGACCAGTTTGTAAGTGCTTGTCTTAATAAGAATAACTTCCTGTCTGAATGTATGAATCCTGCAAACTCCAACAACAAGCAGAAGAATGTGCAAGTTGCTGTAAGTAAACTTATATGTTCTAAAGGCTGGAGTCCTGACTGTAACTCTACAAAATAATATTATTATTATTTGTTTGTTCAATTAATTTTGCTAAGGAACTGATGTGTGAGCAGGGGCGGAGCGTGGGGGTGGCTTACGGGGCTTAAGCCCGGGTTGTTTTGTCAGAAGCCCGGGGTATTTTGGAGTGTAATTTTTTCATAGTTAGATGCCTGGCTGACAACTGTATAAAACAAAAAGTACACACAATATTCGAAGCACATAGTGCACACTGTGGGAATTTACGACTGTGCGTGAATCCCCCCCTGATATTGGTATGATCCAAGCTCAGCGACTGAGCGAGGGGGCGGGGCAGCTGCTGCCCGTGAGTGCGCTGTTGGAGAGACGGAGCCAGCCATACTAAGGAGAGCTTAAGTTTGACCAGGTACCAAAGCAAATCATTCCTACCGTACAAATAATGTAAATATGACGGTGCATCACGAAAGATTGATATCAAACTGATCACTTGACCAATATTACGTTACTTGCTCTTCAAGTGAATCAACAAATGGCAAAATGAAAAGCCGAACAAATGCTATTTTTTTTAGAGTCTTAGCTTACGTGTGTTTATTTCATATTTTCAGTTCTTACCCTCCCCGACTAAATCGGTTTCAGTTATGTACTGAAACATAAGAATGGACATTCGAGGGTTCTTTCAAAGAAAAAACTCAGGTAAATGTTATTTTATATATTATGCTTTGTATGTTGTTTAGTATATTTCTATGCAAAACAAGAGGGATTTCAGTACACAGCAGGATATTCACATTTGTAACCAGATATTTACATACACTTTAGGGAGAAAACATAAAACATTTTTACTGTACAACATCAATTTAGAGTAAACTTTTGTTTTAGATAAATATTGAAATATATTTTGAATTAGTTAAATTTCGGAATAAAGAGAGACAGAGCTATTTTTATCACTTTCATCAAATTTAGGAGTACATGTACACTAAATTTATTGTTAATTAATAAGAAAACTCCAGACGATTCCATTCTGAGCTGAAGAAGCTTCTGATAGGTTAGTAGAGTCCATGTGAGTAAATTGCTGGCACAGCTGTGGATGCATATAAGGCAAAACACAGAGCCCGTTTCTTTGACATGGGAAAATCAAGAGATATCAACCAAAACACCAGGAAAAGAACTGTGGAGCTCCATAAGTGTGGCTCAAGTTTGAATACAATTTGGTGCCATTTGCAATTAAGAAACACAGATAGTTTCTCTCTTTACTCTTAAAGTTAACAAATATGTTTTTATATTTATCAATCTAAAAAAATAAACATTTAGTCTGATTTGATGTTACAATTAAAAAAGTGTTTTTATCTGAAGAGTAAATATCTGGTTTCAACTGTATATTTGATGATTGTCAGCACAAAGAGGGAGAGAGAGGAGAACGAGGACAGAACAGATGAACAAGAGCAGGTGAGACACACATGTTAGTCAAATGGTCGTTTGCCAAAAGTATCACCGTATCACAGGTCCTCATGTATCTCGTACCTAGTGTTTCTTTTTAGGTTTGTTATTTTTCAAATTCTGTATTTATTAAGTTCTGCAGGCTTGTTTGCACAACAAGGCTAAATAATTATATAAACTTTTCTCAATCTAAATAGTCTACTTTGGTAGAATTAAAAAATAAGTGTAGTGCAGGTCTATGATGATTTTTAGTGCTATCATCTAGTTCTGATTCTGGTTCTGTCTTGGTTAAGTCCTCAGTAGTCCTGATTTTGAACTGTTGTAGTCCTGTTTTAATTCTGGATCAGTTCTGGGTCTGGTTGAATTGGGGTTTAGTCCTCGTGTCTTGATACAGCCCTGACCTTGTTCTGCCTTGCTGCTTAATTAAAAAACTAGTTTAAGGTGTCCTGCACATGTGATATATATTTTTCCCTATATGAAGTCATTCTTTTTTGAACAGAGCCTATTAATCTTTCAGTCACCCCCCCCAAAAAAAAAAAAAAAAAAAAATCCCACATGCATACTACTCTTTGGGCTAAGCCCCGGGTGTTTCAAATGTCTGGCTCCGCCTCTGTGTGTGAGAATGTAAAAAGCCAAAATATTAAACAAGCTTTTATCGTCAAATTGCCTGTCTTGGACAAAAACGCTGTTCTTTCAATGAAACTGAGCGATACTCAAATGTTTTACTTTACTTCAAAATTAATTCTATATGATTGGGTTCATGTTTGTTTTGGCCTTTTTGCCAGTATCTATGATCTCTCTTTGCTTCTGTCTCTTTTCTCATTCCCCTCACATTCCAACCAGTCATGGCAGATTACTGCTGGTTCTTTCAGCCGGTCTCTTCCTGTTAAAAAGCAGTTCTTCCTCCCCACCATTCCCAAGTGCTTGATCATAGAGAATCGTCAGATTGTTGGCATTCTCTCTCTTCCTTACTTTACAATATTAAGAGCTTTAAGATGCCTGATGCTGTGAATTGGAGATATATAAATAAACGATTGTGCATAATAACAGCTACAGTTTAACCAAACACAACAGAAAAATATATATATTTAGTGAGCAGTGCATCAGTTTTCAAACTCCAACAATATAAAATATAAAGTTCTGATAAATATTCCTGTAATTCACTTCTTAAATAAGACTTGCATAGTATGTTATATTTTTAATTTACATGAATAAACCGAGGCTGCTCCTTTATTGATACTTGATACTAACGGACCCTGAGATGAGATTAGAATTCATTACATTTGAGCCAAAACACACCACCCACTACTCTGTAATACAGACTTATCCTCTATAAAGTGGACCTCAGCATGCCTAAAATCTCTATTAATATCTGCACAAAACTCTCAGAGTTGGCCAGTCGCTCCACAGGCGTTGTCCTTGTGTCAGGTTGTGAGGCTGTAAATGATGCTGTAAAGAGGAGAGGAGGAAGCCGCCGCGCTGCTTTTTATCAGGATGGTGCGACAAGGTAATTAGGGAAACATCAGAGACTCGGGTCAAGAGGTCACTTTAATCTGCAGCTTTCAGAGAAGAAGATGCCTCATTGCGTCTCCCTCTCCTGCTCTCGCACACTTTGTATTCTCCACCGCCGCAGCACTTCCCACAAAATCCCCTGTCACATTGATCTTGATTGATTTTTCACACTCTGCTTGTTACAGTTATGGATTTATTTTAAGCGTAACATTTGTTTTGAGATACGGTGCCAGACTTCAGCTATCACGCCACCGTTTCCTTGTATCTACAGCTATATTTGTATGTGCACTGTTGCAGCGAGGTAATGATTAAACCGGGATGCAAGAGAGCGGCCCAGGTGCTTGTTTATAGATTTTTGACCATCGCAAAATTGGTCAAATTCAATATGCTCACATTGTTTTCATACAGAACGCTGGAAAAAAGTTTAACACTCGTGATTTTTCTAACATAAATTAGCATTAGACAGCACAGAAATAAATGATTTTGCAAATAAACTATTACATTGTGTGGGAGGGCTTGTTATGATGATGCTGTGGGGGGTAAAGTAGGCTACTAACATTTATGTTTAATGGTGTGTAAACTTGATTTCCTCAACTCATCTTCTACCTTTGCCTTCCCCATTCTTTCTCTGCCTCCTGTAACTCATTTTTAAAACTATTTTCTTTATATTGCCCATCAACTGCAGCGCTTTCTCCCAAATGTTTTTTGTTCTTCTGATGTATCAACAGACTACCTAAACTACCTCCTCACCAACACCACCCACTATTTTCCAAATATGTCAGTTAGACTGATATTGTCCCACCATATTCACCACGCCATTTATTAATCATTGCTTGGTTGCTCTCATTAGATGTTTGCATAACTACCTTGGAGTGGGAAAAACCAGACATTTCAACCATCTGTCTGGTAGCCTCAGATATAAAAATATCACAAGACATTACTTTTACCCAAGTCACTACTTGAACAGTTTTCATTATTCTTATGAAAGCATTTGTATGGCTTATCCATTAATTTTAATAATCTGAGACGTTCATCTATTACTTACGTCTTTCACTAAAATAAAAGTTGTAGCTTCAGCAGGCTGTGTGCAAAAACAGGGCCATCCAATAGCAGACTGACAAAAAAAGTTTTAACCATAAATTTGTGTTTTCTGGAGCAGTGATCCAGACTTATTTTGAAGTAACATGTATGCTGAAATTCATGGATTTGAATATATTTCCAATCTATGCTTCCGCTTGGTTGTCAAGTGTGTGTGTCCTGTGTTTCCTTTATTCTTGTCGATCTGTCCCTCCGACAAAAACATTTATCCCTTATATTTGGCAAACTATTTGAATTTTTATTCTTGTAATCTTAGCTAATTGTTTGAGCTGTTTAGCTGTTACATTTAAATATTTAACGTTTTTAGCAATTATTTTTATTATAATCACTCAGTTTAATACACAGTAATACGCATATATTATTCTTAGCTATTTCAACAGTTTATCTAACTTACTAAATCTGTTACTTTTAGCTAACTTACTCTTACTTATAGCTAATATTACTAAATTGATTTATTTGTTATTTAACGCTAACTCACTAAATGCGTTACTTTTAGAGAGCTTACTAACTCTTGAAACTTTGAGCTAATTTTGTTAGTTGTAGCTATTTCACTAAAATGGTTTATTTGTTACTTTTAGCTAACATACTAAATTCATTTTTTTTTTAGCAAACTTACTGAAATTTTTACTTTTAGTAAATATTAACATATTTATTCATTCAATATTTAATATGTTTTGCTAACTGCTGAAAAATGGTTGATTTATTAACTTCACACATTTAAAAGTGTCTACACATTTCTAAATATTTTAAACTATATCTTAAAATTTTGTGATAGCTTTTGGTTACAATTTGGTTTATTCTTCACTCTTAGCTAACTTGAATGCTTGAATTACTTTTACCTTAGCGAAAACTAGTTGTAAATGTTTCTAAAAAGATAGCTAAAGATTAATAACAGTTTAAGGAATAGATAATTCTCCCAGTGGTTAGTAAATGATGTCAATAATTTCTTTGCTATTAGCGAGGCAAAATGAATCAGAAAATCTCCCATAACTAAATAATTTGGGGATTGTTTCTTCACGTGGAGGTGAAGGCATGAAAATGGAATATCTTATGAAAGTGAAATACCAATTCAAGACCTGAATGCTCAGAATAACTTCTTATATCACCTGCACTGCCGTTCCAGCTAAGATCTAACAACATGCATCCCTGCTCTGTTTCATTATTGATAGGCAATATTGACCTGTTTGTCTCTCTTAACTGATGAGAATGATTTACCTTCCTGTTTGTCCTCGCTGAGCTGTGAGAAGAATCTAGATACAGACCCAATAAAAGCATACAGGTTTATTCTCAGTAACTCCCAGCATCGAGGACAAACTTTCACCATTGATGCAGCAGGTATGTATACAAAAACACATAAAGACAAATTTATTAGACTACCACTGAAAGGTTTATACCACAGCTGTCCTAAATTAACAGTATTGGTAATTGCCAAAATAATGTTTAGTGTTGCTGTAATGATTAATTCACCAGTAGGAACAAACTCTTTTATCAAAATAAAGTTTTTAATGATAGAATATAATTGTTTTTGTCCATGAATTTTAAAATTTACTTGTTTACTAAAAAGCTGAAAAAGGCACATTATTACCTTTTGATTAAGATGTCAAATTACAGTTATTTATTTGGCTCCCTGAACAGAAAAAAATAGTTTTAACAGTTGAATACACTTGATTAATTTTTGACTTCTCAGAGAAGTCCAGCGTCAGCTCAAATTTGGATATAAAAACGTGATATCTTTAAAATATTTGTGTTTTGCTTTAGTTTGTTAGTTTGTTTTATGACAGGCGGTCACATAAATTTCTTAAGCACTGAATTCCATTAAACTAACAGCTTGTTGGGGTCCTTTGGTGGCTCTGTGAGTCTGAGACGTCATAATACAGGGTCAGTGAGGTCAGTTTATATTTTATCATAAGTCATCTGGTATCAGTTTTAGTATGTACATGAACTGGGAAATTATGAATGATAAAGTTTCCAAAATGAACATTTATCTTTACCTTTTTACATTTCAGCATTTATCATATTGTGACCCTCTATTTTTTATAAATGTCCCTTTGAATGGGCTTAAACCCCAGTTTCAGAATCAGTACCTAATTGAACAACTCTTAATACCAAAGAGTATGTTTTATTTGTGCAACCCGACATATTTTTTTTGGATCTCTTCATTAAAAGATTGTTATTTTGTGGCCTAAATCAAATTTGCATCGTTAGTGCTCAAATTTAGCCTTGGGATGGACACAACTATTTCATCCCAGAGCAGAAAAGAACAGCATTCGTGAACCTTTCATTAAAAAAGTAACCGTTTGAGTGCAACTCGCGGTAGTTGAGGTTTATTTTTAACTTTGGTTTGCCATTTTGTTTTTACCTTAGGGGCTGGTTTGTTTATATTGAATTTGAAAAAAACATATTTTAATATATCTTTGAGCCTTGCACTGTGAACTCCAGTGGATTCTGAATGCAGGGCTTTTAGTTGTAATAGTAGAGTATCCTCTGCTGGAAATACTATATAACAGGAAGCAGTTTGTTGGTCCCTACTGATCTGAATACCATGCCCCATGCTGACAAGCTGTACATAATTAGTTCTGCCTAACGGACAAGCCCTTGTAAAATCCATTCACCAGAGCGCTGTGATATAATGGACCAAATGTTTTAAGATCCTGTCTTGATGCGCTTGCAGAGCCCATGCTATATCTGTAAGAGGACAGATGGCCATCCCTGTTGGTGTGATTCTCCACAGCTTCTCCAAACTAATACACCCGGCATATGGACATGCAGCACAGGGTGGGGGACTGGCACCGGGCCCTTGGGACAGCACGCTGACAGGACAGGGGACAGTTTCTAAAATGCTGGTTCCCAGCCACACTCAAGACCCAAAGCCCTTAGCAGGCATATTTCACTTACATAAATGTTCCTGCGTCTCAGGGAAACGAACCCGCAGGTGCTCGCTGGCGGGCTTCATCCAGCACCAGAGATTAGGTCACGGCTTTCATGAAGCAGGGGGCAGTGGTGCTGGTGACAGTCTGGCATGGGCCATTAAGATGAGGGCAGAAGAGCAGTTTATCCTCATTTAGGATAACCTTGGTTGAAAGGTATCAGGATAATTTCCTTGTGTGTTATCTCTATTCTCCTATCAGAGTGTTCTTGAGCTCTCCTTCTGCTCTCGCCACACTACCCCCCTCCCCCCAACCCACCCAACCACCCACCCACCACCACATTTCTGGACCGATCCCAGCTAAAGGGATTAATGGCCTTCTGAAGGAATATCACAGGATATAACAAAACCTACTACCAGAATGAATTCATTTCACAGCTGCCACATCGATGCAGTCCACCTTCAGCTGGGAGGAAATCAATCTGTATGATGCCAGTCACAGGGAAAAGGCACCTCTGTGTAGAGATTCTTTGCTTGTCTCGAGGTATTTACACATGTCAGAGCAGGGATGAAATAGCAGTGAGTGGCGGAAAAAGAAATGGCAGCTGCACAGACTCTATACTGCCATCATGTGGCGCAAGGTGGCACATTGAAAGTCTCAACTGCAAGCTGGCTCCACAGTTTAAATCAGCTTTAAAGGAAAAATTCACATTACCATTACGAAGGTGCAAACGTGTTGTTTCCACCACCGGGTTGCTTTACACAGTGACAGCATAAATAAACTAAGAAGAAGCTAAAATGAACGCGTTCTGTACCCAGTAAAAATGTTTACTTTGTCACAATCTTTAAATCTATCAGCTGATGAAGGCTGCGAGGGTCTGGGCTTTCCTCAACTATAGAGTGGAGCCTCCTTTCATAAAAGAGCCATTTGAGGTCATTCAGCCATCTGACCAGGTTGGCTCCTGAGCAGCATCAGAACAGAGAGATTACATCTCTTGGCTGGCTAAGGAACTCCTCAGTGTCTCCCCAGAAGAGCTGAGGAGGTGGCTGGGGTGAGGGAGGTCTGGGCATCTTTGCTCAAACTGCTGCCAAGACCAGGATAACTGACAGAAAATGGATAGATGCAGCTGTCAGCAAGTCACCCTGGTATTTGTAGGAGTGATACCTGCAGGGCCGTGCCTAATGTGGAGCACAGAATTTAATCCACTGCCTTTTTTTACTACTAACATCCATCCTCCACTTTCTTCCACTTATACAATTCAGGACACCCTTGATAGGCAGGGCTAACACAGAAAGACAATCCCTCTGAGTTTGAACCCAAAACCTTCTTACTGTGAGGCAGTGGTCTTAAACCACTGTGCCGTCCTGTGGCAGAGCTAGAAAATTTTACATGGGTGGGCAAAGGAGGGGCAAGAGGTCTAGGTAGGGTAGCGCATACCCCTTCAGTGAAGTATGTGAAAATCCCCTATATGCAAATTAAGTCAACAAAATATCCACAAAACTGTTTATTGTATCTTTTCTTCAAAGAAAACAGACAATTTTTTAGGTTTAGACAACTGGTATTTTAAAGCATTTTAAGGACATAAAAGTTGGGGTGCAGCTGGGGGGGAAGAGAGGCTCTACAGCAGTTGCCCCTTGCCCCCCCCGTGTAGATCCGCCCCTGGTGTATTGAATATTATCTTGAAGTCTGGGTTGCATGTGATTCACGCTGATCCTACTTAAAGTGCTTTCACATAGGGTCTGATGAGATGTTTCTCACTGTAACAATATCGCCTGGTCAGCAATGTTCCGGGGAAAATATACCTCGGGATGTTAATCACAAGTGAACAATGGCTGCAGATTGATTTACTTGAACAAAGCTCTGATGAGTCAGTGAAATCCACCCGACTATCAGCTGAGCACCGCTACAACGGGAAGGTACAACTCACGGAAATCTGACCTTTTGCACGTAGTTAACAAGCTCAGTGTTGCTAACCTGCTTCAGCTTGATTGACGGCCTTGAAACAGGATCCGAAACATTTCTTCAATTTACACGTGGACCCTAACAAATGCCTGTTGTCCGTAATTCTATTAATGATTATTCATCAGCCGACTCCCTTATCACCCACCAGGTCACTGGCAACCCACGATAACGGTTGAGTTTTATTTTGCAATGTTCAGAAACTATGAGATAAACATTCAAAACAAGCTTTTTCTTTAGCGTTAGTTTTTCTGTTTAATGCTTTTCCATTTGGTTGCTACATTCAAAACAAAATTTAACCCTAATTGTAGAAGGGCTGCCAAGAACTTAGTTTAAACATCATGCATTTATTAAACTTTAAAAATGCGCATTTTGACAGGGGATTCCTTTGAACTTACAAAATAACTGGAGAAAAATATTTTAAATAAGATTTTTTAGTTGTATGAAGTTGTCCGATAGGTTGGCTCAGAATAGCCGCTGTTTTTGACTGAAAAGTTCATTTCACAAGGTACAGTCCTTATCAACTAACACTTTGGTCACATCCCACCCAAAGTGGATCACCTGAGACTCTGATATCTACAGACAGGCAGATGAAGGCAACCATTAATAATCCTCCTACAGAATTATCTACGGAAACCTTTTACGTCTCATAAATACCTTTAGTTTCCCCCTCCAGTATGAACCAGTGGACCGAGTGCTTCGTTGTCACAAGAACAGGAAATCTTTCCTAACAATCTTTGATTTTAACAGTTAATTGGCCTTTTAAAATGGTCATTTGATCTTACTTATTTTAAAATGCTATAACAAACGGAACCACAAATACGCAATAAAAAAATAAATAAAAAAAATTGAATGTTAAATATACCTTTACAAAGCAGTGAGTGTCTTAGGTGTTTTTTTACAACACCACTGTAAAACAGGTGTGTTGATTATTGGCAAGATGAAACCATCTTTTGTTTTTATTTATTTTGACTGTCTTGTTTTAATAACTGCAGAAATATATTGGCTTTGGGTGCGTGACATTACATTAGTGATTCAGATCACACTAGTACCAGTTTAGGAATGAATTTAGATAGGGTTCCTATTTTGAAAATTGACCACTCCATTTCTATCTTTGACTTCCTGCTGCCCTCATTTGCTACATGTTACAGTCCGTGGGGCGTCTGGTGGAATTGCAAGCATCACGTTGGCTGGCTTTATCAGAGCTAACATGGCCAGTGTGGACCCAGTCCTTCAAACAATGACTCAAAGAAAAACAGCTTCCAATTTGAGATTTTTATTATTTGGAAAAATTAAGTCTCAAAAATTCAACTTACATTTGAATAACAACTGCACGCAAATTCATACTGAGGTGTAATATATGGCATAATAATGCTTAACATCTGTCATAATGTTTTGCTTACGACGAGAACTCCAAAGCAGCAGCGAGGAATCCGTAATCATTAAAGTCGACAGGTTCAAGTAAGACATGTAATTACAGCTCGTTAGTCCTTTAAGTTAAAAGCAATTCAAAAGAGGGGAAAATAAAAAAAAGTTTAAAGAGAGGCTGAGCAATTATTTATCAACAGGAAACGTTCCATATCGAGCAAAGCGATATCAAAACTACAACAAACCGGCTGTGCATCGTTAAACTTAAATAGATACGGAAAATATTTAACAAGCACATTTTACAAAGCATTTTAACACTGATGAAAAAAAGAAGCTGATGGCAAACAAAAAAGAAAAAAAAAAACTGCACCAAAGAATCACAAGTTTTAAAATATTTAAGAAAAAGAAAAGGATGGCAACAAAAAGCACATTCTCACAATTAACACTATAAAAACCAAACTGGATTTTCAATAAACAGATTTGGCCAAATTCACTCGATTACTTCAAATTAAAAAAAAAAAAGCACGTATTCAAGTTGTGTGTTTTTGAGATTTCTTCCAGTTATACAGAAGGTAACAAGATGTACCTTAATCCACTTGTCTACAACCAGAATCTACGCTAAGCGACGTCACTGTGCGACACTGAAGAAAATGTTAAATATAGGAAGAGGTGAGGATAATTCAGGCTTTCAGAGACTCTGAAACTGCAGGCAAACCTCATAGCAAGAGGTGGGAAACTACACAGCAAACCCATCAAGTACACTTTCTGTGAACTACAGTATGCAAAGACTATGTACAACATCGAGGCTGCAGCCCGTCGGCATTTAAAAGTTAGTTGGCTCAGTTACAGTTCATAAATATTTGAACTTCAAAGACTAGCAACTACATTTCCTAAAATAAACTACCTAATCCAAATTCCTGTTTTTTTTGTGGAAAGAAAAAAAAATTACATACATTTTTAACCCTTTCAAAAACTACTTTACACCACATGTCCAGTGTGTACCTTCTCACCCACCTTGCTGACTTTCTCATCATGCTGGGACATGTTTGGATACACATCACATTACCAGGAGTATATTTGTCGTTAAGAGGTGGCACTACATTAGAGGAAAAGTCAAGGTGCATACAAGTTTATCTGTTGGACACCGCACAGTCGTTGGGTTGGATTGTGGAACAAGATCAACAAAGAGGCTGTTGGTCTGTGCACGCCTGAGAGGATGCATGCAGAGAAATCTTGGTGCAATCGAGAAATCTGATACTCAAATCAAGGCTGGGTTGTGATACCGACAAGTACCACTTCTCATCCTTTCACACATAAGTATCCAGGTCTTCCAGCTTGCATTTCTGGAGTTTGTTGGAGTTTCTCAGTCTCTGGTGTATGTGTGTGCGTTTTGCTTTTCTCAGTGTTTTTTTCAGGTGCTGCGTGCGCTTGTCCATTTGGTGTTGTGATGGTTGTGGCTCTGTATTTATATGCCCGAGTGTCTGCCTCTAGATGTGCGTTATTCTGTGTGTACCAGTGTATCTGAAACTGCACCTACTGCGCCGTGATGTGAGACAGACTATAGGAAAGCACTTGGGTTTGCTCGTGGATCCTTCTGGTTTCTGTAGCGCACAGCAAGCCACACTCCCAGGATCTGTTAACAGAGGATTTACATGTAAGAGAACAGCATTAAAAAGGCCCTTAGAAGTTATTTTTCTCACCAAAGCTAGACCACAACTCACCACAAATGTGCTCATCATGTAACACAAAAAGGAAGGACAACAGTGAAGTGAAAATACTGGACAAACTTGAACAAACTGATAGCGTCATTTGCAACCAGTCTGTGCAGGAGGGAGCAAATGTGTAGCAATCACGAGTCATTTTTATTTAAAAGAAAAAAAAAAAAAAAAAAAAGTGAAGCTGTCTGTGAAACAGTCACAGCTTTTAATCTGTTAGTAGGGCAGCTGTGGCTCAGGTGGTAGAGCAAATAATCAGGAGGTCAGCGGTTCGATCCCCACCCCCCCGAGTCCATCCTTGGGCAGGACACTGACACCTGAATTTCCCCTCATTCATTTACAGAGTACTTAGGCATGCAGGGTGTATGAATGTGTGCTTAGCACCGGCAAATTCTTCCCTTTAGTGTTACTGATACTTTGTGGGTTTTTATTAATGTGTGCCTCTGATCACAGATAGCCAGTAAGGATGCCAAGTATGGAGCAGCCACAGCAGGAGAAAGACAGGTTAGAGAAGATTCATGGATGTAGTGAAGGAGGACACGCACAAGATCGATGAAGAAGATGTGAGGAATAAGGCGAGACGAAGGCAGAAAAAAGTTGAAGTCTGACTCATTATGGTTTAGGCATTAAAATGACTTAAGGTTACACAATAAAACTACTCAGTTAACTTTCAAACACAGTGGTTGCTACTTTGTCCAAGGCTGTATTTATTGGTTTGCCACAATGACACGTCTCCCTGAAGAGTCTCATGAACATTCATGCTGCTCACTCTAATTACACTTATTACCACACATTACTTAAAAACAGTCATGAAACACGACTATTTCATGGTTTGGCATGAGAGCCATCTGGTAAACCTTCAGCACAGTCCAATAGAGTGGAGACTGCATAAAATGAATTTCAAAGACTGCATATTTAGATTTGGTCAGGACATTGGTAACAACTCCAACACTGTATAAATCATCTTTATTCCAACAGAGCCCAAAAATGTTCCGTTTTCCTTAGAACACCAACGAAATGAGAAAATAACAGTTCTGAAAGTAGGTCTTTAGAGCAGAATATCAGAATTTTACAATATGAAAATATATATGTGTTATATTATATGTGTGTGTCATCATGAAACAGCACATGGAATATGTGCTTAGACTGTTCATTAGTGAAAAAATGAATTACACAGAAAAAAAGCACATTCACCCACTACTTTTAGATACACCTGTTCATTAACCCAATCATCTAATCAGCCAATCACATGACAGTAAGTCAATACATTTAGACACATAGGTGTTGTCAAGCCAACCTGATGAAGTCCATTTAAAGGATCAGATACAAACCTCAGTGAAGCTGAAAAAGAGCCCGACGCCTCCGAGGATCTTCAGAGCCTCTGTGGCATGATCCAGCATCTTCGTTCCACAGGGCACACATCTACCTTCCGTTGTGCATGGCTAGAGTGAAAGAGAAAGGCGTTCTGTCTTTTTGCACTATGACTCAACGGGTTGTCAGCTAAGCCAGTATTAGCTACCAAAATCTATTCTGAGAATAACAGTAAGTGCCCTACTTTTTCCTAAAGGAAATGCTTATGTGATTTTTGCTTGAGGCTCATTGTGTAACTGGAAATACAGAAAAAAAATCATTGATAGAGTGGGTAAAAAACAGAAATAAAATGGGGTTTATTTAGGCAACAACTGAAGTATTCACCTAAACCTTTCTAGTGGGTTTTTCCATGACTGTGTTTTTCTTTAGTTAATGAAAAAAATGTGATATTTGAGGCTTACAGCACGACAGCTCCCCAAGTCCTGGTTAAACTGCTGCAGTTTGCCAGTGGTGTTGAAGAGCCCACAGCAGTTGAGTTGGGTCTCCAAGTCTTCCTTGGTCTTATTTTCCATGATTCCCCACGTAGAGTTCAGAAGTGTCTCCTGGAAAATGTAAACATGACAAATAAAAGCCAAAGGCATTAAATAATATACATTTCATATGAATTCAGAAATGCAGATTTTGAAATAGACATTATGTTGGCTCACCTGCTGCCCACGGTTCATTGCCAAGCAGGAACATGAAATTCCAAATTGGAAGAGGAAGACAATGAAGAGAATGACCATGTACTGAGAAGCAGGGGTCAAAGAAACAACGGCAGCAACTCCACATTTCAAACAACAAAGAATAATCATCTGTGAACTGGGAGGGATTTCGGCCCTGATTTCTTAAACTGTATGTAAAAGATGGATGTAGCCACTGTGACGTCATCCAGCGGTTTTTAAGATCCTGTTTTTGAAGCGGAGTATTTTTCCCATCTGCATCCTAGCTATGCGAAACCGGATCAGAGCATAGGATGGACATGACTGAGAAACATGGGTACACTGCATGCTCTTATGGCAGTGATTTGTTAATTACACTGTAGCTCTGTTCCAACTTCAGAAATTGTACTTCATGTTGAATCAAACAAGACTTGGAACTGAAGCTCAAAGCCGAGCCCGAAAAAAAGCTGATCAGATTAAAAAGATCAGGGAAGTGTAGGGCCGTTTTCCCATCGAGTTTTATAAAACCATGCTGCCCATTAAGGCACTTCAGCACTGGCTTTACATTCCAGGCTTAGTTCTCCAAACTATCTTGCTGCCCAGATATGAGCTTGTCCACTGTTGGGAAGTTTGAAAGGAAGCTCCTCGACACACAGGTGAGGTAAAGATAAACTGTTACTAACAGGTTGTTTTACCTGAAGGCAGAAGAATTTGGACCAATAATTTGGGGGCTGTAATTCAAAATGATGTTTCTTTATGCACAATCACTCCAGATCTGACACAACGAATAGTGGCATTAATGTGCCACTCCAGGCTTAAAAAGACTGCCTTTATAACCCAGTAGCAAATATTTAGTTTTGTTTAACAGAGTCTAAGAGACGATCATTTGCCACTTTCCGTGTGTAGTTTTGTTTTTTAAAATTCTGCTGCTTCTGCTTTATTAATGCCAATACCAACAATTTCTTTTATTCTCTCAACTTCAGGCAGAAGAATGAGTCACAGTAAACCTACATAAAGGCCCACTTATGCAGGAATAATAATTCTGTTGTACACTGTGATGCTGCCAGAAACTTAAACTAACAAACATTTTTGGTGATACAACCCAGCACCTACATAAACTACATCCTGTGTTAGGTCTGACGGGCACCGCAAACCTTGAGACAGTTCAAAAGTATGGAAGAAGACTGGATGGGACTTAGGAAGGACAAACATTTAAACCAAAAGATAAGTAATTTTTCCCAAATAACCCAGATCTACTGCGAACTTGTGCATCAACAAAGCTATAAAGGATACAAAGAAAAGCATGACTTGGTGGTGGTGCATGGCTCCGATCAGTCCTACAACAGCGATGAGCAGCAGGAAGACGCCCACTGCAATGACCCCTCCGATAATGTGGATGCTGGACACCAGGCCGTAGCCCTTCCCCCATGCCGCGACTCCGATCAGCAGCAGCCCAACCAGCTGAAGGGAGCAAAGGGAAAGAGGTTAACCACGGTCAGCTGAGGCAGAGTGCATCAGATGGATCACAGCTTATCACGAGGTAACAGCACTGTGGTTTGATTACTACAAACACAGCTCAGTCTGTAGAGAAGAGTTCAGCTTTGGAGTTCAAGTGTGAGAAAGAGGCCGACTAAAAAACAAGTTTAGTGTTAAATACCTCACACAGCTTGAGGACATGAAGCTGCTGGTCCAGGACAGTGTTTTATGTATTTAAAAATGTATTTTTAAATCATCTGTAACCAATTCCAAACACAGTTATATTTTAGAGCATTTTTTATTATTCTTTCACTTCAAAATTGCTGAAATGAAAAACAAAACCATCTATTTAAATTGAGCACAAGCTGGTCTGGTAAACAAATGTCTTCAAGGTTGAGCTGATATGTTTGCCGACTCTGACCCTATTGACTGATCTCTGCTTGGTCACATCAATTTTGTGACGGCGCATGAACTGCATGTCAAAGAGTTGAAAGACACGAAATCACTACATGACAAAAATCTGACTTCTGTATTTGTGGAACAAACAGGGAAATTAAAACATCAAAAACTGAAGTCAACACTTCAACCTGCTCTTTCAGTTCAAAATACAAAAATATTGACTTACAATCATATGAGCTTTACGAAACTAGCAAAAACTCACCACTAAAATGTTGCATGAGTGATATTTTGGCAAAGAATAAACTACAAATTAAATATAAAAAAATAGGGATGCTCAGATCTGATATTTGGATGGGAGGCACGTCCAACGCGAACTCAAAAAGCTGGACTGAACGTCCGTGTTGATCCATTTAGCCACACAACAGTGGGAAATACAAGTAGAGCTAATATAACATGAAGGAAGATAACTGCAGTCTGCAGGCATTTCACATTGTGACACAAACTGATATTCTTCACATGTTGCAAAACTTTATATAACTGAAAACTGTGGTCAAAGGTCGATGCTTTGGCCTTCCCCTCTCACGTTTACTTTTGCTCGTTACATAATGTCTTTCTGGTTTAATGCAAGTTAGCAACACTTGCTGGAAAGCTTTTATTGCACTTACAGTAACAAAACATTGTTGTCAACTCAATATTTCACTGCTGCCTCTATTCAGCTCTAGACATGAAGCGTGTACGTGTGTGTGAGTGAGGAGACTGTAAATAAATGCAGATAATGCCTGAATACACTTTTTTCTACTGTATTCTATAAATAATCAGTTGCTTAAAGTTGTTGAAGGCATCATTTATTCTTCATCTCGACATTTCCCCAGTTGGGAATGGGTCGTTGTCAGGTGACCGAGTATAACCATGATCAAGCTGCATATTTTTTCCCCTCTCCTTCTTGGGTTTCTTGAAAGGCGCTATACAAATCTATATTATTATTATTATAATAATAATCTAGTTAAAGCAATGAGTCACTGTTTAAATCTATAAATTAAACTTTTTTGTACTCCCCCCCCCAATTAATGTGTTAATGTTTACTTCCTCTCTCTACTTACATCCATTTCAGAAGTAAATCATAATCACAGATCCTTTTGAAATTCTACACCATAACCTGACATGCACCTCAATAGAAACCCAAGTTCAAGTCGATCGACGCAGCTTGGGACTATTTTGATTGATCTGTTCAGTTCCATCGAGTCCATCATCTATGCATTTCTGGCTTTTTTCCCCCCACAGGTATTGAATAATCATCGCCTCGATACAAGGATGTTAGCAAATTCCTGGATGGAGACTGCAGAATACATCGCAACATGGAAATGTACCAAGAATGAAGAAAAACGGACAACCGTATCATTTTGTTTCTACTGTGGCTGCCATCACATATAAAAACGTCATAAATGATACCAATGGCCACTTACATAGGTTATGATATAGGTTCTACAAAGATTCAGTGCAGACGTTTAAATAAGCATCGCAGGTATCAAAGTGTTCGTGTATTCAGCTCGCTGACGCCTGTTCCGATTCGATCCTGATTTAAAAACAAAAAAAATCTCAAACTCGTGACAGATGCGGTGACTCAGCCATCAACAGGACTGGCGGCATCACGTTCCTTTCTGACTGGGCAGGTCGTGTCACAAGTATTTCACTGGGCACTGAGTCGACAGGGACAGCGAGGTCTCTGTCCTGGTGTGTCAGTAACAGCTATGCAAACACCAGCTTTACTCCTGTTTTCACCAATGGCACACAGCACAGACGTTCGAGAGTTCAAAAGTTTATTTAGCCTTATTTTTCTTTTGCTTGCTTTCTTGACTAGTTTATTGTTAGCTTCATTTATTTTTACACCTGGTAACCTCTTTTTTTTTTCTCCATTTTTAAAGTAACCTCTGCTTGCTGTCATTGGGCAAGGGGGAGGGTACACCACAGGCAGACAAACACATTCACACTTACTACGTATCCTAACCTTAAAAACATGCCTTTGGACGATGGGAGGAGCCAGATTACCAGGCGCAAACCGACACAGCGAGAAGAAACTCCAAAACGACAGGTACCCGCTCGATTCAAACTAGGACCTTCTTACTCTGCAGCAACCATTTCAACCACTGAAACTACCTAAAAATACTTTGGGTTACTTTCACTCATCATATTTGGTCAGAGAGACTTAATAAAAGGCAGAAGCTACTTCAAAGAAGGACAGCATTACGAAGCAGAGCAGGGCTGCAGGTATAGATTATTTTAGTAATAAACTATTCTATCAACTACTCCTCCAAGTAATGGGATAACAAATATTTTGGCTTTACTGTAGATTTTCACTGTTTCACATCAAACAGGTGGCCAGATGAAGAACTCATGGCCACCTTTTCTCAGCAGTAGTTTTAATGGTGGTTAAAGGAAGAAGCTGAGTTCTCTGTCTTGGTAATGGCTCCACCTCTTTGCTGTGTGTAGACAGACTCTAGCATCACGTTAAACTATGACTTCATCGGCTTAATTGCTGCTGTTGTGTTATCAGCCCTTTTTGTTAAGAAAACTGAGGGCTGCTTGGGCTTAATGTTGTAATACAATATTATCATGTGTTCTCCTGAACCTGCCCACGCTCAGATGGTGAATTCTAAGAAATCGTGCATTAAACAAAGCATCGAAGCAAAAATTTGCATTTTATTTTTACTCATAGGGAGAGACCCTGCAGCAGGTCTCTCCTTATGAGGCAAAATTAGTCTACTGCAAATACATTTGCTGATCAACTTAATTTTCTTAAAATATTTGATCCATTTTCATTATTTCACTTTACCAATAAATAACAATTCAGTAAATTTATATTTGTTGATGCATATTTTGTCACATGAATTACAAAGTAGGAAATCCATTTAGGCTGAGCTTGATGTTTTCTTGTACATAAAGGATGATTTAAATTCGCCTCCTCACAGTGAGGAAGACAGATTATTAAATTTAACACTGGAATCAGTTCAGTACTCCATATTAGCAGACACCCAAAGCCGAGACATCAAACTGAAACTGCTGGATTGGTACATCCCTATTGATTACACAGAGTGTGACTGGAACAACAGAAACAACATCCTGCTGGCAATTCTAATGGCAAAAGAGCCAAACGGGACAGGCAAAAAAAAAAGAAAAAAAAAAAAAAAGAAACAACATCCTGCTTAAACCTACCGAGTTTTTGTACTGTTACAGTACTGTGCAAAAGTCTTGAACCAATTTTGCTAGTAAAATGGGATTTAGGTTCAGAGATTCATTGAAGCATGTGCAAACATACATTTAAAATGAAGCAATAAAACTAACAGTCTGTGCTCTGTCCATATTTGCTATGACCACCTTTATTCTTCAGCACAGATCTTAAGCAAGCTTAATGTAATTTGTTTAAGTAATCTTCAGGAAAGGTTCTCCAGGATTCTTAAAGGGCACTGAAAACTTTTGTTTGGATGTTGGCTGGCTTTCGTCATGTTCTGTGCCAAGATGATCCCACACTGCTTCAGTAATGTTTAGGTCTTGGCTCTGGCGAGACCAATCATTGGCAGCATGTCTGGGACCATTGTTATGATGAAGAAGTTTTTGCCAGACTCTTTCCAGACAGTACTGCATCGTGGATCAAACTTTGTACTTTTAAGAGTGTTGATGAGATCTCCTACACCACACCACTGACTGACATGCAGCTCTTAACCATGACAGACCCTCCATCGTGTTTTCCGCATGGTGTAGGAGCTCACAGTTGTACCCCTTGATGATATTCAGCAAACAGTAGATTTTTTTGTTTCTAAAGAAAATTGATTTTTAAATACTTATTATATGCTGCAGTGTCCTCCACTTGCCCACTTTCCTCAAGAATTTCCTTAAGGAGACACTGCACACCATACTGAGACATGCCAAGTTTTAGGCTCTCTGGGAATCACGTTATTTTTGTAAAAATACTAAAATGCTTTGTGCCTCTAACACCATGGAACATTTGGCATTTACTAGCAGAATGAGTGCTTAAAGAGGCACTTTTTTTTGTCTGTTATGTGTAGACGACATAGACTCTTCCTTTCAGGTTTATGCTTTAATAAATCATAGGTTTGTGTTAAGTGGCTAAACAGACACCACTGTATAGTAATCAGAAAGGGAATTAACATAGCGTATTATGCAAACAAAGCAAATTTCAGCCTGACAACGACCAGTCAAATCTTATCTTTCTTCACATTTATAGTCTTTGAATGTAAGAAATGTAGCATTTTCTCAGAAGTGGTGATCTGGACTTTGTCAATGAAGGAAGTATGCGTTTGCAGATTTTCTGATAAGAGTTTATGCTAGCTGAACTGAAGACAACATGTTGACCATCACCACTCACATGACTGACACAAAGGACAAAGGCAGACGCGCGAGCTGATTATATTCTCTTAGCACACACCCAGGTGACCGACAGCAGAGCTCATGAAACCATATCAAGCCGAAACGTATTAGTTTCACATTTTAGGTCAGCTGGCCTCGCAGGTAACGGGATCTTTCATACGCATAATGGCGATAGCTAACAAGCTAGCCGCTACTTCTACTCAGCTAACCTACGCTACATTACATTACCACTGTGCTATGGTAATATCAGAATATTTTACATACCAATAACCATCTGTAGAATGAACAAAGAGGCATGCCAAATAAAAAGTTAAAACAGGTCAGTACATTTCTTCGCCAGTGTTTCGCTTCTTCATTCACAAGCTAGTTAGCTACAAGCTAATGTAACCAGCAGAGACTTAGCATCCGTGTTACATACTCACCATGTAAACCACATTCAGGGAGCACAGGGCGTTTTTGGAACAGGTGAACCCGCCGCACACCATCTTCGAAACACTTCCTCCAGCTAAGCGAAAAAATACAAACAACCTGAACTAATATCCCTGCTAGCTCGCTCTGAGAAACAGCTGCGCTGATTACTGGAAGCAAACAGCACCGAGGGCGGATGACGATGGTGCATGACGTCAGGGCAACGACTCACGTCATCGTGTAAAGTTGAATAACCATTTTTTTTGCTTCCTCCTAAACGCCAAATACATGCATGGGGTTAACTGCTGACTCTAAACTGACCACAAGCGTGAGTGTGAATGGTTTCCTGACCAGGGTGACCACTGACCCGGTGATTCCCCCCACCCCACGAACTGAATAAGCAGATTGGACTTTATTTGTAATCCTGTCAGGGAATTTTTTTTTATAATAGTATGCTTCTGTTAAAGGTAAATAAATGAAAACATTTCACAGTATACTGAAGCTCTGACAAGAAAATACAAAAAAAAAAGAAAAAGAAAGAAAATGTCAACTTTTATGTACCATACTGATAGAAATGTAAATATACATCACCTGCAAAATGTTGCTGGTGATTCATTTTTTTCCCCTAGAATGCAGTTACAGTAACTCAGTGTTTTTCAGAGATCAATATCTCTGAAAAATACTTTGTCAGGAGTGTCAGGAAAAACATTTGTTACTGCATGTGTATATATATATATATATATATATATATATATATATATATATATATATATATATATATATATATATACATATATATATATATATATATATATATATATATATATATATATATATGTGTATATGTATATATGTGTATATATATATATGTATATATGTGTATATATATATATGTATATATGTGTATATATATATATGTATATATGTGTGTATATATATATATATGTATATATGTGTATATATATATATGTATATATGTGTATATATATATATGTATATATGTGTGTGTATATATATATATATATATATATATATATATATATATATATATATATATGTATATTTGCAGTAACAAATGTATTTGCAGTAACAAATGTTTTTCCTGACACTCCTGACAAAGTATTTTTCAGAGATATTGATCTCTGAAAAACACTGAGTTACTGTAACTGCATTCTAGGGAAAAAAAATGAATCACCAGCAACATTTTGCAGGTGATGTATATTTACATTTGTTACTGCATGTGTATATATATATATATATACAGTGGGGCAAAAAAGTATTTAGTCAGCCACCGATTGTGCAAGTTCCCCCACCTAAAATGATGACAGAGGTCAGTAATTTGCACCAGAGGTACACTTTATATATATATATATATATATATATATATATATATATATATATATATATATATATATACACACATATATATATTTATATATATATGTATATATATATATATACATATATATATACACACATATATATATTTATATATATATATGTATGTATATATATACATATATATATACATATATACATATATATATGTATATATATGTATATATGTATATAGTTATTTTTAAAAGGAAACAAAGCAAATACAAAAAGAAAATGTATAGAAAAGGATAGAAAAGGTTTTATCAGCCCCCAGTGTGTGATCTCTGTAGTGATGGCGGGACACTTGTTGTAACAGAGAGATTACAAAACAGGCTTGTTAATACATCAGGGATGTATGTGTGTGATACCATATGACAAAGGGAAACACAGATATGTTCAGTTCCGCTGGATAAGCCTGCCTGACTAAAAAAATAAAAATAAAATCCCCCACAGTGTTTAAAAGCCACAGTTTAAAGCAGTAGGTCACAACCCTTTGGTGCGTGTGATGCTTTTGAATGGAGAAACAGTGCTGTTGTGACCTCACGTCACTGACCTTAATGTAGATGGGTAACTTTTCCCTCAGAGACAGCTTCATTTTTAGGCGCCTCAGGAGGTTGATGCATTCAGCAGATCAAAAACAGTGTGAGAAAAGTCATTAATTATTTTTATTATTAATACACCTCCAACAGCTGACATTAGCTGATGTAAGTACGATCAGACTAATAGGAATCATCAATTAACATCATGACACTGATTTTGAGCTTGTAAACTAAGCTATAGCAATTCTTTTTTCTCCTTGACAACATTATACAGGTACATGTAGGCATATATAGATGAATGGATAACACAGCTATTGGTGTCACAAGCCAGTGTACTCCTAGTGCATCTCTCAAGCTAGGTTAAGTTGGGAGGAGGGGCATTTGGTGTAAAATATTTTCTAATTTTCAAATATGTGAAAAGAGTTCACATCAGATGGGTCAAGCCTGGGTTAACAGCAACCACCACTGCTGGTGTTGACTGGAGCAACTGGAGCGGCCTGCTTCAAATCCACCTCCATCGTCCCAATACCCATCAGTAACTAATTACTGATTACTTCCCCAAAAAGTAATCCTGTTACTTTACTGATTATTTATTTTCAAAAGTAATTAATTACTTAGTTACTTAGTTACTTTTTAAAAACACGATTTACAACCTGAATAGGTGATAAAGCAGTACATCTTTCAGCCCAATTTTACTTTTTCTGCATAATCTATCATACAAAATGTAATCAAATGGAAAAGTCTCTTTTTAAAACTTGTTTTATTAGTTTTAATCTTTTACTTTATGTATCAAGCAAAAATTTAATTATATGCAACATTCTCTGACTGGAAGAAATTTGTTTAACATTTAAACCTATTTTCTGCACATTCCAGCACATAAAATAAAATAGTTTTTGTGTTTACGTCTTTCAAATAAATGTAAGTGAAACACAGCAGAAAATAAACAAAATCAAAGACTCAGCGGTCCTGTTGCTCTGTTTTCACCTGTATAGCAGGCGGATGTTTGCCCTGGTGCAGGTGTGCCGCAGCGGTCAGTGGAAGAATCCGCGAGTTTGTCTGTGAATTTCCCATTCCGTGGTTATTGTACTCGGTGCTTGCTCGGAAGTTAAGGGTTTTTTTTTCGCTGTAAAAAGAAGTTTTCTTCCCACGCAGTGAACAGCGGACAGTAATGTTTTTGTCACTTTTTACGGAATCAAACTCAAAGTAAGGTCAGTACTGTCACGCTTTAAACGCTGCACGCTCATACTCTCTCCCGCACTCGATATATTATCCATTGTTGATCTGCACACAGCTGTTGCCACGAACGTCGCACTCGCTTACGTCATTGTCATGAGACACTCTCGCAAAAAAATCACGGTTTTAGTAACGCAGTAACGCAGCGTGCTCACGGGAAAGTAACAGTAATCTAATTACCGTTTTTGCAATAGTAATCCCTTTACTCGTTAATTGAAAAAAGTAATCGGATTACAGATTACTGCCCATCTCTGGCCCTCACTCCCATCATCACAAAGTGCTTAGAGCACACTTCAAATCCTGTCTCCCCCCCACCCTGGACCCCCACCAATTCGCATACTGTCAGGACAGGAGCGCAGAGGATGCAGTCTCCATCGCACTGCACTCTGTCCTCTCACACCTGGACAACAACAACCCCTCACCAGAGTGCTGTTTATAGACTTCAGTTTAGCGTTCAATGCAATCCACCCCTCACAACTCATCAGGAAACTGACAGACCTGGGCATCAGTTCCCTCATGTGCAAATGGTTACTGGACTTCCTGACCAACTGCCCCGAAACATGTCCGGCTGGATAACCGCTGCTCATCTACAATCACAATGAACACCGGTGTACCACAAGGCTGTGTGATGAGCCCTTTCCTTTACTCCCTCTTCACCCACGACTGCAGACCTGCCAATGGTTCCAACACCATCATTAAGTTTGCAGATGACACCACGGTGATTGGCCTCATCAGTGACAACGATGAGGCCGCCTACAGGGAGGAGGTAGATCGTCTGGCTGAGTGGTGTGACACAAACAACCTGCTGATTAACACTGAGAAGACCAAGGAGCTCATTGTGGACTACAGGAGGAATGCTGACCCACATCCACCCATCTACATTAAAGGGACGGCTGTGGAGCGTGTGAGCAGCTTCAAGTTCCTGGGAGTCCACATCTCCGAGGATCTCATCTGCACGACCAACTGCTCCAAGCGGGTCAAGAAGGCTCACCAGCGCCTCTTCCTCTTGAGGACTCTGAGGAAGAACCACCTGTCCTCAGACATCCTGGTGAACTTCTATTGCTGCACCATCGAGAGCATCCTGACCAACTGTATAACAGTCTGGTACGGGAACTGCTCTGCCTCGGACCGGAAGGCGTTGCAGGGAGTTGTGAAAACTGCCCAGCGCATCGCCGAAGCACCACTTCCTGCCATAAAGGACATCTACAGGAAGCGGTGTCTGAAAAGGGCTGGGAAAATCATCAAAGACCCCAGTCACCCATCACATGGACCCTTCACCCTCCTGCCCTCTGGGAGGCGCTACAGGAGCCTCCAGACTAAGACCACCAGGTACCGGAACAGCTTCTTCCCCACAGCTGTCAGACTCCTGAACTCTGCCTCCTGACATCTGACCCACATTAAACACATGGACAGGACATACACACACCCACAATGGACAAAAACAAATAATGGACAACTGTACCCTCATACACACAATAATAACATGGACTGAACCACCACTCACAACCACTAGCACTTTATATAGCCTCTTTAGAAATTATCCACATATTTCACTTATCTTACCTGCACTACTGTATAATTCTGTATAAATAATCATTCTGTACAATACGATAATTTTAATTCTACAACTGTTTATAACTTGCATAGTTCACATTTCTGTATAGTTTTTCATATTTATATCCTGTTCATGGCCTCTACATAGCTTGTACACCACTACAGCCTGCACATACTTATAGTTATAGCATATAATGTACATGGTACCTTCATACCGTGTACATTATAACATACCCATAATAGACCCATATTTTGTACCCTCATACCTACAACAGACCCATTTCTGTCTATATTATTGCTAATATATATTGTAATATATCTATATCATGGCTAAAGCACTTCTGGATGGATGCAAACTGCATTTCGTTCCCTTGTACCTGTGACATGACAATAAAGTTGAATTCTATTCTATTCTATTCTATTCTAGCAAGACACAGGTAGAAACTATGCTACTGAAGCCAGAGGAGGGTGAGGAGGAGAGAGGGAAGGTGTATTCAGAAGCAAAGAGAGAAGGAAAGGTAGGCATGTGGGTCTGAGAGTAGGGTTTTAAATGTCCGTACTGCAACAGAAAAGGGAACATATGTATGTGTTGCCTGCACAGGAGATCAGGTGGAAGGGAAATAAGGCCAGAAGCATCGCCAGTGGATCCAAACTGTATTAACATTGTGTAGATAGGAAGTGAAATGAAACAGGGGTAATCAAGCATGTGAAGATTTTCATTGGGAGTTACCAAGAGAGACAGGATTAGAAATGAGTACATCAGACAAACTTTCAGTTTGATCAGTTTGAAGACAAAATTTGAAGAAGTAAATGCCAGGCAGGAGAAAAACAGGAAAGCCTCAGAGAAGATTCATGGATGAAGTGAATGAGGATGTGCAGAGGGTTGGTGTGACAAAGGAAAATAGGGGCGGTATAAAGATAATCCATTGTAAACGACAAGCAAAAACAATAAAGAGGAGATGATTTCCAGTTAATACTTATACTACACTTTATTCAGTAAGACTTCAAACCAGCAACTGAACCAATCGATCAATCAATACGGCGTTTACTCAGGTTACAAGTCAAGTGAGCCAAGAGCCACTTTTCGATGGACTTCTTTTTGGAGCAAGTGTTGCCCCCTGTTGACCATTAGAAAAACTACAGGACTAAGCATTTTGGCACTGGCTTCCTTTCTAAGGAAGCAAGATTCACTTTTTATATAAAAAGCTTGAGAATTTTGTAAACCTGCCACCGGATCATGAGTGAACATCTTCAGTCACATGGGGAGGATGCAAAAGAGCAATGTTCCAACCACTATCAGGCTTCTGAACACATTATGACCTTTTTATTTATTTATTTAAATTAGTTGTCTATTGCCAGACATGCTCCAATATTTTTGTATCTAACGGTGTCTTGGTGTGTTTCTTTTTATTGTGATCTGCTATTCCAGAGTTTTTTCACCCACTTTTTTACTTTTGTTAATCTGTGATGTGACAATAAAACTGAATCTTAATCTGAAATCGATTGAGTAACAGTGTCCCTATACTGAAGGTAAAAAAGTACAGAAAACCTATTCTGTCCTCTGGTTGTGGCCAGAGATTTTCCATAAATGAGACCATTGTTGCTAAAAAGATCACCTGTAAGGATCCAGTACACTTACATAATGTGAGCAAACTCTGTAATAATGATAGGCTCAAATATATTTTCATATTTAATATCAGTTTAATTTTATTCATGCAGGCACTTTATATTATAAGGTGAAGATGCTGAACATTATAGCTAGAAACTCAAAAATCCATTCATGCCAAATGACCAAACACTTGGTGACAGTGGGGTTAAAAAAAAGCTTTTCTTTTAGCTGGAAGACATCTCCAGAAGGACCAGGCTCTGGGAGGGGAAGCCATCCGTGACAGGCTGGGGGATTAAGAGAAAGAGAAGACAAAAAAGAAGAGCATAAAAACAGACGTACGACAAACAGGACTAAACACAAACCACAGGAGACGGTAGACAAGCAGTTGACAGACCTTCCTGCTTGCATAAACGGGCAATTAAGAGGTACAACTGCCCCATGATGATATGACCAACGTAGTGAAACACAAGATTCAAAGACTGTGAAGAAGCTAACAGTTTGGTCCTGACTGTAATAATGTTTTAAGGGTAAAAAACACTGTGAGGCCTGTGAGGACGAGTCTGTCTTTAAAAATATATTTTGCACCAATAGATAGCACAAAAGCTTTCTGTGTCTACTAATATATATAGGAATGCATATAATCTGGATATAAGCTGTGAGTAATATGAATTGATATTGACAGTGATGTGCAAGGAGAGCAACACTGTTCCCTTTATTGCCCTGCTAAAGCTAATTTCTGACCCATGAAACCACGATTTTGAAGAGAGGAAACGTTCCAGGATGCCCCGACTTTAGCACAACCCCTAAAGGTAAATCATTGCATTACATGGTCAAGTAGTCTGAGCCGATAGGGATGGTTAAGAATCACCTGTTGGCTGTACACTGGAAATAACTGATCTTAAGTTCAAACACACACCTACCTCTCATAGGCCTCAAAATGTGTACTTGCCCCACCCATTTCTCCCTCCCTCTTTTCCTATTTGTAATCCTCCCTCATAGCAGAATCTCTTGGCCCTGAGGAGCCACTACAGAGCATCACAGATCATTCGTTCTTATTTTGTGGTGATCTTGGCAGTTGTTAGTTCTGTCAAATCAAAGTAAGAATTTCCTGGGTTTGACTCCACCGGCTGGCCGGGGACTTTCTGTGCAGAGTTTGCATGTTCTCCACATGCTTGCAAGTGTTGTCATTAGGTCCACTGGCTTCCTTCCACAGTCCAAAGATATGTATGGGTTAGGTTAACTGGCATTTCTCTAGGTGTGGATGTTTCCAGCCTGTTTACTGTCTCAGCATCCTCCCAGCTTGTACCCTGCCTTTCACACTATGACAGCTGGAATAGGCTCCAGCCTCCTCGCAACCCTGAATTTGATAAATTCAAGAAAATTGATAAATAAAAAGTTTTAAGCCAAAAAGTAGAGAGAGTAGGCCTAAAGTGGGAGCTGGTTGTACAGGAGAGGGGTCTCACAGGTGAAGACGCTGCCTCCCATTCTGCTTTTCAAAGCTTCACAAAATGAAAGTAAGCCTGCACCCTGAGAGCAAAGTGCTCTTTTGTGATAATATAATGTTATGAGACATGAGACACGATGATTCAGGACTTTGTACGTGAGAAGAAGGATTTTAAATTCAATTCCAACCTTAACAAGGAGCCAGTGAAGAGAAGCTAATAAGAGAGAAATATGATCCTTCTTTCTGGTCCCTGTTAGCTCTCTCTCTACAGCATTTTGGATCCGCTGAAGGCTTTTCAGGGAGCTTTTAGGGTGTCCTGTTAATAAAGCCTGTAAGTAACAAATGCATGGTACAGCTTTTCTGTATTGCTCTCTAATTAGAGAACAGTACAAATACTGTATGCACCAAACAACAACATCAGTGCTACAAAGCTGCTGCAAAGATTGGGCAAAAATCTGGTTATGGTGAGATCCTGTGCACGTGACCAGCATGTCTGACAGCAGTGGATATTTGCTCAGATGCCAGGCAGTCTGCAAAACAGTGACATATTTAACTATTAAAACACAGAGTCCTCTAATGTAGGTTCAATATGTGACTAACACAAACTGTGATAACAAACTGTGTCTCAGATTATCATGCTTTATAATATTCTTTCCTTGGTAGTAACAGTTAAGGTGTTATGTGAGTTACATGGACGCTTCAGACGCCTTTTCTGTCGTGTGAAATGACAGCACTTAGAGCCGCCTCACAGTGAAGATTTGAAATAAGGAAGTGAATTCAGTTCAGTTCAAACCTGCAGAGGAAACTGAGACGTGCATTGTCGTGATCCGACTTTGTGGTCTAGAAAGACAGAGCGAGAGAGAGCGAGTGAAAGAGAGACACCCCGAGCCGCCTTTGCTTCTTGTTTCTGCTCCATCTGTGCGTCTGGAGCTCTTCTTGTGGAACAAACAGCCAGGAGTTCAAATGGGCTGAAGCAGCTGTTTGCTTCACTTTACCACCGATCCATGTGTCAGGATGACCAGCAACAGCAAAACGGTGAACTCCGCTGCAATAAAAGCAGAGATCAAGAGGCATGATTCCCTTCAGACTGCAATCAACAGACTGGCCAAGCAGTTTGAAAGGGTGGGGGATCAACAGCTGCGCTCAGGCCTTAAAGTTTACCTCCACAGTATTCAAGGTAAGCTCCTCTTTCTTAAGCTTGGCTGCTCTTTGTGATTGACCTTTACCTGTAAACAGCAAAAGCTGTTGTCACAATAACAGGATATTCATTTTAGTGTTATTCTTGGCGTGTTAACATGGGAAAACAGCTTACAAATTATAAGTTTTAATGCTATGGTGGGTGAGAACAAGACAGTTTAGGTGATTTATATCTTCCCCTTCACTTCCTGTGTCAGTCGGTGTGACTCTTCAGTGGAAGAGAGGCTCATTTCCATTATCGTTTTACTGTGAAGGAAAACATTTACCACGTTGCTGCAGGTGTGTACTGGCATTTATTTATCAGCCAGGCTCTGGACATGGGCAACCAATGGCGACACCACCTCAGCAGCCATCGCCATGGCAGCAGCATAAAACCTGCTGTGCGGCCTACTTCCTTTCTGCCAATCTGCAACTGCCCTCAAAGCCACTTCCTTTCAAATAAACAGGGCCTTACATGTAACGCTGATCAGTTTTACATCATTTCCTCATCCTACTTCCCACCTTTTCTTGTTAATGTGACACGAGTTACTGTTGATCTACCTGTGATTTTGTTTTTAGATTTCTGTGGAAAGGTAGTGCACAGTAAGTGAGATGTAAAAGTAGGGGAAGTACTAAAATTGTATGTTTAAGTTAAAGGAACAAGAGCACAAAAAAGCTTTTGTCACTGCTGCGTGGAAAGGACCCGGCTTCACAATTTGATGTTGCATTGTCAGTTCAGTTCACTTCAGTTTTTATGTGTATAGTGCCAATTCACAACAACAGTTGGCTCAAAGTGCTCAATAAATACTTAAAGCACATTTAAGTATGCCAATTAATTGTACTCACTATATAAGTGGTGCAAAGTAGGGCAAGGTCAATTTAGTGCATGGCAAACACACAGCTCATCTTAATCTCAGCTAGCATAACCACTGCATATTTAAGAAACAGCAATCAGAAACCAAACACGTTCATGTGTTTCCATTTCCTTTCATGTAATGAAGTAAATCCTAAAGAAAAGGTCAAATTTAACTAACCACACATTTATAAAACTGATGATTAGGAGCCTCAGACATCTTAAGCAAAAAGTCTGACTTAATGTGGAAGTTAAGTCAGCCTGCTCTTACTATATGTGACTCTTTAAAGGCACAATACCTTCACACTTTGTTATTAGTTAAGATTCAGAGAACTTGCTGAGATGCTTTCCACTGATTTCCGTTTCTGTTTAACACTAGTGGCGTCACAAACAACAGGAGTAGTAATGCAATTTCCTGAAAACAAATTACTTTTCTGTGATTCCCACACTTTGATGTTACTTTCTGCCCCACCTCGGTGCCTAAGACCAGCATTTAGGTTAAAGGTTATTTTTAAATCAGTGTAATTGGCCGATGACCGGTCCACTGTGTACCCTGCTTCTCACTACCTGTGAAGGACGTGATGGACTCTCAAAGCTTTGATCACTGAGTCATTGCTTCTGTGTGACTGAGAAAAACACACACATCAAACACTTTCAGTTAGTCCTCTGTTCAGATGACGGTGGTTTATGTTGCCAATTGAGTAAAACAGGTTTTAAAAGAAAAAGAGGAAACATCTTTAGTTCTAGTTTTGGCCAGTTAATATAATTTTAGAAGTATAACAAACATGAAGAGGCTTGATATATAGTTTGGGTCTCATATTTTCACTGAGCATAGTTTTGATTTTGATACCAATTCTTTTTAGATCTTCCTCTGATGAACCGCAAACTCACACTGAAAAAACTTAAAATCAAACTAAACATCCGTGGACTAAACAGGAGGAACTCAACACTCCTCGGAAACGGACTGAGTCGAAAACAAAAGTGGAAAAATGAACTAATGAGAAATTTACCGTTAACTAGCAGTGTGGTGAACTGTTTAGTCTGCTGTGACAGCTAGAGGAGTTTCAAGATGAAAGGAAACGCTCACATGGTGTCATCCTGTGCAGCTGTGGATGAATGAAATGTGCAGTAGTATGCGAGTAGTATCAGTCTCTCTTTGCTTCCCACAGGCCCACAGACTGACTGTGAGAGGCAATGTTTTAAAGGATATTTTGATATTAAACAATGTACATAGTTTAGTTCACTGACCTCTTTTTATAAGGCCAAGCTGTTAACAGTTCCATCCATAGCTTGTACTTAAAGACGAACAACAGATCACCATTATAATGGGAATGGCTGAGACTATGCTTGCATAGAGACCAGGGGTGTGGATTTGAGGCATCTAGTTCCCGAGTTTAAATCCTCTCAACTGCTGGGCTGGGCTGGTTTTCAAAATTTTAAATAAATAAATAAGTATATATATATATATATATATATATATATATATATATATATATATATATATATATATATATATATATATATTTGTTTTTTATTTTATATTTTTATTTTATATTTGTTTGTCACGTAACAGCTCAACAAGATGTGCAAAAAACAGCAATCCCACAGTTTTTAGGTGGTTTCCATTGTCATTTGGGTCACTGATGATGAGCTAACGGGGTTACATGCTAGCCTGTTGCTCTGCTCGTCTGTGAACTGAAGGTCAGTAGGCTCCCTGATGGATTCTTTTGAGCTTTGAGGTCTTTTTAGGGCCTGGCAGATTTTGACACACTCTCAGAGGCATCCCCTACCTCTAAAAACA
The DNA here is from genome assembly GCF_057382185.1 of Mchenga conophoros. Lineage (NCBI taxonomy): Eukaryota > Metazoa > Chordata > Actinopteri > Cichliformes > Cichlidae > Mchenga > Mchenga conophoros. Next base: position 29,776,941 of record NC_140545.1, on the reverse strand, counting down.
TTCAGCTGAATTTTCTGTGTAATTAGGCTGCTGGAGTGTTGGCGCTGTAGTGAGCGTATCCTCGGCGGGGGCCTGGATCTGTGAGTGTGAGAGTTCACTGCTGCTAAAAAGAGAGCCACCGCTCGTTTGGACTTAATGAGCGAGTGGGACGTGGTCGACTGACTGTGTGCCAAGGAAAAGGCTGAAAAAAGGCAGAGGCGAGGCGTAAGAAAAAGGTGCTCCTGGGAGCTAAATGAAGACATTTAAATGTGAATCTGACTGGTGTTCACTGCAGCACGGCAGCAGAGCGAGAGGCTGAGGTGGGGGGAAGAGAGTGAGGGCAGCTCATAGTGAAGGAGAAATAAAAAATCACCCAGCATGACCACTGCCCTTGGCCACTGTCCATCTGACAGCACCCGCTGCATGAGTGTCAGTGTGTATGTGTTTGTCTGGGGGTAGCTTTGTCTGCATGCATGCCAGTGACAGTATTTATGTGTGTCTGCCTAATTTGGTTTTACATGTGGGTGTCTTTTTCCCAATAATGAGATTCACCAACTGCAGCACCCCAGCCTGCACTTTCGTGTCGTGTCCCTGCTCGCACTTGTTAAAAATGGATTTTACACTCACATAATGTCACAACTCGGTGTGTGTGTGTGTGTGGTGTGTGTGTGTGTGTGTGTGTGTGTGTGTGTGTGTGTGTGTGTGTGTGTGTGTGTCATTTAAAAAGCAGCTCAGCTTGATCTTCCTGTCTGAGGTTTTTTATCACGACTCCTCTTCGGCGTTTGATTCATCGGCCGCTGCTCCTCTCAGGTCGTGTGTTTTCCCCTTGAGCCAAAGGCTGGTTGTCAGAGGTCCTTTGTATTCAGCGCGAGTAGTTATTGCCCTCTCGCTGACTGTGGAAGGGAGGGGGAGCGGGCTGAGCAGGTGGACAGTCACATCCTGTATTATGGGATGATGGTGGGAGGTTGAGAGTGGTGCAACCGTGCCGGGAGACATCCTCTGATTTCACTTTTTTTTTTTTTTTAAAGTCAGAGAGTAATTAACACAAAATTACACCCGGTAATAACTCACGAGATGGATGTGTAATCATGTTTGCTGCAGTGCTTCTGGTGTTGCACACAGCATAATTGCAGCAGTTCCTCTTGCGCTTTTGTCTTAGCCGGCGAGATTAAGATCAATCAGCCACTATTTTAATATTAAATTCCAGTTTTGAAGGAGAACAATGACAAAAATCTATCTTTCAATCTCCTCAAATGTGTGAATTTTCTGTCATCAGAGTGAATGTTTGAAAGTTTTAAAAACCAATTATTTTATTATATATGGCATTTCATTCAGATGTTCTTGCATTTTTGCACTAGTTTCCGAACAGTGAAGGTGTAATTATGAAAACAGCAGACAAGTCTTTTTTCCACGTGCTGTTTGTGCACAAGTTTCACTCACAGGCGATTTCCTGTATCTTAAAACACAAAGAAAATCTTTTCATCACATGAAAAAAATGCGAATAAAACATGTGTGATTAATTATTCTGGTCATATTTTCCACTCTGCGGTTCAAAAATTGATGTCCAATACCCTCTTATCCTCTCATGCTGTGAGCCCACCCACTTCTGCTAATGAACACACGCCGTAAAAGGCAATACACTGCAGATCAATACACTCACAGGAAATCTCTTTCACCCACACACACACACATGGACACACACATGTTCACAAAGACTGTTTTTTATATCCAGGGAGCAATTGTGATAAAGGATGTACAGAGGGAAAGAAGGAGGAGGAGGAGGAGGAGGAAGGACATGGAGGAGATGATTGTGCCACCAGAGCCAGGAAGATTGTAACACCTTAGCAACAAACAAGCCAAGCCTCCTACTGAGGAGGAGCTACACGAAGCCCCACACACACACACACACACACACACACACACACACACACACACACACACACACACACACACACACACACACACACGCACACACACGCACGCACATTCACATAAATAGACAGCTGAATGATCTTGATGAAGATTTTCTGGCACTTGGAAAACACACCCAGCCCACAAACACACATCCTTTTCCCACTCTTTGTCATTCTTGGCTGAACCCTGCACACTTGCCTCTCCTTACCACTGATCTCTTCTCCTGCAGCCTCCCCTCATTTAGCAGGTCCAGTTTGTGTGTGTGTGCATTGATGATTTACCACCAGTCCCTGCCTCTCACCCCCTCCTCATCCTCTCTGGCATACAGGGAGAAAGATGGAAGGGAGGGGATGGGGATGAGCCGTAAAAAAGCAGGGACCCTGCACTGTCTGAGAGGAGCAGCAGGAAAAGCAGAGGGAGAGAAAATAGAGGAGGGAAAAGCAAGGAAGGAGAAGCAGGATCGCTCTGCATTGTATGGATCGCCTATTGGAACAAGGAGGGGCATGTAGAGGGAGGGACATCAGAGATTCCTATCAGTGAGCGGAAAGGAGAGAGAAACGCAGAGTGCGAGAGAGAAGAGCTGTGCATGTGTGAGGGTGCGTTGCATGTGTGTGTACGTGATGCGATTTGGACTCGCTGAACCTGTGCGACGGTGTCTCTGTCAGAAGGCTTCACAGGCAGTCGAGGAGCTGTGACTCGCCTCAGCGTCTCCACTTGTGCTTGGCGCCTGATGCGCTCACAGGACACTGGCTGCCCAGGAGACAGAGAGAGGGGCGTGATGGCCGGACGCGCCCTCGCTCGGTCATGCATTTCCCCAGAATTCCATCCATCTTCTCCTGGCTTCTGCTCCCGATCCCCTCCAGCCCTCATCGGTGTCCTTCCTGTGCGTCTCCGTGAGGCTGCTTGCTTTTTTGCCGCCGCGCTCTCTGAATGGATGCTGCTGTCAACACGCATGTGAGGTGTGCAATGAGAGCCCATGATTTGGACTGGACTGCATTCAGCTCTGGAGGTTACTGTGCCATGCTGCTTTAGGGTGATGCTAATGAATCTTTAAAGACTTCACCTTTTCACTTTACAGCTGCTCTCCAGCACATCCTTGATGACGTATGATGCAGGGCAGCTGTTATTCCGAATGAATCAAGATTTTTGAAGCGGTTGGACAGAGCAACATGTAAGCTGAGGGAGTGCTGCACATAAAATAAGGTCATGTAAATGATTACCATAAAGAATGAGGCATCAGACACCATAATGAAGATATTTTTGTCTCAGTGGCTGCATGCATGTGTTGTGGATACATTTTAATTGGGTGTTTTCTAGGAACAAAAGAGCTGCTTCCACTGTACTGACAGTGGTCCTGAAGGTTGTCAGGAAGGGTGGGTTTTGTTTTTGAATCACAGAGAAATGACAATTAGAGTGAGAGAAGAAATCCGTGACGGAAATTAAAATCCGAAACAAAGAAAGAGGGATTTGGGGGATGGATGAGCCCAAGAGTCTCTCTGCTGTTGTGTCTTCCGAGGAGAAACTTAATCTTCCTCCGTGTAAGTTTTTCGTCCTTGTCGTGTCGTCAGATTGTTTCACATCCGAACACGCTGGAAAAGCGTCAGTTGCTCATGTTGCTCTGTCTGGTTTCATTCATCTACTGTGTGTCTACTGAAGCCTGACCACATGAGCGGAGGCGGCGCCCTGCAGCAACGCACCACCTACCTCATTTCCCTCACCCTGGTCAAGGTAGAGGCTGTGGAAGAGAATGGAGATGAGGCCAAGAACAGCAACCAGGGGAAGGAGGTGGAGGCCAGACCAGGAGATGAGAGAGTGGAAGCTGAAGGTGGAGCTTCCACACGGACTGAAAATGGAGCTGGAGTGGTTTTAGGGGAACCACAAAGAGCTGAAGATGCTGTCATTGTGAAAGGGGGCACTGATGAACTCAAGGAAGGAGAGAGGAGATCCCTCAGCCCTCTGACAGATAAACTACCCTCAAATGTCCCCAGTAAAGTGGCTGAAAAGCCACCATGCAACCTCTCTATCCCCTTACCTGCTGAGAGAGTCACGATTCAGAAGACAAAGTCAGCAGACGTAGTCGAGAAGCCGTTTTCCAGCCCAGAGGCAAAGCAATGCAGGTCTCCATCTCTAACCACAACACCCCCTATGGAGGTGGCCGAGCCCAGCCGCACCCCAACCAGGACCAGCCTCCCTATCCGCCCTGCAGGACAGCGGCCCGTGAGCCTGCTCAAGTCTCACAGCAGCGTGGCCACCCGCGGCCGCGACTCCCGGGAGGGTAGAGAACGCAGCCCTACCTCAGCCCAGAGCCTCGATCGCAAGGACTGCCGCGTGACGACGCGCTCGCCAGGCCCCTGCAGGGCCTCCTGGGCCGAGGCGAGCAGGACCGAAGGATGGCGGGACCTGCAGGATGAGGCTCAAACTGGAATACAGCTGGAGATTGGAGGTGGCATGGCTGCAGTGATGAGAGACATCCCCAGAAAGGACAGGCTAAAGAGCGGCTCAACCTCCCTACCTGCACCTCCTACCCAGGCCCCCAAACCGGCTCGCAAAGGCAAAAGCCGCACGCTGGATAACAGTGACCTGAACAGCCTCTCTGAAGACCTGGGCCTGGCAAGAGAAGCTCAGCAAGGACAGCAGGGCCAAAGAGGCTCTGCTAAAGACAGAAAGATGCTCAAGTTCATCAGTGGCATTTTCACAAAGAGCAGCTCGGGGGCAGCGGGGTCATCCTCCACAGCGCCTCCCGTCTATATACAGAGAGACTCCAGTGAGGAGGAAGGTAGGAGGTCACAAACACATCATCACTGTCACCTCTTCAACTTCAAATCCATCCTTCAGACAGGGACTCCTGTATGCAGCCAAACATTTATCAGCCTAGCCCCTTCATCCGTGCACGGGCATCCATTAGAAATGATTTGGGTGGGGTGGGGTTGATCTTTTTAAAGAAGCCTGCACAGAATCTATCTGCAGGCTTTAACACTGTCACGTTTCCCCAAAGCCATGTGCATCTGCAAATTGATGATAGATGAAGTTCTTTGATCTGAGGATTGACAATAGAATCATCTTGGACAGTTTTAACCTAATTCCCCTCAGAGCGCGGGGCCAATTTCACATCGCTAGAGGGGTAATCTGCACGCACAAACACTGACACTAACACCCCCAACACACACACAGTTAAGCAGTGTTCCCAGCATGGCTTTAAGTCTCCTAATGAAGCCAAAAGGGAGAGGAGCTGGTGGTCGGATTGCGTCGCTCCATAAAGCTGGAATGATTAGAAAAGAGGAAAGACATAAGATGATATTCGTTCACCCACGTCAAAAAAGGGAAGTGAGGATTCACAGCGAATCAAGAACATCTCTAATCCTGTCTTTGATAGTCCACCCACTGCATGATCTGCCACTATAAGGAGCTTGATTTTTTTTATTTTTGCACCTTCTTTCTCACCCTCTTTGTCTCCGTCGGGTTGAATTTAAATTCATGTGTGAACCTCGCGTGTGCCTTTTCTAAGCTTCAGGATTGTTGGGTTGTGAGTTGAGTGGCTGCAGCGTACAACAGTGCATCTCTTTCACCAACATGTTTGCTCAAAGACGAAGCGAGTGTCGGCCTGTGGGAGCCAGCGAGCGAGGGAGTGTGTGTGTGTGTGTGTGTTTATGCATTCATTCACTCATTGTGTATTCACACTGTTACACATGCACACTGTGGATTCACTCAAACAGTCAGACCAGCCTTGCCGACCGTGCACACACACACACACACACACACATTCACACACATACTCAAGGCAGGAGGAAGTGTTGCCATGGCAACCGGCAGGACTGCTGCTTCTGCTGCTGCTGCTATAGAGCCTGATGAAACATAGGGTGGAGGAGGTGTGTGTGTGTGTGTGTGCGTGTGTGTGCATGTATGTGTCTGTGTGCAGTGACACATGCTTGAGAGACAAAATTTCCTAAAAACAGAATTAAGTTTTGGATGTCAGCTACAGGCTGCACACAAGGGATGTGAGGGATCACTCGTGATTGGTTTGGAGAGGGTACTGAGGATAATTGGCTTTACGTAGGCATGTGTGTGTCGAAGCAGCAGAAGGATCACATTGTCTGATCGTTTTTGGCACCAGCAGCAGGCCATAAAGAGAGCTTTGAGTCAGAAAGACAGACAAAGACATGCAAAGTCTGTGTGTGTGTGTGTGTGTGTGGTAGGAGTTGGCCTTTTTCTGAGGGAGCTGGCTGCAGCAACAGCTCGTGTGTAAGTGCCTTTTTTAATCGTGTGAAACACATCATCGCTGTGTGTGGTGTTAGACTTAGAACCAGGCCTGAGTTTAATCATCATCTGTTTTTGAAGGACACATCACACATTCACACTGAGGATAATGGGCAGTGTATCTATCAGGGTAGTCTGCCAAAACCTCCCGTTCTCCCGTTGTCTTCCTCTAGTTCCTTTCCTGCTTTGTATTTTCTGATAAATGCTTTTTCTTTATCAGAAAAACAAAAAACAAAAAAGGAGAACACAGGCAGCATGGCTCCTGAATCAAGACTAATGCCTACCGTTATAAAACCTGAAAAACCTTGTAGAGGCATTAGTGGTCCTTGAAGCTGAAGATTCAATGTTGTTTGAGAGGAAAGCCACTCTGCAGCAATCTTGGTTGCGAACCAAGATATTCTACAATCAACCCACAGCAAGAAGAAGTGTAAAACTTTTTTTAACCATGGAGATGGAGCCCTGTGCAGACAGCTTTGCAGCTGTGTGTACTGATCTCCATCAGCCACCACAGTCATCACTGTTTCAGCCTCCAGATCTTCATCTTCAATCTTATCGGACTATTTGAGGCTAACAAGACAAAGCTCATATCTATACAAAAATAGCCTAAGACTATGTACCTCCACCAAGGCTGAAAATGTCCTCCACACTGTGCATCAAGACAATATTTCCCAGTTGTTTTTCAATTTGTTGCATATATGTGTCCATAAAGTCCAAAAGTTAATAATTTCCAAGTTGGGCAAGACCCCGCCTCTAAAACTGTCGTCCAAAGGACTCCATAACTTTTCTCCTGCTAACAAAGAAAGAGTCATAACCACCTTGATGAGATGGAGATGTTAAACTTCTACAAAGCATGTGCAGGATTAATGGCATCACGGCTTCAGTCCAGAGTGCTACCTGTCAACTAAGCCTGCTTGACACCTGCTAAACATCAGAATTAATGCTGCTACCGTGAGCATGTTTATCCTGGCTTTAGCATTACAGTGCACTCAATCTGAGCTGCTACCATGTCAGCAGACTCTATTGTACACCTAACAAAAATATGAATCCAGTCTAACACGACAGTCGTTCAGTAAATCCTTTTTTATGAGGTGTTACTGCAGGACTGTCGTGTTTCACTCCTCTAATCTTTGTAAACACACTCTGTATCTGCATGTGAGTTTGCAGATATCTGTGAGCAATGTTTGGTCTTTTTTGGTTACTGTTTGTTGTCTGAGCCGTATAAACCAAACATGTTTGACTGGGTTTGGCTGCATGCAGGTAAACAATCCATGAGGAGAGTGGAGAGAAAAAAGAGCATTTTGAGCCAAGTACAATGCTGAAACCAGCATTTGACCTGTCTGCAGCCTGAAACAAACCCTTAGCTCTCTTCCCTTCCCTATAACCTCTGTGATCTCTGATAGGCTAAAAGTGAGATGACCATAAAAGGGCCACACTGATGTAATTATCTGAAACTTGGCCATGTTTAATACAAATCCACCATCGTAACAGTATGACAAAAAAAAAAAAAATACAGGAAAGCCTAGTAGGTTCCCTTTGATGTCTGCATTCATAGTAAAATTGTGAAATCACACGCAGTCTGTGAAACGGGAACTTTAGGGCAAACTATCAGATTTCGAAACATCTGCTGGTTACACCGGAAGCTGTGAAACATCAGCCGCTGCCCCCAGAGGATAGGTCATTAGGCAAGCACTGATGGGTTCCCAGACAGAGCACCTAAACTGGCCACTGATGCTTTTTATGTCTATGAATCAATTTTTCTGTCTGTCTTTCCCTCCAATGGCTCTGGAGCTGCAGCTGGGTTTCTGGGTGTTGGCATCGCATCATATCGGGTGTATGCCACCTCTTTTGCCCAATAGGAACGCTGGCACAGCTGTCTGCGACCGAACCACTGCAGACAACTGTGTGCCACAATCACAGACACAATTTCAAGCCAAGTTTGCAGCTAAAATTGGCCCCTGATGATTTTAGAATTAGTCGATTAGGTAAGTCGCTGAAGAGGAAAGGAACCCCAAATAACTTTTCATATTTATTTTATTTATCCAGTAATTCCTGCCATTTTATTTTATTTATATAAAGTGAAAACTGGATTTTTGGAATTTTGGGCTGTTGACCAAACAAACCAGACATTTATATGATCTTGGTCTCTTGACTCTCTATGACTTAGACAGATACATGCATAGATTATGAGTTTTAGTTTTAATGATAACCTTCCTTTAAATTTGAGAACTTTAAAACAAACTATTTAATATATGAATGTAGTCACTGTATCGTGTCCCACTGAACTTGGACTCAAAGCCTCGAAGATGGACAGACTTATAAAATATACACAAACTTTGCGCAGCAGGTCACATTATCTCTCAGTTAATACCATTAAAAATGCTCCATAAGGCAGAAGTTTGGTGTAGATTTCCAGTTCAGTGGCTTCACTTAGCAGACAGGTAGCAACTGCACACCGGTCATTTAAGATAGCCAGACCCCTAAGTTTAATCCAAACTGGTGATATACTAGAATTTAGGTATATCATGTTAAAACAAAAAGGCAGTTTTATTGCCTATAATAAGTCCAGATAATAACATTAGGTTAAAAAAAAAACCCCAAACAAGCCCTTTAAGGCACAAGGGGTTGAAGATAAGGAACACAGAAATCCACAAAAGACAAGCAGACAATCCAACAGTGACAGAGGGAGAGCGGAGATTATGTATAGACAGAAGGCTGATTGTAAAACGAGAGGCATGAGGGAATAAGGCACAAACAAACAATCATAAAGCAGATGAAAGGAACAAAAAGCAGGTAGTAAAACCAAAACAGGGCATAGGAGAGCACTGAAACACAAGGGCTGACACTAAACAAGGAAGACGGGGGAAAACAAGACAAAGACCTCTAAAAACTGAAACAGAAATCAGCTAAACAGACCAAAATGTTTTATTTATTTGTTTATTTTCATATCTGGCTGTAAACATGATTTTCTTCATGACCGTACAGTTAATACTGGTGGGGGCTCTGTGGGAACTAATTGGTTTTGCAGGCAGTTCATTAGAGGAATCACTGTTTTTTGGCACTCTTGTTTGTTTGTTGTTTACCTCTGGATGCTGCTGCTTGGTAGAAACTGTGCCAGCTGTCAGGCAGAAAAGCAGTTGAGTCACTGAAGTTATTCTATTTTGGTGATCATACTTTACTTTCTCTCATACGCCATTTATAGCTGTTTCACCTCCACATGTGTCCAGGTTATAATTTCATCACGAGTCAAATATAAATATATTTAGCTGTAATTTCTTTTAGTTCAAACCTAAAAAGGTGCCTGACATCTTTGAGCAGCAGCAAGTTGAACACTAAAGGTTTCCATCGCTCAGCGCACAGCTGCCCGTCATTTCCAGCACGGGGAGAGCAAAGTGGATAAAGAGCGGTGTGGCTCCACCTTGTTGGATCCCCCATCGTGACTGAAAGGTTATATTCATTAAGGCGACCTGCCAGGCCGCACGTGAGGCCAGTCACGCAGCAGCTGTGTGATTTATTGCCCTCCTGCAGGCTGTTAAGATGGCTGCCCTTTTTACTGTATGTAATCTAAATGATGTGTCACCGCCTCGCTGACTGTTTGTCCCTGTCTGTCTCTCTCTCTAGTAAATATTGCCAACAGCCAGGAGTGGACGCTGAGCAGATCCATCCCTGAGCTGAGACTGGTGAGAAAACCCCCTTCACTGCCAGAGCATTAGAAAAAGAGGAATCTATTACAGTAATTTATAGTTAATTATCTGTATTGGAGATGAGGCTAATGCAAAAAGATATATGTGTATATGTATATATATTTAATGAAAAATGAAACAATCATCAGTGAACCACTTTGAAGAGAAGACTTTTAGAAACAAAATATGTCACATCTTGTGTTCTGCTGTAAGATTCTTCTTCTGGTGTGTTAAACAGATACTAAAATTACACAGTTTTTGGTACAACATACCTCTAACCTAAATCTGAGATTTTAATTTGAGATGAGAGAGGATCCTCGGGATCCAGGACAAAGAGGGAAACAAAATAACAAAAAAGCTGCAAATTAAAATCCAAAAATTAGCAAAGACCAAAGGAAACAAAGCAGGAATCCAAAACAAGCACCAGGTAAACTGGAGGGATGGGTTAGCCAGCTAAAAGAGTTTAAAGTCCGATTTTTCAGTGTCATAAAAGTGGCTCTCTCTTTACCTGTTAGATCACCACGGTAACTGATGCTGAAGACATCACCTGATGTGCAACAGGTTCAGAGTTTTTGGTTAAAATCAGATGAAAAAAGTGTGAAATCGTTTCTCTGCTGCAGGAATCTCATTTATATATGTGACTTATTGAGCCGTACCATGCCAGCATCACCAAATGAATCCGTACTCAGTGTACTCAATGTACAGGTAATAAAAAAATGTTTCTTTGACACTGTTAGAATGAAAAGAAAAGCAGAGGCGGCACAGAACAAAAAGCAGTTACCAAAATAAAACAGGAAGTGGAAAACGCTTCGCTTGTCTCTGAACAAATAGACAAGTCAGGGGGAGGTAAGGGTAACAGATAACAGGAAGTTCAGAAACATAAGAAAGGAGAATAGATATCAAAGAAACCAAAACAGGAACCAAAAATACTGTACAAGAGTCAAGGACCGTGAAAAGCAGGTCAGCAGAGATCTGTTGGATATTACGAGCTTAAAAAGGTAAAGATGATTTTTTTTAAGTCCCGAGTTCTGTCTGCAGGAATGAATTTCCAAACTAGGCAGGACGTTTGTGCAGAGTAGAGGAAGTATTCAAATTCTTAAACTAAGTCAGGGGCGAGCGTAGGGTCAAACCTCAGTTTCCAATCATAATGTCATGCATGCAGTGCACTGTAATTAATATTAATGGAACATGTTGTTTCCACATTTGCAAACCTCAGTTCAATTGGATAAACATTACAATGTTACCTTCAGAAGCAGCCTAGTTAAGTGGATGACCTTTTGTAGTGTCTAAGAGTGAAACTAGTACTACTTTTTAGAGTGAAAAGTCAGAGAGTTCAATCTAATCGACCCGTTTAAGGGTGGAGCCTTTAGGCAAAGATACAGTCATTTAGGAAGTTAAAGAACCATTTGTGAAAAAGCAGATAAGATAAGAAACATTATTTCAGTCTGTTAATCACATAGAGGCAGTCCACCCAATCATCAAGCACTTAAAATATCATTATTCAGTACAGACACTGGGGAATCACCCTGCCAGTCTGCAGACCTGTACACAAAGCAAACTGGTAATAGAGTTGTTTTATATTAAAGTGTTTTAATTCAAACTGTACAAGCCCTCCTTTTAGTATGCAGACTTGTGTGCTACTGGAAAACACACAAAGCCTCCACGACTTGCATGAAAAACTACTTTTGTTTTTCCAGCTAACTTCACTTTTTGGTCTCTCGTTCTTCAACCTCTCTGTCCCCCCCCCCCCCCCCCCCTCTCTCTCCATCCTCCTCACTCAACTAGACACTAGAAAATGACAAAAATATAAGAGCAAGAGGGAGATGCACAATCGACAACAGTACAGCAGACTGTTTAGTTATGTGAAATCATCATCGATGAATGTGTGTAAAACAGAAGCTGCAGCGTTATAATTCTTGGTGAATTTAAATGTTGCAGTGAAAAAATGAGAGAAACTGTAACCTTAAACATAAACCATATCAGCTGTACTGTAAACAAACACTGAAGCCCAATTTGATCAGAATAGGAATAGAAACTTTTAACAAACTAAAATAATAATACACATCAGCTCCTTGGCTGGCAACTCGCAATATACCAGCCTGATTAGTGGATCAGAAGGTTAAAATGAGCTAATAATCTCTGGTAATTTAAGCTATATTAGTGAACGTGTTTGACACTCTTTAGAGAACTAATAAAAATAAGCAGACACAGTAATGTCCCCACATTATCAGAACAATTTGTACTTTGCTATATTTTAGTTAAAGTCTGTTTTAAATCTGCATCACTGAAATTAGCACTTGAGGACCTCTAAAAAGGGTCTAAATGTACCTGTGAATTAAGTAGAGGTACTCATATTGCACTGCAGTGATGCTAAATAACAATTAAAAAGCCTGGATTAAAATGTTCTGTGAGCATGGCAAATATTAAAAGTAGAAACACTCAAATAGCCAAACAAGCCCTCTGACTAACATCATGTTAATTTATTTTGTAACCGTTTTTGCTGATGAGTTCATTTAAACGGCATTTTACTGTTTTGGTCGGTATTTTTAACTGTAACTAATCATGTTTTTCATAATGGATGCTGATGCTCATTAGCTTCTCATTTGAGTCGCAAATTTTCAGACAATGGTGTGAAAATCTTCTCACAGTTTCCCACAGTCCAAAGTGAACAATGCCCTTTTTTGTTTAAACAACGGAAACTATTAAAGTAATGAAAAGGGAAGAGAACAAGTCCTCACAGCAGAAAAGCCGGAATCTTTAACAACGGGCATTTTAGCAAGAAAATAAGTATCAGAATAGCTGCTAATTGATTTTTCTGGTGGAAAATACTTGCTCATGTATATATTGGTAGTACTTTGGCTTTAATGGAAAATCTTAATTTTGTTCACCCCCTTTGAGTGTTAGTAGAAATGACATGACATGAAGTGTGTAACCTGAGCGGTGAAATCCGCATACTGACAGAAGCATGTCTTGCAACTCAGCAACCATCTGGGCAACAGCTCAGGGCCATGATTTTGAACCTCCCAAATAAATGAATGGGTAAAAATCCAAAACCTTTATTTCATTGGTCACTAAGGCCATAAACCCTGTACAGGATCACAAATCACAACAGAAAAAGACAGTCCAAAAAGCTCTGAAAATTTGTCCCAAAACTAGATTTACCCAAGAAAACAATGAGTACATTTACCTACATTCTCAGAGAGATACTAAGGTTGCCACCGCACACCTGTCTTCACTCTAGGCAGTACAACACAAAGTGGTTTTAACGATATTTTATTATATAATTATGACCACTGATTCATAGTCCTGCACCTAAAAATTCCCACCTTTATTTTCATATCCCTAAACATTTTGTCTGTCCGCTCTCATATAAACTGACTCAGGTCCATGTAAACAAAATTCCTGTTTTCCAATTTAAAAAAAATTCCCAGTTGAAGGCCAAAGGGGCTGTAATAGCGATTCATTTCCCTGCCGACACCAGACTCACAAGTTTGAGTCGTATGCTACATATTTTTCACACTTTAGCCAAAATTATCTGGTCACGTTTAATCATAAAAACTACTGGGTTTAGTTTAGAAAAAGATTAAATTAAATTGTATTTAAATAGTGCCAAATCACAGTACCAGTTGCCTCAAGTTGCTTTAGTTTTCCTAAAAAATGAGCAAGTACTCTGTGACAGTGGGAAGGAAAAACTCAGGAAGAAACCTCCGGCAAAATAAAACACTCAACACTTTTTGCATTGTTGGTTTTTTTGGTCGCCATGTTAAAAAAGTAGCTCTATTTTCTGACTAAAAAACAACTTGACTTGAGACTTTGCCAGTGAGCCCAGAAGTTCCGCCCACCTGCCATCCAGACCTTCGGTTTATGAGAGGCAGCCAATCAGAAGGAAGTTGGCTTGAAGCAGTTAAGGATTTAAAAAAAGGGAAAAATATAAAGTGAAACACGGTTAAATGAATAAATGCTGATCTCAAATTAACTAATGTTCAGTTATAGCCATTTTTATTTTTATTTTTATTGTTATTGTTATTGATTGTTCTCTTGTGTGTGTCTGGCTAAAAAAATGGAGCACATGAAATGTTATGTGCCACAAAGAGCTTTAGAACCATGTACAGAGCGGTTCCCAAGCTCTTTGAGTGCCAATACAGGTTGTTTCAGACACCAGATGAACTGAGGTGCTGCACCAAGCCCTCGTACTGAGCAGTGAATCGTACAAAGCCTCTCTAGTGAAATCCAAAAATACAAATATGGAGCTAAAAATGGGCATCATACTTTCCCCGTATATTTTTGAACACAGGACTTTTACCAGATTGTATTACAATGAAGCACTTTTATAGCACTTTCAGAATTATCTTCACCTACTCACTGCTGCACATTTCTATATGTGGATGACAAAGCAGTCTACAGGTGGAAAATACAGATTAAATAACAGACAGTGTAAACTGCCTAAAAGGAACCAAAGCTTATCCGATGGAGGAACTGAAAGTCTGTGTCTGATGCGTTTTAATTTAGTCTGAGAGTTATATTTGCTGCATGGTGCTGTAAATGTGCATGCAGGCTGAACCTGAATCAACTTGTGTGTGCTGCATTTCCTTCCTCCTTCTCTCAGGGTGTTCTGGGAAGTCTGAAAAGTGGCAAATCGGCACTGGTAAACAAATACATCACAGGCAGTTACTCCGCAGTCGAGAAACCTGATGGTAAGACACAAGCACATCCTATCTAAAAAGTGGCTTCTTGTGTGCGTGAGTTTTGTATCCCTAACCTCAGAAACCTGGTGCGTGATATGGCTTCATCCTCGGGGTGTCACTCTGCTGAATAACCTGTCTGTCACTGTCACTGTTCCTGACAGGTGGACGGTACAAAAAGGAAGTGCTGGTGGATGGTCAGAGTCATTTATTATTGATCAGAGAGGAGGCTGGACCACCTGATGCACAGGTGCTTCTTTGTGATGATGTGTATGTGTGTGTTTGTGTGTGTGAGTGTGACAGACCTGTAACACTGCACATTTCATCATCCATCAGTGCACAGTAAGATAACATCTGTCCATCTATCCTTTTCCTCCTGCAGTTCAGCAGCTGGGCTGATGCAGTCATTCTGGTCTTCAGCTTGGAGAATGAGGCCAGTTTCCAGGAGCTCTACCAGCTCTACAGCCAGCTCAGCGCCTTCCGCTCAGACATCCCAGTCATAGTGGTCGGCACACAAGGTAAACGCACAAATCAGTCATGTACCCTCAAATATTCAGAGCCCAAACCTTTATTAACTTAAGTTAAGTTAATCAGTCGGTCACATGACAGGAACTCAGTGCATTTAAGCTTAACTAATGAGAGACTGTAATATTCAGTGAGCAGCAGTTCAATTCAATTTAATTCAATTTTATTTATGCAGCGCCAAATCACAACAACAGTCGCCTCATGGGACTTTATATTCTAAGGTAGACCCCACAGTAATAAAGAGAAAAACCCAACAAACATGACCCCCTATGAGTAAGCAACAGTGGGAAGGAAAAACTCCCTTTTAACAGGAAGAAACCTCCGGCAGAACCAGGCTCAGGCAGGGGCGGGGCCATCTGCTGCAACTGGTTAGGGTGAGAGAGGGAAGACAGGATAGAAGACATGCTGTGGAAGAGAGCCAGAGATTAATAACAAGTACTATTCAATGCAGAGAGGTCTATTAACACATAGTGAATGAGTAACTGAAGGGATGCATCATGGGAATCCCCCAGCAGCCTACACCTATTGCAGCCTAACTAAGGGAGGATTCAGGGTCTCCTCCCTTAGCAGCTCTCTGGGTGTAAATGCCATGTTTTGCCAGAGTTCAGAGGAAAATTGTCACTGCTGCAAGCTGATAGGAACGCTGCAATAATTCAAATAACCACCCGATACAATCAAAATGTCCAAAAGAAGCTCGATAAATGCACAATCCGTCAAACCTTGAAGCAGCAGAGACCCCATTGGTTGCCAGTCCTATTAGTTAGGAACAGGAAATTGATGCTATAATGTACATGAGCTCACCAAAACTGGACAACAGACAGTCGTCACATGCTCTAATGAGACTGAAATTCTGCTTCAGCATTAAGATGGCACAGTAAGAATCTAGCACCTAGTTGAATCTATGCCATGAAGAATTAAGGATTACTGCCAAGATGTGCAACGTGTCCAGCGAGTTGCATTCATAGGAATGGGTTCCTAACATCCACAACAAAAGAAGATGCTTATGGGACAAGCAGGTGTTACAATGTTGATATTGTTTCTTTCTTTAGATAAAATCAGCAGCACCAACCCTCGCGTGATTGAAGATCAGAGAGCCAGACAGCTGTGTATTGACGTGCGTCACTCCCTCTTTTACGAGACCTGCGCCACCTACGGGTTCAACGTTGACCGAGTGTTTTCAGAGGGTGAGCTGACTCACATTTTATAAGTGATATCAGCATCAACAAAAGAACAGGCTTAAGGATGTGATTCACAAGGAAAATAAAATTTAAAAAATATCCACCCATTACTATTTACACACTGACATTTGAAACAGACTCAACTGTTTGAGTGTTTGTTTTTCAGCTGCTCAGAAGATTGTAGCTCAGAAGAAGCAGGCGGCACTGCAGGCCTGCAAGTCTCTGCCTAACTCACCCAGTCACTCGGGAGGCTCCACACCTGGATCAGCATCGTTCCCTGGACAGGTAACACGTCCTTTTTCGGTTTTACTGCTGGGTCACTCCCATAGGAGATACCCCATATTGCATTTGCAAATTTAATGGTTAATGAAACACAAACCACACTGATAGCCTTATCTTGATAATCCTGACATTTTCAAGCCTTTTTCTAAGTAACTACCTAACTTTTTGCATGTGATTGGTGGACTTTGTGTTACACATTTTGAAGAAACTGTGGCAGAAAAGTGGTAAATAAAATGAAACAGTTTTTTGTTTGGTAAGCAGAACAGATCCGTTTTCAAAACTTAGTGGTAGAAGATCTTATCTCACCACATAGAGCTTTTCACAAAAATGCTCAGCAGGTGTTGGGGGTAACTTCCTTTTGAAATAAATTTTTACTTGTTCACTTGTTTATATCGCTCAGTTATGTGATGATTTTTCTTCCTGACTAAAGAAACCATTCTTTAATGGGGTCGTTTTAGACTGAGCGCTAGTTTCTCCTTAATATCCAACGATGGTCTACCCGGTTTGGAGAATTTAATGTTCACCATCACCATCACAGGGTAGCAACATGTCAATCACTGTGGCTAGGCCTGAAGGTATATCATGCATCTTCTGCAAAATTACGTTTTGCACAAACGAAGGTTTATTTATCTATTTATTTATAATAAGATTGGCATTAATGCACCAGCCAGGAGTCGTGTATAATAAAAGCTTTCTGTTGTGGGACCAAAACTAACTAAACACACTTCCTAATTTTGTTGGTTTGTGAAACAGCCACAAACCAACCAACTAATGAAGTGGCACCTTTTCCCCCCCACCTTCAGATATCCTGTTGGTCAGGCACCATGTCTTAACAATACCAGTTTCTATAATGATGACCTTTATTATTACACATTAAAAGGACCTAGTACTATATTCCTACTTTATTATACTTTAAGGTTTAGAGCATGATGTCAAATGTCTTTGGACTGACAATAATCTAATTTATGTTTTTACTCTAAAATATGAAAAAGCTCGCTTCATAACTGAGGCATCTTGTGCTTTTGACTTCACATAGACGCGGAAGAAACTATAATGTAAAAGTGTATAAATATATATTTAACTGAAAACTTACATCTATTAGATATTATTATTTGATCATTAATAATATTGATATTAATGCCATAATGTGTAAATTATTGTGTGCACTGTAACAGGTATGTCTCACAGCACAGTGTTTAAAACCAGGCTGGCTAAACTGTGAGATCCTTAAATTTATGTGGATAAAACAGAGCGCTGTAACGTGCTGTAACCATTTCCTGGTAAGAAATAAGTGAAAATGAAAGTATTCAAACAAATACACATAAAACCTAAACTCAAGTTAAGAACAATATGTAAACATATACCGTACAAAATATTCTGTGTACTGTGGAGGCTTGACTTTGCCATTTAAAAAAATATTTTCTGTCAGAATTTGCTGTTATTGCATAAAAATTTCTAGTTAGTTTCTCAGAAGTATGATTTTTTTTTCATTGTTGGAAAAAAGCACAACACAGTTTGCTGTGAGATATACATTTATATATTCTACATTCTTCTTCTACATGAGTTTTTTCACCAACTACAGATGTTTCAGATGAAAATGTGGATATTAAGTAAACCCAGTGAGTTAATAGTGCAATATATCCCTCTGAAAAGCAGACGTAAATTAAATTGCAATACCTGAAATAACGGTAGTGATTGCTTGCCACCACACACTCAAAAAATATTTATCCCAAATTGTGGATTTTAAATAATTTGATTACATATAAAATGTTCAAAGTAAAATATCAAATTTAACAGAATCTGGTCAAATGAAATTTACGTGATTGTTTTACATTCATATCATCTAAGCTTATTTTCTACAATGATTAATTATTTGAATGAATAAACCTTTGATTTTTTTATATTTAGTTGAAATTTAATCACATTATTTTGCTTCATGTTTATCAGGGACAAAACATGTTTTTGAGTGGATATTCTATCATGTATTTTCTACTTCAGATAATTATTTGTCCGGATTCAATTATTGATTCAAGTATTTCTTGGCCCTCGTTGCTGATTACATCTTCTTTAAATTCACAAAACAAAAAGCTCAGCATGTTGAGCACATTTAAAGAACTGTAGAAAGAGAGCAGCGACTATGACTGTCAGGTGTGACGCCTTCTCGGTAGTTATTAGTCGACTGTTTGAGTAAACACAATCTTCTTTCGGTCTAGACAGATATTACATTATTATTATTGTACTTTATTGAGCCCCGTGGGGAAATTGCTCTCTGCATTTAACCCATTCACTCATATTACATAAGACATGATAAATATAGGACACTGATGAAAGTGTTCTGCTGTTGCTATGCTGATGCTGTCTTCAAAATTAAAGCACTCTTTCACCGTTCTTCTAATGCCAGCTGATCATGTTTTAAGCTGTGCTAGCAGAAAGACTCTGGGGATGTAAGTCAGCAGCACACCAAATGCATTGCAAGGAAATTTGGCACACATATTTATTTACTTACTTACCGTCAGACTGGATCAAAATAACTTTAGTGATTACTTAATCAGCAAATATTCTTTATGTTAAAGGACGTCCATTGAATACATCACATTTTGCTCAAAGACAAATCCAAAATTTATTTTTCATGAGTAATAACAAAATGTTGCTTATACTGCTGTTGGACTGGTGCCATTTTGTTTTCTGTAGCCAGAAGTGACCATATTTAGATAAAAGGGTGACGTACGCATGTTGCATAGATAAAATGTACAGGTGCAATGCACAGAAAAGACACCAATTAGAGCTAAAAGGCAAATAAAGCATACATGCTCCAAAAGGCACCGGTATTACAGGTGGAGAGGTTAGTCAAAGCAGCCACGCCCCTAACTCCAGAATCCAAGACCAGACCCCAAACTGTCCTTTGTCAGACTGTAAGTACGTTACACAATGATACAAGTATGGATACTTTAACATGAGAGTCAATGGAGGTTGACTCTCATCCAGAGTCACCTTCTAGTGGCCATTAGGGGAACTGCAGTTTTTGTACACTGGGGTCATTTTTCCTCTTAGAGCAGGTTTGCGGGAAAATAGTCACCTCTGGCGAGCAACATACAGTAATAAATCATGTTGCTGTTTTTTGGAATCATAACTCCTTTTTCTCATTTTTGAATATGTTGTTTCATGATGACCTGCAGCAGTAGTGACACTTGAGCAGTTTCAGGTTATGTGACATGTAAGTGAACTTTCACTGATCGTGTGAGCAGGTGGAAGTGAGCATTAACCTCAAGGCTTCGTATATTTGTAGCGCAAATATAATCAAAAGAGGATTAAATATATTGTATATTTAAAAAATACATTTTGAAAACTTATGTAGCTTTAAGCAGTGGTGTGAAGCGATACATTTACTCAGGTACATAAGTCTAAATGTTAGATATTTGTTTTGTTTTTTGTGATATTCAGAGGGAAATATTGGATTACTTTGAAAACAATCATGAATCGGGGGAGACAGAGACAGGAAGTACATGTGAACTTCAAAGTAAAATAGAAAATAATCATAAAACAGACATGAATGCTAACATTTAACAAATTGTTGCTGGTGGACCAAAGCATTATCCCTGGAAATATCCCAGTGACTATAAAAATAAAACCTAAACTCCAAATATTATGCGTTTATATTTATCTCAGAAATATAATCTTCATCTATTACTGGCATCAAGGCACTGATGTTAAAAATGAGCCCACCCTGTAGAGTACAGTACATCGGACACGACTTCCAACTGTTACTATTTTCCTGTTTTTATTTAGAACATATGATTTAATCGTGATATTTAAAATGTAAATGACATTCAAAGGATCATCTAAGGTTGTGTACACCAACGCTTGTGTCGTGTTTGATTACTTTAGCTTAGTCAATGAAAACACAGCCCGCCCTGTTCTTCATCCATCAGTTTCCATCAATCACACCGATCGACTGAAGACTTCACGTTGTCACTCATCATCACCTTTTTGTGACTCTGTTTCATCTTTCACCCCATCCTCACTCTCTCCATCTCTTCTCATTCCCATTCCCATCCTGCATCCTGACCTCCTGACCTCCTCCACCTCCTCCTCCAATTCCTCCTCCTCTCAGGCCAGTAATGGCCCCAGTATCGGCTACGCCTACTCCCTCCCCTCCACCCCTGTGGTGAGCCACAGAGAGCTGCGAGTTGCACAGGGAGACGGGGGAGGCAGCGTCAACGCTCGCTCGCTGAAGAGCATCCCCAGACGCCCCTCGCTCTTCAAGGTCAGTCACCTCCAACTGCTCGTGTCTCACACCTTTTAGTCTCCTTCATCTCATTCTCATTTCACTCCATTCGGCCCCCTCTGACTCTCCTCGCTTAAATCGTCTCCTCTTCTTTTTTAACACTTTAAATTCTGTTGGATTCGTTGCAGAACCGGGACACAGACAAAAAAGGTGGCGACGCTAAAGGCGACCTGAGCAGCCTGCGGGGCGTTCCGATCAAACAGGTTTGGTTTCCGTTACAAGCAAAAATAAGCCGAATATCCAGTGATGGGGGTATTTACACGCTGCAGTTATAACAATAACACGAGCCAATTCCCTTGTCGGAAATAAGATGGGAACAGAAATACATTTGTCTATTTATTTTGTCTTACATAAGCAGCACAGAAGTCTGTTGTTTCATCCTTTTCAACCTTTCTCAAGGGTGTTCTATTAATACAAGAGCTCTCAGCTATTGCTGTCGAACTCTTTCTGGTACACTTTGAAGGGGCGGCTCTAAATTTAGGCAGATTCAGACTGTGGTTTGCTGTGACTGATGCGACCCCCGGTTGATGCTTTTGACAGGGCATCCTGTGGAAGAGGAGTGGGAGCTCTCTGAATAAGGAGTGGAAGAAGAAATATGTCACCCTGTCCAACAATGGCACGCTGTCTTATCACTCCAGCTCCAGTGTAAGAAAACACCACAACACCGATCAATGCGACAGTAAACGAGCAGGGGGGAGAGAAGATCTGCAGCTTTTCACATTTAAAGGGACCGGTTATGCTTTTAGATTGTTTTTGTTATTGGTTTTTGAAAGAAAGACCCATTCTTATTTGTTACATCTACAGAAATTTAGGTATTCTAGCAGAATTCATGAGATGTGATGCTATTTGCATCATATTTTAATTCAGTTGTTTAAATCAGGGCCTTTTGAGAAAAAAAAACCCCCATGACTGACTTAAAGACTGTTTTGGAAAACATTACAGATCACTAAGATGATTAAAAACATGCAACATCTTGTCCTCTTCAGGACTACACGCAGAATACCCATGGAAAGGAAATCGATCTGCTGCGTGTGACTGTTAAAGTTCCCGGGAAACGTCCTCCAAGAGCAGTCGCACCGACAGGCCCCTCGCCCGCCCCCCCTGGAGCTGTACCTGGAGTCAACGGGCTGAGTAAAGAGCTGCCAGCCGCTGATAGCACCAGTACAGGTACGTCTTCTTTAGGAGGATAAATAGACCATACTTTGAAGACTGTATATAAAAGATGGACATGTCTTCTTATCTTTTTGATAAATCCACTTATTTAGAGTAGATCTGACCAAGAAATCGAGGATTGTTGTGTTTACTTTCTCCTGAAACACACCCTCCTTTATCATGCGTTTTAACTCTTAACTGTTACCATAATATTATAAAATGCTAGTTTTGTCATGGCCTTTGATACAATCTGCTTTTTGCACCTAGAGGAGTCGCCCTCTGCTGGCTATTAAAAAGATTGCAGGTTCTAGTTTTATCTTCCTTCCATATGTTTGTTCCTGGAATTTTATACTTGAAAATAAAGCTTTAGATAACAATAAATTTACATTTCTTAGCCTGAAAGATCATAAAAACATGGCCTATTGTACATAAACACTTCACTTTCTCTCTCTTCATCAGTTCCTCAGTTGTGTCCAGCTACCCTCTCTGTCGTTGCCGATGACCGGTCTGGCGGTTTGTCCCCTCAAGGAGGTGAGCGAGGACTTCAGCGCTGCCCCTCCTCATTGTCCACCAAAGCACAAAGTGTCGGTACGTACCGCAGGGAATGAAACCTTTCAGCCACCATCGCCGGCTCAGACACTCTGGGTGCAGCCTCAGCTCCGCTGCGACTGAAAACAATTCTGTCATGTATGTTTTGTTATGTTTGCGCCAAATGTCAGATGCCCTGGAAGCGACAGCCGGTTCGTTTGGTGGAAAAGATCCCAGCCAATCATCTCCCATGAGCGACAGGAAGAAGAACAGGAGGAAGAAGAGCATGAATCAGAAAGGGGATGCAGCCGTCGGGCAAGCCGAAGGTAACATCATCATTCCACAAGGCGCGACTACTGATGCTAACAGTTTAAGTTAAATAAGAAATTGGGTTTTCTATTTGCTTTATATATACAGAAACAATTTTACTCAAAATAATAACTAAATAAAATCTTTATTCTTTAGTTCTGAGAGATTTTTATATTCTTTACTTTCTACTAAGACACACTTGCTTATATTCTGACTTTTCTTGTTTTCCCGTTCTTTCTCTTCTGTGTGGATAAAGATTAATAAACGTGCTTGTCTTTCTCTGAATATTTCGTATCTGCCTTTTTTTCCTAACACTTGCACTCCTCTTTCTCTTCTCTTGCTTATCTCTCGCTCTGCAGCCAAACGCAAAATGTGGAAATTAAAGAGCTTTGGTAGCTTGAGAAACATTAATAAGACAGGTAACAAGTGAGGGTGATGGTGCTGACACAGCTTGTGCTCTCTGACTGTTTTCCTTCCCTGTGTGCCTGACATCCATAATCTACACCCCATTGTTTGTTTGAATTACCCTCAGCGTGAATAACCCAAAGATTTTTCTGTCCTCATGTCTCAATCTAAACCACTTTTTTGTTTTGTTTTGCTTTTCATTCATTTTTCCTCCACCGACTGAAAGTTCAATGGATTCATTCTCTCGGTTTGTCGAATGCAGCAAATCTCATGTCATGTTTCTCCGGCTTCACCCTCTCTTCGCAGAGGAAGAGAATGCCGACTTCATCATAGTGTCGTTTACTGGGCAGACGTGGCACTTTGAGGCTCCGAGCATGGACGAGAGGGACTCGTGGGTCACAGCTATAGAGAGCCAAATCCTGGCAAGTCTTGGTTCCTGTGAGAGTGGCAGAAACAAGGTAAACATGTACAGAAAACACATTTCAGAAATGGATTCTGTACTTATTCTCACCATTTTTCCACCTAAACTAAAATGATTTTGCTGTCTAAAAACATCATTTCTTGGAGGCTTAAAGAGAAGAATATTGCGGCAAAAATAGAATCCACAAGCTGTTCCCTGCTCTTGAACTTTTCCTTTGGATATCTGCGTGAAGGTTTGATTGACTGATCACAGCAAGACAGAATGAAAGTGCAGTGTGGGGGCAGAGAGCAGAGCAGGAAAAGAAAGCTATGCCAGGAAGAATACAGGTCAAATTTTAAAAACACTTGAGTCAAAATCTGATGGTGCTTGAGTCTCTGCTGTCACCGATCCCAGTCATAGCCGATCAAATCACACCCGCACAGTCTCACACCTCTTTTCCAATAAAGAAGACACATTTTTTAGAGGCGCTATATATTTGCAACCTAAAAGAAATTCACCAGAAATCCAGCCCACGAGTTATGTGCAGGGTGATTTCCCTGGAAATTAACCAAACTTCCCTGAACTATAGCCTTATGAATCTTTTGGTTCTCAAATCTGTTAAAATTTAGGTTGGTTCTTAAAAGGCAGGTGGGTGGGAAACGAGCATTTACCGCGCAGATTACTTAAAGGTTTTGAAAGATAAGGTTCATGGATGAATTTTTGCAGGTAAATTACTTCAAATGGAAGCGCTCTTAAGTGAAGAACATGCAAACCTACAGTAGTCTATATGCATCACAATCTTAATTTAATTGTTGGAGTGAAACCTTAATGGGAAAAGTATGTCTAAAAGATTTATTTGTTTTTGTTTTTGTTTTTTAAATAAATTACATATTACAATGTTTCTAAAATCATCCACTCTTTCTGTGACACCACAGAATACGTCTCGTACAACTGCTCTCCTGTTTTGTTTAAAATATAATCATAACATTTTAATACTGCAAGTAGGGAAGAGAAGCAGGGAACTATATAAACCCAGGAGAATGATGCACTAAACAGGAGGGGGAAAATAGCACTGATTTAAACAGATGTCCTTAACTCTTACCCTCATAAAGACAAACTCTGACAGCCTCCTCTGTGCCCTTAATTACTACATATATGACACCTAAGTATATATCAATAAAGATTCACTTTACAATTAGTTGTAAAATCCTGCAGTTGCAAAAAAAGAAGAAGAAGCTGTATAGTTTGATCTTTGACCTCAGTAAAACTTTCCTGATGACTTCATGGGCTCAGCTGATAGCTTCAAGTTGTGGTAAATTATGGTCTTCATTAGGGGAAATTAGCAGAGTATATTTAATGTTGGCGTCTAAGTGACATGACTGATTATTCTGTAAACTACAAGAACGTCTGTTTGGTCCATGTGGCTATCTCTATCTTTAAAACATCCTCATGTTGTGCTGCAGTTATTTTGGCATCTTTACAAAGCCTTGCATGATTGGACGGTTAGCTATGAGTTGTTTGTGCCAAAGCAGAATTTCTAAGTGAAAACATTTACTCACTCCAAATTAAGGCTCTCAAATAAAATGTCAGAAAGTAAATGTTATTAACTTTAAAAAATAGTTCAATTTAAAATGTCTTTGTTTTGCAGTTTTAATGCCACGTGGTGTCATCATCTGCTCTAATCAATGCGTGTTACTATTCATTGTGTTTACTGAGGTAGCGGTTGGATTTTAAGCACCACTTGTTTATGAAACAGAAACACTTGTGTGGATATGAATAAATGATGCAAATGGGTGTTTGTGCAGGCGCGGAGGAGCAGTCAGAGCGAGGCCGTAGCGCTCCAGGCCATCCGAAATGCCAAAGGCAACAGTCAGTGTGTGGACTGCGAAGCACCGAGTGAGTTCCTAAACGTTGGCACGTTTCCCGCCAGCTGCACATTTACTCTGGAGCATAATTCACACCATGCACAGACTGTGGTGGTGCAGCCATTGGCTCATGGTTTTTTCTTGCTAAGCAGTCTCTCTTCTCCCATCCTGCAGATCCCACTTGGGCCAGTCTCAATCTGGGTGCGCTGATCTGCATCGAGTGCTCAGGGATCCACCGAAACCTGGGGACTCACCTGTCCCGTGTGCGCTCGCTGGACCTGGACGACTGGCCGGGAGAGCTCACACAGGTGCTGGCTGCCATCGGAAACCACATGGCCAACAGCATCTGGGAGAGCTGCACCCAAGGACGGACCAAACCCACACCGAGTGCGACACGGTGGGTGGAGCCAGATCACAGCACACGTCAAAAACTGCTGTAAACTCCTGTACACCCTATACAAGTTTTAAGCAGATAAAATAATAACGGATTGGATTTATATAGCGCTTTACAATGCCACTATTCATTCACTCTCACAAGCTACGGTTGTAGCCACAGCTGCCCTGGGGCAGACTGACAGAAGCGAGGCTGCCATATCGCGCCATCGGCCCCTCTGGCCAACACCAGTAGGCAGTAGGGTAAAGTGTCTTGCCCAAGGACACAACGACCAGGACAGAGAGCCCGGGGATCAAACCGGCGACCTTCTGGTTACAGATACGCTTCCCAACCCCCTGAGCCACGGTCGCACATTAAAAATGTACAGAATCATTTTAATAAATTAGAATAATAACGAAGTCTAAAATAATATTAAATATGTTATTTAAGCAGATTTGTACACAAATGATTACATTTGTGTTTAGAGCTACTAAATGAGATTTAAATTATGAATAAAACTCATTGATGTCCATTATTAGGTTTATTAGTAGGTTTAAAAAAAAGGTTCATCAGTCAAAATCAAAATTGATTCATTGTCACAGAAGGGCTAAAAGTAAATACATTAATGAGTAATATTATTTAATTTACCCTAGTTACAGCCATTTAATTATATTGTTGTATGTTATATTATAATGTTGTCAGGTTTCCATCACAGTGTGATCAAAAAGATTTCATTTGGACAACGATCCAACGATCTTCTTCAGGCCCTTTCACTGAAAGCTAAAAGCCAGCCTCTCCCTTAAAACTTGCAAGCGCAAATTTACGAGCCACAAAAAGTCTACAAATGGACACGAGTAGTTAGTGCAGGACTTCTAACAGGAGTACTGGAAGTGCACCAGGAGACAGCTTTGAAGGGGAGATCAGACAAATTTTAATCCTTTTTTTTTGCATTTTATTTTTTGTTTGTTTTTATGGCCGGAGTTGCAGAACTTTTTTGCACTCGTGATTAAACATATATGAAATGCTTAAACTGCATCTGCTCATATCTAATGTACATTTATTTAAATAGTTAAATATGGAGTCAAAAGTGATGCAGAGAAGTTGTCGGTGGTTTCGTGTGCTTGTGGGAAAAATCAAATCCCAGACCCAAGAAATAAACTAACAGAAAGCAGGTAAAAATCTGATCGCTCAATATCCAATGTGTACAAACGTGAACAAATAACACCCATGGTGGAATTTCTAAAAACCTGCAGATATGTCAAGTTTTAAATGTAAGCAAAGTTCTGATTCGCTTACACTGCAGTGCTTCTAAGAGTGTCTAATCTTACATGTGTGTGTCTCCTTTGTATTGTTTCTGTTTTTCTAGAGAGGAGCGAGAGTCATGGATCCGTGCCAAGTATGAACAGCGAGCCTTTGTGGCGCCTCTTGTGCCAGCCTCAGGGGCGCAGCTTCCAGAGGATGGTGTGCCGGTGTGGCTGCTATCTGCAGTGACCGACAGAGATCTGCCCAGGCTGCTGCTCCTTCTGGCCCACAGCACTAAAGAACAAATCAACGCTCCGCCGGCCGGCTCGCCTTCGCTGCCGCGCACGGCTCTGCACGCTGCCTGCCAGCTGGGAGATGTGGTCATGACACAGCTGCTCATCTGGGTGCGTATCTTCTTTGTGTTCACACTCATTCATATCGGTTTCATATTTCCTCAGGCCCAATGACGAGTGTAGAACAACACGACTAGTTCATTAGTCCTGTAAATCACAGTAAAAGAAATAAGGGTGGAATAAACTACTTCAAAAACTGACCGGTAGAAGTGTGCATGCATGCACACCATGATCGTGTAAATGCTTAGTGATGGACTCTTCTGTGCTTTCGAAACTGTGAATGCCTCTGCAGACACGTACCCTTGCCATTCTGTGATGAGTGTTACTCTCTGTGGAGTCATATTGGCAGCTGCGTGTCAGCATCTGCACCAGTTTATACCCTTATCAGATGTGCCTTTGGAGTTTTTCTCAGGTGCTTACAACATTTCAAAAACATGCTGCCCTCTTAATATTAAATTGTTTGTTCTTGTTTGTCATTATTAGCTTTTATAACGACATTAAAAAAGCTGCTGTACTTTGCACAGTGTGGTTAGAAGCCTGCACTCCTGCAGACTCCGTGTTTGAGGGCTTTATAATAAGCACTCAGTGTACCAGACTCTCCACAAAACCCCAGAGTCGACGTCTATAGTGAAGGGTGTAGGAGCTGTAACTAGGCCAATAGATATCTGTCATCAAATATCTGACCAGACATGTGGCATAGATAAGATTACAATCAAATGCAGGAGATATTCATCACTTTACAATAGTGTTTGGTAATGAAATCACATCCTGTGTGAACAGCTGACCCAAAAACTTCAATCAAAAAGAAAAAACTATGTGCGTGTAATTTCAGCCAAGCATTAGTGATGTTAAAACTGCAATTCTATCCAATTTAATGTAAAAGAACTGAAGCTGAAGAACACTGTCTCATTGCTAATCGCAGTATTGCCAGCTGGCCTCTTCACTGAATGTGCTGACTTCAGTAACCTTCAAAAGAAATGATGACAGGCTGTTTTTAGTGCACCTGGACTCTGTGCTGGGATCTCCACAGTGTTCAGGTGGTATTTAATAAATGTGCTCTACCCCTGGAGTTCTTCTGTAATGGAATAATTTTCCCTTACTAGACTGAGTCTGTGTTAACAGACACTCAGCGCACGTTAAAACGAGTAAAGCAGTTTGAATAACAAATTAGTTTAAGAAAAACTAAATGTTGGTCCTGAGATCTGATGACCTGTCATCATAGACAACACTGAACGTCAGGGAAGCAAGTTCTGAAAAATCAGTAATAAATCAAATTATGATTATGCTGGTTAGACTTATTTATTACCTTAACTCTATATACTGTCTATGCAAATCAAAGAAAATCTGTCCAACAGTAATAGAAGAGGAGCAGCACATAATTTTTCAGCTGTATGCTCCACTTCACTTCAAACTGTTCAATCATCTAATCAATATCTAATCAATAAACAGGCTTAAATATCATGTTCTGTCCTTTGCCTCTTCCCTGCAGTATGGAATCGATGTGAAAGCGAAAGATAACCAAGGCCAGACGGCCATGATGCTGGCCACGAAAAAAGGGAGCAAAAGCTGCATCGATATTTTGCTCCAGCACGGCTGCCCCAACGAGACGTCGCCCACCGCTGCCACGCCCATCCTCAGTCGCCGCTCCAGCACCGCCAGCCTGGGTCGGACCAGCTCCAGGAAACGGTAGCGTGGACTGAAAACGCTGCCACAGAAAACATTTTTAATGTGTGGAAACGGGCAGAGCTGATCGTGGAGAGGGGTGTAGTATAAAGAAATGACAGCACTGGATATCATTAGTATAACGGATGAAAAACATTGTTTCTGAAGACTGAACAACATATCAAACCACTTAAAAAGCAATATTCATTCAATTTGTTGATTGCAGGCATATTGCTGAGTTATTGTGCCGTTGACCTCATTTCAAAATGACTCAAGTAGACCTGTAGCGGACTGCTTCTGTTTCACTTCCTCTGCAAGAAGTGCAATAATTCAGCTACGATGATGAAAAGCAACAAATTTTAGCGCAGATGACTCAACTCAGTGCATCCAGAGGGTGATGCTTTTATTCAGACCTGCTGTGACTGGACCAAAACTGCTACTTTTTTTTCTTCCTTGGCTTAAACCAACAATATGTCATGGTGTTAGTTATGTGAGCCTGTCAGTTCGATTGTATAAACTGTTTTCCAGCAACGAATCAGCTGAGATTATTCTACTTAGACTAGAAAAATGAATGGTTTGGAGTATGACCTATGTCAGTGTTAGGACCACAGGTCCGAGATATGACGTTTTATTCTACTATAAATGTATCTAGACTACATGCTTAATGTTAAACTCTGTAACGAAGACACAACTGAAAAAACCAGACTGCATTTTGTAGTGATTTCTTACTGGTAGTTCTAAAAGCTTGTTTTGTTTTGTTTTCCATTGTCTTTTATAATTTCTTATTCTCTCACATAAAGCAGTAAGCGGATGGTTTTACAAGTATGTAAACATGTGGATAAAGTTTTATTTGGGATATCGAGAGCGAATACGTGAAGACTGCGACATAATTCACATTCATCTTACTGTTGTGTAGGTCGATCCCATGAGTTTACAGTGAAGCGGCCGAAGGTGAGTCATGTGAGTCCCTCATGAGCTAAAACAAATGGTTACCAGAATAAAGTAATAAACTTTTTTTTAAATAAGCATTAAAAAAAATGTTGTTTTTATTGTCTTTGTGTGTGGGCCTATCTGCTGCACAGATTTATTTGACTGTTTTTAGCAACGTTTGGGTCAGAGTGGTATGTTCACCATATAGACTGTATATAAAGTCAAGCAGAGTTTTATTGTCAACCCAACAATATACAATCAAGTATACATTGGGACGAAATTTCTTCCTCCTGGATCAAAGGTGCAAATGGAAGAAATAATTTTGGGAGCCTCACCAACAAGTGACCATACTAGAAAGAGAGATAAAGCTATCAAGCTTGGCTAGTAAAACGCATCTATTAATTGTTCCAGTGCTATACACTGAATAGATGCCTGCTAAAGAAGTGAATTATAAGGTATTTTGGACATTTTGATGCTTCCAACTTCGTGGGAACAGTTTGGCTGTTCCACTATGACCAAGGCCACGTGCACAAAGCATGGTCCATAAAGATATGGTTGGATGAGTATGGTGTGGAAGAACTCGATTGGACCACCCACATCAAGAACCTTTGGGATAAGCTAGAATAGAAATTGCAATTTAGGCTCTCTAGTTCAATATCAGTGTCTGACCTCACAAATACTCTTTTAGAAAGACTGGGAAATTATCCACACTCCCCTCCTGCAGTCAACAGCAGGAGTTCTATGTTTTGTGGACTAGACAGTGGTCGGGGGCATAGGCCCTGGTAGTCTAAGCCTTGGTTGACAAATCTGGCTTAAGGAAAGTCCTCGGTCATTTAGAGCAGGTCTGGGGAACTCCAGACCTCAAGAGCCGGTGTCCTGCAGATTTTAGATATCACCCTGGGCCAGCACACCTGAATCAAATGATTAGTTCATTACCAGGGCTCCGGAGAACTGCAAGACATGTTGAGGAGGTGATTTAGCCATTTAAATGAGCTGTTGGATCAAGGACATATCTAAAACCTGCAGGACACCTCCTGAATCTCCGTTGTTCCACTGAAGGAAAAAGCACCCCAGACCATTATGGTTACATCTCAGGTGGGATCTGCTTGTCGTGGCAGTAACTTTGGAAACCATCAGGACCATCAAGGTTCAATTTTTTCTCATCAGAGAATAAAACTTTCTTCGATCAATGTCCTATGTTTGGTGTTCTCTTGCAAAGTCCAAACAGTCAGTTCTGTGGCGTTCAAGGAGATGAGGTTTTTGGGGGTTTTTTTTTGAAGCCCTTCTGTCTCAGATTATATCTGATTGTTGTGGGGCTGCAGTCAGCACCAGTAAGGGTCTTAATTTGGGTCGGGGATCGCCCAGATGGACAGCCAATTGGATCCTCCGGCTCCGTGCTGGTGAAATTGTCTTGGGTCTTCCACTTAACTTTTTGTTCCATAAACCTCAGGATCATTTAGGAAATTCCAAATGACTGCCTTGCTGCGTCCCACCTCAGCAGCAATGGCGCACTTATGCAGTTTAACAACCTGACCATGTTCAAAAAGGGAAAGGTTTTTTTTGCTTTTGCCATCAGACTGCCATGGCAGTGTGACTACCTGACAGAAAATGACAATGAATCCATATTTTTGCACAGATTGGCCTTTTAAAGGCATATGGTCTTAAACTTTTGATCAGCTGTCAAAACAGCCTGTTTCAGTTTAAGTGTTGTTTTCAATAAATTGCATGATCAAAAAATGTTTTGTCTCACTCCCATTTCTTCTTGTTGCATGTTGAAGCTCAACTTGGAACCTTGTTAACATCCAACCATGCAAAATATGATTTATTTATTTATTTTTTGCCATTTTTCAAGTGGTCTTGAAACTTGATGAATTCTCCTCCCTGCAGTGACGCCTCCGGCCTGCAGGGGGCAACGCCGCTCAGCTTTGTTGACATGCGTCACCAAACTGCGACGGATGGATGGACCATAAGAGCAAAGGCTTCTAAAATGTAGAATGAGTGCCTGAGCGGTGCAGACCGAATGAAAACAAAAAGGAAAAGGGGATTTCTGAGCGCCGGCGGACACGTCTCAATGGGTGAGTGATGGTAACAGCAACGAGCGGGCCTGCGCTCACAGTAGGAGGATTATTTTTTAATAAAACCTCTGGTTTGGGTGAGTAGAGTTACCATAATGTGTCTGGATTGTCTGCGATAGAGAAAAAACTGTCTGGGATCCTCTAGCTTCTTTTTAAACTGCGGAAAATTAAGAGTAATTGTGCTTTAAACACAAAGAGCAGCAAAAACAACGCGTTAACACCGTTTAAAAAAGAAAAAAAGAAAATTTAATTTACAACATCTGTTACTGCAGAACAGTTAGATCCTGCTTCTTTATACAAAAACATAAATGCTTAAAAAATAGAATCTAAAGGAGTAAACTGTCATTTTTATAATACCTCTGTTATTTATAAAAGTGAACCTATACTGCTTTTCTTTATTTTCTGCCATGCATAAATAAAGAACATACATAAATGCTCCTGTTAAACACGGCCAAAGTTTCAAGCAATGAGAGTAATCCGTATCAGCTAAGAGCTCAGACTGCTATAAACAGTTCGTTTAAAATAACTTTTTTTTTCTATTTTTGACTCTCTGTAATGTCAGGGAAAGGGTATCCTTAATAGCCCCCCCCCCCCCCCTTTTCAGTTCAAACCTTCTGTTTGTAGTGAGGGGCCAATCAGAATAAGGTTTCTGTAACGAGGGAGGAGCTAAAATTCCTTCTTTCCGACAGAGAGTCCAAGATAAAAGTCAGAATGGGAGATGCATACATGTTGACTATCATGTTGAAATGTACTATGAATCATCCAACTAACTTCAGGTTTAACTTGATATGATGGTGGTTCACGTCTTATGTCACCATGGTAACTTGTGCTGCTCTGGAGCAGGTTGTGTTTAAGATAAGAGATCAACAGTAATAAAATCACAGCCTGTTGACAAACCAGTTCTCCAGAAACCATTGCTGAAAGATCCCTCAGACCTTGCATTCATAACCCCCGGTTTGTTCGATCACAATGGGGGCTTTATTTACCTGTTCCCATGGCGAATCATGGTATCAGAGTGCAATTAATGGATTTCTTTCATTACTTCCTCATACAGCTTACCTCAGAGTGGATCGGAGAAGACTGAACCGATTCTAAATCTGAAAACTCAGAATTTAGATTTAAACTGTTGTTAAACCTGTTTTATAAAAACTGGAGTGAAAAACTGGTTGCCACATACTGGACTGCTTTTTGACAGCCACTTTACATATTTTATCATGCAGTAACACATTTTATCTATATAGAATAGAATAGAATAGAATTCAACTTTATTGTCATTGCACATGCACAGGTACAGGGCAACGAAATGCAGTTTGCATTCATCCAGAAGTGCTTTAGTGATATAGATATATTACAATATATATTAGCAATAATATAGATATGTGAGTATATTACAGAAATGGGTCTATTATGGTATGTTATAATGTACACGGTATGAAGTATGTTGTGAATATTCTATAACTATAAGTATGTACAGGCTGTAGTGAGTACAAGCTATGTGTACAGGCTATGAACAGGATATAAATATGAAAAACTATACAGAATATGAAATAAATAACTTTACAGAAATCTGAGATATACAGCTATACAGAAATGGGAACTATGCAAGTTGTAAACAGTTGTAGGATTAAAGATTATCGAATGTACAGAATGATTATTTACACAGAGCTATACAGTAGTGCAGTTAAGATAAGTGAGGGTGTAGATAGTTTCTACAGAGGCTATATAAAGTGCTAGTGGTTGTGAGTGGTGGTTCAGTCCATGTTATTATTGTGTTTGAGGGTACAGTTGTCCATTGTGGGGGTGTGTATGTTCAGTCCATGAGTTAACGTGGGTCAGATGTCAGGAGGCAGAGTTCAGGAGTCTGACAGCTGTGGGGAAGAAGCTGTTCCGGTACCTGGTGGTCTTAGTCCGGAGGCTCCTGTGGCGCCTCCCAGAGGGCAGGAGGGTGAAGAGTCCATGTGATGGGTGACTGGGGTCTCTGATGATTTTCCCAGCCCTTTTCAGACACCGCTATATTTAACAACTGGATTATCACGCTGTTTTTGTTGTTTGTTTGTGTCTTTTCACTGCATCAGCGTATGAATACATTTTCATTAGTGATCCATCTACCACCAAAAGATGGATGACTAATCACCGAATATTTGTCCCCTGTACTGCTCTGATGATTCTGCATTTCCTTCCCTGCAGTTGGATTGTAGTGCATTAGGAGCTGCGGCAGGGATGAGGATCCGGCTGCAGTGTCCCGGCCACGCTGCCAGCCTTCTCTCTGAGCTTAACCGTTGCCGCCAATCACGTCAGTACTGTGATGTGTTCCTGCAAGTTGGCAACCGGACATTCGCAGCCCACCGTGCAGTGCTGGCCTGCGCCGGGACGTACTTTCGCAACTTGTTCACCAGAACTCCCACCGCGTCCAGCGCCGCCTTCTCTTTGGAGTTTATCTCCCCAGCTAACTTTGAGAAAGTGCTGACATTTGTCTACACCGGGGAGATAGTGACTGATCTCATAGATGTCGGGGTCCTGTACGAGCTGGCCGAGCGGCTCGGGGTCAGTGAACTGGTGAAGGCTTGTCACGCTACCTTCCCTGACCTGCAGGCTTCTGTGTCTGCAAACTGCAATGTCAGCAGTCCCGGTGATGTCACCCTGGACTCCAGCATGGTGGCCACTCCACCCACAGTGGTTGCAGTTAGTGCAGCTTCTGTGCCGTCTGTGTGCTCCTCCGCCGCCTCCTGCTCCTCTCTGTCTTCATCGGCTGGCCCGTCTGCTGCCCCGACTCCTGCTGCTGCTCCCTCCCCTCTTTTCCAAATCAGGATGGGCAGGTCAGGCCGCGAAGTTCAAGCCGGGCCTCTGTCTCTGGACCTAAAGGCAGAAGATGTCCAGTCACATATCGGCTACGGGCAGATGGGAGCAGATCATCAGTTACCAGGAGGACCGCCTTTAACCACCAGCAGCAGCAGCCTTTCCCTTCAGGCTGACGGCTTGCAGCCTGTGGGACCTGTGCTCCAGCTGAAGACCGAACACGGGCTGAACGATGGGGAGGCGGGAGGCTGCTGTGAGGACGGTGACACAGATGGTCAAATGGTTTCTGAGAGCGCGGGCGACTCTTTGTCCCGGAGCAGCAACCCTGTTACGTCTGAGTCTTGCTCCCTCCCTGACTCTTCAGCTCAGCTTGGCGCTGAAGCCTGCGCCCCGACATCATCCTCAGGAGAGTCTCCAGGCAGCCTTCAGGTGGCAGCGGTGGAAGGTGGCGTCGTCGACGTGCAGCAGGACAGCAGGCTGATGTTTGGGGAAGTGGAGGAAGGAGACACTGAGGAGGAGAGGGAGGCTCTGCAAGGTAATGGAGCAGTGGAGGGAACAGAGGAAGAGCAGTGGAGACAGTTGGCAGGAGAGATCATCGAGCTGAGCGATGATGAGAACTTCATGGAGGAGGGAGAGGAGGAGGACGAGGATGAAGATGACCTTGTGTGTGTGGAGAATGGAGATGGAGGGAATGCGAGTAGCCAGGTAATGTTTCTGTTTGTGAGCAGTAGAGTAGTTCATGTAAAAAGTCATTCTGTATAAAATCAAATCAGCTGAAGTTCTGTAATGTTTGTATTTCTAATGAAGCGACCAAGATTTGACATCGTGCTCTGAACGTTTTCTGAGCTACAGACCTTCAGAGGACACAGGGATGGGTCGTATTTTTTTTCCACATAGGAAATAATGGTCTTTGCTCCTCCAGGTGACAGGAAGCACGGTGACATGTAAAGCTTGCACAGTGGCACTCCCAGCAGATCCAGCTGCCATCAGAAGACACGGTGAGACGCACCTGACGGAGCTGGGGCTCTGCAGGGTGTGCGGAGCCTCTTTTCCAGACCGTGCTGCGGGCATCGCCCACTCCTTCACCCATGTGGGAGTGCAGCTCTTCACCTGTGACATGTGCCACTTGCAGTTCTGCAGTCAAAAGAAACTGCTGCGGCACCACCGCCAGACAGCATCCAGTTACACCATCCCACAGGGGGCGCTGACCAACAGCAGCCACAGCCAAGAGCTGCAGTGTGCTGTATGCACCAAATCCCTCAGCAAGGACTTCCAGGTTAGTGGATATTTATGGAGTGTTTTTGACATAAGTCAGACACTTTAAACGATTGCTTGATACATAAATGGCTCCATATGTAAACAGACACTATTTAGTTATGATAAATGCGGACTTGATTTTTACATTAATCGTTAAGAAATTACAGCCATTTCTATCTCCATGAACTGAAATGAAGTCGGGCAGTTCATTAAAAAGCGGTTCTTTTGTTTTATTCACAAATTATTAAGATAAAAAGCCCCAAATGTTGCGTTGGCCTTTGTAGGCTCTTTCTGTGAGCCACAACATGCTGTCGAGCTCTCGTTCATTAAACTGTGTCATGAATGAGCTCACTGTGGTTCACTTTAAGGTTAACTGAAGCGTTTACTTTGTAAATAACGCAAGGACCAGGTGTGTCTAAGAAGCACAAAAGTGAGACTTGAGTTCACAGTGAAACCCACAGGAAGTCTGATGTTTGTATGAACAATGCCTGACAACCGGTTTGGTGGCAAACATGAGCAGGAAATAAGAATGAGGAGTCCCCCTGCTACACACCTGCTTCCTCAGTGAGGCTCCTCAACTTTTAGTTTTGTGTTTCTCTCCTCCTCAGACTCTCAAAGACCACCTGCTGAGCCACGTGTGCCCCCAGAGCCTGAGCTGTGGCGTGTGTCACCTCCCCCAGCTGTCCCTGTGCTCCCTACTGTGGCACGCCCTCGCCCACCTCTCCCTGCCCGTCTTCACCTGCCCGCACTGCGCCCGCTGCTTTGTAGAGCGCGCCCTGCTGGACAGACACATGGCTGTGCACGCTGAGGAGGCGGCAGCTAAGGAGAGAGAGCAGTCGGCGCTGAGGGCTTACGGAGTCAAAGCAGATGGAGGTGGCAGTGGAGGAGGAGCGGAGGAGCTGCATTGCTTCCTGTGCCCGCAGACGTTTCGCTCGTCCTCTGCGTTTCAGTACCACCTCAGTCTGCACACCAGCGACTCCACGGGGAGCGGAGGAACCGCTGGCGGCCAGGGGTGGTTAGGGAAACGTAAAGCGGATCAGTCTCTGGAGTGCCCGCCGTCTTCCTGCTCCTCCTCCTCGTCACGGGACGTCAGCGGGCTCGTTAAAATGAGCAACTTCGGTTTGGGTTTGGGAATGGGCATCAGCGTGTCAGACAAGTTTTTTCAAGGGCCGATGCACGGCGTGTCCTCTGGAGTCCTGACGAACGGAAGCTCCAGTCAGGACAGCGGTGTCGGACCTGCAGGGGTGCGTGGGAAGTGGTACCGGTGTCGCTACTGTGGTAAACGTTTCGCTCACTCGGGGGAGTTCACCTACCACCTCCGTATCCACACCGGGGAGAAACCCTACCAGTGTAAAGTGTGTCTGCGCTTCTTCAGGGGGCGCTCCACCATGATCTGCCACCTGAAGACGCACGCCGGCGCCTTGATGTACCGCTGCACCGTCTGCGGCCTTTACTTCTCCACGCTGAAGCTGGTGTCGTCACACATGGAGCTCCACAAGGACCACTTACCGCCGGACTTCAACATCGAGCAGACCTTCATGTACAATGATCACTCTAAAGAACCGCTGCCCACTGTGGACACCTGATCAGCTCCTCGTTTCCTCCCTGATGCCTCCTCTGTGTCTGGTTGTCGTGGACCACAAGCTGCTGATAGTAGACTAGAGCTTTAGCTAACTGATGCACCAACATCAGTTAGCACCTATCAACAGATAGGACATTTACTGATGACTCATGCACATCTGTCTTGTTACATCAATTTAATGCCGGCTAACTGTTTAAAAAAAAGTCAGAAGCGCTAGAAGTTTCCATTCTTGTTTTTATTTGGAGGATTTTTTTCATTTCCTGGCACAAGATGCTTTGGCTGAAATATTATTATAAACACTGTTATTAGCCCAGTGCAGTGATTTTTCTAATGTTTTTAGTTAATCATGTAGTCTCTAAATTATTGTAAAAGATCTCAGTATTGCTTATTTTGTCCAGCTAACTTTCTCAAACACACAAATGGAACCAGAACTACATAAGAACAAAACCTAAAAACTCTAAAACTAGCCATTACTATGGATTAAAGATGGACGATTCTCCTACTAAAGACCATTTGCACTGGTCAGATTCTTGACTGAGTCTGTTTAAAAAAAAAAAAAAAAAAAAAAAAGTAGCATCATCAAAATGATTGTCTTAATATGTGATTGTAATTACAGTGTAATTACACTGCAATTACCTCAATGTAGAAAAGTAGACAAACACGAAATATTTTCATAAATGTATTATTTTCTTTCCACAGTGTTTTAAAGCATTGATTCCCAAACAGAGAGCGGTACGAGTCACACTGAGGGGCACGTAGCAGGTTTTTGAGGGGCTCTGGGGTTTCACGTAATAATGACATCGCGATTTGAGCGGTGTCTTCTTTGTGTAAGTCCAAATTTTACTTAAATGAATTTAGAAAAAAAATTAGAAATTACAAATCGATAATAGAAAAGCTGTCTGCACTAACACAACAACAACTAGTTAATTCAAAACAGTTCACTTAAAATGTATTTATGTAGCAGTAAGTGCCTTTTATTGTAAGGTAAAGCCTTTTAAAATCTTAGTTAAAATAGCTGAACATAGTGCATGAAAAGGCTAAAATATGGTTGTATTACATTAATAAATTATCAGTATATACGACTACGATTATTTGAGCTAAAATGATGACAATAGTTTTAATAAAAATGCTACGGGTAAATGTAAAAAGTGCAAAACTGGCCTCAAAAACTGTCAACTCTTGCTGGAAGTGCACACTAACTGACTGATAACTGTATAAAATGAATTTTTAACACTATTTAAACTTGACTAAAACAAAATGAACAGTTTTTGGAGTATTATGGGTGTGTGTGTAAGTTAGCACCCAGTACAGGAGTCCAGTCAGCACATAAATGAGTCTCCCCAACAACTTTAACAGAGAAGGATGCTACTTTGGGAGTAAAACAGCTGGAAGAATCATCTCCCTAGACTTTTAATTAACAAAGTCTTCCCAGCTACCTCACCCCCACTGGCCAACTCCATCCCCCCTTTCTCATTTCTTAGTTTCTACATCCTTGCATCCTCTCCTTCCGTCTGGTCCCTTCCACCAGAGATCCAAGGCAACAAGGATAAAGTCAGCTGCAGTATCTATTGGTTGTGTTCGTGATGTGTGTTGTAAATGGCGACTGATTCCCTAAAATCCAATACATGTGAAGAATTTTTTTTGAGTTTTAGTAAATATGTAAAAAAAAAAAAAAAAGTGGGGACACTTTTAATCATTCACAATATAAGTATGAGAAGATATACCCTTTTTGAGCCGCAAAGGGCAGAAATTCCATCCCTCAGTGGCTTGGTCCAGGTTGCAGGTGCAGCACTCTAAGCAGATATACTCAGATTTCCCTGTTCTCAGCCGTCTCCTCCAGCTCATCCTGGGAGACACTGACGTGGAGGAGTCGTCCCTCCCTAATGACCAAGCTCCTCACCCAGACACCTGTTAGAAGCAGCCTATTTCAGTCATTAGCCAGAGCTTCTGGCCATAGATGTGGTTAGTAATGTAAAACTGTATGGTTGAAACCATCCCTGTGCAAACTGGAGGTTCATTGCTTGAAGCGAGTCATCGCAGTGATGCTCCTATGCTGACAGGCACATTTCTGCAGGAGGATGCAACCCTGCTGCTTACAGCTGGTTTTTGAGGAGATCTTCCCCCCCCCCCTTAAAAAGGCCTCCGAGAACTCTAGCATCAACCTCTCTTTTTTTTCTCTTTTCTTTTTTTGATATAGGCCAGAAAATAAATTTTTAAAGCTGGGAATCACTGTTTTAAAACACAAAATTAGTATTTTTATAGAATAGAAGTAAAGAAATAGATTATTTTTCACTTACATCTGATTATTTCTGTATCTGTTGATCGACTGAGCGTTTACCTGGATTTTTATAATGCGGTCGCCATATTTTTTTCTGTTAGATGCCGTTCAAACTGCAGGTTTGGTGTGTTTGAACTAAGATAAGAAGAAGCCACTTGGTGGCAGTGTATCCTGATGTTAGCAGGTGAAAGAAGGCAGCTGTATTATGCAGCAGATTTTATCTACTGTAATATCAGGATAGGTTTTTGATGTCAGTGATTGTAATTACAGAGTAATTACACTGATTGCATATTGAAGTAGCATGCCGTTTGTAGCATACTAATTCTATTTGCAGTCACGGTTTTAAAACCCTACAATTTTATTTAGTCTGTTCTTATGGTGCATGTTTCACTCAGATAAAACAAATCCACAGTAGAGAATATTTTTGTCTTTGAAACATAATGGTGTGCGTTTGAACTTACACAGACTAATTCCATTTTAAACACAAGCTATACTGACTTGTTTAGAGCGTGTGACGTATGTTGTGCTGTAGAAATGTGACATTGAAGTGCCCATTTACACATTTCTGTGCGATTTTTGTGTCTTACCTCATATTTATGACAGCAACTATTTATTATTTTTATGCCTTTCGTTGTCTATTTCTAAAGCTAAATATGTTTATGTTTTTTTTATATTGTTTTTGCAATAAATGCCTCTAGGAAGACTGTTATCACCTCTGAATTATTGTTATTTTTTTATCTGTTGGATGAGCTGCTCCATCATCAGAAATTCAGTGATGAATCTGCAGAAATCTGCTTCCCCTGTTTCCAGCAGCTCAGACCTTTGCCCTTGCAAAGCCTGGTCTCTTCCTGTTATTGTGCCGTTTGTAGACACACAGACCCCGCTTCTTTTTTCCCCCCCTGCCTTCTTATTGTTTAACCTGTTGAACATGAAACATTCCAGAAACGGAAGTAAATGTAATAAAGATGAGCAGAAAGGACAAGCCATCTGCAAGAAAGGCAAATTTCCTTGTTAAAATAAACAAGTTTCCAAATGAGTGGCTGTGCTTTGTCATCATCAAATCATCTTACAAAAGCCAACTCAGCTTTTCCAGCTTGGATCGAAACCACCAGCGTTTAAGGGAGTTTTATTGTTTTTTTGTTTTGTTTTGTTTTTTTACAGGTATGACTACATCAGCATCCAGATAAATAAGCATTTAGTAACATTAAGCTTTGATTTTATGCAATTAAACAGTTACATTTTCACATTTGCATTTGTGTATACTGATATGAGGATTTCTCCTGTGGGGCACTGCAGCACATTTTGTTGACACGAATTCCTGGAACATTCACTGTGCCATGAGTTCCAGTGTGAGTTGAGCAGCTTTGCAGGAAGACATCAAACATTTCCTGCCCTCCTGTGTGTGAAACTGATCAGGTACATGCTTAACAAAACAGGAAGTGGACTATGAGAGGAAGGTATGAGCCCGATCGATGCCTGTGATACTTGGAAGCAACAGGGCTGAATTTAGTTTGGTCAAATATACCGCGACTGGAGCTTACTTGATCCTTAGCTCAGCTTCATCTTATGATCCAACATCAGAATGGCTGGTGCTGGCGTTACTCCGCTTTCCCAGGTCTGTACCGCCCTCATTTGCAGTTTTGGCGTTGGCTCTGGGTCCCACCTGTTCTGCAGTCCCCTCTCTGGGAATGTAGTTCAACATGGTGTTGATCAGGTTGTTCCGAAAGCTCTTGCTGAGGAAGTTGTAGAGGAAGGGGTTGGCAACACAGTGCAAAAGCGAAATGGTCTGCACCACGCTGAAAGAAAAGTAGAGCACTTCCACCGTGTTGCAGCTGAATACATAGGGCTCAAGGTCGTCTATCATCATCAAGAACATGACCAAGTGGTAGGGGAGCCAGCACATTACAAACACAAGGGAGTATACGTGCACCAGCCAAACATCCCGTCGGTTCTGCACATCCGTCGCCCTGTTGGCTGTACGAGCAATCAGCACATTGCAGGTAATGATGACAGCAGCGGGGACCAGGAACTGGAAAACCAGGCACAAGAAAGACACAGTGACGAACCATTCGGTGTAGTTGTATTCAGGCAGCATGTAACAACCTGGCTCTTCCCACTCCAGAAGATTCACATGGACGTTCTCTAACAGAGCCAGAAACAAGGAGAGCCCCCAGAGGCCCCCACAGACCACCCACCGCTTCCGGCCTCCCGCAGGGAAGAAGCTTGACGATGACGGTCTTGACAGTGAGAAATAGCGTTCGAGGGTCATGAAGGCCAGGAAGAAGGAGCTGCTGTAGAAGTTGATCACGTAGATGAGGTGGGTGACCTTGCAGAGGAAGCGACCCCACAGCCAGACCTGGTCCATGGTCACCTCCATCATGAAGAAAGGAAGGATCACAATCACCATCAGGTCCGACAGGCTCACGTTGATGATGCAGAAGAGGACCGCATTGGAGGAATGCCTTCGGCGCCAGTTGACCCAGACGACCAGCGTGTTCTCCATCAGGCCCACCATGAAGATGAAAAGGTACATCAGGAAGAGGGCGATGCGCCGGGAGTTCGTGTTGAGCTGGAGGGTGCATTCGGAGACGAACCATGGCGTGCCGTTCAAGTAGTCAAGCGAGTGGTTGAAAATGGTCATGTTCTGGAGTGAAAAAGCAAAGGAAAGCGTTTCATATCCTGACAGGGTTTAAATTTATTTTGAGGTTAATCTGATTATGTTTTAAGACGTTGCATAAGAGGGGCACAGGAGGAGGAGGGGGTGGTTTACTCAAAATGTTTTTGAGAGGTGAATACAAAAAGCCCAGCAGGTTATTAGAAAACTATTTCACAACCTACAGTGTTCAGTTCAGAGCAGGAGTGCCTCGCGTTGAGGTGAATGCAAGCATGGATATGTTTAGAATTCAGATTTATAGCATGTTTTTCATTCACAACGCTCCACATATATAACTCTGCACATCTAAAACACAGACGGTTTCCATTCCAAGCATTCTTCTTTCTCACTAAGCTGAAACGAAGTCAAAAACTCAGAAACACTCATGCTATGTACAATAAAAACCATGAAATAGATCTTTCTGCAAGAAGTGTTGCACAAGTTTTGACACCTTTAGATTTTATCCTCACCTCCATGCATCTTGGAGGAAGGTGAATTTGCCCACAGTGCCTTTACTTTACTATTCTCATCCAAATCAGCCTCCCACATTTCCCCAAATTGCAACCTGAAACTACTGACAAGCTTGCCTTTACACCAACAGAAAATGCCCAATTAATAGCTTATTTTTCCTGGAGATGATTTCAACAGATTCAACTTTGCACGTCTATAACAGTGAAAAAGAAAAAAAAGTGCTTTTCATTTCACACATTCTTCTATCTAAAAAAAATCCAAAGAGGTCAAAACTCCAGAAACTTGCATAAATAAATCAACACAATCTGAAACACGCTGGTAAAGCATTACACAACAGAGTGTTGCTGGATCTCTGACCTCTTCAGACTTGCAAGTGTCAGATTTTGAAGCCTCCAATCTCTTCAAAATCACCTACACCTAAATGCAACCTAACAACTGACGATCTCTATCTATATTTCTGTGTAAAAATATATTTCTATGTAAAAACAATAACATGATTTTCCACACCTGACAACAGATAGATGTATAAAGTGTTTCCCTTTAAGATCTAGACTAAAGGTAAAGTGGGGTTTAACAACCTTGAAAATGACTGAGTTTTCTCGTACCTCAGTGGCGGTGGCAGCGTACACAGGAGCTGAATGGGGAAGGTCGCTCCTGAGACCTTATCGTCTAGTGGAGAATCTTCTGTGTGAAGTCTGCAGATGGGAGATGTGCCTTTTCAGCTCTGCTGCTCAGGACTATGTGGGCAATCGAACAGGAGTTTCTACCCTCCCATTTCCCATAAACAAACACACACACACATACAGCTATGGCATCCTCAGTGAGCACTGAGTAGGACAACTGAAGTACAGAGACAGCCACAAAGCTAGTGATACAATAATTTAAATAAAGAAATAATGTATTGCGCATGAATAGAGAAGTTATATAAGGAGGATTTCCAAAAGTAATTATTGCTAGAAATGTGCAATAATGAAACTCAAGTTTCTCAGTGACCCAAGTTCCCTTTGTAAAGTTCACGCCCTCGACAAATCACAGCTGTCTTCCATTCAAGTAAACCCATATAAGTATATAAAAATGAGAATTCAATGTACAGTTTTAATCTAAAAAAATTCAAATTTGCTGTTGAAAGCTGATTGTTATTAAATTACATTAAAAAAAACAGATTAAGCTGTGAATAATGCAAAGGTTCTACTAGTAGAATAAAAGTGGGTTCTATTAAACCCCTTTTAATTAAAGTTGGATGTCTGCACCTGAATCACATCGTGTCTGTCTGATTTGAGATCCACTGTGGTGGTGTACAGGGGCGAAATTGCAAAACATAATGCATCATTGTTCAAATATTATGGGCTTACCACTGGTAGTTTAAAGGCTGTTCTGTAAGAGAGAATAACTGTAATTCTCCCCCTGAAGGGAGAACGTAATCGGTTCTGGTTGCTTGTCTGTCTGTCCAGCATCCATAGTTTCTTTTTAGATATGTTTTTATGTTGTGTGATAGTAGATTGGATTAAAGTCGCACCAAATGTGAAAAAAATCAATTAAAACATTTTATTACCCACAAATTTTTATGAAAAACTTACTTTACTTCACAACAATATACTAGGCCTCCGGGGATATGAGTACCCAGGTTGGCTAAGTATTTAACCTCGACCTTTATTGTTAGTACCCAAGGTCAAAGTTGACAGTGGAAAAAAAATGTCAAAAAGAACCATATGAAGATGCACGTAGAGAGCTGCACAACACGCTTTTTTATTTTTTCAATGAGACACAATGAAAATGAAATGATGCCATAAAGTTTTTACAGCTCATAGAAGCCAAAGATTTCGGCCAATTCTGCCCCAAACACATGGGTAAAGATAATAAAATACAC
Organism: Mchenga conophoros; assembly: GCF_057382185.1. NCBI lineage: Eukaryota > Metazoa > Chordata > Actinopteri > Cichliformes > Cichlidae > Mchenga > Mchenga conophoros. The sequence continues at coordinate 29,731,964 of NC_140545.1, read as the reverse complement.
CATTTTAGTATGTAATGCTTCAGGACCATAGGTCAAAGGTCAGACATCAGCTTGCAGGTAGCATCTGGGTTACCTCGAATTTGATAAGCTGTCATAAGATAATAATAAATCATCATATATATGTTGTATTACACATAACAGTACTACAATGTTGCAGTAAAGTCTGGTTATTTTGCTACAGTAGACCAATGATGGTGCAATGTCGCAGCTGATAATGTTTCTAACATTTCAACATCTCCTTTATTTTCATGGTCTGAGATTCTTTGGGCTCATTTCAAGTTTTCCGTTTATTTTTGAGTTTTTAAGTCTGGTTTTCTTTGTTAACTCTTCAAGTTTGGATTATTATTGTATGTTGAGTTTTTGTTGACTTGTTTCTGGAATCATTTTTGTTTTGTTTGAATTGTTTTTGTGTCTAGTCTCTGTGCTTTCTTGTTGTCAAGTCCCTGTGTTTGTATTAGACGTGTGTTTCCCTGTTTGAATCCTTTCTGTTCCGTTTCATTTTGTCAGTCATGTGTCTCATGTACTCCAGCTTCTTGTCTTCTTACCTTGATTAAGTTCAGGTGTGTTTTGCTCCCCATGCGTTTCCACTGCCCCTGATTAGTCTATTTGTGTGTATATGTATACATGGTCTCAATTTCCTTTTATCCTTCGTCTAAGCATTTATTTATCTTGCCTGTGTTTGTTCCTTTGTATGCATCATGCTCCAGTTTCCAAGTTTGGATTTTGTTTCTTTTAGACTTCTTACAAACTTTAGACTCCTAACAAAGAGCTCAGATTTTTATTTACCTGTCTGTCTGCAAGTCCTGCATCGTTTTATGCATTTGGAATAATGTCCTTCAACATAAAATTGTGAAGAATATGTCATTATATAGAATATATAATATAACCAAAAGAAATCGCTATGCACAAGAAACAAGGACAAAAGTTAGTATTGGATGCCTGTTATTTAGAATGGTCACGATTCGTTTTTTACCAGCTGGAAGGGAAGCAAGGACGGAGGACTCAAGGTGGATTCAAGCTGCTCTGCAATGGTGTAGACCAGGAGTGTTAAACTCCAGTCCTCGAGGGCCGGTGTCCTGAAACTTTTCCATGTGTCCCTGCTGCAACACACCTGCATAAATTAGTAGTTCATAGTAGAACCTGACTGTATCCTTAGATGGGAACCCCTAACCCTACTGAGGTAAATGTAAGGATTTAGAAAACCCTTCTAAAAGTAGTTTTATTGCACCATGTTCAATAAATCATGAGCTGCTGTGACATGAATCAAATGGGCAAAATGCCACCTCAGCATTCAGTCAAATTCTAGAGTTTTGCTAATGACCTGCTAATTTTATTCATGTGTGTTGCAGCAGGGACACATGGAAAAGTTTCAGGACACCGGCCCTTGAGGACTGGAGTTTAACACCAGTGGTGTAGACAGAGAAATGGAATAACCCTAACCTTGAAGGAATGGCATGAGAATAGTGTTGTGGAGATGAAGAGGGTGTCAGACAAGAATGAGTTTAAAGCTAGAAACTGAAGTGTTACGTTAAATGTTGTCAGTCCCTATGCCCCACAGGTTGGATGTCAGAAGTGAAAGACAAACTCTGGAGGAAGTTGGATGAAGTGAGTGTCCAGAGGTAAGACAGCACACTTCAATGTACATGTACATGAAGGGAACGGCGGCGGTGTTGGTTAGGTCTGATGTTAAGGATATAAATGGTTTCGTGAAAATCATGGAAATGGCTGTGGTGAAGACACAGAGTGGAGGCAGGGACACACAGATTGACTGAATGCCTTGTGTATTTCAGCAAGACAATGCTAGACTACATGTAGAGCATACTTTTGTAGTAGAAGACTGCTGAACTGGCCTTCCAGCAATAATCAAAAAATACAACAAAGTCGAGCAGGCAGAATCTTGTTCAACAGCCTTGGCTTAAGTGGTTAAAAGGTTTGCAGTGACTGAGTGATGGAGGGGGAGGATGCATTTGTTAGTTATCTCACATGATCCTGTAAGTATGATGCCAGTAAGAAGAAATAGTATAAAGAGAAATAGTATAAAGAGGGCCCACATAGCAGAGAACAATGCCAGGAAGCCGTACTCTGTGCTGCGATTTGCCGAGTGTAGAGCAAGGTGGGAGCCCTGGGCCACCCCAGCCTCACTGAGGAAGGAGGCTCTTTAATCTAGAGAAGCACACATCCTCATCATCACAACATTTTAACACTCTTAAAAGCGAGCTTGGCTTCATCTCTGTGGTTATGCATCAGGTGATTTAATGACTGAAGTACTGGGACAAAAGAAAGTTAAGATTGGTCTTGAGGGATGGTGGAGGACAGTGCACGTGATGAGTGAGCCCGGATAAGCCATGGCCTCACAGTTGGGGCTAAACCAAGGTCAGCAATATATGGGGAGAATGCAGGAAGGTTTGTTTTGGCCACGATTCACACTGATTAATGGGATCTGTTCTCTGGACTCAACGTTCCTACTGTCTCTGGGGGTGGTCAGCACTTTGTTGCTTACTGACCCTTCAACTGCTCCCTCTTTCTGTCTTTCTGTGCCCATCCTGTTGACTGGGCCCCCCTTCGGTTTTCTGGTGAAACAAGGAGGAACCAGTCAGCAGATTTGATCTCTGCTGATGAAACAGGAAGGAACCAGTCAGCAGAAACACATCTTTTGGAAACAGTGAGACAAAAAGCAGCCCCTGACCTTCATCACATTATCTAAGAACAGCTCTAATGTCAACACCTATGCTTTATCTGATTATTCTGACCTGCAAAATACTAACAAACTACCTCCAGGGTAACCATTTACTCGCACTGCTTGCAACTCTAATCCAAGACATTTTCACTTGCAGATTTATCACTTTATATCTGCAAACGTTTGACTGTATAGCCCATATGCAACCTCATTTTTCTTAGGATGGTTACTGACTGAGTATTGTAAGATTAACAGGTGTCCAAACACAACCAATCACCTCAGCTGATGGGGCTTTTTCAGTGTTTTTCCCATTATTTTAAGCTCCAAATAACTGCGCTTCAGCTTTAGTGAGCGAAATACTAGAATTTTATACACTTCTGGTTTCAACTGCCTACATGGTAGTTACCAAAACACCAACAATGAGCCTGAAAAATGGGCTTTATGTATATCTCTCTCGCTCTGGATAACATCGTGGTAACATTATACGCCTTTGGAGCATCTTGAAGAGGATGTGGGACCTATGGAATCTTCAACATCCAAACAATTAGTGGCCCAGCGTTCCAACATTCTGAAAAAAAAAAACTGCTATCACAACTGAAGATTGATGATATATACAACACACATGCTACAGCAAAAGTGAGCCAAGACATCAAAGTTTGACACAAGGAGCGTTGAGTGTGACCTGAAAGATCAGGTCACACTTGGTACCTGGACCCTCCGTAGCCAGGTACCAAGACTACCCTCTGAAGGTCTACTAGATGATGTGAATGCAGCGTTACGGACAATTTCTACAGAGACCATCATGGGAACTAACCAGCTGATCTACACCATGGTAGCAGTGGTCACGGAGATGCTTGGCTACAAGATGAACAGCCAGCAGTTCCCTCCATGGAGAAGGAGCCAGGATCACGGTAGCACGGAGGGAAGTCAGCCAATTATCAGAGCTGCAGAAAGATGCAATGAAGAAAGGGGTGCTAAGAAATACAGCAAGCTGCCCATACCTAAGGCCTTGGAAACTGCCAAGCAAGGTATCACAGCTCATCTTGTACCCGGAAGGTTGCCGGTTCAATCCCCAGCTCTGTCTGTCTTGGTCGTTGTGTCCTTCACCTACCGCCTACTGGTGATGACCAAAGGGGCCGACGGTGCGATATGGCAGCCCCGCCTCTGTCAGTCTGCCCCAAGGCAGCTGTGGCTACAACTGTAGCTTGCCTCCACCAGTGTGTGAATGTGTCGAAAAGCGCTATATAAATGCAAACCATTACTATACTGGCCAGCCACTTAAAGAATTAGAGATAAAAGGCAGGAGAATAAAACCAGCTGTACTCACTCCATCTCAAGCACTGATGTTAAGATTTTTACTGGGAGTAAAGAGGGCGGGCAAGATTAGAAGGCCAGCTCAGGTTGAGCGGCTTGGAGACAAAGTTAGGAGCCAAGCTGAAGATAATTTGGACATATGTAGGAGGGATAGTGGATACACTGGTCAAAGGATGTTGACGATGGAGCTGCCAGGCAGGAGGAAAAGACGAAGCCCACAGAGAAGATTCATGGATGTAGTGAAGGAGGGTATGCAGAGTGTTGGTGTGACTGAAGAGGATTCTAGAGAGGGGGGCAGATGATCTGCTGTGGCAACTCCTAAAAGGAGCAGCTGAAACCGTAGAACCTCAAATCTCCCCCCCCTCCCTCATTTTATCAAATTTTTTTTACATTTAGAAGTTGAGATAGTGAGCATACAGCTCTCCCCTCACCCACCAACCCCCCCACACACACACACCAACACGCACGCACACAGAGTTACACAATTACACAAGAATGATGAGTCGAACACTTTCCAGAAATTCTTGGTAAAATATATTTTGGTCCAAAAGCTGATTTGTAAAAATACATGTGCAATCATGGAGTAGATGAGGCATCATACAGAGAGTATCACTGCCCTGTCACTGTTCAGGAATGCTGTTTAATATCCCACTGCTGTAAGGCTGAGCGACTGAAATGTAGTGTTTATATCCAGAATGTTTCACACGGTACTCTGGTCATCACTAAATCTCAAATACCATTACATTACACACATGATACTTCATAATCCTAATGCTACTGTGACTCATATCGGTCATTTTAACACACAAAATACTACACCAGGAGTCAGAATCATGACGGATGGGCTCATTCTCAGAAGCTGTTTTCATATTTATTTTACAACAACAACAACATCAAAAACACATGATTTTTTTTAAAAGGCAGAAATGATCCTTAAATATTTGCACCTTCATAAATCACCTTCAAACTACCGAATATCCTAACAGGCTAAGAGATGTGTGCAGGCCAAATCGTCCCATATGCTTTCTATTTTCTTCTTTCTGGTCGTTTAACTGTGACAACGTTGCTCTACACATTTTAATGATGAGAATAATGGAGGCTTTGGTGGAAATCAGCATTTGATCTGCTCAAACTGCGTTTCATTTACCTGCTCAGCAGCAAAACACTCATTCAAAGTGCAAATCCTGCTTTTATAAAGCTTTGATCCCACACATTTGGCACTGGAAATCAAATGGCATCCATATATCCATAAATAATAATATTCTTCAAGTGCAGAACCTAGTGTACTACTGCATTTAATACCAATCTTCATTAAGCTCACAGGGTGTAGGGAATATGTTTTGTTGCCGAGAGAACATCTGCCTACTGGCACCTCTAAACCTCATCAATGACAAAAACTGTCTAAGAAAATGAAGTTGTGGTTTTATCATGTATTTAAAAATCTATTTAAAAAAAAGAGATATACATCTTTTGTAGATTTTTTTTAACTAGGTTATTATTTTACTGAGCCATTTAAGATCAGATGGGGTGTATGCAGTCTGTGAGTTGACTGACATGAAAGCATCACTGCAAGTCAAAACTAAACTCTTCTGACTGATTTCTGTCTTTTCATGTGATGAAGTATTTCTCCTGATAGCAGCGCCTCCTTCCACAGAGCACAAGGGTTCGCTGAATTCTCTCGTGAGAATGATGCAAATCTTATGCTACGGCCTTCACAGTCACCAGATTTGAGCCCAGTTCAATAAACCGAGATTTGGGACAATTTTGAATAGCATTTTTGCTTGAAATAAACCTCATTGACATTTTTGGGGGGGGTATCTGTAAAGCAGACTTGATGTGGTGCCTCAAGTCTGCCTCAATCTGAGTCGTTACACTCAGATACTGATGGATCGTTCACACAGAAACCTCTCATCTCCAAATGTATCGTCAATCAGCAGTTATCGTCCAACCCAGAGATGTTAACCACAAGGTTACCTCTGTGGTGCTTTAGAGGTGCATATAAGCAGATTTTTGTTACTTTTGGAAAGAGCTATGAAACCCATTCCCCTCTACTTCCTTTATTCTATTTAAGCCAACATCTCCTATTTATTTAACACATGAAATTAGTGTTCTCATCTAATCCTCTGCAAAAGCAAAAGTTTAATCAATCTAAGTTAAGTTCACAGCTGGAAAACCAAAGTAAAGCAGAGGAAAGAGACATAATATCTGAACTTACACAGATGCAGTTTAACACTTTCAACACTGATCAACAGCAGGTACCCTATTGCTCCAGAGTTAATTCATTAAGTGTTAACATCTACAGAAATACATCTTAAAAATAAATATATGCATCAGAAGTAGTATATTATATTGCTACAACTTAAGTCTTGCCTCAGATCATCAACTCTAAAGAATGACCTGTGTGTGTGCATACTACTTTTAGTCTATAGTAGAAGACTTTTAGCTCTCAATTGGATCGACCTGTGGCAGTGTTACGCAAATATGTTTGAGATGAAATCACGAAACCTTTTGGCGTATTGCTCGGGGTGGACTGTGGAGATTTCAGCACCAGCCTGGAACACAGAGAGAGAGAGGGGGGGGGGGGGGAAACAAATAAATACATAACATTGTCAGTAAGTAAGTAAAGTAACATTTTATTTATATAGCACCTTTCAAGATAAAAATCACAAAATGCTTCACCGAAGCAGAAAATGGACCCTGAACTTAACAGGGAGACACTGCAGTTGGATCAGCAGGGGAGTGGCATGCGAGTATTTGGGATACTTTGTCAAAAGCCTAGCAGCAGCATTCTGAACACCCTGCAGTCGTTTCAGGGAGGCATTATAAGCAAGTAAACAAGGAATTACAATAATCTAAGCGACCAGCTTCATCTGTAAATTTCTCGACCTCCGTACGGGTACAGCAGAGTGTTTCGAGCGGCTGACAGCAGCCCTCCACCTCTCTTGTGCTACTCACCCCGTGTTTGACAGTTTTTGCTGCATGAGCGGCTTTCTTCTTGGTGTCATACTGCGTGAGCACGTCAATCAGGCCCATGAAGTAGACCTCCCTCTGAGGGGCTCCTGAGATTAAAAGGCAGAGAACAATCTGGGTTATTTTACCAGGCTTGTGGTGACAGCAGTAGTCACAGGTCTCATTTAAAAAGCATCAAACCAAAAGCTCCCTGTTCAGATATTAAAATTAGAACCACTACAGCTATATTATTACATTACAGTCATTTGTAAAAGGCTTTTCTTCTTTTTTTACACTGAATAAAAGAAAATCAACCAAATCTGAAACACCAGGCTCAACTTCCAAAAAGATTTCTTCAGGATCTAAAGTTGTCAGGGTGATATCTCCAGGCTGTTACACAGAACATGTTTCTCCTTTTCACAGCAATAAACAACAATTACAAGGATTAGAATATGACTTTCTTCAAAAATTATTCTCAAACAACAGACAACCTGCCTGGTTGGAGAAAACGGGTAAAAAGGAGACATTTCATATGCCACCTTCTGACATCTTGATATGACCTTTGGTAGTTTTCTCCAGACAGGAATAAGACAGGTAAAAAAAGTCACCGTCCTCTGTGTCATAGCCTTTAAACTGGTGCAGTAGTATTTGAACCATGACACATCCCATAATACTCACGCTCAAAGTTCGCCACACAACAAATCGCAGAATACAAAAACAAGTTAAGGTGCAAGTTTTAAACAGATGTTTATTTTAATCCCTAAATATTACACGACCGTCTCCTGCTCTGGCTCAAAAATGCTGGGAGAAATAAACCAGCTTGAGTGCTAAACCCACCCCCATGTACTTTGGAGCCTGGAGCTCATAAACTATTTATAGCACGACAGCATAATTTTGCATGGCAGAGACAATCGGCTGATTGTGAGGCACTGATTGATTCATCACACAATGACTCAAAACATGTAGAAACAAACGGTTGGTGTTGGTTTAAAAAATAAAATGAAGACAGAAAACAGTCACTGGTACTGGTTTGATCAATGCAGTCAGCTAACTTTCAGGTTTAAGCATCCCCTCCCCACCAGTATTCACCTGGGCAGCTCCTAACTGCATACACGTCCACGTAGGGGTCGAACTCCCCGGGCCCCAGAGGCTTGACGGAGGACATGTAACCAGCGATTCCCTCCGGAGAGTTGCCATAAGAGCCCACCGTAGGACCCGGTGCAAGGCCGTTTTCTGCCTCCGGATCTTCCTCTTTGACCTCTTCCTCACACTCCTCCTCCTCCCGTTCAGCTCGGCCGATGTCGTGGATGCCGAGCAGCAGGCTGTAGTCCATGATCTTCAGCCTCACTAGAAACTGAGCGAGGAGAGGACAGTGTTTTCTAAAAGGCTTTTATAACCAAGCTTAAAAAGAATACCTACTTCGATTTTCAAACTCTTAAAACACGATAGATCTGCAATTTCCTCATAAAACTGAAACTTCTCCTCCTTCACTAGTAATTTAAGTAAATACATTTAATATTTCCTAAACAGCAACAGAGGAGCAACCTCAGCAGGCTGATACTGCCACTGTGTGGCAGAGGAGAGAAACAACAACAACAACAACAAAACCGCTCACCCACCTCGACATCTCTGTTTAGCTTCTCCATGAACTTTTCCTTCTCCTCCTCAGTCACATAAACCTTCTGCATGTTGTTCCTGAAGTCCATGTCTTTGAAGGTAGGGAGCTCTTTGACCTTCGGGGTAAATTAATAAATTATACATCTCAGGAGGACTCTTGGCTTTGAGATAAGACAGAAAACAACATAATGATATGAAAAGAGGACAAAGGAAGAGGTTTCTTTTACCCTTTCTTTGTCGCTTGCTTCCCGATCCACCAGAGAGCCCTACAAAGAGAAACTGCTTTTAATATTACCACTGACACATCAAACAGAAAGAGTGAGAGACCATCTTAAAGAGCAAAACACTAAATTAAACGGATAATCATTTTGTTTTTCTAATAAAATCATGAATAAATTTGGACCATTTCCAAAATCTCAACTTGTGGAAACTAGCACGACTTCCTCATTAATTTGTGAATCACTGATGAGAAGCAGTGATTAAAAAAAAAAAGGTCAGACTGCCATGCAGTTCCTCTTCACCTTGAGGTCGTACTTCCTGTGCACCACCAGTCTGTGGCTGAACATGTTCCTCATGACCATCAGGTAGGTCTCCTCGCTGTCCACGGTGACGCGGTACATACCCAGGAACTGTGGCAGCAGCGTGTTCCCGTGACACTTCACTATGTGCTGCAAAGAGGAAATGACTGTGAATTTGCATGACAGGTGGAAAAGGAGGATTAATGTCAACGGCAGAAACAACTTCACAAACACAACGAACAAAAACTGAAGTTAAAGCTTCAAACATTCAAACTCTCTTTTGAAGCAAGAGCGATTAATAACTCTAGTTTCATGTCTGTGCTGGAGAAATTGAGATCAATGTCTCAATTTCAATTCAACTGAAAATTTAAATTGAGGGTCTTTGCAATGCTTCATATCGTCTCTCGTGGAGAAATGAGATTCATCATAAACTTTAAAGCCCTGACACATCATTATGTGTTGTACACTTGGGTCATGCTTGGTCTGCTCCTGTTTCTTACTGATCCATCCTTTGTTGTACCTACGCTGATTTGCATGCAAACATTATTTGCTTCTCTGGTAAACTTCCAACTATTTTCCGGAATATCGTCTTGGTTTGGCTGCCAAAATGTCTCAGGATAAAGTAAACTTACTCTCTGACCTCCCCCCCCGCTGGTAAGTAGCAACTGAATTTTTAAAACATGAGATGGAAACACATAAAAAACAAGCAAAAATATACTTGGGCAGTCATTAATAAGCCTGGCTGGCTCGCAAGCATGCATGGGAAACGCTGAAACTCGAAGTACTTCTTGTTTTCATCTGGTACTCCATCACCAACAAACTAAAGTTAGACAGACCTTTGCACTAAGACCGGTTGAACAACTTATTTCAGCAGCTGTGCATAACGGCAGCTTTCCTAAGAACAATATACCAAATGTGGTTTACAAAGTGTTTACTTAGGCATCGAGTTTCATTCACACATCAGTAGGTAGAGGACACGCCCACTGTAGTAAGATGACAGTGCCCATCATTTTTACTGAATTAACAATTGCTTTGACTTGAGAATGGGCCAAAAATCTAGCATCGATAACTCAAAAGATTATCAACAAACCCAAATGTTAACTTCACAAGTGATGGAGGCCAATTACTGAGTGTATCAGGGTCAGACTTTTAGCTGTGCTCAGCACTCGCTATAGCAGTCAGTTAAAATAGATGCTTCCCTGAGACTGGCCTCATTCAGTGTCCCATCAGACCAATAGATGCTCACAGTGTTAAAAAGACATCTCTCTTTGTGTCCTAACACCATTTTCTGACCACGAGGCTGTCAGAGGATCTGCAGCTTGCATACATGTGGATGCTTTTCTGTTCAGCTCAGCTATCTGCATGACTTTTATACATAACTCGATAAATGTTGTGTCAAATTCAAGTTCAAATTGAAGCCTTGACTACATGAAGCCTTCATATTTTACACTCACTTGATTCACTGTGGCACACAAGCATTTCAAAATTATGGCTAAGTCAGTAAACCGCTCCCATCTGTGTTAAGAAAAACTTGTAATGTGTACAAATGAAAACAGTTTGGAGGCACACCAAGAAAACATGCACCATAAGCAGTGGGATATAAAACATCTCAATGTGGTGGTGCCTCACCCAACCAGCCCCACCCTGGAGTGTATCTAGAGAACATTCTTAGATAACTGCATGAACAGGCGGGTGTACATGCATTCCTAATAAAGTGCTCATTGAGTCTACAGTGTGGGAGGTTAAAGTTTTGAAGGTGTTGTTAAAATTACTACACACACAGAAGCTGTGCTGTTAAGATTTACATGCAAAGTGATCACAGGCATCACCTTTGCTTTCTCCATCACCAACCGAAGCCAGTGACACATGTTCAGCCAACTGTTCATTATCACAACATTATCTAGCAACAAAGCTGGTGAAATGACGTGATGATCAGATGCGCACGCTTAAACTATCTTTTTCCCACGCTGTAAATAAACCAATACATGAAACCCCAAACCAAAATGCAAATACCTACCCAACAAACAAATATCATGAGTTTCCAGATTACTTCAAATAAAATGTTAATCTGCATTTCCAAGACTATCTGGTCAACAGATTGACTATAAACAGGCGCCAGGAAACATTTGGAAGCAAGAAAGTTGCCCATTCTCTGGATGCACATCACTGTTGTGCTGATGCTCTTTTTGACAGTTTGTTTTGCACTCTTTTGTTACTACTGGCTGACGAAGACACAGGACTACACTACTATGTGTGCGAGCAAATATAATGTAATTTTATTGCAATGCATTTAAAAATGTTGCTATAAAAATCCTTCTATTTTTGACCGTTTAGCCAATGAAGCCCATCGCATTTGTCGTAGAGCGAGAGGCGAGGTACACTCTAGACAGCTCACCAGTCTATCACAGCATCAACAGACCAGATCCTCAAGACAAAATCCCTACACCTGCCAAAAAACCTCACCCAAAATATTGTCAAAATTAATTTGAGTAATGCTAAAGTAAAGTCAAAGCTCTCATGCCCGGTCCAAGCGAACAAATGTTCTGCAGGCTAAAAATGTAGCACAGAAGTTAAATATCCTCCAGAAAACTCACAATAAACAAACTGATCTACAAAACAAACTAAAATGCAGAACGCACAAACAATGAGTTCATTCAGTGCTGAATGAAGTAAACGTCCTGAAACAGAGCTGCCATTTTCCTCATCTCCCTCGCACTTTTATGTAGGCTGCACAACCACAGGCTACACATTCCACCGAGAGCCCAAAGCAGCCAAAGGTTTGCTCAGTGGACTGTTTAGCCTGAAGTGAGATCTAGTTTTGAATCATCTACATGACTCAGCTCCACCAGGCCGAACGGCAAATGGCAAATAAAACCTGACGTAAACAAACAAAACAGGAAAGAAAGCATGTCACCGCTCTGATCTCCCCTTCAAATGTACTCTGATATTTACATGAACACAGATGTGGCGATATGAACATTTGAATATCTTTAATAAACCAACAATATAGCGTGTTTGTTCAGCCCTGTGCGCAAAGGTGTCCTGTGACTGTAACAGAAAAACAAACAAACAAAAAAAAACAACCTTGGCTAACCTTGATGATGAGAAATGCTTTGGTCTGCAGAAGGATATCGTCTTCCAGTTGGGCTTTCCGCCCACAGGAAGGTTAACGGCCTGGCTGAGTGTCTGAGAAACACCTTAAACCAAATCCAGGATCTCCATCAAGGATGATTCAAGACAATAAGAAATTATTTTCTTACTCACAGCACCAGCCTGCTGCCAAATCTATAAATAGTTGTTTTCATAATCTGCACGAAATGCTTACTTCCAGACCTCCAGGACAAATGCTTTTGTTTTTTTCAGCTGCAAAGGTCCAAATGAAGGAGACAGAAAATACGTGAAGTAGGACACGCGCAGCAGCAGACACACAGCTCAGGAAAGCAGACAGGAGGTGAGATGGACAGACAGACTCCGGGCTGACTGAATGAGCAGCAGGCAGAAAGGACTCAAGATGCTCATGGGGAGGTTTATTTATAGTTGCACTGCAGGATGAAAAAGAAACAACTGGGACAGTCTCCAACTTGCATGTCACCCTTTTATTAATGTCACTCTTCCTGCAGCTTCTCAGCAGATTACTGTTGAAGGAAACGTGATCTTTCAGTAAAGATGTGAGGTTAAAAGTCTCTTGATGTGCCCCTCACCCTATGACACTAGAAAAAGGTTGAAGTCTGACCCTAAACTGGATAATTGAAAGAAAATGGATGGATGGGAAAAAAGATAATATGAAGCAAGTCAGCCTTCGAATTGGTCTAACTTTGTTTTGACATGAATTTGCATAAACTTAACTAAAATTAGTGTTCGCTCAGCTGTCTTCTTATTATTAAAATCCAATACCTGTTCTATCAACGTTCAGAAAGGGCTTCTTCCTGTTTCTTCCTTTCACAATAAAAGGCCCTGACATCTACATTGTCTGTTTGACTCACAAACTAAGTGCTCAGCCAGACTGAAAACAGGAAGTTAGTGTAGAGCTATACAAGCATATTAATAAATACGGGAAGCCAGACAGAAAAGAGGAACTTGTACCATATAAGGAGTTGTTGAAACTGTGTGACATGTAAAGTACCAAAATAACACCTATATGAGACACATTTTATGATTCTAATGTTAGAGATCCTGCAACTGGCGTTGGGCTGTGCAGGGCTCTCTCTTCCGGAAGATGATTGAATAAAGAATTATAAATGTTTTGACCACTATGAGTCGGGTTTTCTCTGTTCTATCATGGGGATCAAAGAATCGGGTTTTAATAACATATATATATATAATTTTTTGTTTGTTTGTTTTTGCTAAGAATGTGTGTCACCAGTTAAATATTAACTGACATTTACAATATCAAATAAACTCTGTTCCTCAGAAAAGAATGTTTATGAATTCAATTTTGTGATCCACAAACAGGATGGGTTTGAAAAAGATTTAAAAAACAAAAAAAACAAAAACAAATCTTAAGCATTAGTTGCATAAAATAACTATATTCTCCACCTGAATGAAAAAAAGCACAAACACTGTCAGCTTAAAAACTCTCAGCTTTCACACAGAGATATCATTCGGCTCTCTCACTATCATGTCATAATCTTGTTTAACTCACCATTTTAATGTTCTTATTTTTTAATGAGAACAAGGCTTATTTAACAGCGCTGTGTTTTCAAAACTAGCTTGATCACAAAAACCAGCCCTCATAGGAGAGTCTGGACTTCTCTGAAGTAAAGGAGATGCAAAATTAACAGGCAAATGGCTGCGTGGGGATAGTACTGGCTGCTGCACGATGAGGAAGACGCAAACAAGAACAACTGAATTCATATCCTCATTTTTTTCAGAGTCAAATCAAAGGTTTATATACTTTTAAATACTTACTAGAGTATTTAAAAGTAGAATGGGAGCGAGAGCATTCAGTTTTCGGGCCCCTCTTCTGTGGAACCAGCTTCCAGGTTGGATTCGGGAGACAGACACTATCTCTACTTTTAAGATTAGGCTTCAAACTTTCCTTTTTGCTAAAGCATATAGTTAGGGCTGGACCAGGTGACCCTGAATCCCCCCTTAGTTAGGCTGCCAGGGGATTCCCATAATGCATTGAGTTTTTCCTTTTCAGTCACCTTTCTCACTCACTATGTGTTAATAGACCTCTCTGCATTGAATCATATCTGCTATTAACCTCTGGCTCTCTTCCACAGCATGTTTTTTGTATCCCTTTTATCCCCTCCCTGAGCCTGGTTCTGTCGGAGGTTTCTTCCTGTTAAAAGGGAGTTTTTCCTTCCCACTGTCGCCAAAGTGCTTGCTCATAGGGGGTCATATGATTGTTGGGTTTTTCTCTGTATCTATTATTGTACGATCTACTGTACAATATTAAACGCCTTGAGGCGACTGTTGTGATTTGGCGCTATATAAATAAAATTGAATTGAATTGAGGTATTTACACTTTCTAACAACCACGCTTGTTTCCGAGAGGCACATGTCGGCCGTAGCTCAATCTAATGAGAATATGATTTAGAGGCTAATCGGCCGTCTCCTGTCATGGCAGATCAAACCATACAACTAGAGTCACTTATTGATCAGTGACTCTCCCTAGTAATGCTACTTTTCTGCAACAAATTACTCTAACCATGCAACATCATATTAGTCACTGACTTGAGTGTGTGGATAGTGTTATCTCTGATACACCACAGGTATACATTGACTAATCTGCTCATCAGCATTTATAGGGCTGTACATCACTGACCTTCAGAGTGTATTTTTATTGAAACCATTTAACCAAAACCATAAAACTTGCAACAGACATTGCCATTGTTGTCTTGTTGATATTAGCTGTAGTCAATAGGAATGTAGGACTTCAGGCAAAACCACTTTGATTTCCACTGAACTCTTCACCAACTCTTCAAAGATCGCATCTCATCTCAAATACCTGAAATAGCTGCGCAGAGTTGTCACAGACCTGTGTTGTGTTAACTTTACCTGGCTGGACCTCATTTTCATTTTTGTTTTGAAGGAACTCTACACAGGCTTTCTGACAGACACCTGCAGCCATCTTTGGCTCTGCATGTGTTGGTACAGGAGGATCTAATCTCACAGCACCACACAGGCTTTTGTCTGTTTGTACCACTTGGGTTTTGGTTTTTGGAATTTCGTTTATTGTTAAACTTAGAAACTAACTGCTAGTAAATCTGTTTCTCATTGTTACCTAGATGGTATGTTAACACCTGTAACTAATCACTCGATCGTAGTTGAAGGAATTTACACCCATTTAACTGCCAGTGTTGTGCAAGTATTTATCTAAATATGATCTGAAGAGGCATTTGGACCGGAAATGGCTAAGTGCGTCAGACTTGACTAGAACTCGCGCAATGTAACGTGTAGTTACATTTCAGACAGGCTTTAGCTACTTCAGTTAATGACACTGGGGCGATCGTGGCTCAGGAGTTGGGAGTTCGCCTTGTAATCAGAAGGTCATTGTGTCCTTGGGCGAGACACTGTGAATGTGTGTGTGAATGGGTGGATGACTGAATGTGTAAAGCGCTTTGGGGTCCTTGGGGACTAGTAAAGCGCTATACAAATACCATTTACTGGTTCCACACAACAAGGCAGAGACCCTTTAAAAGTAACCATCAAACAACAAACAAACAAGCCACATGCCACAAACAAATGTGGCGTGTAAACTTATTAACAATAAATAAACTTTTTATCCTGCATATACAATTTTTGTCACCCAAGGCTTAGTTTACCAGACATGCCATAAGCCTAGCCCTAGAATAAAAGCAACTGCAATGTTCAAACCTTTCTTTTAGTGTTAGTCTTAGGTTTAATCCAAGTCTGGGAAACTAGCTGGGAGGATTTAAATACAGTTTTGTTAATAACAGGAAAAGCCAAAGCCTTCTGTAAGGTGAGCCAACACAGACTCTTAAGCCTCAACTATATGCAGACCAGTGCTTCCATGAAATTTAATCTCAAGCCAGGAAAACAAGGTAAATAATCTTTAAAAAAAAAAAGTTTTAAATGTCATAAAATACTATAAATAATTACACTTGGAAGAGAAAGAACTAAGAAAATAAAGCCATGGGATTTAAAAATGACGTGTGCTGATCAGAGTTGTAATTAAAGGTTTGGGCAGGCCAGAAAAGCTTTCTACACGTCTAAATGGCCTGCAGACATCACTAGTTTGGCTGACCTGACACACACACACACACACACACACACACACACACACACACACACACACACACACACACACACACACACACACACACACACACACACACACACACACAGCTATAACCATACCTGGTGATACTCTGACAGGATGTTGTGCATGTCTGCCACATCCTCGCTGGAGATCTGCTTAACCACCAGCGTCCGGTCATAAGAGTTAAGGAGCAGGCCTTCTCCCTGATCATCAACGCTGAAAGGTGGGCTGCGAGTCAGTGACACCTGGAAACGTCACACGGGTTAGCACAGGCACTCATCTTTAGTAAAGTACTAAAGACAAGAAGTAATTTCAGTCATTTTTTATGAAAACAAGCTACGATCATCCCTTATGGTGCATTCGCCCCAAACATGCAGTACCACCAATGAAAGCTCCGCCTCTCAAATGGCTTCAGTACAGCCATCCTCCATTTCTGATTGTCGGTGGTGCCAGGAGATTTACAACTAATACTTGCTGTCTTTGTGTAGCCCAAAGCAAATTCAGGTCAATTCTCTTCGCTGCGCAGACTGTTTGTACTCGAGCCAGGCAAAAACTTCATATTTGTTTTGAATGCGCCATTCAACAGTATCATCAGTGATCACCAGCCAACGACTCAACTTTACACACCTGATAGTCCAGATCCTCAATACCAAACCGTTCCCTTAGATTTCGAAAGACCTGAGGGCAGTATTCTTTGAACTTGAAATGTCCTGGGAGGTTTTCCCTGTGAGAGGAAGCAGTTAGGAAACTTAACTCATTCCAAGACAAACATGACTTATTTCTCACTAAATTTCAGCTCCAAAACATTTGTCCAGCTCTACAGTCCAACACAAACATCCAGTCTTATCACTGATTTATACCCCGATGGGTTTTTTTGTAGTTTCTCAAACGCTTCAAGGGGTCAGCAAGTTACATTTTCACTTGACTAGTTATAAATTTCAATCTGTTCCATGTGAAAATGTGCTCATTTCTGAGTCTTACTTGTTGAAGAGGTGGTTGTTGACTTTGATCTTAGTGTTGGCTTTGAAGTCATCGGGCAGCAGCATGACGGGAACAGGCACCTGGTTGAGATCATTAATCTGCAGAAAAAAAAGAGGCAATCATTAAACAGAATTCAGTGTCTGAAATAAACCCACAACTGACAAATATCATTTTGTTTTTACAAGCAATGAAAGACAACTGATCTTAATGTTACAATGGGCTTCACAGAAAGATTAAAAATGCATTAACCATTCAAAAGAAAATGATTAAAAATACTTGAAAATGACAAGAAACAAGCCAAATGAAGAGAAAACAAGTCAGGCAATAAGAAGAGATTTTTAGAAGAGATTTAGAAAACAAACATTTGTAACTCTCAAGCTGTAAGACAGCACTGTGGGGACTTGTCAGTTTTCTGATGTTGCACAACTAAAGCGGCTCATTAATCATTTTAAGAGAATCCAAAATGAGGCCATCAAATGTCTTTCATGTAAGAAGAGAAAAAGCACCAGATTGCTGATATCTTGGATTAAAGCAGCATCAAATGTTTAGTTTAAAATTACTTCATTACTTTTCAAAAATTTCTTTCAATCTGACACTTTTTAAAAAATATTATTTGTAGTTAAGAATGAGCTACTTTTATAAATGAAGTATAGAGTGGAGCAATCCTCTTGTTACTCAAAACCACAGGCAAACTTTGGGGCACAAAGTCTGCATGGATCTCAGCTAATTTGCTCTGTGACCTCAGCAAACACCTTCTTCATGACTTTATGGGCTCATTCACTAGTTTCAGGTCCTACTGAATAAAACATGGAGTGCGGTTTATAAATTAACGCATCCACCAATAGCTCCAAGAAGAAAATGCTCAGCAGCCCATCACGTTCATTGAACAGTAGGACAAGAATAAAAAGAAGAATAAGACATTTGAGCTGTAACGTGTTTCCAATATTTTAGTTGAAATTTAAAGGCTGTTATTGTTAAGATGTGGTCATTATTTGACAGCTGTGTCAGAGTTTCTGCATGATTCAGCACGTTTAACCTTCAAGTGGAGTTTTTTAGAACGTAACAATGCTTTCTACCAGGAATCTGTTCATTTACACAGTTCTATTTTTTTTTTTGTTTCTTTACAGGAACTGACCGATCAGTGTGGCAATACTGAAGGAAACCTGTGAGGTCATGTGCACCCCACCCACAAAGATGCACCTTTTGTATTTGTAAGCATTTTGAGATATGCACAAAAGATTTACAGACTGAGCCACATGCAGACTTTAAGTGAGGATCTTCACCCTATACAAGTCATCATACAGCGATGCTGGGATAGCGTGGAAGGAGAGACAGTGATCTCAGAGAGAGATTACTTTATTTTAGTAGTCAGCTGCTCAAACTTCCAGTTTTCATCTCATCAGTTCCCTATCCTTTATTTCTAGCGCCCCACCCAAACACAACAGACTAGAACCACCCTGATTTCCCCTGCTTGACACATTTAAAGGGGGAATTCAAACAGATCTTGAAATATGAACATTTTAATTTTAGGCTGTCAAAACACAGATGGTTTCTGTGGTCTTATAGCCCCGTATGTGCCAAGTTTGAATGTTCTTGTATTAATGTATACTTGTCTTTTATGTTTGTTTATGCCATTCATTCATCTTTTATGTAGAAATTGTGACAGGTGTTGTGACCCCTTCAAATAATATATACATCTGAAAGTTCATGAATATTAAACTACACCGGGAATTCTTTAGCCAGGATTTTATGTGAATGATTTTCACTCGTGAGAAACTTCAGCAGGACAGAATCACATTTACCTGCTTTGTAAATAAACTGTACGACTATAAAGACCTTTCAGCCCCGTGTGCCGCAAAACAAGTTCCCACCGTTTGTGCAGCTCTGTAAACATCCGTGTTCTTCTCCAGGTGAACGTGTACTGTCACTCAACCAGACGGATTTCGATCTAACACCCTCACCTGTCCGGGGATGTTACCTGTACTCTGGCTAGCTTTCATGCTAACACTGAGTTAGCACCAACATTAGCATTTAGTGATACGTTAGCTAACACCGACTCACCGAGTGATTAACGCCCCACATGAAGACGCTCAGCACGGGGTCGCTAGCCCGGAACACCTTCACCTTCTGCTGCACGAAGTGCTTCTTCTTCGTCTTCGTTTTGGGCGCCAGGATCACCATAGGACTGGAGGTAGCCCCCGTGTTACCGAGGGCAGCCATAGCCGCAGACCGTCTCCCCCTTGTGCCCTGCTCCGACTGGCGCTGGTGCGGGCGGTGACGCCTCTTCCTGACGGCTGCCGTCACCCGGAGCTCTCAAGCTAAAGCGGCTAACCTTCCTCGCGCTGTTCTGTCCAGGCTCGCAACAACTAAAGGTCACCAGACCCGCTCAGCTGGTGTCAGACTGACGCTGTTTCCCCAGAGCACCGCTTAACGTTTAAACCGAGGAGATGAATCATTACTAACTTCACCCAAGCGTGACTTCACAGGTCCATGTAATCACTGACAGACAGTCCACCACCGCCCCCTCGAGCCCACCTGTGTTATTATAGACCACGTGGTCAGTGTACGATTAATTTCTCCGTCAGTTGGATACGGTTTCTTAAAAACTGGATCATATCAAATGTTAATTCATCTCTGTCATAGATCTGAAAATGAGAGTAAATATTATCTTAATACTGATATATAGTAATGTGCAAAAGTCTTGAAACAGCCTTCATTTCTTTATATTTTGCTTCTAGGCAGCCAAACTTTAGAATAAAGTTTTTTCAAGTGGTTTTGAGCAACAGTTCTCCAGTTTTTCAGTCATTTTCAGAAATCTGAAAAAAAAATAAGACATCCCCACTTTTTCTCTCCTAGTGGCTCTAATCCTCTTCTGTGCTAAAGAGCAATTATCCAAAAACTTGGCATATTTCAGCTAGGTGTGCAGTGTTTCCTTAAAAAAATTAAGGAAAATTGAGAAAAATGTATAGGTGGAGAACAAAAGAATAAGTTGAAGATGTAATAATAATAATTATGACAAATAACAAAAAATATTGTGTGTGTGTGTGTGTGTGTGTGTGTGTGTGTGTGTGTGTGTGTGTGTGTGAATATGAATATGGCACAATAAAGATTAGTATTATAATATAATACAGCTGTTTTAATGCAATAAAGTAGTGTTGCTATTTTTAATGTCTTTAGCTATTTAATAAAAAATAGAGTAAAATAAAAATGACTTTGTAATTACAGTTAACAGACATAAAAAATAAAACAAGCACAGTAAATATATGATGGCTTTTAATTGGTTGATAAGGGTGTAAATGTGCAAATTGTAGTAGACAGAGTTGTGGGTGATTGCCATAAAAACACACAGAATAACATACAGATTTTTTTCTGTCATGATTTTTCTTCTTCTCCAGGTTCTGCTGCATAAAGCAGATTCCTCAAAACCAGCTGAAATTCTATTTATTCCACCATTGTGGTGCCAGTGCTGATGCAGAATCAGTTCTTGTGTTGATATCTTCGGAGAACTGGCCCACATTTTGACAGGTTTGAGAACGAATCATTATGTATTGTGGCTGAAAGAAGTTAGTGTAATTTATCACTTGTTTTATAAATGTTGTTTGGACATTTCAAGGGGGTTTATCCAAGCGTAATACAATTTTCAGCTCTTAATTTCTGTGGAAATTTAGAAATGGGCAGACTCCATGGATTGTTTCTGATTATCATTAGAGAATTTCTTTCAGTAGCCTGTCCCATTTGAACCTACTGATGTCATTGGTTCAACTGGTTTTGTGATACCTTACTAACACTGGCATTTTTCAGCATAAATATGTGCTCTTTTCGCCAAACTATGTGGATCCCAATCTGACTGAGCATCTGTAGAATGCTCTGATAAAACAGATCTGATACACTGATTCTCCAGCCGCACAGCCAACAGAACCTAACGGTTTTACCTCCAGCATCCCATCCTCAGAGGTCCTGTGTCCAAGCCCTGAGGGACTGGAGATGTTTTGAAAGCATAAGATGGAACCAATAAGTATTAGGCAGGCATTTGTTACTGTTGTGACGGATCTGTGTATAATGGGGGCCATAGGGGCCCAACAAGAAATTGTATTTATATCATTTGACTTTGGGACTGCTATGTAAAGATATGTAACTCACTTAAATAAATGCAAAACGTTGCCTTTATACCACTATACAGTAATCTTTATAGTTTCCTTTTTTCATATTTAGATGCGTAACCTCTAGGGGGCAGCAAAACCTCAAAATTCTGTGAGGTTACTTTGTGTGGAGGTCACTAAGAGATCTCACAGAAACAGCTGCCTTGCTTTAGCTTGTCTTTAAAGGGACACTGCAGCCGATTGATATTGTACTTCTACAAAGCCTCTGGACCTGTTGGACCAAATCTGTGCAGAACAGTCTCTTGAAATGTCCTGATGGGATCCCAGACTGCTGGATCCCATTTTGCACTAAACAGCAGAGATGAAAGATCCATATCTTTCAAACTCTGAGCTAGAATATGCAACACAAATGTGTTTTTAAAAAAGCTAAAAACCTGACATAATCCTGTTTGCATTACGAAAATTCACAAATGAAGTGCTTTGCAAGGTGCTTAAGACCAAGCAAGGTATCTGTTATAAAAACACATGAAAATAATTAACAGTTTCCAACAACTTCAACAAAAATTTATCATTTTATCTCATTTAAAACCAGAGAATTGAGTTGACTTTTGATTCAAATATAGAAATAGGACACACATGTGATTTCTGCAAAGGATCATGTTTGCGTCTTCATTTTCTCCAAGACCTTCAATTCATATTATGCATTTATAAAGAGATATGAGATATTCTATGCTGTTACCTTGGAAACAGGCATGTATCTGGTCCCTGAGCGGAGAAGCAGAAGAAAATTATCCTTTATGTGCCTACTAATGGCTTAAAGGCAGCATGACTCTAATGTGCTCTAATGTGTAATTTCTGTTTCGCTGCTGGCAGCTGGTTAGTGTGACTGCAGAGGGGATTCTCAGAAAATGGATATAAGCACAAAGCCTTAAATCCAAGAACTACACAGTACCATGCTTGCATGCAGGTAATGATTCAAAGAAGTCTTACTTGTTCATGATTAGAAAAATGCGAAAGTTCATAATGTTTGCGTAGCAGTGCCCAAAAAAATGAGACTTTAGTGTTTTTCCCTTTATGAGATCAGATTTGATTTGTCACACTTTATTGTTCCCTTTCAGGCCTAAGTGTTTATAGCCATTAAGTACACACTTGATTTAAGCTTCTCGTGTTTTGTTTTGTTCAGAAAAACCTGTTGTGGAAATTGTTTTTTAATTTTCAAGTGGAGCCTTCATCCCTGAGATCAGGACAGAATATGCAGAGTGTTTAACAACAAATAAGCTGCTGGGGCCCATTCAAGGGCCCTTTCTGCAAAGATTCACTGGGAAGTGTAACTCAACATTATATATGAAAGTATTAATTTTATGCCATTACTGTGTATTCAAATTATATCGATAGAAGCACATATAGTTTTATACAGCATAGTCTTTAATGCTTTGAAGATTTACTATGTTTTACTCATAGGCTGTATATAAAAGATGGGAGTCATTTCCAGGTCTGACAGTGAAGCCATATGTCAGCTTCGAAAGATACTTTAGGCCGTGTCGGGTGTTAGAGGAGGATGCAGAAATGTGGAGGTAGACTGAGTTCAATTTCAAGCAAGCCATTTAATGACTGTTGCAAATGAGAGACAGCTGAACTAAATCACAGAAGCAAAACAAAATAAAGCAGGAAGTGTGATAACTAAACTAGGAAAGCAGACACATGAGTGAGCTTTATACTTGGCTCGACTCAAGACGATTGACTACTGAAAATTCCAAAATGGACCAAGAACAGGACTAACTACAGTAATGCGGGCAAATAGGTAAACAATATAAACACTGAGAAAACCAAGAATTACATAGAGTAGTTAAATAAACAAAACTTGAACGTCTAAAAAACTCAAACAAACACCGGGTAAACTGACCCAGGGTCATGATAAGTGCAGTTTAACTGCCTTGAAACTGTATTCTTTTCAATATCCATCAGAGGGTGACTCGTGTGATGGCTAAAAGACTTCTGGTTGTTTAGAAGTCTAATGAGTTTTCAGCTCCTTCGTTTTGAAGCCTCAGTAAAAACTTTCCTGATGACCTCATGGGCTCTTTTGCTAGTTTCAGGTCAAACTGAATGAAACATGGTGTTCTTTTGGTAAATTGTTCTCATTATTAGAGTCACGGTGGACGGAAAGTCTGGGTTTTGGCAATGAGGGTGCACTGTCAGCTCAAGGTTTCACAGCAGGTTGTCACTAATGAAGAGCCGGCATCATATCAGCTACGTCCATCGTTTATATACAGTGTGAAACAGGAAGTCGCCAAATGACCTATTTAACACTGACTGAAGAGTTAGAATTTACCCAGTGACTTTTCACAAGCAGTTCAGGACAGTGCAGTTTATTTCATTCCCCAATAAACAACAATGGTGAACTGTTGTTTTGATTCTTAACCTGCACATTAGATGCACATCATTTAAACCACACTAACAAGTGACTGTGCGCTTTGTGGTAAGCACTGCAGTGAAATTTGCAAAGCAGTAAGGTCGAAGTTTCAAATACAACTCAGTTCCCTGTGTTCGTACTAAAGAGCCGTTAAAAAGAATCAAATTGTATTTAATATCCACATTTTAGAATCACGTTCATGATTTTAAGTCTCGAGCAGTTATAGGCAATGACAAGATTAAAACACAGGTTTGGTAGATAAGTCCTGGCATGCAGTTTTGAGATAAATACATATTATATGGACTGTTTTTTGTTTTATAAATTAGTAAATCCAAATACTTTTTGACAGTTTAAGTAGTGACGCTGTGCTCTCTCTCTGTTCAGCCATTCGTCTTTTTTTCTTTTTCTTTTTGTTTTACTTCAGAGTGGTGCATTATTTTGAGTCTACAAAGCAGGGTGTCATCTTTTATGCATTCAGTTTTGGATTCAGATTTTCATGCTTCATCATTCTCATAACACTGAGCCTGTTTTCTGATTAGTATTTGTTGATTTTTGGATGCATTTCAGGGTGATTAGTTTTGAACTCCTATTTTTCATTTAAATTTAGTTCCCATTCTGACTTTGTTATTTCTCATATTTACTCCCTTGAGTGTTTTCCTGTCTGTCTTTTTTCCTGTTCGTCTTGTCTTTCTGTGTTTATTCTCTAATCAAAGGAGCTTGCAAAGAAAAGCGTCTGGACTTCTTTAAGTTGCTTGAAGACGTTTCACCTCTCATCCGAGAAGCTTCTTCAGTTCTAAGGTGAAATGGCACTTACAACATTGCAAAACACCTTGCTACCATCCTTGCACCTCTCGTGGGGAACACCCCACACCACATCAAGAACTCCACCGACTTCACTGACAAGGTCCAGAAACTTACCCTGGATACAGATTAAACCATGGTGTCCTTTGATGTAGTCTCCCTCTTCACTTGCATACCCACCACGGAGGCAGTGGACGACTACAAGAAGACAGCTCCTTGGAAGACAGAACCAACTTCACACCCGATCAGATCTGCACACTGTTAGACTTCTGCCTTACCACAACATACTTCAAATACAATAAAGGCTTCTACAGACAAAAACATGGCTGTGCCATGGGCTCCCCCGTGTCACCTATTGTAGCCAACCTTTACATGGAGGAAACTCAGGAGCGTTTTCTCCAAGCACGACATCCCGGTGCATTTCAGACCCAGCAACACGCTCAGACAGAAACTGGTTCACCCGAAAGACAAAACTCCAAAACACAGACTTAACAATGTGGTGTACGCTGTACAGTGCAGCGAGGAATGCCCAGACCTCTACATTGGAGAAACCAAACAGCCACTTCACAAGCGTATGACACAACATAGAAGAGCCACCTCCACAGGACAAGACTCAGCAGTCCATCTGCATCTAAAGGACAAAGGTCACTCTTTCGAGGATGCCAATGTTCACATTTTGGACAGAGAGGACAGATGGTTTGAAAGAGGAGTGAAAGAAGCCATCTATGTCCACTGTGAGCGACCATCTTTGAACAGAGGCGGTGGTTTACGACACCAACTGTCTGCCATCTATAATCCAGTTTTGAGATCCCTTCCCAGACGCCTTAACGCCCACTCACATCCTGGGCCATCTGACATCAGGAATTCGCATGATAAGGTGGGGCCAGGTTTCACAATGAACACACCCGAAACTCTGGCTGATTGGGACCCACACCCGCTTTCACACCTTGGCTCAGGCGATTAGAGGATCATCAGGGGGTCCTTTGTCCCTCTTTGGGGGGATACTCCCACTAGGTTTAAATCTGGGACTCCCCTATTTGACCTTAGAACTGAAGAAGCTTCTCGGATGAGAGGTGAAACGTCTTCAAGCAACCTAAAGAAGTCCAGACGCTTTTCCTTGGAAGCTCCTTTGACTACGATGACCTGGATGACTGAGAACCTTCACAGATTTATTCTCTAATGTTTCCTGGTCTCTGATTTGATGTTTAGTGTGGATCTTGTCTTTGTGAATAGTATTTTCCTTTCACTTCATGTTTTAGGTGTCTTTCATATCCACCACTATTTTTACTTCCACGTTTCCTGATTCTTTTTACCTGTCAATTAAATTTTATTTATGCAGCGCCAAATCACAACAACAGTTGCCTCAAGGTGCTTTATATTGTAAGGTAGACCCTACAATAATAGATACATAGAAAAACCCATCGATCAGATGCCCCCCTATAAGCAAGCAGTTTGGTGAAATGGGGAAGGGAAAACTCCCTTTTAACAGGAAGAAACCTCTGGCAGAACCAGGCCCAGGGAGGGGCGGGGCCACCTGCTGCGATCGGTTGGGGTGAGAGAAGGAAGACAGGACAAAAGACATGCTGTGAAAGAGAGCCAGAGATTAATAACAAGTAATGATTTAATGTAGAGAGGTCTATTAACAGATAGTGAGTAACGTGACCAAAGAAGAAACACTCAATGCATTATGGGAATTCCCCAGTACCCTACACCTATTGCAGCATAACTAAGGGAGGATTCAGGGTCCCCTGATCCAGCCCTAACTATATGCTTTAGTAAAGAGGAAAGTTTTAAGCCTAATGTTAAAAGTAGAGATAGTGTCTGTCTCCCGAATCCAATCTGGAATCTGGTTCCACAGAAGAGGGGCCTGAAAACTGAAGGCTCTGCCTCCCATTCTACTTTTAAATACTCTAGGAACAATAAGTAGGCCTGCAGAGCGAGAGCGAAGTGCTCTAATGGGGTGATATGGTACTACAGGGTCATTAAGATAAGATGTCCCATTCCTTTTCCATTTTCAGTTAGTTTTAGTCCTCAGTGTGTATACTCACTGAGTACTTTATTACATACACCTTTCTAACACTTTTTTCTTCAGAACTGCCTTAGTTCTTCATGGCATAGATTCAACAGATTCAACTGCTGGAAACATTCCTCTGAGATTTTACTCCATATTGACATGGTAGCATCACAGTGTTGATGCATTTGTTTGCTTCTTGTGAACTGTTGGGGCCATTAGAGTACAGTGAACTCAAAAAATTGGTACCTATGGTTATGGAAAACTTGGGCCCTCTCGCTACATTTGCCAAACCTTCTATCAGGACCCTTGGTGTAAATTTTGACTCATCTCTGACTTTGGACACTCATGCTAACTTACTGGTTCACTCCTGTTTTTATCATTTAAAAAATATTGCTAAGCTGAGTCCCATTGTATCACGCTCAGAACTAGAAATGGTCATCCATGCATTTGTCTCATCTCGTTTGGATTATTGTAATTCTTTGTTCACGTGTTGTGTGAAGGCTCTGTGGATCGTCCGCAAGTTGTTCAGAACGCTGCCGCAAAGCTTCTGACCAAGTCTTCTAAATACTCTCACGTTACACCTCTTACTTTATGTTCAAGAAATCATTTTAAGATGATTAGAGTTTTGTGAAATGCTGGAAGCATGCATGTTGTATATGCCAAAGTCTGTTCTTAGCTGACAAGAGTGGGACCTGGTGTGGTCTCTGCTACTATAGTCCATCTACATTAAGGTTTGACATTGTACTTTCAGAGATATTCTTCTGCATATCTTTGTTGCAACGAGGGGTTATTTGAATTACTGCAGCCTTCCAACCAACTTGAAGCAGTCTATTTACTCCCTTCTGACTTCAGTCATCAACAACGTATTTTTACCCAGAGATCTGCTGCTCACTAGAAATTTTCTCTTCTTCAGACCACCTTCTGTAAACCCCAGAGATGGCTGTGTAGGAAAATCCCAGTTGGTCAGCAGCTTCTGAAACACTAACACCAACAACCATCCCATGTTCAAAGACACTTAAATCATCTTTCTGCTCAATTTTGATGTTCAATTTGGATAATAAACCTAAGATGTTTGTGCAATGTGATTGGCTGATTTGATATTTCCATTGATAAGTAGTTGAACAAGTGTACCTAATTAAGTCTTGATATACACAGCACTGGCTCTAGCTATTATCAGTAAACAAATGTTGGTCCAAACACACATTTGGCTTTAGCGCTAATTAGTCTTAGTTTTGCATTTAAATGCTACAAACACTGGCATTATGCAGTCATACATCTATGTATAATTTATAGTACACATAGTGTATTATTATTTCTTATAGCTTGAGACTTAACTTCAGTCTACTGTAAAGTGTTTTAATCAGTGTAGCTACGTCCTTTTTAATTACATAATTGCTTGTTCTTGTTGTGAAAATTTGAGCCTAAAGAAATTATCTTTACAGCTGTTTTCTTCTCTTGGTCACTCCCTGGGTGATTAAAATTGCTCTCAAATGACATATTTCACAAAAGAAACAGACACAACACCAGTTGTTATATTAATATATGTTTTATTCTTCTCTATTTTTTATTATCATTATGTTTTATTTTCATATTTGCAAATCTTACAGGTCCTTTGTGCATGGACCTTTCATCACGGCACACACATTGGCACAACAAGATTGGTCAGAAATAGATAAATTCTAATCACACTTTAATAGCACACAATTTCATGACTTTTGCAAGGACTCGGGAAAGACATACTATAACAATAACAAATTTGATCTTTTTTTTCTGTACTGAAATCATAATTTTAAAAGTAGGATGTGCCAAAAGAAAACATAATAGTAACATGGACATTCTTAAATTCTCAAATGAACAAAGCATAAATAAACAAAAAGGAAAATTAAAAACATGAGATCTAACCATAAGATGTACAGCAGTTGAATAGAGCTCTGATGAATGTGATGAGTTTTGCCATAAAAGTGCCTCTAAAGCACAACACTTCCCCTAACATGAAATAAAATAATCTCTGTCTTTAAATAAGAAACTGCTGACAATATAAAAATACATGGCATTGTACTGTAGTTCATTAAATAAACCAACAATTCATATATAAAATATTATATTGACGTGTATAAAAATATGCCTTACAACTTTTTGAAAAGGGTAACAGCCGTAAGCTTTTTGTCTGCCACTTCAGAACACACAGTCGACCACAAAAATCCAACATATGTACAAACAATCAACCAATAAGCAGTCAGAACGCTATTTTGACAAATAAAGTGAACAGAAGCTTCCAGTATCATATTAGTATGACTTTTTTTTTCTCTCTGACTTGACATATATATATAAGATACTGTGAGATTCAAGCAGTACTTGATGGAAATACTCAAAAAAAATAAATTAATAGAAAAGAAATATTCTGTCAATTATAAGTATGTTGATGTCAGTGTATCTTTGGAGAGAGGGAGAGAGGACGGTGAGGGAGACACTTTTTTTTCGAACGTTTGTGTCACATCACCTGCGTAACAGTATTTCAGCCCACTGAGATCAGAACAAACACAGGCAGTGTCAGCTATCCTAAAGTGAAAAGGGAAAATAAAAATCTACCAGAAAGCCAGGACAAGAGCCAGGGAATATAGAGATCATTCGGAGAGATACAGCTTGGATCACTGAGGCAGTTCACGGAGCAATAATGTGAGCATGCAGCGCGCCACCACACGACGCAGAGGACATTGCTGCAACTGTTGAACATTCAGGCAGATGTTACTGTTGCTACTGCTGGACTGTGAGAGTGTGTTTGTCTTGCTTATAGAGAGGACATTAACTGGTGTGTATTTTCCATAGGAAGTGGTTTATCCCTGCTCCCTCCTGTCCAGGCAGTGTCTAGCACAAGCTAAAGCCACCCCCTCTCCCCGTGCTCCTGCTCCTCCACCTCCTCCTCGCCCTCCTCCTTCTCCACCTCCTCCAGGCTGAGAGCAACCAGGCGGACTTGTCCCTCACTCGCCATCGCATGGTATGGTACCATCTTCGCTGGCACGTGAAGGCACGGGCGTGCCGAGCTCGTCTACGCACCAGCAGTGGCCACGCTGCATTCCCTTGGAGGAGCGGCACTGTGTGAAATTAAAGGAAAGAGAGGGAGATTTTTATAGGGAAAGAGCGCCGAGATAGAGGGTAGGAAAGGTGGTGAGGGAGGCAGAGAGAGAAAATGATATGTCATCATAGCGCAGTAGTGATTCTCTGAGCCCACAGCTGAGAGGCTCAGAGAGAGGTGTCAGTTATTCTCAGCCCCTGTGGTCACACACTAATCTGTGGATGCACTGAACAGAAAGCTGCAGTGGAGTGCAGCTCTGACACATGTACAGTAACACCAAGTCAGTGCAGCAACGAGACATTTTCCCATCACATAAGCTCAACAAAGTTCCACTGTCATGCCTCACGATAGCTCTACTGATAATGCTCTACCTGCTTTTTCCTGTAGAAGCCACGAGTGTCACAGTTGGGTATATAGATGTCGCGGTCAGACTGGAAGATTGTCAGCTCAAGACCCCTCAGGACGCTATTGAGCAGCTTGCGACAGGGTGCCTGAAAACAGCAACGCAGAGTGTGACTTCAAACACCGCCAGAGGCAAACAGAGAGAACCTGCCTTAATATGAAGAGTGGCAGTGGCAAGCTGCTATCCCCCCTCAGGTGATTGTGTTGGCAGAAATCCTCTTTGCAGAACACATGTCGATGTGAATCACTAAGGATTAGCTACGGTGATGCAGCATTCCAGCCAGAAGCAGAGAAAATGCACATTTCTATATATATAGATCAGATGTCACATATTGTATATCATTATATAACCATATTGTTATACAATGCTTTTGATTTTCAGGTCACTGAATGGTTTGAAGTGACTCTGCGTTTTTGTGTCACTTTGAGAAATTGAACTGTGCAATAGCCACCTAAATATGACCATTTAGGTGGCTATCGCATTCTACTTATAGCATCCATACTGGCTCAGACACTGCACAGCAAACCAGCTCACTAACTGAGAAATCTGTAGCGGCAGCGGCCGGCTCGAAACTTTCCTGATTCACATCATGCTCAATTAGTTCTGCCGCATAGCAGCACACACATCATGCACCATAATGCATGGCTTCAGAGCAGTGTGTGCGTGTGTGTGTGTGTGTACATGCCACTGCAACACCCCAAACGACAGAGGATCTATGGGAAGAACTGTGTAGATGCAGCTCAACATACAGCCATAACAGGGTTAGAAATGTCAGATTTTTAATGATTTAGGTGAAGATGGAGTAGCTTATCTCACAATAAGAGGATGAACTTACTTTTTCAATGTCACCACTGTGTGAAGGATGTGGACCTGAGAGGAAATGACACGCCGACATGAGAACATTGAAGCATGATACCGGTAAAACAGCACCCATTGTCAGATCATACACTATATACTTAAAATAATGCACTCACACTTTGTGATATAGCTTTGCTTCTTTTAGCGTAGTACATTAATGAACCTTCAGTAAGAGGACATGCATGTGTGCTGGCCATTTAATGAGAGACCTAATTTCTGTCAGTACGGCTCCTTTTCAGATAGTTAATCGCAGTATCTCAGTTTGAACAGTAGATGGAGATCACTGCAATAAAAAGCAGCTTGATCAGAATGTAGGTGACACTGTTACAGTTTTCACATTCATTCTAAATTCTCTACAGAGAAGCCGGCTTGTTGGACAGATCATTGTCATGCACCCTGTCACTGAAATGGATGGTAACAATAACACTTCATGGGTGCATATCTTCACTTACAGATCCCCCAAAATTGAAGAAAGCTCACACAAGGTGTAGTTTTCTCTTTGTTAATGTGATTGTGGTGATTTTCCACCATAAAAGGAACTGACATTTTCATCAACAGCGAAGCCAGAGGTGCTGCGGAACAGATGCCAGAGGTCTGCAAATTCATTAGTGGTGCACAAAATGCAACCAGGCTTAAATGCCACATACTAATTGTCCCTTCTTGTGCTGGTAAGTGACACAGCATCACATGCAATTTATAGCAATACTGGGGGAGGCACACTGTATATACACTAATGTGTGGCTGTCGCCATATATCCCCTTCAAATCAAGCCTATATGCAGTTGCCGTGCAAGCCCCTGTTTGCATCTGTAGGTGCGTGCCTATGTGATTTCATGCACGTGTGTGTGTAAATACAGTATCTTACCTGTGGGGTGGGGCCTCTCGGTGGGACTAGTCTTGCTGTACTTGGCGCAAATGCCCCTTCCCTGCAACAGAGCCTGGAGGGGGCTGTGCTCCCTTGGTGGGGGAACACAACGGAGCCCCTTGGCACAGGTCAGGGTGTACACACCACAGGGCTCTCCTTGGGCCAGCACTGACGTGCTGCCAGCAGCATTATGGTCCCTGGGGGGCCGACCTGCCCCCAGTGGATCCTTGCAGGAAGGGCAGACCTTGAAGGGACCCAAGCGGTTCGCCCCGGTCCATGATCCGCAGTGAGCAATGAGCAACAATACAACGGTTGTTAAGTTAGAAAGGATAGGCATTTTCTGTCCAGGTCTCAGGTTCTCCACACTGTCACTCTCTGTCAGTTAAATGTAGCTGATGCTATTTCTGGATGTATATTTCTCTCTCACTCTTACTCTCTTTCCCTTTCTCTCCTCTTTCCTCAGTCTTCCTCCCGCTTCTATACAGTAGCTCTCCTTGGTGCTTTGCCGGTCGAGAGTCCCCTGCAGTGCCAGATGAGACAAATGGAGATCGTGAGAGACACGGCAAAGCACCAGCTTTTAAAGATCTGAAAGGCGGTGATAGAGAGAGAGAGTGAGAGAGAGAGAGCACAGTTATGACACCTTCAGGGGCTGGGACTCAGAGAGAGAGAGGGAGAAAGAGAGAGAGAGAGGGAGGTGGCAGGGAGGGAGACAGAGCAAGTGGGGGGTGGATTATGTTCCTTTCAGAAATTATCAAAATCTCCCCACCCTTTCCTGGTATATACGAACACATTCATCTAGTCCTTCTTCTTCCACTTATGTTCAACATCACCCATGCATAAACAGTAGAAGTCACGTTCAGCCATTTGCACTTTTTCCAATGTCAGAGACCTTTCTGGAAGAACATTTGCCATGGTAACAAACACAAATGTATAGTATGAGCTTCCATCGGCGGCGCTGCCACTGCATTGTCATTCGCCACGACAAATGCACAGCTGTGTGTTCGCTCCTGCTCGAGTTCGGTTTGAGGTTATGACAGAATGTTTCCTGAGCAAACATGTAATCCTAAAACTGAGCTACACACCTGTAATACTCCGTCTTTCTGTCACACGTGTCAAAGTTCACAGAATGAGCTGGATTCAGAAGAAATACACCAAGAAATCCAGCGTGCTCATACACTGATGTAAGTTTACTCCACGCACCAACTGCGTGCATCAGCCTAATCACTGCCATGTCGGATATTGCATTACATCTAATCCAGTCTTTCATAAGCTGTTAAACCTCTAGATTATATTTCAGTAGCTATCAGATATTAAATGGCAGTTGGAGCTTTTGCTTGCCAGGTGTTTGACTTGGAAGAGTAATCATCTGGATAATTAGAGGGAGGAGGAGAGGGACAAATGCACAAGACCAAACTGAATTATGCTCCACTCAGTGAGGATTTTCTTCAGCTACTGATTCCTCTGCGCTTCTTCTCAATGTACAACACTTGACCGTGGCATAATAAAATGGACACCTCAGCCCAGTTATGTTAAATATTCTCATGTGATTCAGATTATTCAGTGTATCTAAATGATGTTTTTACAGCGCACAAAACTGTAAAAGGCACAAGTCTTGTTTTCTTACAGGCATATGCAAAAAGTAACTTTGCAACTACTGCAGTTGAGAGAGTGAAGTGGTTAGATCAGACCTCTCATTCTTAGTCAAAGCTGCACTTTTGTGTATAGTCATTTAGTTAGAAAAAGCATTTATGTTTTGGGAGCAGTTCTTTCTGTTTTGTTTTTTTTTGCCACTCTTGTCACTTATGCCCAACTATCCCTGCAACATATCACAGGATTACAACATCACTGGTAGAGGTTGGCCTAATATTGATTGAGTCTGCCAAAACAGCTCTTATCCATCAGGGCATGGACACGGGAACTCTCTGGATGTCCATTCAGCTGATCCTTTGGGTGCTGTGAGTTACAGGGGTGGGACCTCTGTGGTTTTGGCTTGTTCTGGCACATCATTGGGATGTTTGATCAGACTGGGGGAGGCCAAAACTCAACACCTTAGGCCCTTTATTGTGTTCCTTTCAGGTTTTGTAGTCTGGTAGGAGCTTTGTCCTGCTGGGGGAGTCTGCAGCCGTCAGGGAGTGCTGTTTCTCAAACAGTGCTTATGCGTGATAATAATCAAGGTTATAACTTTACCTTGCCTTTCACTGGTCCGCATACAGATGTAAAAGCAAACAAACAGGGCATAAATATTTATATTAAGCCAACAACGCTGAGTGGTAATGACATTTCTCACTAGCTTTTTTTTTTTAATACAGTGCCTGACCTTAAGACATTTAGTTGTTAAAACGTGTGCCTGGCTCCCGCAGTAGCAGCTCAGACTCTGCAGAGCATACAGACATACCCACTGGCCTGTACTGGCTGGAATTCAGGGCTACATGAGGCCAATTTCGGCCTTGCCATCAGCCGCCTGCTGTTCTGATTAATCTTGGCAAGAAGGGCAGAAATCACCTGCCATCTTGTGTTCCCATCAGCTTGCAAGCCGCAGCACTTCTAGTCCTTTTCCACATATTAGGAGAATGTTCCAAGACACTTGCCAGACCGACGGGGGCTCTGTTTTCCACAGTGCCCTGGATTATTCATTTTTCCTCCTTCGGGCAGGCTAAATACAATTTCTTCCTTCTCTTGATTCCTCCATAAAAGTTCAGATCTGTCCCAACTGGCTCAGAAAGTTTCTCTCTCTGCTGCCACTTCTTCTTCTACACAAACCCTGTGGTGGGGACTGGGTCAAATCCCCTCTGGACCCCTACTGAGGTAGCCAACTGCCTAATTCATATTTATAGTAATGTTTCAGTTTGGGATAATGAAACAGAACCTGTGAACAGAAGGCGAGGTTTACAGAGTGGAAAGTGTGTGGTGAGGGATTCATGAACATAATGAATGGTGCCAAATACATGGCTGATATATACATCGCAGAAGCGGGATTGGCCAAGTGGCTTCTCACCACTTCTCAAACCTCGCTGCAATTGGCCCGTTCAGCGGAATGGGGCGTGACGTCACTGGGAAGCGCCGTTCCCAAAGTTTACACAAGTGTGCCGCTGATGGATGGATAGCTGATGGACGAAAGTGAGTTTCTGCCTCATTTACTGCCTAGATAGCAGGTTAGCGAGTGAGTTATCGGAAATGACGGCTACACTGACGCAAAACTCGGCTCTCCGGCTTTAGGGAACAGTCTCTCGTTGTTCTCTTTGCTTTGCGCTGAAGCATAAAGAGGCTATCGCATTAGCCGCTAATGACGCTAACCTGCGTTTAGCTCCCTGGCCAAATTCAACCGCTTTCTCCCCCTCTTCGTCTGGTGAGCTGATGTTTGTAATTTTGGAGGCTCGTTTAATCATCCCTTAACTGTAACCTTCAGCTAACAATACACAAGTTACCTGTTTGACCATCACCTGAACTTAAAACTAGCATCTTCGTTAGCACGGCAGCTGGATGACAGATGTAAACATCGGCACGCCCCCTTCTTGCGACTATGACGGCGAAAGCTTTACGTTTGTATTTCTAGTGTACCGTTTCTCTTATGCCTTGGGGTCATTGGAAGCAAGAATTTTATAGAATTTAAAACTTTAATAAATGTCAATAACTATCATAACTATGATTTATTCTGGCTAGCTTCAGTGTGTGTGCCACCTGTTTCTTCGTGCTGATACATGTTTAATAGTTCATAAAATGGTTATAGAAAGTAGGTGACGATTAAGACTGAGATTTATTTAGGAACTCATCTGTATGATTGACTGGCGGTTTATACATGTTATTAAGTGTATACAGTTCTCTGAAAAAGCAGAAAGGCTATTTAAACCTACCTGGCCCTGTGTGAAAAATAAATTCCCCCTCGTTAAATCACGAATGAACTGCAATTAATCACATTCATTTTCAACTGAAGTTCACTATATTTGCCATATTACTGATTGCTGCCAGACTTTTTGTCTCAAGAATTCTGTTAAATAGAATCTGTCTGATGAAGTGAAACAGGATAAAAGCAACACATCATGCCACAATCGAAAGAAAGAACAGATGAGAAACAAAGTCATGGAAAGGATTAGAGAGGCATTCTTGAGGGTTTGGGACTGCAGTGAACCACGGTGAGAGCCATTATCTGCAAATAGAGAAAATTTGGAGCAGTAGTGCTCTTTCCCAGGAGTGTCTGGCCTTCCAAAATTACTCCAAGAGCGCATCTACGACTCATGCAGGAGATCACAAAAGAACACAGAACAACATCTACAGAACTGAAGGCCTCAGTTAAGATTCAGTGTTCATGATTCAAAAATAAGAAAGAGACTGCATGTCATCTATGGGAGTGTACCAAGGTGAAAACTACTCTTAACCAAAAAGAACATAAAGGCTTGCCTTACATTTGCCAACAACATCTTGATGATTCCAAAGACTTTGGGAGAAAAAAGTCTGGGAACTGATGACAGAAAAGTTTGCGTCTTGTTACATTTGGCGTAAAACTAACACAGCATTTCATAAGAAGAGCGACAGCTTTTGGTCTGAAGTTGCTTTGTTGCTTCAGCGTGACTTGCTGTAACTGATGGAAACATGAATACTGCTCTCTACCAGAAATTCCTGAAGGTGAATGTCTGGCTGTTAGTTCATACCCCAAAGGTCAAAGTATGTCTTTGTGCCCCCTTCTCCCTGTTAATGCCCTATCGGCCCCCCTGGCTAAACTTTGCTAGATCCGCCCCTGCACAGTTACCAGCTGTCAGCTATGTAGAAAAGGATCCTGGTCTAGAAAGTAATATTAAATAAATTCTAACAAAAGATTATCAAGCTTAAACGTGCTGCTGTTGTTCAGCCGCTGGTTTCCTCTTTCTGGCGCGAAGTGGGCGATAAACAAAGAAGAGAGACGGACTTGCGACAGAAAAGCCAATCAGCTGATCATTGATCAGTTTCACGTTTTAAGTAGCAGCAGGAGAGGGAGGAAGAGAGAAGAGGCAGTCGCTCCATATATCGGTCGTTAAGCTTAACGTGGGAATGCTTTACAAACATTCAGAGATTAACTTACACACTTGCTTTACTTCTCTCTGGGATCACTTCCTCGGAGATAAAATGCTGGTTTGGTAGCGAGGCTACAAATACACACAGCCGCTCTATCACGTGACACATACTGCTCCGACGTGCTACGGTTATGAACCGAGTTACGCCGTGTCGCAAGTTTTGTGAGGTGCTTTTTTGATATTTAATGGATCGGATTACATTTTTTATTTCTCTCCGATATCTGATCCAGGAATTTACGTCAGTATCGGACCGATACGTAATATCGGATCGGTCCATCTCTATTAACTACTAAATTGTTGGACAGACCCCTCAGAATCCTCTCCCAGAGTTCTGGGAGCCTCTGGAAGAGGATTTATATAATTTGAGAGGTCTGTCTGACTTCCTCGACTTCTCTTAGACTGTTTCTCAGCTATTTTCTTTCCAGTTACTCCAAGGAATAAATAAGATAAACAGTCAAACTGTTGCATTCGTCAGTGTGAGAAGGGGCTTAACTGAAAATGGGAGGCTAGAGTTGATCAAATAAGCCTTCAAGCTGATGTCTGTTAGCTCTGTAGTGTAGTGGTTTACATATTTGCCTAACCAGCGAAAGATCCCTGGTTCAATCCTGGGAGGAGACAGGGCAGGGCAGGGATAGCTCAGTAGGTAAAGTGGTCGCCCCATGATCGGAAGGTCGGCGGTTCGAATCCACTTAACGGCTACCCTGAGGTACCCCTGAGCAAGGTACCGTCCCTACACACTGCTCCCCGGGCGCCTGCTTAGTGGGCTGCCCACTGCTTCACTGAGTGAATGGGTCAAATGCAGAGAAAAACAAGTAATTTCCCCATGGGGATCAATAAAGTATCCATTATTATTATTATTATTATTATTAGAGCAGGGCGATATGGCCAAAAATATTTATCACGATATATATTTGAAAATTTGCGATAACGATATAACTGACGATATAATTGATGCGAGACAAAATACAACTCCACAACATTACTAGCGCAAAAAGACAACCTATCATTTATTTTCACTTAAACAAGAAGCTGGTTTTTATGTACATTAAAGCTTTATAAAAATGTAACAGTGCAAATGCAAATTCCTTGCTGAAAGTTTAACCAAAAGGCATTTCCAGTAGAAATGGGCTGACATATCCTGAGCATAACCATGTATAATATCCACTGAAGTTAAAAAGAGGTGCTTTGCAACATTAAACTGCAGTGTGCAGTACGTATTTTTCGGACCATAAGGTGCACGGGATTATAAGGCACATTAAGCGAAACAAAGCAGTCAGATAAATCAAACTTTATTAAACTCATTCTTCTTGCTTCCTCCACTTCTGTACCATTGATTCATTAATGTTGAATTCTCTGGCAGCTGCTCTATTCCCATGTTGTTGCAGTATATTAATGACTAACCTCGTATTGTGGATGGATTATCTCAGTTGTTCTCCTGACTGAAGATTGGTCCTTTTACAGCATCCTGCCATGCGATTGCATTTGTCTCTAACCATGAGGAACCTTAACGTTAACTTTTATAAGTGGAAAAGTGTTAGTGTTTGTCCTCCAGCTTCACTGTTTATGTTATGCTAACATAGCTGTGTCGCTAGCGATCATAATTATATACCAGCTAGCCCAACTTCAGTAACCCTACAAACGTCACTGCTGTTTAGTTTCCTGTCTTCATTTATGTTGGAAGTGATAGCAGAGCTGTACGTTTGATTTTTTTCAGAAATCTCTCAGTCAGAACATGCAATATCATGCTTAGGTAACTAGCGAAACTAGCGAGCTAACTTCCGCTAGCTTCCTGCTAGCTTCTAACTCCGTTAAATGTAATACATTTTGTTTTCATGGATGCCTGGAAGTTAAACTTTATAGTTACACCTGGTAAAGCAGCAATGCTGATCGTTTTATTAAAGATGAAAGAATTTAGACAGTTTTTAACTCTTAGTGATGCTGCAGTGTTCGTTTGACCTGAAGATTACGGAGTTTAGGACCCAGATTACTCCCAGATTTAAGGGCATCTTAGTCCGACGGCCGCTTGCATGTTCTGCAAAAAAATGTGCTTTGTCGTGTATCTGACTGACAAACACCAAACCAGTTCCACATCACTGAAGTTGCACCATTTTTACAAACCAATTCTGGTTCATCTGTTTCACTCAACAATCGGCCATGTGCGTATGAAAACAAAGGCACTGCGCATGCGCGTTTTACTCATATTCTATCGCGATATTTCATTTTCCTATCGTAGCCTAACATTATACCGGTATTACCGTGAACGGTATAATATGGCCCAGCCCTAGTAGCAACTAAGGCTACGTTCACACTGCAGGCGAAAGCGCATCAAATCCAATTTTTTTGACCCTATGCGACCCATATCCGATCATGGTATGAAAGTGTGAACGGCACAAATCCGATATTTTCAAATCCGATCTGGGTCACTTTCGTATGTGGTACTGAATCCGATACATATCCGATGTTTCAGAAAGTGACTGCTGTTTGAACGGTCATGTCGCATTAAATCCGTCTTTTCGTCACTGACACAAGACAGACGCCAATTATCAGCGCCAGAGAAGACATCGTGAACGCTTCCTGGCCATCCGGTGAAACTGCTGGGAAGACAACGTTGGAGAAACGTTAACATTTTATTTGTACTGCATAACCTGCAGGTTCTGACAGAAATCTGCAACTATCCTTTGAAGCACCGCTCCTCTAAAACAGCAATAAGGATCATTATTAGGTTATCTACATTATTATGTAAATAACAAAATAACTTAAAGCAAAAATCGGGAAACATGAAGTCCGAAGTCTTTATATTAAGGCCATCAGTCAAACAACAACAGTTTGTTCTGGGTCTAAACAGAGCGCGTTGTGTATGACGTCTTCTTTTGCGCATGCGGGCCGCTTTGAGGGTTCACACTAGAGAGCGTTTGCTGTCGCATTTTATTTGTAGTGTGAACGAGCAGACAAAAAAATTGGATTTGATCAAAAAATCGGAATTGAGCATTAAGACCTGCAGTGTGAACGTAGCCTATTGAGCAGTGCTTAGGTCAAGTGCAGAAGGGTGAGACATAAATCGTCCTCACTCTTAGATTTGTTTGACCAGGCACATGTAAACATCACTCCAGGTTGTGGCTATGAAGAACAAAGAGTTTGGAATAATTTGTGGAGAACATAAAGAATTACATGTCTCAGAATGAAGTCAATTCATCATTAACCGGAAACCGGACATGCCCCCCCCCCCCCCAAAAAAAAAAAAGAAAAGAAGAGAGATTAGACAACAGATTGGCCTGTGTGATTTGATAGTAAAGATTACAGAGCCTGCTGTACATGATCATAAAGTGCTTATTTTGTTTTAACAGTTCCATTTTCTTTACTCAGATGGATGACATCAACGTACTACACCACAGATGCCTCCTGAATCTGAGGCGTCGTGTCAGAGACATCGGTGATGGTCGACCAGCACAGGAGCGATATATGAGGCTGCAGAAGGATGGAGACACACTCAGGTCAGCCTGTTCTTAAATGCCACTGTTTGGGGATTCACTTGAAGAGATCATTTGGCTTTGTTGAACAGGGTGAAGAGAGGACTGTTTTGTTTTGTATTGCTTAGACCTTTGGAGCCTCTTGTAATTACTGATGCACATTAGGAACAGTTATCAGTGCCATGATAAATATTTTCATTTCCAGTAACAGTCAGTTTGGCAATTTATTTTTTTGTCAGTTTATTTATGTAGAACATAATCCTGGGAAAGGTTCCATCTCCCGTGTGACTCTAAGATGGATAAGTAGGGAAGAATATGGGCCAGTACAACCATCATCAAAGCAACACTGGTGATGGTAGAAATTTCTTGACATGAAGGTTTAACAGGCTTGGAAGTTCACACACTAAAGATGTACAGGAGGTTTTCTGGTTGAAATCTCTAAACACAGGGTTTTTCTATACAAAATAAAGTCACCAGACACTTCAGTAGATACAGAGGCCACTACTGCCACGAGCTCACCAAAATTGGACAGTTGAAGATTGGAAAAAACGTTGCCTGGTCTGATGAGTCTCCATTTCTGCTGAAGCATTTGGATAATAGGATCAGAATTTTGGGTAAGCAACAAGGAAAGCATGGATCCATCCTGCCTTGTATTAACAGTTGAGGCTGGTGGTGGTGCTGTAATGGTGTGGAGGATATTTTCCTGGCACACTTTTTTCCCCCTTAGCACTAATTGAGCATAATTTCAAAGTCACAGCCTATCTGAGTATTGTTGCTCACCATGTACATCCCTTTCTGACCACTGCGTACCCATCTATCATCTTATGGCGGCTTCCAGCAGGATAATGCACCATGTCTGGAAGCTCACTCCTTGCCTTAACTACTGTATATGTGGCCCCATTGTGCTTATGTGTGCTATTTGAGCCAGGAATAGCGACATGTCTAATTTATTTGCATAGCTTAACATTTTTGTTCTCAACAAATTCTTCTTATTTCCAAAGAGAATTGATTTGAGTCTGCACAAATGTATAGCTGTCTGCAGAGACATTTCATCATGGATATATTTATTTATTAATTTTCAAAATTGAATGGCAAAGGAAATAAAGCAGCAGTGATCTGCTCCCCCGATCAAACACGCAGCAGACAACAGTCTCAAAAGAAAGTCCACAAAGGGCAGAAACAATTGCAATCATTACACGTGTGTGGTTTATTTGAATTATATAAATCTGCTTTTGTTATTATTAGCATTTTAATGTCCATCTTATTTCTCACATCTGTTGCTGTGTCGGTGTGTGCCTATTGATCAAAATCAAGAGGACTTTGTGTGAGATGAGATGTATTCTTTCTGACTGTGCATACAGCAATTACTAGAAATCACCCATTGTTAACCTGTAATTTCTCCTCTTTAGTTACCAAGGGAACTCTGAAGAAGTGGGATGCTATGTGGCTGGCCGGCCTTTATCAAAGGGAAATTGCTACTTTGAGGTAAGGCACATCGATAGTGATGCTGCATGTCAGCATTGTTTTATTGTATTCCAAGTACCAGGATTTATTTGTTCTCTTGCTTCCTCTTTGTAATGTTTAAGTCCAGCAGAAGTGGATGAACAATATGAAATCAGTGGATCGTTATTCATTATATGATAGCCCACATACCACCATCCTTGGTTGTGCCCGCGATTGCTTTTCCATCCAGCCATTTTATCCCCTGGAATCCAGTTGCTGACAATTTTCTCAACTTCATATTAAATTCTCGGTGCCCCCCTACAGCCTCAGTTCACCAGTGCAAAACCACTACCTCAAAAATGTCCCAGCTGCTTTGGAATGAGGGATGGGGTGTCGGTTAGGTGGTTATCTGTAAGCGCAGAGATTAGTCTACCACACCAGTGTTTTTCAGCAGACAGGAAGGCATTCAGACTAGCAGCAGGAGAGGTTATTATACATTTATATAGCAAAGCTGATGCGTCAGTTCCTTCTGATAGTTGTTATCCTTACGGACACGGGCGGAGCCAAGGGGTAGCCTGGGGTGGACACAGTCACCACAGATTATAGTCTGAACATCCTTCTCACTACCGCACACAGCACTGTTGTAGCCAGTTAGGCAGTGTCCAATGTTTTCCCCTACCAACCCACAAAAAGCAAATTTTCATCACTACATATATATACTGGGAATCTTAATCTTTAATAATAAAACATATTTTATTAGTAGATTAGATTTAACATTAATACTCACACGTATCTATACTCCTAAATCCAGCATCCACATGGGTAAGTTAGACAAAAAAAAATCACCCTTGAGGGACTGTAGTTCTTCAGGGAACTACTGAGCTGGTAGTCACCTTGAGGCCGTTCCAAGAATTTGCTGGTCTGAAGTTACTGGTCCTGTTTGAATACATGTGGTAACCAGAGACCATGAAATGTCAAAGAATCTCAATGGCCTGTAGTGAGGTGAAAAAACTGGATTTACAAGCCCCGAGTGAACCTTAAAATCAGCTTTTAGATGAGGCATTGATGCAGCGACCGATTCACTAGTAGGATACCGATGATTGGCATGTGAGGGGGGTGGTACATATGTTACAGGGTTACTGACGCAATGGGGAGCCTGGAATGTCCACTAGCAACCAAACATCAGCCACAAAGCGATGCATTACGAGCAAATCGTTTTGAACGGGGCTTGATATCTACTGAACCAGTCTCTTTCTGCTGGGCTGCAAATATACTAAGACAGGACCCTCCAGCAATACCATACTTCTTCAAATGATTCACTTCTTCTAGTTTTCTTTTCACATCTTTTCTTCTTGACATGAGAAGCATCATTTCAGATATATGTTAAAATATTCCTCTACTGAGACTCTATGCAGGCTGGCAGCATGCGTTGACATTATTTCTTATAGCTGTGAGGTGTCCCTGATATGTGCCAGAGTTGACATTTCTCTTAAATCTGATGTCAAACTCACATATGACCTCTCTTCTCTCCCCTGCAAGGAAAATCTTCACAATAATAATGTTTATACTGAAACAAGAATCACATTTGGAGGATGGATTTCTTTGACATTTAGTGGATTTTACGTTGGTCATTACCCAGAGGTTTGCGCTACATTATTCTCCACTCTGTGACGCACATGCTGTCAGTTCCCAGGATATCTCAAAATTCGGAAGAATTTATTCTGATAAAGGTCGGGGTTCTGTGCGCGTCTGCGTCACCGCTATCCTCGTGTTTCCCCATCTTTCAGCTTTCACAAAGAATCCATTTCAGCTCCGTTGTCAGTACCGCTGCTCGCTCTCCACTTCTCCTCCTCATCGCTTCTTTCAGCCCAGACTGAACATCTGCAACATTCCACTTGTTTTAATAGATTTATTTGAAAAAG
The DNA here is from genome assembly GCF_057382185.1 of Mchenga conophoros. Classification (NCBI taxonomy): domain Eukaryota; kingdom Metazoa; phylum Chordata; class Actinopteri; order Cichliformes; family Cichlidae; genus Mchenga; species Mchenga conophoros. Next base: position 29,688,280 of record NC_140545.1, on the reverse strand, counting down.
TCAAAACTATCATAACTTAGTTGTCACACATGTTTTTGTAACTTTTATTTATATCATACAGACACAAATGATATTTCAACAGCACAGAAGTGGTATTGTGCCTCGGCCAAGAATGTACTTTTTTACAAACCAGTGATCTACACTATAATCTCTCAAATGCCAGATTGGAAAGGAATCAGACCAGAAATCTTTAGTAAGGGAAACCCAAGAAGTTTGGTTTCACATGTTGATATACTTAGAGAGACAGGTGGGATGAAGGAAACCTAGAGAGGTGAGAAATAACTTGGAGTGTTCGCCAATAACATAACGGAGCTGATACAGATTTAAACCGGATGGGGCCATTTTCCTGTACAGGATTAGGATTGCATAACCTCTGACTAGTGCTGGGCAATATCAGCAAATCGTTGTAGTCATATGAAAAGAAACTTTTATTAATGATTTTTTTTTACAAGACTGCATCGAGTTCTGTGAAAAACTAAGTATACCTTTACTGTTTCAACACCAGTTGGAAAAAAGCAGGTTTTTTTGCATTTTGCAGGTTTGAACATTCAGGTGTGTGTTAAACAAAACCACAGTCTTCCCAGGATTAAAAGTCCCAGCAAATTCTCTCCAACAGCAGACTGTGCAAAAACCCCAAAAGCTGATTCTGCTGACCCCAGTTAGCGTGTTATCCCTTTATACCCAAATACAAATGTATTCTAATGTTCCAGATTCCTGAACAAAAACAGAATGTATCAGTTATCAGTTATATCAGTTTTTTAAAAACTATACATAACCATTTAAGATTTGTACATTTATATTTTCATCAGTTTTTCCTCCTCCTGTTATCTCTTCCCTCATCTTCACCTATCCTCTTCCTCTTTTATCACAAGCCTCATCTTCTGAGCTCAAGGCAGGGATCTAATGCAAAAAACTGCACATAAATATGCTTATGTAATTACTAATACCATCAGCAGAACAGACATGCAACTCTCTCGTCTCTGGATAGCTGCTACATAGAATATATATAAGCTATATAACAGACATAGCTGTTGTTGTTATAGCTGGCTAACATTATGCTAGCTAATGTTAGGCTCGAGTGTTTAAACATCACACTGTTTTGATAAACAGCTTCATTACATTCTCATTTCGAAATAGAGCTTATTTGCTATGCTTGAGCCTGACAATGTTAGATCTAAAGAATTCAAAGAAAGCTTCAGTAACACCAGTTAACAGTGGCTAACATTGGCAAAAACACAAAAATGTTTACCGAGAGAAAAGTTCAGGTAAAGTAGCATTTGTTACTGATGAATGCCAGCCAGAGCATTTGAGGTGAATTGGGTGTAAAACAAACAAACAAACAAACAAACAAACAATAAAATATTGCAATTAACCTGTAATTTTTGTGAAGTGTTGATATTCAGAAGTGTTGAGGTATAGTGTGTACAGAAGTGTTTTGTACACAAACAGTAACAGTAGAAAATGTCAACGGCCATTGTGGGGGAAACGAAAAGCAGCTGGCTATGGCTGTTATGGTGTAAACAACGTTAAGTGTTGAAGCTTGTGACTGAAAAAGACTGAACAAGTATGGTTTGTTTGGAAAGATTGCAAGGAGAAAGCCTCTTCTATCTAAAAAGGTCATGGCAGCATGGTTTACATTTGCAAAGTTGGGTCATGATTGGGTGATGGGTGATGTGGGGTGAATGTGATAAACTGAAAAATGAAGAGCCAAGCTTTTGCAATGGCTCCAAGTCCAGACCTCAACACGATTGAAATGCTGTGGTGGGACCTTAAGATAGCTCTGCATAAATGGATGCCCACAAACCTCAATGAACTGAAGTGACATTTTAAAGAAGTGTAGGACAAAATTCCTTAACTGATAAAGTCATACAGGAAACAATTACTTCAAGCTAGTTATTCTTGCTAAATCCCCGGTTCGAGACACAAACGTAGCTGGTCCCTAGTGCCAGTCCCAAGGCTGGCTAAATGGGAGGGTTGCGTCAGAAAGGGCATCCGGTGTAAAATCTGTGCCAAATCAAACATGTGGTCCATCCACGGTGCTGACCCCTTGGGAAAATAGGGAGCATATGAAAGTACCTTTGTATTTTTTGAGAGTATATGGAATATAATATCCCAATGCAACACAGCAAGTTACTTGTATATCAGAATCAGAATCAGAATACTTTATTGATCCCTGGGGGAAATTATTTTTTGGAGGACAGCGTGCAAACACCATCTCCATTGGTTTCATACTAACAGTTCTTTGCTCTGCATAGCCAACTACCTCTGCCAGCAGACACTGCAGACCACCAAGAGACGTGGTGGCACTGAATTAATTTAATGTGATTGTAAATGACCTGGATACAGTTAGTTCAGGCTGTGGATTTCATATCTGAATATTATACCCTTACCCTTGCTTCTGGCATTAGACACTGACTTTTATCGATGTTTTAGGCATTATTGGCACTGTGGCTTAAATGAACTGTAACTGATGCCACTGTAGTGTGTTTTCAATATAATGTGTGTGTCTTTGTGTAGGTGACCATAGTGGACACAGGAGTGAGAGGGACCATTGCTGTGGGCCTGGTGCCTAAGTTCTACAGGCTGGACCACCAGCCGGGCTGGCTGCCATACTCTGTAGCTTATCACGCTGACAACGGCAAGTAAGTCAAACTGGAGTTGCCTATACGCTACAGGGCAGTGGTGGTTTCTTGCATGGTTTGGCTGCTGCATTTATATATTGGTTCGGTAGTGTTAACTTGCTCATTTCCTCATTTCTTGGTTTGTTGATATTTTGTTTTGTGTGACTATTTTAATAGTAGCAAAAAGGAAATTTAACAGAAGTAGTTTAAGGTTACTTTTTCAGAGTATTTTTTTCTTTTTGTTTGATGAACAAGTAAATAACCAGTTCATCAACAGTTAAATATTTTACCTTCCAGTTTTGCTTGCTTCATCCTCTGAATACTGTGTGTTGGATTTATACACGTGACTTACTTTTCAAAGCAATACATTCTGCCTCAGGAACTGATTCATATGTCAGCATCTAATTTCACTTGATGATACCAAATTTCAGCACCAGACAGATGTGTGGCCAATTATCAAGCCAAAGTGAGCTGTAATTATGCGCTTCAAAGTAATTGTGTTTACATATTTTTAATTTCCTTTCATGTTAAGTGAGATAATGGAACGTTTCGTCTTGTCTGGCTGCGTTTACTGAATATTTGAAATAATTTTTGCATTCTTTTACTTGTTTTGTGGTAGAGTGCGACAGCTGTGGCAACACAAGGTTTACGTAGTGAAAGCTGTACAAGATTACAAAGTATGCGGTTGTAGTTCAAAGAAGCTTGGACTTTTCTTAAAAGGATTTTTATCTCCTCTTTCCATTTAGGTTGTATAATGGCACAGGGATAGGGAAGCAGTTTGGCCCGAAATGTGCTCGTGGTGACCGCATGGGCTGTGGAATACACTCAGAAAATATAGAAGCAGGTATCACAACAGTCTTTTTCACCAAAAACGGGAAAGAGGTAGGTATTTTTGTTTTAATAATAACACGCTCATTTCAAATGGGCATGCAGGGTTGTTTATTCAGGATTTTTACATCCGCTTTCTCTCCAGGTGGGTTCAGTAGAGGTTCCTGTGTCGGCAGAGGGGCTGTTCCCCGCTGTGGGGATGCACTCTATGGGGGAGGAGGTGAAGGTCGACCTCCAAGCTGAGTGGTTCCTGGAGGAGGATGATAGTATGATGATGGTTGACAGCCACGAGGACGACTGGGGACGACTTTATGACGTCAGGGTGAGCGGCACGGTAAGAGCAGGTTATTTTTTTCCTTCTTTGCTTGATTAAAAGGGATGTTTGGAAACATTGGAAGTTCAGTGCTTTTGGTTATATATTAGTGGAAAAAGGTTATCGTAGGTGTTAATTAATTTGCTTGGGCTGCCTCCTAAACATTACTGATCAGTCACTCAAGCCACATCGAGAAGGTGAAGGAACTCGTGTGCTGCTTCTCCGACTCTCTCAGCTCTGATGTTTAATGTTAGTGAAGATTTTGTAAAACCTCTTTTTTTTTTTACTTAATTTCTGTGTAATTTTTGTTGTTATATCACAGTTGAAGAGCAAAGCCATTAATTATGGGATGAACAGTGTCAGAAGAGTCCATTATGGGATGGCTGCCCTGCATTTTTTTTGTGTTTGTGAGACGTAGTGAAGAAGAAATGTTAACCACCAGACCTAAAATCAATTAGTTGAAAATATTTAGTAAAATATTTGTTCAGTTCAGTGGTTCTTTAATTTTATAAGGACGATAATTATGAAATCCCCTTTATAATCCTTTATAATAATAGGATAGCTTATGTTAAAGCATATGTTAAATGCATTTGTCCTATTACCTCAGAAGACTTCAGTGTGCCTGTGGTGTCACGTTTTTTCGGTTGTGTTTTGACCCTCAAATGACAGGAGGAGTAGAGCATATAGGTCAGCATGTGACTTAAAATCATGAAACTTTACCTGATTCTCTGTGCTGTGGATGCCTGCAATGTGGCTTGATGCAGATTCTATTGACAGAAAATAGACCTGGAACTTTTTATGTTGATACAAAGGGATGTTTCTTTGTATCAACATCTTTCTTGGATGTTTCTTCAAATTAAGAGCAACTTACAACCAAATCACAGAGACACCAAGTTTGTGTTAGTAGTCCCAGGTTTGGTGCCTGTCCAACTCTGGCTATTGTTAGCTTACCTGTCTTTTGAATGGGACAGATTATAGTGTGGCTTTTCTGCAGCTTGCTCTTCTGTGCAGTTGTTGACATTCCACCATGTTTGTTCTGTACTCTTACAAGATCCTTCAACTGCCTGTTCTTTACCAAATCCCTCTTTGTTGACAGCTGTGCTTAATGCTCTCTAAAGTTCGGGGAAAGCTCCAGACACAACCACTTCAGTTTGAATTATTTTGTCTCAGCCATTGTATCATCTTGCCGTGACGGGATTTGGGTCACCTTTGGAGGGGTTTTGCAGATTGCTTCATGACATCCGCTCAGGAATTTTCCTTTGAGTCCTGCACACATCACTTTCATTAACAAGATAAACAGCCGACTTACAGTAAAGGAGTCGTGTCTGCTGTGCTTTCTCTGCCTTTCTGCTGTATCAGAGTCTGGGGTGATGCAACAGTTTGCCATTTGTACCCTCAGAGCTTAAGCATGCAAGCAGGGCCGTATACCAACTTTTTATCTGCACATGAATCTGAACAGGATCTACCAAACTTCCATTAGGTTGCTGGATGTGGCAGAACGCTTTCCACATGGTAATCATTTAACTGCCATCATAATAAGCAGACATAATAGTACTGTGTTAGCGGTCTAACGAAATAAAAAAAACAAAACCCACTCATACAACACTCACAAAACATTTGGTGTTCACATTTTCACTCAGGTTTACAGTCACAAAAAAAAAAAAAAAATTAAGGCTGCTTAAAGTTCAGACTTCTTTTTAATTCTTGGATTCAACCACCCCAGCTTTGAATGACTTACCGTTTAAAAGTAGCCCTTATTTATCTTACACACGGCTACTCAATTCATCCACCATCTGAAACAAGCCATCTATTGCTGCCTGAAGTTGATCTATTATGCTAATTTTTAGCTCTGTGTTTTTATTCTAGCTTTGCATCATTTATTATTCCAAAGTCCTACTTTATCTTACCCTGGGCCTCGCTGCAGATCGGCCAGTTATTCGCTGTCTGATATAATCAGTTTTAGGTTTTATGCCTTTTAGACGTTAAAGCTTAAAAAACAAAACAAAAACGTGAGGGCTATTCTAAAACTTTGATGTTTTATGATGTTTTTTTTTTTATTACTGACATCAGCCTGTTATGGCGTCACACTGTGACATCATAGGGCGAGGTATTGAAAAATTAAAAAGGGGGTTTACAGCTCTCTCCATGGATTACTCGATATGGTTTCTTTACATTTTTTTCAAGGTCAACTTTGACCTCGGGCGCTAACAGTGAAGGTGAAGGTCAAATGCTTAGCCAACCTACATACTCATGTCCCCCGAGGCCTAGTATATTGTTTGAAGGTAATCCATAAAAAATTGCAGGTAATGATATTTGGTTAACAATAATATTTGACATGACTGATTTTCACAAGATTAAATCATATATATAACGATATATATCGGATGACGATATAAAAACATCTATCGTTTCCTATCACGCTATCGTTTGTTTCGTGGTGTTGCAAAATAAACTGTTTACAGCAATATTTTTTCATAATTTTGATGGTCACTGTAGTGGCTATATTAATTTCTTAAAGTTCTCTCTTTCTCTTATATTTAATATAACCACACTACGGACGGACAAGCGCCTGTTTTTACGTGTTGTCGTTAGCAAAAATGATGGTAAAACCATTGCCTGTCTCCGCTGTCCGCTTGTTTATTTTCCACGTAAACATTTCACAATAAAGCTCTTATTTTGAAAAGATCATGTTGAGGCTTTTCAAAATAAACTAAAATCATGTGAATGAGTATGCCGAGTGTTTGCGAATGAGAAGCAAAAAAGAGCTGTCAGGTGCTAAAAAATAAATGAACAGCCTTTTCCCCACAGCATGCCGTGTAATAAATACAAAGAAAACGGCGGCTGTTACAACTTATGTCTAAAAATGTATAGTTAAACGACGCCCAGCTGGAAACACTAAACGCAAGTCGAGCTGCCCGAGATTCACAGAATTTACAGAAAAATGTTAAACTTTTGTGATTTATATTGTTGTCTTATATCGGGATATGAGATTTTGGTCATATCGCACAGCCCTACCAACCATCATACAGAAGTGATTGAAAATGATATCTTGACGACTCTGAACGTTAAACTGCTAACAAACAGACAGACAAACAAACAAAACTGAGTACTACACGATGAAGACTTAATTGTTAAAAAGAATATGTTTAAAGCATTACAAAGCATGTTGACAGTCTGATATGTGGCAGCTAACTTATTAGTCTGGATCCTGTTGGGCTTAAATTAGATTATTGGCTGCTTTAAGATAAGGTGAGGTAGGGTAGTTAGTGCCTCAGATTGGTAAAGTGAAATTGTTTTATTTTCTTAGCCAGGTACGTGTATGTCTGTGTTTCAGCCATAAAGTTTGTGATGCATCTTTATAACCAACCGTGCTAATGTTATCTGATAACTTGGTACTCCACACCCTCTCAGATACGGTAACTTCTGGCTGCAAAGAGGGTGACGTTAATGTGGCTACCTCTTATATACAATCTGATTATGATTCAACAGTTCGTGGTGGCGGCTTGAATGGAACTCATTGTTGGCTCAACTGTGTCATCAGAGGTATCACAGATCTTTATTCCCACCTGTTTACAGTGGAGGTCTATAACACCTTTGTTCTCCTTCAGCAAGTAGCCACAGGGCTACAGGTAGGTCTGTCATTGGCACAGGGGAGATGAAGGCCAGTGTGTGGGTGAGGAGGATGATTCAGCCAGCCGTCTTGCTCATTGTCTCTCTTTTCTGTTTTTCTGGACCGCAGAGTGGCAGTGGCACAAAAAGTGTTTTTGGAGCCAAGTGCCTGGCAGCACACCAGGTTGTAAAAATTCAATAAGTGCAGGAATGGGACTCTAAGGAATCTTTTACTTTTTCTCATGTGGTTGGAGGTTTTCACAGCTGGGCTGGCCTGGCCTGGCAGTGTGGGCTGCTCGGCAGTCCGGCAATAATTTTTTTTCTTTATTCTTCCTCCCTTTCTTAGTCTCTTTCATGAAGAAACAGACATTAGCCTTAAAGGGACAGTTCACCCAAAAGTCAGATGTATGTAGATTCCTGGAGTATGGAGTGCTGTTTTTCCCTTTACATTATTTTTGGCGTGTCTTGCCCGGTTTTGGAGATATGAGCTGCATTGATTTTTACCTTTTATTGATTATACTGCAACTTAATTGCACTTGACTGATGGTGAGGTTTTTTGGATATATCCTGGGAACAGATTCTTGGAACACTCAAGACATGCTGGGGAGATTATGTCTCTGGTCTGACAGAGCTGCAGGTTGGGCCAGGGAGGTCTGAGTAGACCTGGATAAGTAACTTCTGGTATCCATATTGATGTTGGGTTGTTGGTCCTTCAGTTTAGCTTGGGCCAAGGAAAAAAAAAGACTGTCATCGTAATAATAAAAAAACGTATTTGTAGTAAAGTGGAATGGAATGGTAAAACAACTGAAAGTGTCGCCTCCAGCTATTGTTTCCATTGTGTGCTTTTTTTTCCTTCTTCATCATTGTTGTTTCCTGCCTGCTCAAGATTTAGAATATCCATAATTCTTCTCCTTTCTCTCTCCCTAACACAAGAATTATACAAAGGACACAAACACAGGATCTTAAATATGGCTTCCCGAAAAGAAAGAGCCCTTTCATCCATGAAGACTTGCCTTACTGTGGCAGGTCTCTGTAATATTAGCTAGCTGTATTCTTCTTTTGGTTGTATCTCTCCATCCAGCCAGCCACCTTCTTCTTCTTATCCAATTCAAGGTTGCAGGAGGGTTTTAGCCTATTCCAGCTGCCATGAGTTAGACGTCGGATACACTCTGGTCTGGCCAGTCTGCTGCATGGCTAACACAGAGAGACAGATAACCATTAGAGTCACCAGTAACCCAAACATGAAAGTCTTTGAACTGTGGGAGTAAGCCGGAGGGCCCACAGACGACACATACAGGCACACAAACAATGTGGAAGCTCTACACATAAAGGCCCCAGCTGGTGGATTCAAACCCGGGATCTTTTTTCTATGACGCACAGAAAGGAAACTAGCTCCTACGTGAAGGTGGTCACAGCAATTTGCGAATTATTTTTAACTGGAATGGTCTAATTTTTGGGATGAGCTGTACCTTTAAAATCCATTATGTGATCACCGTTGTGAGGGTTTAAGTGAGTGCTAATACTCAGACTGATAACGCTGTCAGGTTCTGACATATACAAGGATTTTGTGTACACAGTGAAGACAGTGAAAATTTTGGTTTAAGGGGGAAGCAAGCAAGAGAGAGAAAGGGAAAGTGTGACAGAGGAAATGAAAAGCTCGTCGGAGAAGTGCAAAGTTTTGTCTTGATCATTGGAACTCTTTGCGTAACAGGATTATGCTTCAAAATTATGTCAGCCACAAGGTGGTCTCATTTAATCTCTTTGTTGGTTTTGACTTTTAATTCACTTCATTGTGCGGTTTTAACCAGTCTCAGTGTGCCTCAACTTTTCCAGCTGTCTTTGGACCTGCTTTTCTCTTCTCTACCCTTCTTCTTTATTCTGCTGTAGTCAGTCTGCTTTTACTCTTGTCCATCTCCTCTTTTCATGTTTTTTCCACTTTCCTTTTTATCTCTCCTCCTGTCATCTGCCCTCATTTTTCTCCTCTACCATCAACTCCTTTCCTGTCTCCTTGTTGTTCCTTCTCTTATCTCCTCCATACATGTCTCCTGTCCTCTCCCTATTCACTCATTTTTCACCTACTGTACCGCATACCCTCCTCTATCCTTGTCTCCTGTCCTTGCCTTTACTTTTATCTCCTCTTTACTGCCCTGTGTGTCCTCTTTCCTTGTTCCATGTCCTCCTTTCTTCTCGTAGTTTCTCATCCTAGTCTCCTTTACTTCTCCCATCTCTCCTCTACTCTTGCCTGCTTTGTTTCTCCTCTTCCTGTTTATTCCATTTTTATTATAGTCATGTAGATTTTAAGTGCAGCCTAAAGCTGTGAGGTAAATTTTAAATGTCATGGGATTTTTTCTTTTCTTTTTTGTACATGTGGCTATGCAACAGACATTTCCAGTGTCTGTGGTTTCTGAAGACTTGCGGATCTACCGTTACGTTGCCATAGATGAATTAGGCATCAACACCTCACCAACATTTAGTCAAAACGGTGGAATAGTTTTTACATGTTAACTATTTAGCAAGTATGGATAATCACTGTTCTGGAGGATGGTCATCCTTGGTGGGTGGATGGGTGGTGGGGCAGGATGATGGAAAAGACTGCTGCAAGATAAATGAGTTATTTGGCTGGTATGCTTTTGATGAGAAGTGCAAAGCCGCAGAATGCACAGAACACAATGGCGATGGTAGTGACTTGTCTGCAGCTAAGTCTTTGCCTTTGTGAACTGTTTATTTTACAGTAGGGGGATGGCCACTCCTGTTTAAATAGGTGGGTTTCTCATCCTAGAGCACTCTTCATACCTACCTTGCCAAATATGTAGACCTCTTGCTCTCTTTGATGCAGTCACGTGTTTCTCGCTGTCTCTCTCTATCTCTCTTTTATAACTCTTTCCATTTTATGTCTTTTCACCAAATATTACACTTGCATAATTCATCTTGCATGTCCTTGAAATGGCTCTGACGTAGCTGGTATAAAAGATATTACTGCTTTGGCTCTGGCCTCTTTCTTTCTGTTTTGAATAATCTTTATTTTGATGCAATCTTTGTTCCTTTCAAACTTTTTATCACTCATCTGAAGGCCATTTGTTGAGGGTAATAAATGCTCTCAACTCATGCTTCTCTTTTAATGGAAAAAATGAAGTAAATCAAGTGACTTATAGTTTAATGGCTGTGTCCTTGTGGGCATGAATTTAGCTTTAAGGAGTTTCAGTGAAAGCTTCATGTGGCGAAAATAGCTTTGTCATTAAGCAAAATGTAAACTTGGAATGTTTTCAACAGATGCAATTGTTTCAGTTTAGGAAATATAACAAAGACCTCTCTTTGCTACAAGCCTTTTTATGCACAGTGTGATCATAAAATTCTGCTTACAAGGAATGAAAAACGTTTCTTTTTTTTAAGCCTTTTAGGATCAAAACCACAGAATGTGTAAAACACAGACAAATCCATTGTGGTATCACAGGAGATCATAGACACTGACACTTTTTTTTGGTACCTGTAAGTTACCATGTTTGAACTAGAAGGCGTAGTGCTAATTTATTAGCTAACATTTGCTAGCTATGTCTATAAACTATGGGTGTAGCACTCAAACCTGCGAATAGATGCTAAAGCTTCAGTCACACAGGCCCAGAGACCAGTTGGAAACCCTTTGGGAGCCAGTAGCTGCAAGGGAAAATTGTGGTTAGTTGCTGAAGATCGCTGCCAGTCTCTGTGAAACCCATACTTGGATAACATTCGAGGACCGCTTGGTAACCGCAGAGAGGTATAAAACTTTGCTATTGATTTGGTTGGTAGCAGGTAGCCAGGTGGTTTGTACCACACGATAAGCCATAATATTAGTCAGATAATGCCATTAAAAATGCTCCAGAAAGCACCAACATCACAAAAATAGTCCAGAAATCCAGTCCAGTGACTCCTGTTAGTGGAAGTGAGGCCTTGCAGACAGTGCCTGTGATGGGACCGCACTGACTCAACTTGAGCCAGACCTGAAACTTTAGAGTCCAGTGGGTTATTGGTTTTGAGATGTATGGTACCTCCTTCAACATTGGAACTGCAAACCTCTGCAGATTGAAGTTGTAGCCAGGGACCAAGCTCTAATTACCAGTGATGATCCCCAGTCCCAAAACTTTGAAATCAATGGTGATATTGCCAATGAGCATGTGTTTCTGTTAAGAACGGGGAGTTTACAGATTATGGAACCTTCTAAAAATAACAACTTTGGAAGTGGGACAGAGGTGCTTAAGGAGACAGCCTTCAGCTTTTTAGTTGGTTACAAAAACATTGATCTCAAACTAGAAAAGATTTCATGCACTTGATTTAGCAACCAGTTTACATCTGTAGACTCTGGAAAGGTATGTGCAAGATTAAATAAGCTATAAAATAGAATTGCATGTGCAATACAGAAGGTACAAGTTGAGTAAGTACATAGTAAATATGCTTACAAAGCTTAAAAACCCTCCTGACTCACTCACTCTAACAATTAAAAACATCCATCCATCTTCATCCGCTTTGTCCGGGGCCGGGTCGCGGGGGCAGCAGCCTAAGCAAAGAGGCCCAGACCTCCCTCTCCCCAGCCACCTCCTCCAGCTTATCCGGGGGAATACCAAGGCGTTCCCAGGCCAGCCGAGAGATATAATCTCTCCAGCGTGTCCTGGGTCTGCCCCGGGGCCTCCTCCCGGTGGGACATGCCTGGAACACCTCACCCAGGAGGCGCCCAGGGGGCATCCTTGTCAGATGCCCGAACCACCTCAGCTGGCTCCTTTCGATGTGGAGCAGCAGCTGCTCTACTCTGAGCCCCTCCCGGATGGCCGAACTTCTCACCCTATCTCTAAGGGAGAGGCCAGCCACCCTTCGGAGGAAGCTCATTTCTGCCGCTTGTATCCGCGATCTCGTTCTTTCGGTCACTACCCACAGCTCGTGGCCATAGGTGAGGGTAGGGACGTAGATCGACCGGTAAATTGAGAGCTTCGCTTTTACACTCAGCTCCCTCTTCACCACGACGGACCGGTGCAGCGTCCGCATTACTGCAGCTGCAGCCCCAATCCGTCTGTCGATCTCCGGCTCCCTTCTCCCATCACTCGCGAACAAGACCCCGAGATACTTGAACTCCTCCACTTGGGGCAGGAACTCATCCCCGACCCGGAGTGGGCACTCCACCCTTTTCCGGCTGAGAACCATGGCCTCAGATTTGGAGGTGCTGATCCTCATTCCCGCTGCTTCACACTCGGCTGCAATTAAAAACAATACAATCATATTCTTGGTATGTGAGCTATTTAACTATAGTATAAATCACGATGCTCAAGGGCAAAACAACACCAGATTTGAAAATGTTGACATGATTGGTTTCTTAGAATCTGTTTTATTTGTACCCTGAGAAAAATTATTGAAAAAGTACAAAAAACAAAATCTAAGGAGAATTTAAATCAACAGTTGGTTTTAATAGTTACGTATTGGCAATCAAGTTCAGTTATTATTTAGATTGTTTCAAATTACAGAAAGAGTACAAATCATGACATTTATAGTGTTAATAATCTTATCAGTTTCTGGGAATTAAAACATACCAGTGGCACGACGTACATTCTAACATCTGAAAAAAGAGAAATGTGTCATTGACAGTTATTTTATTGAATATGGACGTTGCAACCCACAAAGGGTTTTTTGCAAGTGAGCCTTGTCCTTACTATGATGACAACTGTCTTAAACTGACAGAGCTTTCACTAACAAAGCTGCAACTTAGAAACGTGTTCTAATAAACAAGAACAGATGTGTGAAAATGCCAGTCACTCAGGTGTGCTGATGTTGTGACAACCCTCTTTCTGTATTTTTGCGATGGGGCGTGCAGCGCACTTACAAACGAGGCGATATTAACCGGTATCTCAAGGACTAGAATGGCCGACAATGTTACCACCTGTCCTCGGCTTTTTCGTTCATTATCCTTCTTATGTCAAAAAACCTTCAGTTCTTCTTTGGGAAGCAAATGATGTGCCTTAGTTCAGCAGATGTTACCTTTTCAGTTGAGGTTATGTACATCTTTAAGGATCATTTGCCTGATGGATAGCTTTAGCTTTCATACAAAAGATATCTAGGCTTTCAATAAAATGCAAAGACAAAACAAAAACTGCAGCATGTACTGGTAAAACTATGACTCAAACACGTGATAAGTTTTTGGCTTTACATGGTTACACGTACTTTTAAATGTAACACATTTCATTCACTGTTGTTTGGGGAATTTGTCTGCTTTACTGTTTGACTAAAGATGTTTTCATGGCATTTGTCTTTATCAGTAAGCACATATCTGATGTTTATACTGTACATGCAGGGTGCAACATATACAGTGCAACCCTTTTGATAAATAATGTAATGAAAACTTGTAGAGTTTACAGTTTTCCTTTAATGCCTTGACTGAAAGTACTCCCTATTTAAACCTATATTTTAAACCACTAGCAGGTGACGTGAATAATATTGGTCATCTCTAACCCACAGAACTAGCTGGTTATCAGGGAGCTTTTAAAATAAAAGCAAAGGTTGCTAGTAAACTGATTGCAGAGGGTATTTTTCTTTTAGCAAGATGAGAAATAAAATTGAAAAAAAAAAAAGCCAAATATATCTGTTCAACCTGTTCAAGTAAAAGTTAATATGGGAACAATGAAATAGAAAAGTGTTGCCTCCAGTACCAGATAATTAATATTAATAAAATAATAATATTTTTTATACATGTCAGATTTCTGATTTACTGTGAAAGGTAGTGAGTCTCTACATTTTCTCTTCTTCTCTCAAATAATATAATATTTACTTGATTCATTCTTAATTCTCATAACTTTGTTTAATGATGGTCTTCTGTCACGACTAAATCGTATTATGAGACAAACATTCAGCATAAACCTTTTAGTTTCTTTTCCCTGTGGGTTAATGGAGGTGTGAAAGTGATTGGATTACCTGACATTAACAAATGAAAACAGCTGTTTCAAGCACCGGCTCGGGCCCTTACCGCTGTTGAGAAAAGGCTTGATTGATTGTTTAGCTTCAGGGTTCCTGTTTTACACTGGTAAATTTAATGTACCTTTGAAAGTGATCTCAAGTTCTCACACATACATCGGGAGATTTATTTTTTTCTACCTTTCTCTTGACTGTCAGCAGCTGGTGTCTTAGGCAAACACAACATGTTTAATACTCTACATGAATGATGTTTTTTCGCTCGCCACCATGCTTCTGCTCTGCTGTTTTTTCTTGAGAGGAGGCATTTGGCTGGCTTTCCACTGCGTACGTGCGGCTCAATGCGAACATGAGCCTCCAATCCCCTGCCTCCTGTTGTCACAGCAGTCACTGTGCCCACCAGCTTAATCCCCTCAGCTGCGGATGAGCGGGCCGACAAGTAAGTGGACAGCACCTGAGTCTACAGTTATCGGTTTTCCCAAGTGTACCGTCACCCCCTCACAGCCCATATCTCCCTCCACCACTCCCCGACATGTAGAAATTGGAAAAATATTCAGGCCGGCATTTTTTTGCGCTGTATTAGTGCACAGAAGTTTTTCAAAAGCAAACAAACTTGTCGACAAACTGCAGTATCCTCACAGGAGCATCTCCTCGTCTGCCACGCAGCAAAGTGTATGTGAATGTGAACCACTGTCCTCCATCGCTGCTCCATTCCTTGTTTTACCTTTTCCACTTGCCAGAGCCAGCTGTAATACCAACGCCCCTCAAAGGTTGCCTGCTTCCTTCCTTCCTTCCTCTGGGAACAATAGTCATGAATCGCCACCATGACACTGCTCCTTGATGAAAGTTCACAACTTTCCCATCAAGTTGTTGTAGTTGCAACCTGATGATGGCACCATCATGATCGCCTCCCATTCTTTGAACTGATCAGCGTGAGAAAAGAGGAAACTATGAATAACTTAATCCAGGCTGGGCAGAGTGAAGCCTCTTCACACAAGATAACCCAGCTGGATTTATAGCTGACCCACAGGATGTTGTAGATGATTATGAGTTAGAGATGGGTGTCAAATGGAAGGAAAAGCCAACAAAAGATGTCTTAGTAAGGCGTTGGTCCGTCAAATGTTGCCAGAACAGCTTCAGTGCGGCACTGATTTTCTGAATCTATGAAACTCTTCTAGCGGGATGGGATCCTTCTTTCAAAAGGTCGTTCTTCATCTGTTTTACAAGGCAGTGCTACATCCCTGAACCCAATGTTTTGACCTGGCCTCGAAAACTCTTGAAATCTTTATCTGATCATGAACCTGCCGGAAGTGCCACAAAGCCAGATCAGTATCCCACCCCACCACACCTTAAAGTCCTGGTTCCAGACTTTACAGAACACTGCAGAAATCCCACATCAGTGTCCTGAAGAGTCTGTTTTTGGCACAAAGAGGGATGTGCGCATTATTAGGCAGGTTATTTTAATGTTGTGGCTGGCCAGTCATCACCATATTCACAACGGTCGTCTCAAAGCGCTTTATAATGTAAGGTAAGAACACTGTAGTGCTACAGAGAAAACTCCAACAACCAAACAATTCACTGTGAGCAAAAAAATTGCCAACAATGGGAAAGAGGATTTTGTTGTAACAGGAAAACACCACCAGCAGATCCATTTTCAGGAAGGCACAGCCATATGCTGCAGCTGGTTGGATGGTAAGGGAAAGCGAAGACAAAGGGAGAGAACAGAGAGAGAAGAACAAAACTCTGATCAAATCTGATAGCATGTGGTATATAAACATATGAGATGAAACAAGATATATACAGAAGGTGCATCATGGGAAATTCTCCAGTAGCTTGAGCCTATAGCAGCATAACTAAGGAATGGTTCATGTTCTAATGAGAGACCTTTATCAAAATGTAAAGTTTAGAGCTTTACCTTAAAATTAGAGGTAGTCTCTGTCTCCTGAATCCAAAGTAGGAGCTGATGCGACAGCTTGAAGGGTCTGCCTGCTGTTGTAGTTTTGGATATGTTAGGAACCACGTGTAAGCCTGCAGTCTGAGAGTCAAGTGCTCTATCGGGGCAATATAATACTGTAACGTCTTGAGGATAATTCAGAACATTACGCATGAGGAGAAGGATTTTAAAATCAATAGTTTATTTAATGAAAAGATGTAACAAAACATACATAGCATATCTCGCTTGATCTAAATGCTGTACAATTCACGTCATTTTCACATCAATCAAACCATTCAATGACCCCTTGTGTCCTTTAGATGGGGATATTTCCATCCTGCGGTGGCTTTTGTAGTCATCACATCTTAAACCCACTTAAACACCTGTGCTTTGTTCTGCACTGATGTTTTAAACAGTGCTTTCCATCACATCATCAACGCACCAGATCAGGAGATATCTTTTGGACAGGTGGTGTTAATCCCGGTAGTTGAGCTCCAGAGACGTGCCAAATTCCACTAAAGATTGTGGAGGTGTCTTGTGCCTTGTCACATGGCCTGAGCAATTTACGTTGGTTTTTCTTTAAATTTTTCACTCATCTGAAAGTAATGAAGTTTAGCTGAACTAAACTCATAAGCGAGAAAATGTGTTTGAATGTTTGCATTTGCAAGTATTGCTTTGCAGTAATGCTTCTGTACTTACTGATAACCTAAAAATATGAAATGTACCTAGAGGGCAGCCTAACGCATTTGCAGATTTCAAGTGCAAATGTTTCCTATATATGCATTTATGTTAGTAAATCTATTTCTCTTGAAATATTCTTGGGGAATACAGTTTGGCTTAGACCTTGAAAAGGTGTAGTCTTTGGACAATAGTGTTGACTTGGATCCTCATCCTGTTATAAAACACCTTCCTCATTGCTCTGAATTGTGCTCTTGTTTCAAACATACAGCAGCAGTCTGGCAGCATGAAGTGTTAGCACTAAGAATTCATTATTCTAAACCTATATGTGTTGCCATCTTTTCATGGCATCCTCTCTCGGGCGCTATTTATTCCTTACCCAAGAGTAATGTTGAGGGTTTTTTTGGGGGGAGGGGGGGGGTTCTGGCAGAGGCAACCATCCTGTGAAACTGTTAACTTTTTACGACTTTGTCCAGATAAATCAGCACTGGTGGCAATACCTGCTGGCACTGGAGCCCCGAGTTAATTTGGGCAACATCTTCTCAGCAGTGGTAATGGTGATAATAAATGGAGTGTATTAAAAGGTGACGAAAAGCTCCGCGTGGCCAGTGAGCAATGAGGTGTCAGTGAAGGGCAACAATGTGGGTCTTTGCTCGCAAAGGTTTCAGCTGAATATTCTCAGGGATGACTGATTGATTGAACCGTCAAATCACTGCGTGTGCCTATTGTTTTCCTGTCTTGTTTCATGAAATAACTTGTGGTTTGTGTTCAGGTTTCATGCGTACTCTCTCACTGTCTTGGGTGTTACTGCAGGTGGGCATGTTGCCTTTAGGCATTCTGCATGCACCCAGGCAAATATCATCTTGTCTTCTGACGGTAAATGTTCACATTTCTTCACCTCGCTTGTTGTCAGTTTTGTGGTAATTATAGGTTGCGTTTAGATTTTGCATATAGTTGGTGCCAAGTGAACTTCTGAAGGCGGTTTGAAAAAAAAGAAAAAAAGTTTGTCCTAAAGGAACGTTCATGAGATGTTTTTCTGCAAAAATGCAAACAAGATATTTTTTCAGATTGAGCGGGAAACCTGCTCTAAGCGTTGTTTGGGCATGTTTGCAGTGCTTTCTAATGAGTAGGTTGTAGTACGTTGTAGTAATTTTGTTCAGGTAATTTATTCCTAGGTAAAGTGGTGCGTTGTGCTTGTAATGTAAACAGAGTCATGACATGAAGAAGACAGAGTATCTTTTAACTGTGTTCCGTATCAGTGGCTGCATTCAGTACTCATAATCTGTTGGCTGGAAGCCCATTAAAAAGCAGCAATGACAGAGTGGCTGTGACCAGCTGCAGCATAATGGCAGTAGTTTTCATCTGGGATACCTCATGCATTAAAAAAGTGACTGATGGACAAGTCAGATTTAGCTACTGGAGGCCATCCAACCCAAGTGAGAGATGAATTAGAGCAGGGAATCACAGCCTCTGTTCCAAGGACAAGGCCAGCTCATATATTTTCCAAACCAGGGTGCCACTTTTGGCCTGGATCAGTCAACTTTCTATGTCCATATTTTTTTAGTTTTTAAGCACACAAATGGCGAGGATTTATTTTAAGAAGGATCATGAACAGAAGAAGAGAGTAAGAGGGCACAAAAAAGAAGGTGAAACAATGAGAAATGGAGATGCTCAGATATTGATAATGTTTTAAAATAACAATTTAGCTGATTCCAAATGATTTATATGTATTTATTGTAATTGCCCCTTGTATATGTGCCACCGTAATTAAATCTTCATTATAAATAAAAATGGAACTAACCTAAGCTTTTAGCCTTTTATCATATTACACTGTTTCCAACTAAATTTATTGAAGTAATGCAAGCAGGACTTTCCAGCCTCGGTGTAGTGGCACATGAATGGGTTCTCTGCCTGTAGCACGCTTCAGTTAGCATGCTGCAGAACTTCCATTGCTACCTGCAGTCCAAGAGGGTGCAATGGGAGTTACATGTCACTTTCTGGGAAGACCCGATCATCTGGTCACCCTACATTCATATAGGTGACAGTACTAAACACTGCACCATCGTGATGTCCATAAGTTAGCGCATATGCAATAAAAAGAAAAGCAAACAAATCCAGGAAAAACATGTTCAGAATGAAAAGAATAAAATACATAAATGCAGTGAAAACCCAAAGAAGTAGTAAGGATGTTTCAGCAGGTGATCAAACTGTGTTGACAGTATCAGGGCTGTTTTAACTTTTTGTAGCAGTTAACAACATCACAGAGCATTGCTTTGGTGATTAAAGTGTTTTACCCAACAGAGCTCTTCTTTGAAGAGTCTTGATGCATGCTCAATCATTAAGGTAAGGAAATCCCAAAGAGTTGATTCTGTTCATCTGGACGTAGCGTTTTCAGTGGGAGAAAAAGAAGTCACTTGGATGAGTGAGCAGTTTGAAGCGAAAAATCAAATCTTACTTTAAATATCACTGACATATGTGGAATATTGCAGTATTGTTAGGCTTACCAATCCTCTCATCTGCAGACTTCTGTTCTCAAACTCAGGGAGTCGTGAATCGCTTTTGTTGACTGTGTATTTCTGTTTTGCTCTGACAGCCTACATAAAACCACTAAGTAAATTAAAAACATGGCAGAAGTGTGCTGGTTTGTCGGTCTGTCATCTGCTTTGCTTTCTATTTTGACGGATACTGAGATCACACAGGTGTTGTGTTTAATCGGGTTAAAATTTGGTCTTCAGATTTGATTCACATGATAAAGAAGCAGTCTCCTAATTTCATTTTCACCTTCTACTTAAGTTTCCCTGTTAGCTGTGACAGGAAGCTGGCAAGACCAATGTCTGGGTGTTACATCTGTTTCCCAGGCAGCAACTCAACAAAACATGGCCTTGCACACCAACATTACCATTCTCACCGCTTAGAATTATAGGAGTGAGATAGCAAGAAAAAAGAAAGGGAGAGGGAGGCTGTCAGCTGTCTCAGTGAGGCATGCTTTGCTCAAGGCTACATCTCTCTTTTTCTGCCCGCTTGTCTCTCTCCTCCTTCCATTACTCAGCAGCAAGAAGCAAAAAGAGGTGTGACTGAGTGCTCATCACACCGAAACTCTTTCCTCCTCTCCCAAAGGAGAAGCAGCTGTCCAGGCATGAACTGCAGCAGGTTAAGGTGGAGGCTAATGTTGAAAGCTATCCATGAACAATTAATCAACACGGTATTACAAAGACTAAACAAATGAGGCTTTGGCACCGGTTACTGTGGAGATTTCCTTTGTGAAAGGGAGAAGAAACTATTCAGCCTTTAATACGGCGAACAATCTGCAGTTACTGCTTCTCTGTTGATTGCAAATCACTCAAAAGTATAAAAACTTATAGATGTTAAGCAGAAAAAGTAGCACTACAGATTAAGTTTGCGTTTAATCTTAATATTTTCTGCTACTCAGGCACATACTGTGCTGTTAAAATGTTGACAAACACACATTACACACACATTTCTGCAGACAGTTACAGTTAGCGCTTAACAGTATTGTCAAACTATAAGCAGACATTAGTTAATAATGAGTATTAAAGCATACAAAAATATGTTTTTTGTGCAACAATATTTCCAGAATATAAGAATAACATAAAAAGGTAATTGCTGGGCGCAAAAGATGATGTTTGACCATAATTGGTATCCACTGTATTTGTGATGTCAGAAATCCTGTTTGTTGATCACTCAAAAGCAGATTTTTTTTTTTAAAAAATAATTTTTTTTAGTGAAGACAGAACATGTACACTTTAATTGGTGATGTCGAAAATTGCACCAAGTGTCAGACTCTGCATTTAAAAATCTAATCGAATTTAAAAACACTAGTAGAGATGGTAAAATTCAACAAAAACAACAACAAACACAAGTTGGAAATACTAGGACTGGGATGGTGACCCTATCAATGAAACAACAAAAAATAGCCTTAAAGTCTAAATACTAGTTAACATTTCCATGTATGTAATATAGTAACTTTAAAAAATTGGCATAAAACCAAGCAAATATCACTTGATGCTGATTCTGCAGAACAAAAGAGGAAATATTTGTTGCCACTACTAGGCATCTATCACACAGCAAAGCAATATGGAGAAGACTGCAAGAAATAAAAGACAAGAAGATGATGGGATGTTACATTACCAACTGCTGGCTGGCTATTAAATCACTTCAGATTTTCTGCATACAGAAAAACTCATGGAAGGTATGTCAGGGTTTTTCCTGACTCAAAATAGGCCTTTGGCGGATTGACTAAGCACGTAGGGGCGATTGGCCCAAAGATTGTCTGTATTAGCTCACTTAGGGCAAATTCATCCCCAGTTGTTTAACTTGTTTAAAATCACAGTCCTGGTAATTTTCCTTTGGGGGACAGCCAAAACGTCTTTGGTGGGCAGCACATTTATCCAATATATAGGAAAAACCTTGTGTGCAGGACTTCTGCAGTGGGTATTTATCCCCAGGTAGCCCCCAAAACTGAATGCTTGCTGTGGCTGTCCTTGTGTATGGCAGTGGGGACCAAAAATTTATTTCAGCTTGTGGCTGGGCTTCAGGCACAGGTCTGTGAGCAGGTTGGTCTCCACTGGCATTTTTACATCCTACATCAAAGAGAGCGAGTGCTGGGATTCCCAGATGGCACAGGGGGAAATTGCTGCAGCAGTTGGAAAACATGGGTTCTGCATAAAACTGTGGAAAAATCTTCACTACTGATATTTTTTTGTCCTGTTTCTGCTTGTTCGATTCCTCTCCCATCATTGAATCTGTGATTTCTATAACTTTTTCTGAGCAGCCAGGAAAAGACTGCAGCGAATGAAGTGTAAATGTTCATGGCACTATGCTGATATCACAGTCCTCAACCAGTGATCGATGTGTCCACTGACTGGTCGAATCATGAGGTGTACTTAGTTTTTTTGGCAGAGAGTCGACTGTATGTCCCATAAGAAAAGTAAGTCCTAGGTAGTGATCGTTAGCACTATAAAAAGATCTTGAAATCAATATCCTGCAATCTATTACATTGGTTATCTCATATAACAATCTGATATTGGTTGTGTGGTTTCCTTAGTCTCTGCATACTTGGAATGCTGCAATAACTCTTGGTTTTTATGTCTGTTAATAAAATGCGTGTAACTACATGAACTACACAAGTACAGTCCTATTCAACCAGTTTAATCGCCTTCGATTGCCTCAGCTCCATTTCTGAATCATTTTCAGTTTGACAGATCGCTAAGCAACAGCAAATAACACAGAGAAAAAAATTGTAATAACTTAATTGAGACACTTGACTTTTTTGACATACATGTTGAATAGCTTTTCCCACCAGGTGTGTCGTTTTAAGTGGCTGGCTACTGAATCGTAGCACACCCAGGTGGTGTTGCACGCTCAGAATCACAGAGGCTTAATGCAGAAGTAATTTTGTCCACCCCCACCTCGTCTGTCATCCTAGCCTTTCAGCCTGGGGGTGTATGCTTCATTGCGCACATGCTCACACATTCACTCACATGACATGGAAACTCTGCTCAGACTAAAGGCTTTGTCCACCTACTCACCTGTTCCCACCCATCTTCACCTGTTTAGATGCTTAAGACCAAAATAGAATTGAAAGTAATTGTATTACCATCAAGTAATGGATCTTCAGTCTGGAGTGGCTGTTCGTACTTGTAGGATAGTCCCTGTGGGCGATTCAGTGAGGGTTTGACTGGGTTTGGAAGTGTCAATCTATCATAATGCCCACTCACTTAGGATACACTTGTAACAGCTAGTTGCGTGGTTAATTAAGTCCCTGGCCTCTATAACAACACTGGGTCCTGCCCAAGCTTGATCAGCTGTGTTTCCTATCCATCCTGCCTTCACAGAAACAGGTGAGACATTTTTGAACGGTGTCTCCTCTAAGGCATTCATGGTTTTGTTTGTCAGCCCTACCAGTGGAAAGTCTAGGGGATAAGTAGAGTTTTTATTTATCTTGAGGGAAAGATGAATACCTGTTGGGATTTCATGCTTATCCATTTTAAAGTTAATTCATTTAGAAGCCGAAAGCTGCACAAACAACAAGAGCTGGTACAGTTGAGGATTATATGGACATTCAGATTCAGATTGCAGAGACATTTCCAGTGAAGTGCAAAATGAAACTCCCACGGGTCTTGATCATCTGCCCTTTCCGCACCTGCAAAATCTTTCAGCAGAACTTCCAATGAAACTTTCACAGCGGAAACGGGATGTTACTACACGATCTTGGGCATCTTACGGTGATTCTTTCGCAATGAACGATGAAGTTCACTAGACCAGTGGTCCCCAACCCCTGGGCCACCGGTACCGGTCCGTGAGTCGTTTGGTACCGGGCCGCGAGAGTGTGAAATTCATAGTTTTCAGGGTTTTATCAGTTTTTTGCGTTATTTTGTTAATCGTTTTTATTGTTAACTCGATTTCCATGGTTTTTTTCCCTGTGTGTTATGAATAAATTGTATTTTTTTTGGTACCGGTACTGGTTTTATTTTGTTGTATTTATCCGCGACACCTCATAGGCCGGTGAGTGAAATTATTGTCGGACATAAACCGGTCTGTGGTGCAAAAAAGGTTGGGGACTGCTGCACTAGACCACTGAAGAACGCAAAGGTTTATTTGAAGATCAGTGAGGAGAAGAAAACTCTCGTAAGATCTGAAGGACTCACCAAAACCATCTAACAATGAACCGTCCAGGAACAGTGGCACAGGTGAAAACAAAGAAAACAATTCTCTAACAACACTAAAGACTGGACAGGAGGGACCTTAACAGAAATTCACCTAACACCCAAAACCTGGAGTAAACTGGTGTCCTCTTTGTAAAATCTGGATATTTAATATCAAAGGGATTCATTGGTGTGGAATCAAGAATATTTGTACCATATTTCAATGCATGTATATAGATGATATTTAGGATGAAGCAGACAATTATAGTGCCAATAGCAAGTTATGGGATCAAATATGTTGCCAGTTTGACACGATGGATATTCAGTACCAAATTTCATGGCAGTCACCAATAATTGCTGCGATATTTAAAAAAAAAAAAAAACCTTGATAACCTCTTTGTACTGCCAGAGAAAACCTCAGAAGATGACCAAACACTTCATTATACAGTGGCCATGAATGCTTACCCAAACATTATTTGAAATACATCCAGGGTGGACATTATATTGCACGTTCACCAAATATGGTGAAATTTGAAAACCACAAAAGAGCATTGGTTACACTAAACTATATATGATGCCTGTGACTCATGCCGAATAGGTGTCTAAAATCTTGTGCCTTTTGGTCAATGTTCATTAAGAACAAGTTAGTGTTTTGTCCAAAAAATGACCCAGTGGTGTGGTTTAAGAAACGTAAACGATTGAAGCTAAAAGTCTGTATAAATTCAAAGAGGCTGAAGTGGTCCTCTGCAAGGACTTGGTCATTAATACAAACTCTTAAAGAGTTGAGAAAGTAAGAGAAACACAATGACAGCAGTGGCTGAGCTGAACAAACAACGGGTGCCCGTTTTCATGGAGATTACATGTATGTGCTTTGAAAACATTACCACAGTTCCCTGCTTGCCTGCAGCTGTACCTTTGACAACCATTACAAAAGTAATGGTAGACCTCAGCTGCATATTTCTTTATATTTTTCCCCCTAGTTGCACCACTACAACGATTCAGGGGCTAATACTTGTGTCATAAATACAGTTAGTTGCAGAACGGAGCCAATCACGCGGCGTCTGAAACCCTGCAGTCTTTTGTTGGTAATGTGAGTCTGTTGTTTATTTCTCAGCATATTAACCCCCATTCTTCTTCTTCTCTGCATGTTTTTTTTTTCTTTCTCAGCTTTTGGAGTATGTTGGCAAAGGAAAGAGTATTATGGATGTGGGTTTGGCCCAGGCCCGACAGCCACTCACCACCCGCTGTCATTACTATGAAGTGGAGATAGTCGATGCTGGGGAGAAATGCTACATTGCCCTGGGCTTGGCAAGAAGGGTGAGCTTTCTAAGAAAAGAACAGCTTTTGACATTTTTACACCTACATTCACTTTTTTTTCTTTTTTCTTTGGGGGAGGGGGTGTTCAGCATTTAGCCACCATGCCTATTTTTCCACATTGTAATATATTAAAAAGCATAGCTTAATGGTTTCAGAGCATGTGGACTGCATGAACACGTCTCCCACTGACTTATTCTTGGATTCTACTCACTCATACGCGCCCTTTCCGTTCCCCATAGTTCGACAAGTGGTCGAGGTAAAAACATGCTAATGATGGAAAACTTTGACAAAAGCCTGAATTGGGAACTAGGCAGATAATTACCATGTACAAAATGTTCCTCAGGCCCTGTCTTGGGAATGTTGTAATGTTGGCCTGATGGAAGAGCAGCGGCACTCTTGTCCTTTTATAAGTTCTTTCACATACATGCAGATCCCAGTGAATTGAGAAAATAGGATGAGTTGCTAAGCTGGTAAAACTGTTTTTAGATTTTGGAGCATAGTTCAGTAGTAAATGTATTGGTACTGTGCCTTTATAATTGATTTTTATTCCCATTATCCAGCAGTTTACCCATTCTTTAATGGCCTACTTTGGGGAGATGAAACACCTTTAAGAGGAAAATACAATTAACGAAATTTTAACACTCTCGTTTGAACCCCTATTTCTTTTTCCAAAGTATGCACATGCGGTTCCAATTTCAGCATTAGCACTGCCACTTCGAGTGCTGGCCGGCTTTAAAGAACGAAACAGGCAGAATATAGTGAAACTGATAGACAAGAGATGCTGAAATTGAATAAATCTACGATCAATATGTCAAGACCTTTCAATACACACCTGCAGAGATTTAAAATAAAAGGAGTAATAGGTTCAAGAGAGCTGTTTTAACCCTCCTCATGAAAGACAAGATTAAACTCCGATGACTCAGGAACTATTTCTTCATCTATGTGGGTTAATGATTTGTGAGTTTTTTCCCCACCCTTTAAGTGTAGCCTTGAGTGTTATGGATGTGAAATATTAGTAAGTGCCAAAGCCAAGGTCTACAGAGAGCTGCCAGCACTGTCTCTCCCAGGGTCAAAACTCGGCTCCTTTTAATAACAAAAACAAAAGATGAAACTTCTATAACATCTTTCAAGGTTTCACAGGGAATTTATATAGAAGAGAAACGAGGGGATGCATAGGTCACCTTACTGGATGACGGGAAGATATAGAGCTATACAGATGTATAGGAGAAGGTGAGTGGAAAAAATAGACTTGGACAGCATATGCGTGCTCCACTTACACGTTTCCTTCGTAGCTATGGAATTCTTTAAAATTGGCAAATTAATAAAATTGTTTAAATGGACTACGTTGTGATATTAGCAGAGTTTCTGCACATGTACTGCAAGCCTATCAGCCTGTCAGGTGAAAGCATTGGGGAATTTTATAAGTTAAAGATATTTTTTAGACACAAGCTGCAACTATTTGTTTAGTTGGCCTGTCTTATGGCCTACTGTTACTGTTAAGCTGTTGTTTACTCACAAAAGAAAGGCATAGGACAACTCGAAAGAAGTTAAAAAGTTGACTTCATGACTCAGTTGTTTATCCAGTGCCTTTCCCTAATGATATTTCAACCAAAGGCATCAGGTATGCAGTGTAAGACAATGGGTAAAATGCCTTAAATCTACATTCTTTGTAATCTCCAGCAGGGGGAAGATCATAAAAATGATATGGGAAAATGATGCTACTTTTCTCCATGACCTCTTTAAACACTTTTCTGATGGGTTTATAGTTACTGAACATGATGCTCATTTTGTAAATTATGATCTCCAGTAGAGTGTAAAAGAGGGATAAAGCAGGGTATGTGTTAGGTCGGGCCTGCCTTGTGACTGGAAAGGTAAGAGCGTGGAGTATCACAGTTTATTGCTTTCATTCATTCGTTTCACAATCAGTGCAATAAGTAGTTCTGTAACAGTTTCTACAATACTCAGTGAAAGTAACTAATGTTTTGATCCAAGGAGTAACAAAATAAGTAATTATAATTTTCATTTTAGTAGCATTTCAGAATCCACAAATGATGATAAGAACTCTTTTTTTGTTTCAGCCAACACTGATTTTGCAACAAATACACATGTCAAAAATGTTAGTTGACATTATTGTTATATTTTCAGAATTATTTTATATGCAGAAAAAGATAAAACCAGACAAATGTCGGGTTTCACACATGTAAGTAAACACATACAGACAGTGCTGGGTGAGGAAGCGGTTGAGCGGCGATTACTTAAGTCAGTTTGCTTGCTTTCAGGTTCCCTCACCTTTTTTAAAATGGCTGCATTACTTTTGTTTGTTGGGTTTAATCAGGGTTTTTGGTATAAAAGCTTTAAGCCTAAGTTCAGGAGCGATGCCAAAGCAGCTTTTCCCTTTTTAATACACGTTACGGTATCAACAGCAGCCCCAAGAATCCTGTATTATCCATTATTATGACTTTTACTTGAGCATCACTATCCGAGCAGATTTTCAGAATACCCCTGAAGCTAATAACATTCCTATTAGCCTGCGTTGCACTCTGTGTTAAATGCAAATTAGTGAAAGTTAGCATGCAAATGTGCTAAACAAGCACACGTTGGCTCAAAAATGAAGCCAGCATGGAAGTGCCAAAAACTGCAGTTCCTCCAGTGGCCACTGAAGGATGGCTCCAAAAGTGAACCAGTCTCCGTAGACTCATATGTTAACATTGCCAAAATTTAACAGAAGATAAAAACATGTTTATAGCCTGGCATTTCTCGCTTTTTTAAACCTTATTAAGCGTTAAGTTTAGGGAATTTTTTTAAGCTTTAAAAAAACACTTAACAAATCAAAAGAAAAGACGAAAAAGGAGGCGGGGGTGGAGTTAATTTTTCAATCCCCTAAGCCACTATTGCCAGTTTCCTGCAAAAGGGAAAGTCTGAAGAATTTGGGCTATGTGATAAGTCTGAGTTCTTTGTGTGTAAAGTAAATGCTGTTGTTTAGCGTGTTTCATAATCTAAGATCTGTTTTGACCCCGCTGCCATTCCTAGACCTGTCATGACCCCCTTGCTTTCTCTCTCATTCCTCTGAAGACGGAAGATAAGGGTCTTTATGAATGTACAGCATGCATACGCTTGGTAGCACAGTTGTTTTTCATCCGGTACACACAGCGGTTGCTAGGCTGTGGGACAAAGAGATCTAGGATTAATTATGGGGTGGAAGAGTGTAGAGAGTAGATGGCAAGGTGGGGAAGCTAGGTAAAACGTCAAGAGCTAGAAAAATCAAGGGAAAGGGAAAAACACAGGTGAAAAAAAACGAAGCAGGAAAGCCCTCATGTTTTAAAAAACAAACAACCGCCATCTGCTTAAAATCCTACAAAAAATGACGGTAACCCTGTGGGAGTATAGATGCAGCTGGGAGAGAAAAATGGATATGACAGAGGAGTGAACGGAAAGTATTTGATTGAGTAGCCATCAGTGTTTAAAAAAGACAGATGGTTTTCTCAGTTCACCCTTGACCCTCTTGTATTGAGTCTCTGGTAATGTACAGCAGCCCAGTCATAAAGCTACACACACACAGCAAAGCCTACACGCTCGTACACACAAACAAGAAATAAAACGGTTTCCTCTGTCCTGGTGTGCCCCGGGAACAGGTCCTGGGAACAGCGCTCTTCCTTTTCCTCTTGTGATGCAGCAGTCCTTCTAACGGGTTTTTTGTGCTGCTCCAAGAATCTCTTTCTAGCAGGGTCAACTTAGGATAAAACAAAGGATCAGTTACTGTGCCAAGGCCTCTGATCACAACCAGTGCAACAACAGTGTCAGGGATGCTACTTAGTATAAATTCCGCTTTAAAGAATCATTCGTTTATAATGCAACAATGCTAAAACAATCACTACTTCCACTTTCTAAAACTTGACTATTTTATGCTTTCATAAATCTACTACTTATCTGGGTCTAAGCTGTGGCCACCCAGCTTTTCCGATGGGACAACAAGGCATTGCTAAGCCAGCCAAGCTCCGTCATCTCACAGCATCTTCTGGGTTTGTTGTGGGGTCTCCTCCAAGTTCAGCATGCCCAAAACATCTCAACAAAGAGTTGCACAGGATGCATCCCCGGCAGCTCGACTCTGAGTCCCTCCTCAATGAACAGGTTCCTCACCCTATCGCTAAGGCTGAGCCTAGACAGCCTTGGGAGGAATCTCATTTCCACTACTTTTATCCAAGATCTCATTCTTTCGGTCACTACCCGCAGTGTTTGGCTTTAGTTGAGGGTTGAAGTGTAAATTGAAAGCTTCACTTTCACTCTCAGCTCTCTCTTTACAACAACAGATCAGTACAGCGTCCACGTCAACACAGATGACAATCCATCTTCAGCCTCCTGCTCTACTTTCCCCTTTCTCGTAAACAAGTCTCAGACATACTGGGCAGCAGCTCCTTCATGAATGTGGATTAAACTGTGTATCTTTTGGGTTTTGGACGGTGCCTAGATGGAAAAAGATGTAAATGATGTCTGAAGATGTTAACTTGAACTATGAAAAGGTATTATTTAAAATGGATAGATTTAAAGATGAAGAACATCATATTCTTTCAGTCTGTCCTTTTCTTTTGTACATTGGCATGTGGAATAGTTTCTTGGCCACTGGACAGAAACAGGAAGCTCTTAGGCTGGGAGTCAGCTGATTGATGAGCAGTGTAAGTTGGATAACTAAAGCAGAAAGAGAAGTGTAAGACGTCAGAGCAGAACTGGACATGAAGACAAGCATAAATACAAGTTGAGAAGCAGGTTGTAAACCCAACAAATGGTACACATAAAACCCAAACTGGAACTTGTTTATGAAAACCGCTGTATGAAAGCTTTTTTAAAAAAAAATCTTCTTATAACAGCACAGTGATTGCAAGCTGTACCAACATGAGCAGTTTGACTTTGAACGCATGAAACTGCATTAGGTAGTACAGAAGTGATGGCTCCTGAAAGTGGGCCTATGTAGATACTCCACTAAAAATCACTAACTAACTTATGAACATTTCTGATAATAAGACAATAACTGCTCTAAGTGACCCCAAACTTTTAATGCAGTAGTCTAAAACATAGGTTTTCAAACTTTGTCCCCAAGGTACACCAGAAGGCAAGTCTGAATGCATTCCTGCAGAACATTTCCTCTGTTATCTGTGTAGTGGCATAGCGGGAGCTCTGATTGTATTGACAAATAAAGGTGCTTTTAAGTACGATATCTGTAATTTATTTGCTTTGCAATAAGCTCCACTAACATATAATTCTGTCCCCTTATCAGCTGCTTTCACACAAACCAACAGGTCTGCTGCCTCTGACTTATATCTGGTTTTCTATTCTCTCAGAGGAGATGTTTTGGTTTCCTGGTGCCTCCTTGGCACCATTTGCAGTAGTTTCCAGTAGTATTTGTAAATAGACTTTTACCTCTGCCTCAGTCAGAGGCTTTAGTGTATTGTACTATTTGGTATTTCTTTGGAAAATAGCTATAAATTTTGCGACACACTCCTGTCTTAAATGAAAAATACGCTGCCACGCTAAACATCAGCTATGCACTCTCTCTGGCACTCGTTCAATAACAGAGCTAATTTAGCAATTTATCTGATTTCATCTTGCATTTGAACTTGCATCCATAAAAAGTGATGGACATGCCCAAACAAATACACACAGATAGGCTGTTGTTCTCTTCTCTCGAGTCACATCAATGGCTAATGACAGACAGTTGCTGTTATGTGGGCAGCTGGAGGTTTTAGCCTGATGACATGGGGTTAAACAAACAGACCTGCATTAGTTCCCTACACAGCCTGTGTCCAACCCCTATAGGTGAGGCACGTACAAACAGAAACAGTACTTTCCCTTCCCGCAAACTGTGACTTCTTCACACACGTATGCACGCAAACACTCGTACATGCACATCTGCGGCACTTCATGGCTTGAGTTATATTTTTAGACAGTGCTGTGATATGTCAGTGCGATAGCAGCAGTAGGTGATGGGTATCTGCTTCCACATGGTTTTCCTTTCTGCCCGCACCTTCCCAGTCATACTTTTTCAGACTTGTTTACTCTGCCACAGTGTGGAAATGCAGGCTGCTCTGATAGCAGCTGTGGATCTGATATCGAAGGCTTTTGCTCTTCCATGCTGTGGATTCAAGTCTACCGTTTATTATTCTTTCCAGGAGCTTACAGTTCTTTGCATTGCTCTAGGCAAACAGGGGTAGTGACCATGTTTCAAAAGTTTGGGTTTTGTGAGAGTAAACCACCTGGTTAATTAATCCAGTCATCAATAGAGGAGTGTACATGTGATTACTGGCACTATCACTTATTGAATACCAAAATTGCAGCACTGCAGAGAGAGTACATATCTATGGATGGTTTCTAACTGGGGATAAAAACATGTAAGAATGCAAACGCTGTAGGAGAATATTAACACAGGAAGTTAAATAGTTTATTAATTTACACTAAAAAGTGCAGTAAACAACTTTTAAATATATCTGTATGTCGTATTCTAGACTGGCTCTGATGTTGATATCAAGGCTCAGCGTGAGGCCAAACCAGCTACTCCAGGACTCCCTGTTGTTATATGTTTAGAGCATTTTCATGTATTCATATGTGTCTGACTGTAAACGGGATTACACAAGAACTATAGGATGGTTTTAATGAAACTTGGAGAAGTGGGGCATCCTCAAGAGAATAATGCTTATCTCTTGGCTAAGTTTGAATTATACAAAGACTGTGACTAAAATCATTCATTTATCACTCATCGCCAAAATGAAGGGGAACTAAACACTATCAGGCTCTGCTCAGATTGTTTTCTTGGCACAGGTTAAATGTGACACCAAGGTGCAATCCAAGAAATAAATGTGAAGCAGGAAATGGGGCGAATACAGCCCACTGTCACGCTAAGAGATCCAGGCTAAAGTTGCATGACCAAACAAAAATTCAGCACCCTTCTAAAGGAAATAAAAATATTCCTATTATCATAAATTTGTGATTATTTTTTAAAACATTACATTGCTTGTAAAAGGCTGCCAGAATATGGAGTGTTTGGCCAGCTTAACACTGTTTCTGGATAACCAAACATCAACCTTCAGGGCTAAAAAAAATGATTGGGGAGATGCCAAAAACTGGTTGGTTGAGGCTGACTTCAAAAACAAATCAATCCATAATGACTCCCATATTAAAACGCTTTTCGTTACATAATTTTATAACTCATACACCTTAATGTGGTCTAGTTTGAGTCTTTAAAAGTATTTGTGCTGTTGGTACCTTCTAATAGATTATCTAGAGGGAGCAACCAAAATAAGTTTTTATCTGACTAATATGATTTGATAGAGACTTCCCAATCAGTCTCTAATACAGTTTTTATTATTGAATTCATCCATTCAGTTGATGGCTACAGTTTACTAACTAATCTTCCAAGCATTAGTTGATCACTCGTCCCAAATATGGTCACTTCGAGCTAAAACAATTGCACTAAAACAATAATTTTCTTTAGGGGTCACCACAGCGAATCATCTGCCTCCATCTCACTCTGTTCCTAGTATCCTCGTCTGTCACACCAACCCTCTGCAAGTCCTCCTTCACGACATCCTTGAAGTCTCTCTATGTTCTTACTCTTTTCTTCTTGCCTGGAAGCTCCCTATTCAACATCCTTTGTCCGCTTTATACCCACTTTCCCTCCCCAGCACGTCCAAACCACCTCAGCCTTGATAACTTTGCCTCTAAAGCGCTTGGTCTGAGCTGCCCATCTGATTATAATGAATCCACGGTAGACCCGACCATATTTTAATGCTTTTCAGCATACTTTCTTTATTCCTGGTTGCTGTGTCTTACAGACATGGCTGCAGCTTTTCAGCCGCCAAACGAACACACACCAACAACTTTCAATTAAATTCAATTGAGTTTATTTATATAGCGCCAAATCACAACAACAGTCGCCTCAAGGCGCTGACGTCAGTCTTTAAGTCTGACGTCATTAGCCGTGCCTGGGCCCAAACTCTGCTGCAGGTCCCTAAGTCCAACGATCACTGCAGCATCACTGAGAGTTAAAAACTGTCTCTTTCCTTTCATCTGTAATAAAATGATCAGCGTTGCTGCTTTACCAGGCATAACACTTAAATTTAACATCCAGGCATCCACAAAAAACGAATTTATGAAGTTTAACGGCGTTAGAAGTTAGCAGGAAGTTAGCTCGCTATAAATATAATATACCATGTTCTGACTGAGAGAGTTCTGAACCAAATTAAGACGTACAGCCCTGCTATCATTTCCAACATAAATGAAGATAGGAAACTAAACAGCAGTGACGTTTGTAGGGTTACTGAAGTTTGGCTAGCTGGTATATAGTGATGTGCTACGTGATCCTTCCGATCACAAGACAAGCTGCCAACTCTTGAGCCACGATCGCCCTAGCTATGTTAGCATAATATAAACAGTGAAGCTGGAGGATGAACGCTAACTTTTTTCCACTCAATAAAAGTTAACGTGAGGGTTCCCGAAGGTTCGGTACAATTGCAATCGCATTGCAGGATGCTGTAAACGGGCTGAAATTCAGTCAGGACAACAACTGAGAAAATCCATCCACAATACAAGGTTAGTTATCAATATACTGCTTTAAAATGATTAGCGGTAATAAAAACTGAGAGAGGCCGACAGTGATCACTGACTGTTTTTAGGGGCTTTCAATAGAACAAGATACAAAGCATTAAAACATGTAAAAAACACAAAAGCCTTATTAAACACAGAGTAGTTTGGGCCCGGAAGCAGGATTCATCATGTCATCACTTAAAGACCGAATATTGTAAGGTAGACCCTACAATAATGAACCAGGCTCAGGGAGGGGCGGGGCCATCTGGTGCGACCGGTTGCGGTGAGAGACGGAAGACAGGATAAAGACATGCTGTGGAATAGAGCCAGAGATTAATAACAAGTATGATTCAATGCGAGAGGTCTGTTAACACATGTTGAGTGAGAAAGTTGACTGAAAAGGAAATACTCAATGCATCATGGGAATCCCCCAGCTAATCCCCCCTAAATGACAGACAGAACCCAGTTCAGACTTTAAGCCGGCGAGGCGTGATTGCAGATGCCGCTCAGGTGCGTCCGCCTCCCCTGCAGCGGCACCGCAGACCTTTCACTCCACACTGATATGCTCATTTCTAATCCAGTCCATCCTAGCACCTCCAGTGTCACTGTCTACAAACCTTACACCACAGTGAGCCTCACTAGCATCTTGTAAACTTTACCTTTCACTCTTTCAATGCAAAGTCCAGAAACCAGTGGATGATGTCACAGTGGCTACATCTATTTTTCATATGCAGTCTATGTGGATGACATCAGTTGAGGTTGCTTTTTCTGTGCACGTGTATGTGCAAACTTTTCCACATGTCAAAGGTTTTTGATTATAAACCAAAGTGTTGGATTAATTAAATCTTTGACCTAACAAATTATGATCAGTCGAGCCACCTGAGTTCACAAAGATGACAAATGTCTTTATTGAATTCCCTGATAATCCATCCAACAGCTGTTGAGACCTTTTACTCTAAAAAGTATAATTTTTTTATCCCGTGCGGATAATTTTCATCGATGAATAAAATGTGTGGTAGTCTAGCCAATAGGCATTATTAAATCAGAGTTAGTTAAATCAGTAGGTTGTGGAAGGGACACCATATTTATTTTGATGGATGGAATACACTGAGGACATGTTTTGAATTAGAAATGATGGACACAACAATTACCACAAAGACATCTATGAGAACAAGCATTTAATGGTTGATCCAGTTATCAGACACATGTCTCCGGTTTACATTAGAAACTCTAAATCTTCCCCTTATTTGCTTAGCTGTTCCTAATAGGGCCTTATTTTAGAAATCACTGATCAGGCTCATCAATCAGGGAGAAAACACCCAGACGTTCCTTTCCTTCTCGGGGAACCCACATGCCAGTCAGCTGGAGGAATCCTCAGGCTTGTGGTTGAGACGAGGGGGAAGAGGAGCAGACTTGGCGGATCAAGGGGTTTCAGGCTTGGAGCGGTAGCTGCATTCCTCCATGTCTCTCTCTTCTTCTGCTGATGTCTCACTCTCGTCTTCTCTCGCTTTCCCCCCCTCCATCCATCTCCATTTCCTGTTCCTCCAGCCCCAATGGGGTTGTCAGATGGGATCGTTGATGTTTCCCTGATGTCGTGGCCTCCGAATGCCTGTCCTGGCCAAGCTGTCTGTCTGCACTGTCCCCGTTGTTCACCTCTCATCCCACACAGGTGCTAATAGTAATAATTTCATCTGGCTTATATTGCTTTGGGTAATGTATTACCTATTCAGTCTGCATCAGTCATCAGTCAGAGCCTGTTTGAATAAAAGCACAGCTCCCTTCACAGCATCTTGCTAAAGGCTGATTTGTTTTTCTTTTCTGGACGTCATCCTCGTCATATTTGGATTTCTTTGACAAGATGAAAATGAAAGGTCTTCAGGTTGCCTTTTGTGTGCTAATACTATATGAAAAGAAGTGCAGTGGGAAGAATTTACTTTAGGGAAAAAGAGAGGATGTACAAGTAAGCATTTAGAAGATGTTGCCCACTGAGAGATAAAAGAAAACCATAATGTCATTGTGGCTCTTTTCTCTCTTGCTCAGTAGTGTGTTTCTACAGTAATGGATGTGCAGCCTAGAAAACAGATAAAAATCTTTAGTAATTACCTCTGAGTCATTCTGTGATCTTATCCAAAAGTTGGCCTGATAGTTATTACCGTTGGCATGGTGAAACCTGGAGAAAGGCGCACACACTGTACATGCAGACAGATGGAAAGAGAGAGAGAGAGAGAACACAACACACCCTCAGCAGACGCTGACAGGTATCCAAAACAGATGATCCTCACACCCATTAGCATGTTAACATGGATAAAGAACCCATTTCAAACTCCTCTGGAAATCTGAAGGCTGGCTTTGCAGAGCTGCCTAGATCTAAATCTGCCACTGTGTGTGACGTGCACGCTACCTGCCAGCCTGTTTAGCATAAATGAATTATAAACGGACATAAAAAACTAGGATTTGCAGCCTATTAAATCATTTTAACCTTGTTATTATAAAGTGAAATCATTTTTTTTCTGTCTTGGTGAGAGACGAAGCTTCACATCCAGCTCAGTCTGAGTGGAGCTGCTGTTTCGACACAGGATGGAGCCGGTGAAGCTGTGGCTGAATGCCATTTAAAAACTCCTATTTGAGAAACATATACCAGTTCTGATGTGCTCATGCCATAGATGATATATAAAAATAGACGAGTGGAAACTCTGCATTTACGACGCCGTCCTTAAGCACGCCTTCTTTCTAATGACCAGCAGGAGGCGACTCTTCTAGCTTGAAAAAGAAGTCCAGTTGGGTAGAATTGGGAAAACAATCCTTGGTTCTGCTCCTCTTTGGCCTCTGCACACACTTTCCTGTTGAATTATAGTCTCATTTGTTACTTTGAAGTCTTACTGAAAACAACATGATGTTTAGTGTTTTTAAATGTAATGAGGCATGAAAAAAGCCGGACAAAGACGCAGACTAACAGCCCCAGCTACGCACAAAAACAGCAGAGCATTCATGCAGTCGAGAACAACCGGACTCTTCAATATTTCCAATGTTTTTCATTGTCTCTGCTGTCTGAAAAAGTATGACCAAAAATGGGTTTTGTCGAGCAGTTTCTGGAGCATAAATGGCAAATAAAGTACGCACTGTTTTACCTCAAACCTTTATTGAACAAACCTCTCAGCTCTGAGGGGATAAGTGACACTGGAGGCATTTCTGTCATTGGCCCGTGGCGATAGCAGTATCTAGGTGGTGACTGATAGGCGGCTGCTTATAAACCGAGTGGTGTTTTTTCCCCCTCAGAAGTTTCATTGTTTGAGTTAAGTGAGCTGCAATAATTCAAAGAACGGAGACAGTTTGACATTTTCAAGTTAAGAATTCATAGATAATTACCAGATGGATAGATTAAATCTGTTTTTTGCTTGGTAATGTAAACGTTTGGAAATTTTAGGATATTAAAAAATAAACCATTTTAAATTTTGACTTTAAAACTGATCCACTTTAGAGTCACGTTTACAAGGGAGGTAATCATACCTTATACAGTCTAGAGTTCGTAGTCAAAGCTTAAGCAAAAGTCTTTCAAGTATTTGAGCTGTGCAAATACATGAAAAGTGGTCTGTTAGTTTGGAGCTGACACAGAGTAAAAGTTCATTAAATGTAAACATTTAATAAACATCACCAGAGTGTCACAGCACCGAGGCCTTCCCAAGACAGCCCAGACATGTGATCTTTCCAGCATGTCCCGGGTCTGCCCCAGGGTCTCCTTCTGGTTGGAAATACCCACACACCTAACCTAGCAGGCACCCAAGAGGCGTCCTTGTCAGATTCTTAACAATATCAACTGGCTCCTTTCACTGTTGAGTGATTGCTGCGCTACTCTGAGCTCTTCCCGAATGACCTATCTGCTCATCAAATCTCTCCGGCTGAGCACACCCTTTGGAGGAAGCTCATTTCCGCTTTTTGTATCAGTGATCTTATTTTTTTGGTCGCTACACAGAGCTTGTGGCTGCAACTGGCGATAAGGACATAGATGGAGCATTAAATTAACGCCCAGCTCTCTCTTTACTGCAACAGCTTTGTCATGACTGCAGACAGTGCAGTTCATCAGTCAGTTCCTCCCAAATGCCTCAATTTATTCCCAACCTTGAGCACTTCATTCTGTTGTAAATGAGAACCGTAGCTCTTAAGTTCTGAGATGCAAATTCTTATCCTAGCCCGCAGGTGATGAGGCCAGCAGGACTTCGTTTAACAGACTCAGCCCATGAGTCTGTTTTACCTTTATTACTTTGAAGTCTGTGTATCTATCTGTTTTTCTGACCGCTTGAAACTCCAACTGTCAAAAAAAACATATGTTTATGTCGATGTGAAGCTGTTTGTGCCGTTCATTAGCTCGTCTGTTAATCTGTTATCTGTTAGTCACTGAAGCTACCTGGTGCAGATATCTATTGTGACCGGTGTGTCTGTGTTTGTGCAGGACTACCCCAAGAACAGACATCCGGGGTGGAGCCGAGGATCAGTGGCCTACCATGCAGGTGAGAGATTTTAACTCAGTTTCCTCTTTTTTTCTTATTTCCCCTTAGAGGGTTGGGTTTCACAGAAAGAAAGTCATGTGTTGATTGTTTGTCTTGTTTTTTTTCCTCTCGGTGTGGAATTACCCCCGTAGAATACATAAATTGGATTTACTTCCTCTGAAGCATCTTTTGCTGCCTTTAGATGCCAACATCACAGAGGGACAACTCGGCTTAATGTTTAAGGTGCCTAACACAAACAGAGATCAAGGAGGATTGTAGACACAAAGGCTGATAAAACATACGGTGACAGCATCAGAGAGATAAAACGGACCAAATCTCTGTTTCTCTTTATCTGCTTTTCTGTGGGAGTTCGGTCAACTTTGTAAGTGATGAACCAAAACCCGAGTTTAGTTAAAGTTATCTTTATCTCCCTTTGCTTCCACACACACACGTTCAGTCTTGATTGTTTGTGACAACAAGCCTGTGAACATTATCTATCCAGGCATCTGCACAAACCCCCACAGTTCCCATTCCAGGCCTCACTAACAGCGCTAAGAGATTAGCTATCAAACGCTTGTGCCATGATATGGGAATAGAAGCAGCTAGGTAGGTGGTTGTTATTACTTGGTGAAGCTACTGTGGGTAGCCAGCTCTTTATCTGAAAATCCAGTGTCACAATTCAGATCTTGTTAGTCCTTATCTGACCAAAGCAGTTACGAGCTAGCTGGCTTTTATCTGCTTTATTTTGTTCTGAAGCATCCCATTGTTATTCTTTCTCAAAGGGGGGTTTCTGCTGCTCTTATTCTGAATGATTCACCATAACACACTATAAATGTCACTTTCCGTTCATGTTTTTCCACCACAAAAAGGGTAGGATTTTATTTTTAGAGGAATGTTTATATACTTTATTCCATTTGACCTCCAAATAAGCTATCAAAACACATTTTCTTGTTCAGTCCGCACATTCCATTTATGTTTTGAGTTAATGTTTATAATCTTAAATCCCCATATCCCTTTGCAGAT
Source organism: Mchenga conophoros (assembly GCF_057382185.1). Lineage (NCBI taxonomy): Eukaryota > Metazoa > Chordata > Actinopteri > Cichliformes > Cichlidae > Mchenga > Mchenga conophoros. The sequence continues at coordinate 29,649,317 of NC_140545.1, read as the reverse complement.
TCCATTTATACTTAGGATTTATTAATAATAATAACAGTTGATGCTATGCATCCTGCTGGGGTCTGTGGATGATGCCTCATTGCTGAGTGACAGACGAGGCCTGTCTTTCACAGAGGCTCACTGTGCCAGTCCCAGAGGTCTTGCGCTGCGGTCTGCCTGGTTTGGCTGCTGTGCATTGAACACCACAGCAATGTGCACGCCCCAGTAGAGCTCGCATTAATCTTATTTGTTACAGACTAAAATGATGTATGTGGTTTTCCACGCTGTGCATATGAGGTTTGCTTTCCATGCTTCGGTTAATGTGTAGACTCTGATCCAGCAATTCAAAATCAACAGTCAGAGCCTTTTCTTCATGTCTCCACGCATCCAGGATTTTCACTGAAAGGCTCGTCAGTCTCAAGAATTGTACATGGATGCGCTTTGGCAGGGTGACAAAAGTAAAAAAGCAATATTTTTTAGAGTACGTTGACGGTTTTTCGAACATTTTGTTTCTTAGGGATACCAAACTACTCTTACTAGCATTCTTTGCTAAATGTGAGACATAAAGCTGCAAATGTTTGACCTTCATCATCCGCTCTAGTTGTTTGTGGTCTGCCTTTCTTCCTCTTCCTGATTGTGTCCATCTCAGGGCACACTCTTGGTCTGAAGATGTTGCATATTCAGTGAAGACACCCATTGCAGAAGACCTTGATTGGTTGGTAGAACTTCACATCGCTGTTGTAGAGGCTTAGATTTGTGTTCTGTGTAAGCTGTCTAGATTTCCAAATGGAGCTGAGCCTTCTGAAAGCATCCTGTGCTTTATCTAACCTATCCTCGATAATAAGTTCCACCTTAAAGTTCAGGGTACACCTGTATTCATACGTGAACAGTTCTTCCTTTAACTGTCAGATGACACGTTACAACAGCCTGACTTGGCCTAGCATGAACCTTCAGTGAGTGTGTCACCACTGCTTCAGCATATGCCATACTACGATCAACTTATTAAACTCATAGTTTTGTCTCAGTTTCAGATCAAGTGATCATGTAAAGAGATCTTTGGTTTCCTGTTGTCCTTTTCCAACATCGGAGTGCTGGTGGCCAATGCAGGGCCAGTTGCATACATTGCAGTTTTTCATTGGACATTGGCTGCTTGTCCACTCATTTCAGTTCAGCCCTGACCATTTTCAGAGGAGTTTTTCCCCCTTTCTTAAGCAACTTAACACTGAACTATGAATCATACATAAAAAACAAAATATTAAACATAAAAATGCATCTAGCTTTGTGGAGTCACCCGTATTGTGTATTCACATAACAGCTCGACAACTTAGGAAAGAGCAAATTTTAAATTGTATCTTTTGGCACTTTGCTACTAACAGCCTGTCACAAAAAACTGAATTTGCTCCAATTTCTTTTGTTGAATCTATGAAAAATGCCAAAGATAACCAAAGTTTTATGGGCATAAAATAGTATTTTTGCAACAACAAGGTGATTTCCAAATGGCTGTTAGCTGGAAACTTGGCATATCTCAGAATGTGTGCAAATTAAAGAAACCGGAGAAGTGGAAGACCTAAAAAAAAAACCTATCTACAGCAGATTATCAGTATCTGAAAGTCATGAAATAGGAAAACAATCCAGCAAATATCTGACATAGGACCAGGTATACATCAGTTGTTCCCTGCTTTGCTTGCTCATAGGGGGTCATATGATTGTTGGGTTTTTCTCTGTGCCTATGAAGCGCCTTGAGGCCACTTTTGTTGTTATTTGGCGCTGTATAAATAAAATTGAATTGAATTGAACTTTTTACTGAAACCTCATCAGAAATGGTCTCAGTGAAATGGTGACTGTAAAGAAGCTTTTCTCAACGAAGGGAAACTGGCTGAGGTATGCCAAATTACACAAGAATTGCCCTGAAAATCAGTGGTGATGGAGGCTTTGTCATGGTTTGGGGCTGCATTTCTCAGTGATGTTAGGGGCCTTGTCAGAACAATAGTTGTGAATGTAGAAAAGTACTGTCAGATTTTGATCCACCATTCAGTGCCATCTAGAAATTATTGTTTACTGCCAGTGCAGTAAAAGCATAACTGTGTAGAAAAACACACAATGTAACATCATCAGTCATGGATTCGCCTCTCCAGAGCCCGGACCTCAACATTATTAAAGCAGTGTGAGATCATCTGGACAGAGGACAGAACAAAAGGCAGCCAGCATCCAAAAAGGAGCTTTGAATGTCCTCCAAGACTGGAGAACTATTTACGAGGGCTACTTAATGCATGATTTTAAACATTATCCATATAAATATAGCATTACATTTTAATTACATTTTCCTTTAATGGAATCACTTTTTAAATGCTTTGCATAGCTTTGCACTCGTGCAGTGTTAGATTAGTATGAACAGTCTATCAGAACGTACAGAACATAGCTACAGCTGAGTGGATATATACTGTATCAGTTTACTCTGACAAAGCCGACACACTTATCTACATCAAAGTGCTGCAGAACAACACTGGTTTGCACAGCTATCATCTGCTTTCTTTCCACCTTGCTTATTTAACCCTTTAAGACCTACCATAGAACCAAGTCCGCCAGAGCTTGTATTATATTTTTACATGCTGTAGTGCCATTTTTGGGAGCATTTCAAGTTGCTATACATAAATACAACCATTATAGCCCAAATTTTAATAATATGTATGCATTAAGTGCATAGTAATTACATAAATTGCAAAAAAGTGCAATAAACTACAAAAAAATTTGAAAATTGTTTTTGTTTTTTTTAACATACATTCCTAGTTAGAGAAATTTAAGAGGCTTATCCCTCAAAACTGTAAATACAAAAAAGTTGCACAAAATAATTTCCCACCACAGGAAATTTATTTTGAGTGTCTTCATAGTTTTATTATTGAAATACACCAATTTTTATATACTGCAGGAAAAATGAAAATAAATATTATAATCAAATTTGCAAAAAAACAGCATATGCATCAAAATAAACTATTTCCAGCAGTGCAATTTGAGTCCTAAGCATAAGTCATAAAGTCAAACATAACCTTTAAAGACACCAGTATGCTTGTATAGGCCCTGAAGGTAAACAACCACATTTCCGTGTCATGACGTCACTTCCAGTTTCGGGCAGGTCATGGCGGACATGCGATAGTTCGCGCTGACGTCTATTCCAACGTAGGAAGAGTTACGAACAGCTGATCGGATCAGCAAAGTGTGTTTCTGGAATATTATGTTTTTGTTGCTGCAAGTGCTTTTTATGCAATTTTTGCAAAGCCATATGTGGAAGGAAACCATGACCTAGGACAAGCTGATGACATGAGATGTAAGTACAACTCCTCTGGTTTCATATGCAAAAAAAATTATTGCGCTAGCTTATGTGGTTGCAGTGCTACCGGGATTTAAAAATAGTTACGCAAAACGGAGCGTGCCCGCTCCGACCGGCTTTAAAGGGTAAAAACGTCTTCTCACAGAAAGAAGGCAGGGGTTGCTGTAGTTGCATGTTTCATTGTAACATAACATAAAACAACAGAGAAACAACTGTTAACTTGTGGTGTACATTACAAAAAAACCCCCAATAATTAGTTTAAGGCCTAGTAACGTTTTAATTGTCTAGTTACTCGTCACACGTGTCTTTACTTTTAATCGAGGGTTGTTTTCATCTTCACGTTTCTTTATTACCATTGGACTGCTGGAGCATTGTTCTGAGATAAATTTTTGTAGATCTCTTGGTTTGATATTGAATTTAAGTTTGTAGCGGGCAAGAAGGATGAAGGTCTAACAAAATAGGGTCTGCTCAGTTCCACAGAAGGGCATGTTTCTGCACAGAGGTGTGTCTGTTATTTTATGGTTGTGTTTTTGTATTAGCCCTCAGTACCTGAACCAGCAAATATCTGCCAAGTTATTCTTGGCAGGTCTTGGCTCCAAATAAACACTTAAAGCTGATATCTATACTTTGATCAGTGCTGTTTTTCCTCTGCATTGGCAGTACAGGAGTTTATCATTAGCTATTAAGAAGAAGGTAACGCAGTAGATTGTGTGATTTACAGGAAAAATGGCAAATTGCATCACGCAGGGTGACATTTGTCCTTTTTGTATAAACTTTTATAAACAATTTGTCACCAGAGCTCTGTTTCTTTTGGCCTGATTTATGGTACATAGCAGCGGACACGCAATCAGTGCTGAGCTGCATCACATTTGATGCGTATTATTGACTTTTGAGGCTGTTATTTTAGTCCTGATAAGTTCCAGGTATTTACACAAACTGTATTTCCAACAATATCACTGCTTCTTTGTACAGCTTGTATAGTCTGAGAGATCTTTGCCCGACGCTGGTGTTACAACGAGTGTTTGCATTGGAATTTTGCCCAGTGTGGACCTCCATCCTTCGTGCTTGCTCCACACATTAATGGGCCATGAGGTCCCTATGCTGTTGGTCCCTGTGGGCCCTGTCAGGAGTAACCAGCCATCCAACCAGTGAGTGCTCCTCAGCAAGCCTCATTAACCCAATCAACCCCCCGCCCCAAACACACACACACACACACCCCTCTTCCAAACACCCCTCCATCAGTGACTCACACGTGCTATGACTCAACACCCGCAGCTGAAGGTTGTGCCCGACCACCACAACCACCATCCATCCCGCTCAACCACGCCGACCAAGATAATAGGACTCAGTCTAACTTCAGTGACAGGGTTTAATCTGATTCAAGCTCAAGTTCTGCAAAAACAATTATTCAATAGCAACTTGTTACGTAAGGGAGATAATATCACCCTCTTACCTTGGGACAGATTAGTTTTGGATGGCATTGTCTGTACCACTTAGGGGCACAAAGAGAGGCTGGTAAATACTGTCTGAATCTAGGCTTTGTGGCTATAATTCATTTCAGTTAATTTCAATTTATATTGTGCCAAATTGCCAAATCACAACAACTGTTGCCTCCAGGCGCTTTACATTGTAAGGTAAACGCCATACAATAATACAGAGAAAATACTATACCACACAGTGGAATTCATTTGCAATAATTTATCTGACATATTTATAATGTTACGACCCGAATCTGCTAGAGTTCAGAGGGGGTAAAAACAAAAGAGAGTCTCACTGGGGAAGAATGGAGTCGGAAAAGTTTTTTTTAAAGAAAAACCTCAGCGAACTGAAAAATAATAGCGGCATTGACTACAAACAACCAACCAATACAAAGCAAAACAGGGGGGGGGGCGTAATAATAATAACAGTCTCTGATTCTGCTCATTCCAGCTTCATAATTTTATTCTTGGACTCTCTTAGAGTAGTAAAGTAATGAATCACTTTTCAAAATAATCCTTATCCTCGACCTCGGAGCAGCCCGTCAGGCAGAACCCGCATGTCGATGCTTCAACTACAGCGGGTGTAGCGACTTCCACAGTCGCTAGAGGCCGGGGATGAAGCCTGCCTATTTGCCTGACGCGCTGTCAACTTTACGCAATAATGCGAGAGGTGGAATTGTTTGCTTGTTTATTAAAGTGCTTTGCGATTTTTACAGAGTGGTATCATCGGCTCCTGATTCAAACTCTTACAACATCACAGGCTCTAATATAACGAAGCGAACATGTTGTGCAGCGGTCAACAAAAACTACGGCTACCCAGCCCTCGTCTCTGTCAAAATCAAAACCAGTGAATGACAGACTGACAACGCCCATTTATGTCACCGCTAGCACCCACGTGACTCCCATAACAACCAAACAAATAAAAACCCAGTGATCATCAAAATTCAATACATTCAATTATGGCTCCTACACACCAGCCCCTAATTATTAGGATCCCTTCTAATAATTACCCATAATTAACCAAGTAGGAGACATAAAACATGCAGAGAAAAGTCAAGCATTTACTGTATTTCAATATTACCCACAGGAATCCTATAGGTAATCTTAAAGTCTATCTTAAAAGAAAAATGAGAGACATTTTATGTCCAAATACAATCAAAGTCTGATAATTGGACCCAGAAGTCTTTAACTGTGATCTGCCTCCAGCAGTAGACACAGTTTGGTAATAGGTCGATCCAGGCAACTAGTCTGAGTTTTAATCCGAACTTGACGAACGAATCCTCTTCGGTCAGGAAAAGTCTTTATCACACGTCCCATTGGCCAAGAGTTTCGAGGTGCCGAACTGTCCATGATGAGAACCAGATCTCCCACGATGAGATTCCTTTTTACTCCAATCCATCGCTGACGTTCCTGTTGCTGTAGTAGGTATTCCTTCACCCATCTTTTCCAAAACAAGTCAGACATGTATTGGACTTGTTTCCATCTTCTGTGTGTGTACATATCAGTGGAATGGAATACTCCTGGTGGTAATATCGGTGAGGTCTTTAACAGAAGAAGATGATTAGGGGTCAAAGCTTCCAGGTCGTTAGGATTCATTGAGGCTTTGGTAATTGGGCGGCTGTTAATGATGGCTTCAACCTCACAAAGTACAGTATGAAGACCTTCTTCATCCAGGTTTTGTACTTTCATTATGGAATTAAGTACTTTGCGAACCAGTCTTATCAGTCGCTCCCAGGTTCCTCCGTGATGTGAACCTCCAGGTGGATTAAAGGTCCATTTAACTCCCTTTTGCAGAAAGACGTCATTGATTTTTACCTGGTTCCAATGTTCAATGGCAGTTCTAAGTTCACGTTCAGCACCTACAAAATTGGTTCCGTTGTCAGAACGCAGTTCTCGAACCTGACCTCTTCTTGCATTGAAACGTCTGAACGCATTAATGAAAGAGTCAGTATCCAGTGATGGAGCAACCTCAATGTGAACAGCACGGATAGCAAGGCAGGTGAATATAACACCGTATCTCTTCACCACGCTCCTCCTACTTTTTACACTGAAGGGTCCGAAGTAATCCACTCCCACCCGCGTGAATGGAGGTTCATCTGGAATGATTCTTTCATTGGGCAAATCCGCCATCTGTTGATTCACTGGTGGAGCATTAAGACGTCGACAGATGACACATTTAGATAACACTTTTCTTATTGCTGTACTAGCTCCAATCAACCAGTACTTTTCTCTTAGCTTAGACAGCATGTGGTTACAACCACCATGTCCAACTTCCTGATGTATGTGTCTAAGCAAGAGCTCGGAAATGTGTTGATCCTTTGCTAGTATTATGGGATGTTTCACCTCAACTGGCATCAATGATCTACTGAGTCTCCCACCCACTCTGAGAATTCCATCTTGCAGCTGTGGGCAGAGTCTTCTTAGAGGACTTGATTTTATAATGGGTTGTCCCTTCTCCAGATTCACAAGCTCCAAGGAAAATCTCCTCCTCGGACAGAACTTGATAATGACAACCTCAGCTTTGTCCAGATCTTCCACTGTAAGATTCTTAATCACAGATGTCCTCTTAAAGTTCCTCAGCTTTTCTTCCACAAATGATTTCTGTTGCTCTTTGGTGACCACTGGCTGTGGTAAGCTTGAACACAATTCTCTCCTTTTCTTCACAAAGGACAGAAGCAAGTCCTTAAATTTTAACAGCCATGCCACTGACTTCTTAAGATGTGTCCAGGTGGAAAAATGTTTAAACAAGCGAGTAACAGAATTTCTCCAGCTTGCTCAACACTCACTGTGGCAACTGTTTTTACCTCAGGATCATCAGATGCAAGCAGACTGATGTCATCTGGGTAGACAGGCCATTCACTCCTAGATTGTAGAAGATACTGAGGCCCAAACAACCATTTTGTATTCTTCATAAAAACATCGACTTTCACTCCTCTTGAGGCCATATCTGCTGGATTACTGGCAGTGTCCACATATCTCCATTGCGAGGAAGATGAAACTCTTAAGATTTGTGAAACTCTGTTGGTCACAAAAACCTTGAATCTTGAAGTCTCACTCCTGATGTATTTAAGAACAGAAGCACTGTCTGTCCAAAACACAGAATCCAGAAGTTCCATCTGCAGCTCTTTCCTCCAGAGTACATCCAATCGACTGGCCATGGTTGCTGCAATGAGCTCCATTCTCGGGATGGTAAAGGATTTAAGAGGAGCGACACGAGCTTTTCCCATAACAAACGCACAGTGTCGTTCTGAACAAATGTTTTCAATCAGCAGGTAGGTCACTGTTCCATACCCATCCTCACTGGCATCACAGAAATGGTGCAACTGAGCACTCGTGATTTCTCCAAATCCATCAGGTTTCAGACAACGACTCACTTCAAACTTGCTCAATAGCTGGAGCTGCTGGAGCCATGTTAACCATCTTTTGGAAAACAGCTCTGGTACGTTATCGTCCCAGCCGATTCCTTCCTGGCATAGATCTCTTAGGATTTTCTTAGCAGTTAAGACCACAGGACTTAGCATTCCAAGAGGATCGTAGATAGAACTGACAATTGAAAGGATTCCTCTTCTGGTGAGCGGTCTGTCCTTGAGCACAATCTTGAACTTAAAAGAGTCTGATTTTATGCACCACTCCACGCCCAAAACTCGCTCGATCATTGAGGAATCCAATTCCATGTTCAACTCTTTCATTCCTGTGGCTCTGTGACTTTCAGGAATTGATTCCAGCACTCCAGGCTTGTTGGTGATCCACTTTTTGAGCAAAAATCCTCCTTTGGCACACAAAGAAACCAACTCGTGGTACATTAACACTGCTTCCTCATCAGTTTCAACGGACACAAGACAATCGTCCACATAAAAACAGTGCAACAACTTCTTCACAGCTTCCTCACTGTAGAGATGTCCAAAGTCATCCGCACACTTTCTGAGTGCAAAGTTGGCACAACTTGGTGACGAAGTTGCCCCGAAGAGATGTACATTCATCCTGTATTCAGATGTTGGTTGTTCCAGATCACCTTTAGGCCACCAGAGAAATCTCAATAGATCTTTATCTTCAGCTGGAACCATGACTTGATGGAACATGGATTCAATATCTCCCATAATTACAACTGGCTCCTTCCTGAATCTTGTGATCACTCCTATTAAAGAGCTTGTAAGATCAGGTCCTTGTAAGAGTTGGGAGTTTAAAGATGTTCCATGATAACTCACTCCACAGTCAAACACAACTCTGAGTTTCTTCTTGGTCGGCTGGTAAACACCATGGTGTGGTATATACCACAGCTTGCCATCATTGCGATTGATCTCCTCTTCCGGGACCTTTTCAGCATATCCTTTAGCCAGAAGCTCATTCATGAACACTTTGTACTCAGTATGAAACACTGTGTCTCTCTCAAATCTCTTTTGTAGAAAGCGCAGACGTTGTTGAACAACTTTCTTATTGTTTGGCATACTGATACTGGCATTCCGAAAAGGTAATGCTATCTGGATATGACCACCCACATATTTGGCAGAGTTAGTCACTATTTCCAGAAATCTCTGATCCTCTCTTGACAATCCAACCTGCTCATCAGCTTTGCTCTCAGGAAAGTCATTCTTGAACTGTTGCTGCCAAAGCTCCTCCAGCGTGACAACAGAAATTCTGTTGACTGTAACTTGTGGATGCTTCTGATCACTTGTAGCTTCACAGTTTCCTGAAAGTGGTCCATTGATGGTCCAGCCAAGCCTTGTCCTTACGGCATACGGTCCTCCATCAACACTACACACCACTTCCAGAGGTTCCAAGGCTTTGGGAATGTTTGTTCCAATCAGAATTCAATACATAGGTTGGACTAGTTAGCTCCCTCTTACTAACTTTGTTCATATAGAGCAGGCTTATTACTAAAGCAAAGATCAATGCCTCTTAGATTTTGATGCTGAGCTACACAAAAAAGCCCACCGCTCTCCCATGATAGTTTCATAATGTGATGTGATTGGCTGAACTTTTTAGTGTGAGCAGTGCAAGCATAGTGTATGACATCACTCCATTCACACTGACTGAGAAGTGAGAGCACTAAAGCCTGAATAATGTACATTTAGAGGTTGACTGAATTCCTCCTATTTGAAAGAAGCTGTTTTAGCTCATGCTCCTTTAACTCTTTCCCCCATAAAGACAACATTTTATGACCTCCCTTGCACCCATAATGACAAGGTTTTATCCTCAGCATATATTGATAAAGACATGGTTTTCACGACAACTAGGATAGTTTCCAGGCTTTTCCAAAGGTAGCTGCATAGATCGAGACAACCCTCACTAACCAGACTGAGTCATTTTGTTCAATTACCAGGCCTGAAATATATCAGAAAACATAAGAGAATGGGACACAATAGAGAACAAAATAGTTCTTAGTGCTTGGAAGTAGTGCAAAGAAAAGACTTGGTCTACATAGAGTCTGTGTGTGATTGGCCAAAGTGATGGGGGTTACTCATACCATGGCTCGGATTGGTGAGGTAGGTGAGCAGGGGTGGGGTGTTGGGGGAGAGTGTTTAATGGCATTCTGAATGGCCCAGGGACAGAAGCTGTTTGTGAGATAAATAAAGAAAAGAAAAATAAGACAAAGACAATTTTACAAAAAAATTGTATGTGTTTAAACGTAGGACAATAACATTTTTAGGCTCATCAGAGATGGTTGAACAGATAATACTCTAAAAACTTTGATGATTTGAGATGGAATGACCCCATTAAATATTAGGGAGAACCCATCTGTGAGATCATAGAGATCCAAGACCAGAATATTACCTGAAAACTGAGCCTTAAAGAGTTGTTATGCTTAGTATTACCATCTACCATTGTAACATTATACATTTTAAAGAAAATTAGGAAAAGCAGAATAGTCATTTGCTCAGTCAGGGGATTATTAAAGTTGTTGCCATCTTTCTCTCAAAGTGCTTGAACTAATTAATTGACTGACTCATGGTTTTTGGCTGTAAGGGGATTATATTCCTCAGTCAACCTTCCAGCATGTTTGCGCATGTACAGTATCTGCATTATGTTCATGCGGCCATGACTAATTTTAACCCACCACATATCATCCACTTTTTTCAGATGTTGTTTTACTTCGTGTGTAAAATGTCATAAATATTGAAAATTTTCCAAATTCTTTCTTTTTCCAACCAAAACCCAGAGAGAGTCAAACTGGAAAAGATTTAGCCACATAGTATTTGAAAAGGTAACCTAAAAAATGAAAATATTTGTTTAAATCTTGATCCATTAATCAGCTTAAAAACCACCAAAATATTAAACATCACATTAGTACCACTATATATCGTAGAAACACCTGAAGATGTGCTGGTGTTGATGATGTTGTCCCTACAACGGTGTCAACAACAGCGTTGCTACAGCATCGTCACTGGAACTGACTGATCACGTTTTGCAATGTCATAGCTTTGCCGATTGGGAAGAAACACCACACGTGGGAGAATTTTGCCTTCAGGGCTTTCTGCCTGAAAGCCAAGCCAGAAAGGCTTTTTAATACATGGGTAAGATTGTGAAAGAGTCTATTTTAATGCAAACCCATGAACTTTTCCTAAACAAATCCAAGTAGTATTCGTGCTTAAGCCTAACCAAGCAGTTTTTTTTTTACCTAAACCTAACCATACTCATTTGGCAACAGATTTTTTTAAAATAATAAGTCCAGTAAGTCTAAAAATAAAAACTCCACGCTCACTTTTAGATTCACATGGGACACAAAACCCAGACTCATTGGTAAAAGTCCCATGTTTGATCCCTTCACACACAGCTTTGTCTTTATGTGGACTTTGTCACTTTACATCATTAGCTGTAGTTTCTGTGAGATTTTTAGTTTTTATTAGTTTCTCACCAAATGCCAACTGGGAGAGCCTCCAGCAACCGGTGACACTCGCAGTTGTAGCCATGAGAGCATGTCCCATGTTGGGGGTGCTTTAGAGATGATGCAACATGTGGAGTTGAGACTCTCACCACCAAATAATATCTCCTGTTAACTGTACATTGGTTATTAATGGTTTAATAGATGATTGTTGTGTACAGTAGGTGGGTACTTACTTTGTATCTTGTATACGGCTCTTTATTTTATACCTTTGAGGACTCATTTGGAGTTGGGTATCCTACCCAAAGAGGACTCAGGCTTGTGGAACTGGAGATTGAGCCACCAGCCTTATGGTAAGACAGCAACGTGCTCTACTTCCTGAGCCACAACTGCCTAAACTGATCTGATAATAAGTGTACATGAAGTACATAACAGTTATGCAATAGCAGCTATGCAGTGAAGGAAAGATCTAGAAAATACCTTCATGATAAGAATCCACATCCACAACTCACACTGTTATATTCACAAGGAAAACGAGAACATCAGATCATCAACTGACTGTTGTTATTGGACTTTGCTGTACATTAAGGTGTACAGTAGGGCATAGAAATGGGGCTATGACATATATCTTGTACTTTTCATACTCAAAAAATGGTTCTTTTGCTCATTAATCACACTTCTTGTCAAAGAATCTGGGCTACCATCATATTTTAGCCCTGTAATAGACTGGTCCAAACTGTGCCCCACCTTTCTCCTTATGATTAACTACAGGGAGTGCAGAATTATTAGGCAAATGAATATTTTGTCCACATCATCCTCTTCATGCATGTTGTCTTACTACAAGCTGTATAGGCTCGAAAGCCTACTACCAATTAAGCATATTAGGTGATGTGCATCTCTGTAATGAGAAGGGGTGTTGTCTAATGACATCAACACCCTATATCAGGTGTGCATAATTATTAGGCAACGTCCTTTCTTTTGGCAAAATGGGTCAAAAGAAGGACTTGACAGGCTCAGAAAAGTCAAAAATAGTGAGATATCTTGCAGAGGGATGCAGCAGTCTCAAAATTGCAAAGCTTCTGAAGCGTGATCATCGAACAATCAAGTGTTTCATTCAAAATAGTCAACAGGGTCACAAGAAGCGTGTGGAAAAACCAAGGCACAAAATAACTGCCCGTGAACTGAGAAAAGTCAAGCGTGCAGCTGCCAAGATGCCACTTGCCACCAGTTTGGCCATATTTCAGAGCTGCAACATCACTGGAGTGCCCAAAAGCACAAGGTGTGCAATACTCAGAGACATGGCCAAGGTAAGAAAGGCTGAAAGACGACCACCACTGAACAAGACACACAAGCTGAAACGTCAAGACTGGGCCAAGAAATATCTCACGACTGGTTTTTCTAAGGTTTTATGGACTGATGAAATGAGAGTGAGTCTTGATGGGCCAGATGGATGGGCCCGTGGCTGGATTGGTAAAGGGCAGAGAGCTCCAGTCCGACTCAGACGCCAGCAAGGTGGAGGTGGAGTACTGGTTTGGGCTGGTATCATCAAAGATGAGCTTGTGGGGCCTTTCCGGGTTGAGGATGGAGTCAAGCTCAACTCCCAGTCCTACTGCCAGTTTCTGGAAGACACCTTCTTCAAGCAGTGGTACAGGAAGAAGTCTGCATCCTTCAAGAAAAACATGATTTTCATGCAGGACAATGCTCCATCACACGCGTCCAAGTACTCCACAGCGTGGCTGGCAAGAAAGGGTATAAAAGAAGAAAAACTAATGACATGGCCTCCTTGTTCACCTGATCTGAACCCCATTGAGAACCTGCGGTCCATCATCAAATGTGAGATTTACAAGGAGGGAAAACAGTACACCTCTCTGAACAGTGTCTGGGAGGCTGTGGTTGCTGCTGCACGCAATGTTGATGGTGAACAGATCAAAACACTGACAGAATCCATGGATGGCAGGCTTTTGAGTGTCCTTGCAAAGAAAGGTGGCTATATTGGTCGCTGATTTGTTTTTGTTTTGTTTTTGAATGTCATAAATGTATATTTGTGAATGTGGAGATGTTATATTGGTTTCACTGGTAAAAATAAATAATTGAAATGGGTATATATTTGTTTTTTGTTAAGTTGCCTAATAATTATGCACAGTAATAGTCACCTGCACACACAGATATCCCCCTAAAATAGCTAAAACTAAAAACAAACTAAAAACTACTTCCAAAAACATTCAGCTTTGATATTAATGAGTTTTTTGGGTTCATTGAGAACATGGTTGTTGTTCAATAATAAAATTATTCCTCAAAAACACAACTTGCCTAATAATTCTGCACTCCCTGTATTTAAGTGGATGGAAAATGTGTGGATAGAGCCTAACAGGTTCGTTTTTTAATTTTTGGTTTAGTTTTGGTTGGTTATAAAAACCTTGAGCTACAGTTCTTTCACTACAGTATTAATAGTTGAAAAGCTGATATGCTGTTGTTATTGTGTTATAGCATATGCAGTATAACACTCTGTGGTCCACATATTGACACCTGTGAATGACCAAATCGAAAGCTTTGAAAGCTACTGACTTGCAGGCACCTGTTTGAAACACAGCAGGAAGTGGCAAGACCATCCTAGAGCCTGTCACTATCTTATAAATTCCTGGCAGCATGATTAAAAAGTGTGATTTGGTAGGTTGCCATGGGTGCTCAGTTTGGATCCAGGTAATCCAACAGCTCACCAAACCATCAGCTGAGCTGTACATCCCTCTGAGGCGTCCTCTGCCTCAGATCTGGACCAGACCGTAACAGGGGAGTTACCTGATGGAAACTTTACTTTAAGTCTTATTTCTTTGAGAACATTTGCCATCAACCACCAAGGTATACCATAGCTTCACTGGTGCAGAGACTCTGCAGCCCTGCCTGTATTGCTTAATTGTGCAGTTTCTCTAACCAAGGAAGTATGTTGTTCACATATGCATCAACTGGGGCCTCACTGGAAAATGAACCCAGGATGTATGTCATATCATATATCATCATCACACGGCATCTGCCATGCGGTTTTAACACACGGCAGATGCCATGTGGGCTTATCGCATTTTGTTTGTGATAAACCCACACGGCATCTGCAAATGGAATTTGAAGTACATTTTTAGCAGCATGTGCACATGCATGTGTGGGATCACGAAAGAACATAAATATTTAGGTTTAATTTTTCATGTTTTTGGAATCAGTGAAGTCATTGTTCCCTGGGCAGGGAAGCCCGCTCTTTTCCGGGCAAACTCTAGTGTTACCAGAAAGTTTTTCTCTTCCCAGCTGGTCTCGGTCGTCAGCCAGGCGCTCTTAGTCGCTCAGGAGCCACAGAGCCTGAGCTCTCCTTCTGAGGGCCCAGCGCCAAACCCTGAGCCCAGATCCATTTTTCACCCTCTTGTTGCTCTTGCTGTAGATATAACACCTGGTGGTGATGACAGCTACTGACAGTCTAAATCTATTATCAAGACTTCCAGTTTAACAGCATCACCAATCTGCTGCTTCGTTTAGCTTCCTTGGTCAACACCTCTATGCTAATTTTAAACTGCCTATTTTCCAGCCCTTTTTTCCCCTTTCCAGTATAGCAGTTTTCATCCTCTTTTGCACTAAAACACAGCAGATGCAGTGAAAGGCCCGCTATAAAATAAATAATCATTTTGAACCGTGAATCATCCAAAGCTACTCTTTAAGAATCCAGGAATAAAAACATGGAACTGGAAATGAGCAGATGAGGTCCCCTTTAAGGGTCATTAACTTCCACTTACACCCACCATAAATTAGCTTTGAACTGGTTAAAAGCAAATATATTAAAGGCCAATAAAAGGGATGTGAGCATCGTTAGTTTTAGTGAAACCAAAAAGCATTTTATCATTCATCAGGCCATCAATAGAGTTGCCCGTGTGCAGATCCCGCAGGAAATTGAACCTCATAGCTGAAGAAAGGAAAAACAAAAAACATCAACAGTCACTTCAGAGGTCAATAAGAAATATCAGATACCTGAAAAACTGAACACTAATATGGGCAAATATAGGTAATAGTTATATGTCTATTATTTTTATTATTTTTATCTGTGTAAAAGTCACTTTTTCAAGAGTGACCTGATGAAAAGATCTTTTAACAATGACAAACGTAAACAGTCACACAAATACAATGACACACAGTACAAGCGACCACAGACCACGGAAAAAGACGTTTGTTATGGCCAGTAAAATAAATAGTGGTTTACTCCATGCAGCGAAAGTAAGGTGCAAACAAACTCAGTGACATTGAGCGGCTTCAACCAAGGTCATGTGACATAACTGCTGATGACGCAAAGTAGGTTCAACTTTTCATTCCAAGAGTTTGATGAACTACCAATGGGTGCAGCTGGTTGGCAAATGAGGGGACAGTAAATGCGTTTAATGGTTACCTGAACAACCAGAGCCTTTAAATTTGCTCACAGTAACTAATTCTGATTGCAGTACTTTTGAGCACCTGTATTTTTTGCAGCAGAGCTTTTTGGGGGGCAAATATGTGGAAAATATAGTAAGAGTGATGGTCATGTTGATTATGGTTTTTACACTACAGCCGTAAAAGCCTCATGGGGTTTTGCCATCACTCTGCTGGGCGGGCGGGTGGCCAGGCAGCGTGGACATCCAAGTTTATGAATGCAATAACTTGAGAATGAGATTGACGTAGGAGTTTCAAATTCATACCACACGGGTATGAGTCTCAGTGACCTTGACCTTAAGGTGTGTCACAGGTCAACGATTGTTACACAGGTGTAAGACTCTATGGAGAAGAACTGGACTGAGGATATGAGAAAGGTGTGAGTGTTGATTTATGGGGCTGCTTTTGTTAAACCTTCATGATAATTATGAGGAGATGCTTAAATTCACTGGGTAGATTTTTGAACTTAAATGGCTGCAGTTACACTGGGATCCGATGACTTTGAAAGTCAGAATTTTTCCAAATGGCGCCCAGCCGAGTTCATTGTTTTATTTCAACATGTTTGTCCTTACAACACATCCACATAAAGTTCACAAGTATCCAGATTATGATATCTTGGCGTCTGCTGCAGTTCCATTATTTTTTTATGTTTCTTGTGGATGTGCAATAGCAAATCTACTAACTGCCAGCAAACTGTGAGCAAGAATATATAATTTGCTGTAGGAAACATCCCTCCAGCCACAGCCCTTGATGCTCTGCCAGGCTCTTCCTACCTTTCCTCTCCCAGTCAGCTAGCTCCAACCGTGGGCCCCAAACCTGGACTTGCACACCCGAGCTCACCTCTAGCGCCAGTCCTTGTCGCTCTCCAAAGCCCTGCTCGTCTATTTTTAGCTGTGCTGCGCCTCATGCCGGCGTGGCTCCACTGTTTGCCTAGTGTGTGGTGTTGTGACAAGGGCCCGCATGGGAGCCGTAATGATACAGTGTCTCTGTCTGCCTCCCGGTGCTCAGATAGAGATTGTTTAAACAGTATCCTGAGCCGGGGACGGGTCCCATGACAACTCCATAAATATTTACCAGCAGCAGCCACGCCGCTTCACTTGAGGAAAGCTTGTCTGCAGGCTACCTCTGCAATGTTTTTCTTTTGCCCCGTTTTTCCATTGTCGCTCGAAACTGTAGTGTGTGTTGTTTTGGTGATTTCCTTTAGATGTTGTTGATGCCTTTTTTTCCCCCTTCTTTTGAGAAAAGTGTTTTTAGTAGTGGCTGGTTTTTTTTCCGCCTTTACACATCATCATCCTGCTGGAATGTCAGGATGTCCTGTATGTTAGCGCTACGCTGGATGTGCACACGTTGGCCTCTGTGGTAAACACATTAAAAGAAACACTGCGGTCCAGTTCACTCAAGTTCAGCCTTACAGCTTGAAACTTTGTTGCCTATGTTACAAATACTTCTTCATTAAACACCTACAAATTAAAAGCATTTCACCAATGAACTGCTGCAGTCAGCCCTGTCAGGATGCGTCACACAAAAGTTATTTACAAGGGATTGCAAACTGTGGCGGTGTCCACAAGTGAAAGTTGGAGATACATTTGAGAGCAAGTGCTCATGTATGCTCATTAGTGGTTGTTTCTTTGGGTTACTTAAACTTGTCTGGTGTGTGAAGGAAGCTAAAATCATGTTACAAGCTGCAGCTTGCATGTTTAAGGGTTGGAGTAACAAAGCCAGAGACGCTAAAAGTACCTTTGCTACTATTACTCCTGCTGCTACTAGTGTCAGTTTTTTGCTTAGATTTAAGTGATTGTGCAGTATTTATTGCTTTTTAATGAGTTACCCGTCACGGTTCGAGTCACGTTAATTTATTTAAATGTTTAGAAAGTGCTGGATACTGCAGGAAACTGCTAGAATATTATGTAAGAAATAATTATAGGCTGTATTGTTGGTGCTGGTTTCACGTCATGCTTTCATAATTTGTCATAATGATTGTGGTTTGAAAAAAAAGTTCAGTGTAATTAATCCTGCAGAAATCCTGAGCACAAATAAACAGAGGAACAAATTCTTAATAAACTGGTTAAATGGATAGCTTACAGTTTATTTCTCTCACTCTCTCATAGATGATGGAAAGATCTTTCACGGCAGCGGAGTCGGAGATGCTTTTGGTCCTCGCTGCTTCAAAGGCGACATCATGGGCTGCGGCATCATGTTCCCACGAGACTACATCCTGGACGGGGAAGGTGAGAGGAAAGCTGCAATTACACTGTCACTCATTAAAGAGGTTTGTTTGTCCTGAACACACCTCCGTGATTGTATCGATGCCGTCATCTAAGCTGGTTATTTAAATAAACTAGTGAAACAATTGCTTGACAGTATTTCTTAAGGGCAAGAATCAGGCGTGCAGAAGGCGACTGGTTCACAGTCGTGTACCTGTTCCAGTCTTAAACATTCCAATTTCGTGCATTTTTTAGGTAACAGAATGCACGAACAAATGCACTTATTGCCACTACAGAATCAGATCTGTTTTTGATGTTTTAAGGCAGCGGTCTCCAACCTTTTTTGCGCCACTGACCAGTTTATGCCCGACAATATTTTCACAGACCGGCCTTTAAGGTGTCGCGGATAAATACAACAAAATAAAACTAGTACCGGTACCGAAAAAAAGAAGATTTATTCATAACACACGTGAAAAGACCCAGGAAAACCGCGTTAACGATAAAAACGATAACAAAATAACGCTGAAAACTGATAAAAACCCTGAAAACCATACATTTCACACCTGAGCCTCTACTCTCGTGGCCCGGTACCAAATGACTCACGGACCGGTACTGGTCCGCGGCCCGGGGGTTGGGGACCGCTGCTTTAAGGGGCTCAGGATCTCAGCCAGTTAGTGTAACTGTTTGGCAGACAGAGATTCATGTTGACTGAATCTTTTAATGATATTATGAACTGCTGCTGATGAAATCCCATATTAGATTATTTTCCCACACAGGTTTGAATGGTGAACCCCTCTTTGTGTCTGTTTTTGCACCCTATCACACTGTTGATCTTTTGCAATTTAATTTCAAACATTATAAGATTTCTGCTGTTATTAGTTTTACAACTTCTATATTTTGTTATATTCTCAGTTCTTCTTACTGTACCATTTTCATGTAAAAAATATCAAATTATTCTTTTTTCTAAACTTTGCATTTAATTTTTATTTACATTTTGTTCAGTTTCCCAGGATTTTTGTATTTACTGCTATTAAGGAATGTGTTGCACGTGAAAGAAATAATGTTCAAACTTACAAGTGGCCTCAGACAGCAGCTTATGTCATCTAACCATATCTGTCTCATCACACTGTGTTACCTGACCTTAGGTTTTATTAGGGAATGACTGTGAAGTACAGCAAGCTGCAGCCTCTTCTTAACCCCACAGTGTGTGCTTTGTCGTCAGGGGACACAGATGACTGGGATCGACTGGACATCCGCCCAGGTCACGCCAGCGTCCAGAATGTTCTGTACCTGAATGACGAGGCGGAGGAGGAGGAGGGGGAGGATGGAGAGGAGGCGGGAGAACAGGAACAGGAGGGCAGGAAGGTCACGGTGAGGAACAGTTTTAAACACAACACAACCTTGTTTAATTTTTGCTGTATATATGTAAGGTGAGGTATGTGTGTTCAGGGTCTTTGGCCTGGGGCGGGGGGGATATTCAGTGCTGCCCTTGGTTAATGAACCCCAGTGATACTTCTTGTGAAGAACAGATAGAATAGCAGAGCTCTGTGCTGATGCAGGTGCAACAAAAAGCTTTCGCGTTTTTTTTCCGGTACCTTTTGGAGCAGTTTAAGTAGTAACATCCCCGAGGATTGTACCGAGGTTTTGGTGATTGAAGTGTTTTTAGAGCTCTTCTTTGAGGAGTCTTGATGCATGCTCAATCATCCAGGTAAGGGAATCCCAAAAATTGATTCTGTTCATCTGGAAGTAGCGTTTGCAGTGGGAGAAATGTTTTATCACTCATTCAGTCTGAGCTGACTGCAGGTTTCCCCAACCTTATAAACAGTACATTTGCTCAATGACTGAAACTAGCACCACTGACGAAGAATGGGCTGTGAGGTCAGTTTCTTGATCATTAATATGCAAATTGTCATGACCTTTGATCAACAGCCACTGATCAATGACAATTGACCAATGGCCATGAGTTGGGGAATGGCTGCAATCACAGCATTGTAAGATGGCGAAAGATGTACCCTTAGGCCCACTCCTCGATTCAGAGATGGTCTTTCCCTTTTCCTTGACTCTCCGCTCAAACCAGCGTTCCTCCCTGTCCATGATGTGTGCGCTCAGAGTGTCCACTGTCCTGTAGGTGTAAATAGACTGCAGAGTCCTGGCCTGACGAGGTAGCTCTTCTGTGTAGTGCCATCCGCTTAGCCAGAGGTTGTTTGGTTTCCCCGATGTATAAATCACGGCAATTCTCCTGGCACTTAACAGCGTACTCTATGCTACGCTGTTTGTGTCGGGGGGACCCGATCCTTGGGGTGGACCAATTTTTGGTACAGTGTGTTTTGGGGTTTAAAAGCCACAGAGACAATGTTTAGAGAAAATGTGTCTCCGTGTTTCAGGAGTATTTCATATGCCATTAATCTGTGGTTGTTGATCAGTGGTCATGACAATTTGCATATCAAAACTGACCTCACAGCCCGTTGTTCGTCAGTGGTGCTAGTTTCAGTCATTGAGCGAATGTACTGTTTATAAGGTTGGGGAAACCTGCAGTCAGCTGACACTGAAGAAGTCACTTGGATGAGTGACGAAATGTTTCTCCTACGTCCAGATGAACAGAATCAAGTTTTTGGGATCTTTGAGGAGCACTTCTCGTGCTCTGGTTTCTCCGACTATTGACTAACATGTTAGGTTAAAGCTGCCTCTATCAGCCCATTAAATTCTTGCAAAAGAGATTATTAATCCAAAGAGTTTCACTTCCTGGTTAAACAAATAATAAATGAAGTACAGGTCAAGACCTTTGCACATAGACATTAACTAGCTTGATTTGAGCCTGCAATTCAATGGAACAACAGGCTCATTTAGTGCTTTTACAGTTTTTCGCTTCACTTTAATAAACAATCAATAAACATTTCATATTACGTTCTTACAAATATTGTAATTTACCCTTTTTACTTTTATCTCACATCCATGTGTGTACTTGTACAGAGTATATTTTCCACTTTCTTTTTCCACTTCTGTATTTTCTTCTCAAGTTTGCTCTTAAATGCCCTAAAGTGTTAAATTGAACTTGTTTATACCTGCAGACATCCTTAAGTACAGTAATGGAAGATGACCGTGGGTGCTGGGAGGAGTTTTTAGATCATGAGCTCTGCTGCAAAAGCTTGGTATTGTGCCTGTGATTGCCTGAGCATTCATGCTGCTATACATGATTTATCACAGCTATGATGTTTTCCACTTGCCAGCAAGAACCATAGAAGTCTGAACAAGTATCCAAAGTCAGCATTGTTGCAGTAAGATCTAAATTAATGTTGATTCTGGGAATTAAGAAGGCGGTATATACTTGTTTGCGTCTGATTTCACATGTCAACCAGCCACTATGGGAAACCAACTGAATGTGTAAATGTGAACACTGAGGTGGTGACCATCTTTGAGATAACGCATGACCTCTCACTAGCTAGACTTGTGGCAGGACTTCCTGTCCCAAATTCCTTATGTAAGTGCAGATCCCGAGTCATAAAAATCGATCTTTTGGCAGCATCACGAGAGGCAGAGAGAGCTGCAGCAGATAGTTTGGCTCCAAATGGATTACATGAAGACGCAGAAAATGCTGAGACAAACTAAAACTTCAGAAGAGTTGTGACAAACTCTCCAAGATGCTAGAGGAACAAACAACCTACCCTCTTATACACTGAAAAATGCTCGTCTATATTGAAGATAACTGATTATAAATTAGATGGTGGCCACTGCAAATATTGATTTTCTTTTTTCTATTTACAAGAAACCGAGGTACTTAAAATCCTCCAGTCGGAAAGCAACTCGTCCACGACCCGGGCACTTCATCCTTTTTCCGGCTGAGGAAAAGGCTAGGTAGTGACCGAAAGAATGAGATGGTGGATACAAGTTGAGGAAATAGGCTTTCTTCTTAGGTTGGTTGGCCTATCTCTTAGAGATGGGGTAAGGAGTTTAGACATGCAAGCAGAGAGAGGCTAAGAATAGAACCGCTACTCCTAAACATCAAAAGGACTCAGTTGAGGTCGTTTGGGCATGTCCTACCTGGAGAAGGCCCGGGTTAGACCAAGGGCACGCTTGAAAGATTAGCTGGGCTTCTGTGCTCAGGCTGCTCCCCCTTTGACCCGGGCCCCTAATAAGTGTGGATGGGTGTGGGTAGTGCAATTCCTTTAAAGTAAATTGGCTCTTGTTCTCCAAAAACCATGAAAGGTCAGTAAAATGAAAGCTTTTCTCAACTCTGAGGCGAGTGATTGATCTGCCTCCTGTGGGGTTCCCTTATTCTTCGCCGCCTTCTTCTTCCCCAGCCTTTTCTTTATTGCCACCTTCCTCGCCACGACCTTCTTTGTCTTCTTTTGGTGCATTGCTGCCTCCTCTTCTTTGGTGGTTGTCACCAAAAATGAAGGATTCTCCACTTCTCTGCTATTTTGAGGTTGCTCAGTATTACAGCTCCTCCTGAACCACTGCCGCCCTGCCAAAGTTATTATGGTTAAACTAAACTACTAAACTAGACCGTTGAAAAAAAAAAAACTGAAACAGTTTTGTGAACTTGAAAATACAAATAAAAAAAACTAAAATTATAGAGGAAATGTTCTGGGATTTCTGATTTTTGTTATTACAAACTAATTGGGGATTGATGGATCTTGTGATTGAGGCTTTGGATGTCTATAAGACAGATCTTCACTGGTTTTCTTCAATATACAAAACTACAAAATACAAAACTATAATAACTCTGCCGTCCACTTCAGTAGACTTTCTACATTGTGTTTTTGACCTAATCTCTCTTTCCATAACATTTCTTTCTTTTCTTTAATGAATTTGCTTCATAATGAAAAAATGCTTTACTGATGTTTTCTTATCATGAATAAAGTAGTCTCTATGTCCAGTCCAGAGTCTGCTAATTACGAGTTTGACTCTTCTATTGATCACTATGTTTCTTGATATTACAAAAATTTTATTTTGCACTGAGTATAAATTCCTCCCTGTTGTACTGCTGTCCCAGTTAAGTTGACACTCTCCATCTTTGTCCTTATGGATAATTTAATATTTAATTCTGTGTGAGCTTTTTTGATCGTGACTTTTACCAGTTTGTTCGACCTCTCGTTGCCCGGAATCCACACATGTGCTGGAACCCACATAAGTGCTATTCCCTTCCTGTGTCCTTGGCACCGGAGCGCTCCCCTCCCTGGCCTTGAGTACTCTGGCCTAATTGCTGAGGAGAATCAGCTACATAGAAAGGTGGCACCTAAGGCTGGGAAGAGTTGAAGACACACCCACAAAGGCAAAATCACAGCAGCCCCTGCTCGAGCCGTATCAGTTAGGTTTTTTTTTAAAAAAAGGTAAAAATGGCAGCTGCCACTTCTTTAAAGAGCTGCTTCCTTGCTTAGCTGACTTTTCCCTGGTGAATAGTCTGAACATCATATGTGCTACAGACACAAAATATGCTTCCAACAAAAAATGAGTATTCAAGTCCATGAAAATAACATATAGATTGCTTTTTATTGTGTGTGTGCGACTTCTTTACATTTTGCTATCAGCCCTGGCGGCCCTGCTTGCCATCTGGGAATCACTCTAATTTAGCATAAATCAGTGGCTCTCAGTTTTTGGGTAGCGGACAATGAGATGGAAAAAAAGGAGGTGAAACAAGGGGAATAAATACGTGGAGCGGTGGGGGAAGTGAACTAGTGATTGAGACCACAAAAATTTCAGCAAAGTGTTTAACAAACCCATAAAGCAAATGAGAATTAAGACTACACAAACTTCTTTTTGCCACTAGAAGAGTCACCACCTGCTGGCCACTGGAAAGAATGCAAGTTTATTTAAATATACATTAGGTGCACTTTTCAGACCCTCAGGCTATTCTTCTCTCTGTATAATAATTGAATACAGCTTTGGAGAATTTTCTTTAAGTAACCGAGGCACAAATCATGTGTAGTGTTTTGGATTGTTGATTGTTGGTGAACTCTTATAAACAGAAATTTCTGTGCATATTTTGTTAAAACCTACCCCGAGGACTTCAGCGTGTATATCCGTGAAGCTTAAAAAATGCAGAGCAGGTTTACATATTATAAGAGTTAAAGCATATGTCCTGTATTTTCTTCTCGAATGTAATCCTCCTCGTCTCCTCTGCCCTTCACTCTCCTGTTCCTGACTCAATGTCCCATTTTATGTGGGATTGATACAGAAAAAATGTCCCACATTTTGATTGGTTCTATTTTTAAAAGTTTGAACACATTTTACTAGAAATGGGTGGCGCAAAGACGACTAAGAGACAGAAAAGACCCAGAAATACACTCATCTGCCACTTTGTTGCGTAAATCTCGTCAGGTTGTCCTTTCAAAGCTGCCCCAATTCTTCATGCATTCCTGGGAGATGTTGGTCCATACAGACATGATAACGTCACGCAGATGCTGCAGTTTTGTTTGGTTGCACATCCATGATGCGAATCTCCCATTCTACCACATCTCAAATGTGCTGTATTGGATTGAGAACTGGTGACTGCGGAGGCCATCTGAGTACAGTGAACTCATTGTCCCGAGCTTTGTAATACATCATCCTGCAGGAAGTAGACGCAGACGATGGGTACGCTGTGGTCATGATGGAATGCAACAACGTTCAGGTCGGCTGTGGTGTCTCCACCATTACAGCATCAGCCTGAACCGCTGATAAGAGGCAGGATTGATTTCATGTTGCTTTTGCCAAATTCTGACCCATCCATCCAAATGCAGAAATCAAGGCTCATCAGACCAGGTGATGTTTCTGTTGTCTACTTTTTGTGAGCCTGTGTGAACTGTTGCCTTAGATTCCTGTTCTCAGTTGACAGGAGTACACCCTGCGTGGTCTTCTGCTGCTGTAGCAAAACAGCTTAAGGATCAGTATGTTGCACGATTAGAAATGGTACTAACAAGTGGTTATTTAAAGTTGCTGTTGCTATCTTATGAGCTCAAAGGAGTTTGTTAATTCCCCTCTCACATCTGGCAACAACAAGGCTTTTTCATCAAGATAAATGATGCTCACTTCAAGGAGGAGCATCACTATGGCATAAATGCAAGTCTGTTAAATAGTTAAAGCATCTAATATGTCAGTTTTTGTTTCTGGGTACAAACGTTTACGTTTTCCCTGTATCCAAAGAATTTTTATTTTTTTGTTAGACTCGTCTTTTTTAATAAGGATTACCAAAGGTTTATTAAACCTAGCAACAATCATGATGTGTAAACATCTGGTCAGCGGTGTAAGGCGGTGCATGGAGGAGATGTATGTGCAAAACCAAATCAAGAAAACAGTGGTGCTGCGGCAGTAGACGGCACAGACACCGTCACAGGAGCGGAGACGGGGTGTGATTTGAGCCCCGAGCACTTGCCAGGTGTTCCTCATTTCCTGTAGTCTCCACCATCACACAAGAAACTCCTGCAAAAAGCCCTGGAACCGTAACAGCACGTCTCACGTTGTCCCACCAAAACGTCCTCTTTGTCCCTCGTTTGTGTTGTATGAATCTGGCTGCTCAACCTCTAACCTGCGACTCCATCTCAGTACACCATCTCGATGATGGTCGTGTTCTGTTTTGGTTCCTCTCCCCTCTGAGTGCATCTAAGGAATTAAGACATCCTTCAGGATGAGATTATAGAGAAATGATGGCACATTGATGCTTTCCTTGCTGCATTAGCGCCACCTGTTGATCAGTCGAGCAGTGTGAACCAAGAGAGAACCGTTAGAAAACATTCCTGAGGAGAAAAATATCTCTCCTCAGCGTTCAAAAAACTCCTCGAGGTACCTTTAACCTATTTATTTTCTGGCAGCTCTTCACGGAGCGCACTTCGCAGCGGGATCTCGGTCATTATTTTATATTACTTACAACAGCAGAAACCGCAGCGACTTGCCTCACAATGATTACTTTCATATTCGTGTGTAACACGGCTCCTGTGGGAGCCATCGCCGCGGCCTGCATATTGCAACCCACACGCGTGCGCCGTCTCACCACGCCTCACTGTAATGTGCACCCAGCAGCTCTCTGTACACTCTAACCATCTAACCACTTCATGTTCCAACTGTTGTTTTTTTTATTGTTTTAATTACTGCAGTTCTTTACTCTGTCTTGACTCGTAGCTGCTCGGCTCGCTCGCCTGCACCGTTGTGCAAGCGGAGGCCGAGAGGTCACCGAGCGGGTGTGAGCACGGAAAACGCAAGTGGGTGAGAATAGAACGGCGTAATCCATGGATCTGTCAGTGTTTACTCAGCAGGACACGTTTAAGTCTCAGTGCACCGCTCCTTAACGTTACACTGCACCGCCACGCCGCTGTTGTTCAGGCTAACGAAGTATGTTTCCCTCAGCCTTCATCTCTAATTAAATAGGCTAAGCCGTTCTTTTTCGAGTGGGTGGTACAGTAAATGTTTGATATGTGACTCAGTCTGATTTTTAGAAGACGCAAACTCGCCAGTACTTTGCTTGTTGGTTTAGTGTTTCGGTATTTGCTCTCAGACTTGGAAAGAAGCCCTCGGTATTAGGATTGAAAAGCTTGTTGATGTTCTTTTGAGAGCAGCTGGATAATGTTTGATCACTTGCTGATTTAGTACAGACATGTACTGTAAACACTGACCCCCCCCCCCCCCCCCCCCCCCCCCAATCGAGAATCCAGACATTACCCTGTCACCCATTTGTTTAACGATATTTCCTAACTGGACATAATTCCTGTTTACAACTGGCGTGCTCTCAAATTTATCGGCGATTATGTGAAGACTTTCGTTTCACGACCAATTATTCGAGCGCTCCATCAGCAAAAGGCTCACGTGTGTGTGTGTTTTAACTGTTTGATGCCCTGCAGGTGTTTTTCACGAGGAATGGGAAGCTCATGGGCCGGAGGGAGATGGTCGTCCCTCCTGGGGGCCTGTACCCCACCGTGGGGATGCTGAGCAGCGGCGAGAAGGTGAAGGTGGACCTGCATCCCCTCAGCGGATGAGCCTGGGACTCGTGACGCCTTGCAAACAGCCGACTGCGCTGTAGAGCTCACAAACGGTAGCCTAGCATGCTACTAACACTCAGAACGCACTCACTTCAGCTGCACTCATGCACATCGCTGTCGTCTTCCTTCCCCGACTTTTATTTATAAGACTTGTACATTTCACAGCCGTCACGGCAGACGGCCAGCCTCGTGGCTGTAAAGAAGCAGTGACAGGTCCTACGTGGGCTGTGTAGGTTACAGAGTACTTGCTGCAGGAATACACGGCTGCACCTCAAAGCGAGAAACTCCAGAGAGACATTTAACTGTTAATTGTATGCAATCTGCACTGCTGTCGTCCTCTCCTCTAACCTCCTCCTGCATGCAGTGTGTGTCTGTAATACTGAGCTGTTAAATCCGTCTCATGAGGTCTGGCACACTTAGTTTATTTCATTTGTCACAACCCCAAGCAAAGCAGAGCAAGGCCAACAGTTGTGCCGAGTCAGAGCTCGTTCGCAGTTTATGTGTCAGGGAATAGACACCCCCCCTCCTCTTCACCTCCTCTCTCCTTGCCACTCTCCTTTTCTTTGTGTCTCTCACTCTCTTTCCCAACCTCTCCTCATCCTCTCTCTGGGTGAGGGTGCCCTCCTCTGAGCGATCGGAGACCTGCTGTTGCCCCACCTCGCTCGCTGCTCTCCCAGAGCTGGCTGCAAGTCAGCAGTGGATCTGTCTCAGACGTGCATTAACATTCATTTTTTTGCTTTTTGTTTTTTTGAATCTGGATTATTGCAAGTACGGTAAACACAACCAAACATAAGACGCTGCCACTGAGCAGCACAGACGTTTCCTCAGAGCGGACGAAGAGCTTTTTGAGTGTTTTGTAGTGAGATTACAAATGAAAATATATATAAAAAAACATGTCAGGTATATTTTCTATGAGGAATCTGTGAAATATACTTTTCAGTTTATCTTCTATGTCAGAAGTTCAGGGAATGCGATTTGTTGCACTTATGTGAAAGGGAAGCTGTTAAGGGAACACATGCACACAGCGGGTGGACAAAATAACAGAAATAAACAGTGAAATGCTGCCTGATGCGACACAACACACTACAGCCATAACAATAACCGCAAACCTAACAATAACCACAAATAAAACACCTCTGAAAGGAAAAGCCAACTCTGCAAACCTCACACACAAGCATCAGGCGCAGGGCTGTTGGATTCGATTGCATCACACTGTACTGTAATGTAATATTTTTGTACTCCTTCTGCATGTTTGCCCACTACATGAAGAATTATTCAGCATCTTCATTTTCTTTCCCTCAAAGTTTTGAGTGATATCTTTCGAAACAATCTGCTAGTTTCTCTCCCTTTGTGATGTAATATTAACTATATTGATGTTTATTTGCCGTTTGTGCGACATGTCAGAAGAAAAATGTTTTGTCTTTGTGTTTGTGGCCACCAGCACTTTAACATTGTGTTTGTGTGACTGTGCAGAGAGCAGAAGCAGCACCGGGAGTCTGTGTCACAAAGTTCGATTCGATCACTTTTTCTAATTTTGTGCATCCAAATTGTTTTTTTCCCCTTCCAGTCACCGTCTAGCAATGTAATTGACTTAAATTGCTATTAAATGTAATTTAATTTCTATCCTGCTAGTAAAAAAAACCCGAAGCAGCAGCTTGCATCAGTTGCTCAGAGGGAAAAAAGGTCGCACTTCAGCAATATTTTTCAAGTGATAGAAGGCAGATGTGGTGGCAGACCCGACAGAGCACTAAAGTTAAAATCTGAGTGAAAGAGCACTCCTGGCATTTCTTTCTTGACGGCTTGGTGCAAATCCAGGAGAATTCACTTTTGCAATCAGTTTTTGCCTCGAAGCTTTAAAAGTGTTTGTTTATCCACACACTGAATCTCTCAGACATCATAAGAAAAGAAGGGTGATGTCAACGGTTTGTCTCAGTTTATCTACTTGATAACGAAATCCTACAGTAGGAATTGAAAGAAATCAGTCAGCACAACCCTTTGAGGTTAAATTGTAAGAAAGAAATGTGTAAAATTACAGAAAAGAATGTCCTGTAATTAAAAAACAAAACAAAAGAAGTTTTATGTAATTTAATTGTTTATCTATCAGTTAATTACTTTGATGTAGTATGAATGGCTGTGAGGGAGGTCTTTATCAGTCGTAAAAGTCTGAAAACAAAAAAGAAAAAACGGATATATAGTCCAAAACTTTTATCCTCCACTTCTTCCAAAGAAGTACAGATGGCCAGATTGGAGTTTTTGCCAGGCCGAATCTGGCCCCCAGACCTTATGTTTGACTGGATTAGTAAGCGCTGGCTATCCAAAGAGAACGAGACCCAGGTTAAGTTGCACTTTGGGACACAGACTCCGGAGCTGAAGCAATCTGTCGAGTTTGTCGGAGCTGGTTTCCACACATTTCTAATTTATGGTTAAAGGGAGAAAAGTCATCATTGTTATTCTGTATCAGCCAAATCAAACTGAATTCCTCTGCATCTTCCTATTACAACATCTGCATCCCTGTAAAATAAACATTCCTCTGCGCCTTCATAAAAGGTGCAAGCAGCAGGTTTCTTTAGCATGTACACAAAATCATCCACAGGTCACTGCAGACGGTGATGCTAGAAATCTAATGTGATGTAAAACTAATACACAGGGTTACCTATTAAATCACATCTGCTGGAGAGTGCGTGTTTGTATTTAGTCGTCACGTGTTTGTTTGTTTTAGAGCCAATGATATAAAAATGTAATCAGATATTTGTTTTTTCCTTCACATGCAGGGCTGGATAGAGACTTATAACTAAAAACTGTAAAGCTAGACAGCGCAAAGATACAAATGAGACACCGATGTGGGCGATGTTAGCCACATCTCTGTCCAGGGTTTTGAAGTCGCTTATACTGACGTTTACTCAGTTCATCAGTTTACAAAAAAAGTTATGCGGTTCAACCAAATTAGAGCTAAATGCAGTGAGAGTTTTTGTAGCGTCTCCAAACGTGTTCACCAAGAATTTATGTACCAGTTTAAAAAATAAAAAATTCTTTGCCTTGTTGAATTGCACTATAATGGCCTTGTTCAAACATGTTTAAACGTCAATAAAAGTTTCAGTAATGTAACAAAGTGATTGTTTTGATTTCTCCGTGGTGGTGGTCCATAAGTGGATTTGGTGTCACTCTCAGGTAAGTCAGTGTTTAATGAACAAGGGTAAAAATGTAAAATGTTAGTGTTACAATGAAGGGAAATGTCCTGTCCTGCAAGTAATTTTACTTTATTTTTAAGTAGTTTTATATCATGCTTCCTGCAAATGTTTTGTATTGCAAAGCTTTAATTACTTATTTGAAATATGAATCTAAAACATTATGTTGTAGTATTTCAGCTCCAGCTCCATTATTACAGTGATATACACGTTATATACATGAATCAGTAATTATTACTCCAGTAATATAATGTTTAGTCCTGTTAAAGAATCTCTCACGTGAATCTTGTGGAGGACGTTTTCTTTTTATCGTTCGTTTGCAGACCTGCTGCTGTGCTCGGGATCTCTGTCGGCCCCGTTTTGGCCCAGCTTTAGCTGTTGGACTGATCTCCTCACATTCGACTCTAGAATGTTTTGGTACACAGAGGAGTTCATGGTCCACTCGATGACTGCGAGGTGCCCAGGTCCCGTGGCTGCAAACCAAGCCCAAACCGCCACGCTGACAGCTGGTATGAGTTTGTGCTGATATGCCATGTTTGGTTTTTGCCAAATGGGCACTGAGCATTATGGCCAAACATCTCCACTTTGGTCTCTAAAGAGGCATTGTTCCAGAAGTCTCCACTAAGCCGTGCTGCCGTGTTCTTTTTTTCCTCCTGGCAGCCACACTTGTAGCTTTTGCTTTTTCAGTTTTCTGCTCCTGGGAAGATTGACAGCAGTCTTGAATGTTTTTCACTTGTTTCTCAGCATAAGATGATGCACTTCAGATTGTTTGGTCAAGTGACTGATTAGTATCTGACTGCTACTTACACTCTTAATGGGAGCAGTAAGATGTACTTTCCTCATAACTGCATATGATCCTGTATAATGAGAACCTTTGTGCAATAAGGCTGCTGCTTTAGTTTAGATTAAAACTTTCATTTAAGAGTCTAAATTCCTTGTTTGACCACTTGTCAAAAGTTCTTGTAGCGTGCTGCTTTTTCACGTAACCTCAGGGATGCACCTGGAGCAGCTGCACTGCGTTATGGTTCTAAAGCAGATCGCTTGTAGTCCCACCAGACCCACCGCAGTGAGTTTCAGACACTTCCCAGAAGTGGTAATTCACACTGCACCACTTTAAACGGTGCCAGGTCTTGTTTATTTTCCCCCCCAACTGACGCCAGGTCACGCTGCAAAGAACAGATGAGGAGGGTCCAAGGAGAGTCTGGTCAGATTTCAAAATAAAAGACCCCATGAGAACTTAATGTGTGTGAGGTGCACATAAACATGAAAATAATACCACAGTTTTTAAACAGTGGTCCCTTTTTATTTGTGTATGTATATATTTCTTTTATTGTGTTTCAGTGATAGTTTTCCTGGACAATGAACTCCTAATTCAGGCTAGTGAAGTCATTCTTGCATGATTAGGATCTTAGCTTTTGGTCTGGGGTACAGATGCAGAAGACTGTAGGAGGGGAGTTTCTCTAGCCATTCCCATCTGCCTCTGACACTGCTTTGTCTTTCCCGCTTATAGATGCCATTACAAGGCTAACTAGGATTTCTGTGATATGTCTGAATAATATGAAACCAAATAAAACATCAGCCAAACTTTAATGCGAAATTACAAAAGTACATCACAGTTTTTGAAAACAATCTTAAGCAGTATGTCAAAAGATACTCAGAGTTTATTTATACAGTAGCGGGTCAGGCTGTTTGGTCCCCTGGCTTAAAATGTTACAATAATTTTGTCCAGTTTTAACTTGTCAGAAGTGGAAACAAATGATCATTAGTCTCTTACAGTTCAATGCGTTCATGGTTACATATGTGACAAATTAAAGGGAAAAAACAAAAACCTAACCCACGCAGTGAGAGGTGGCTGTGTGCTAGTCTGGGTCCACCTGTAACATTTCCATCCTGGTGGAAGTCTTCTTCTGGGTGACAGTGCCTCCACCTGGACACGAGGGCTCACAGTGGTTTGAGGGTGAAAATAAAGTTACTCATAGGCTGCGGCTTTCACAATCAACACATCTCAAGCCAAATGAATGCCTATGGGAGATTCTGAACAAGCGTTTTAGACCGTGCTCTCAACTCGCTCACCATTAAGCTACCTGAGTCAATGCCAAGGTGCATTAAAGCTGTAGGTTTTTCCTTTAACTGTCATCCATCTGTGGGATCAAGAACTCAAAAGTCACAGCTGGATTCTTCTGAGAAAAGAAACCAAACTTATTATTTTCTACTTTGTCTTAATTCAGAAACTTTTCAGTCACAGCTGAGCTGCAGTCTAATAAGACCGTGCAGTCGGTTTCTCATGACAGCAGTTTGATAATGAAGCATCCGATGAAAATACAAAATTACAAAAGTCGCGTACACAAAAAAAACAAAACAAAAAAAACAAAACATCTATTCTGTGACTCATAACATTTGGGTTAAAAATATTTATTTAAAGGGGAATCATTTTAAATATCTTTTTAAAAAAAATTTGATTATTCTAAATGTCGTGAAAGAGGCACGAATAAAATTCACTCTGGACACGGCTGCAACTTTATATCACGAAGAGAAGAAGAAACTGTCTGAAAAAGGAGGAATGGCAGAAGATCAGTTAAGCGTCCGTGGATGTCGTCGTTTTGGCCGAGAGCAGAAAATTCGCTTTATACGTCCCCTTCTTCCTCCTCTTCTTCCTCCTCGTAGTGTCGGTTACGTTTAATCAGCTCCTCCACCGTCAGCTCCTCATGCTCTTCCTCGCTGTCCCAGAAGCCCACGTCCTGAGACGACCGGCTGGCCTCCACCTCTGCCTCCGGAGAGGAGACTGCAGTCGGCTCAGTTGGAGTCTCCTGAAGTTTAGCATCTGGCATGTCTTCCTCCAGCACGCCTCCGTCTTCCTCCTCCATCTGCTCCTCCTCTTCACCTTGTCCTCCTGCAGCGTCATCGAGATCCTCCTCTGTGGGGAGATGATGGTCTGTAGCGTCTTCGCTCTTCATCTCCTCTTCCTGTTCTTCCTCTCCGGAGCTGGTGTGCACATCTACACAGCTGTCCTCGGTGGGGGTTTGGCTGTCTGACGACTGGCCGCCGTGCTGGAGGTCCATGCTGGCGGGTTCAGGACTCGGCTGCCGCTCTACCGGTGCACTCTGCTTTTTGGGCTCAGGAGCAGGAGGGCTGTCAGGTTGAGCTGCCGCGGTGAAGGGCATGCTGCGCTCCTTCAGGGGGGTGTTTCGACGCAGAACAGGCGAGCCCCTGGCTTCCTCTGGTGGTGTGGATGGGGAGTCTTCCTCTGGAGGCCACTTGGCTCTGATTGGTTTACCCGTGGAGACTACCTCCGTGTTGGCGGCAGCTCCACCGCGGCTGGGCGTGTCCTCAGGCTCAGTTTTTGGTGGCCAGGAGATCTTCAGCCTGCGGGTCTCTGTGGGTTTGTCAGCCTTCTCTGAGGAACCTTGTCCCAGAGCCTCCATGGTGGCTGTCAGGACGTTGACTTTAGCCAAGGGTGAGTCCTCCACACTGGGGCTTTCCTGGTCTGAGGGTGTGGCCGGGCTCTGGGCTGTTGGCTTGGTTACAGATGTCGGCGAGGCCTCAGCGCTCTCGTTTTTGCCCTCCCAAAGTTCCTTGTGCGGCCGGTGGCCGAAGCCCTCGTCGTAGTTTCCTTTGGCCTTGAAGAGCTGGGAGAAGTGCGGCTTGCAGTAGACGCTGTTGTGCAGGGAGGCATAATTTGCCAAACTAGACCAAAACAAAGGACAGTTTAGAGAAAACAGACCTCTTCTAAAAAGAAGTCAAAGTCTTGATCAGGAATGGTTTGAAAGAGATTGTTAACGTGGGTTCATAACAGGTTAAAATGGTACTTTTGAGTAGTTTTGAGAAGGTTATTGGATATTTTTGATGGAATAAATAGAATCAAAATAAACAGCAGAACATATCTTTAAATTCTTTAGATTACTGGGAACACAGGACCTCGAGATAAAGTTTAATTTAGAGGGGTTTTTTTTCTCCAAGTAACCCTGCAGAAAAGCTTTAAATGCAGTAAAATCCTTTGTAAATGTTTGTCTGGGTGTATTGTCTGACCCGATCTGCTGTGGCCTCACCTGAGTTTGGTGTTGCAGTGTGAACAGCGGAAGCAGGAGCTGTGGTAAACGTTCTGGTTGGCCACGAGCCTCTCCAGAGGATAGACAGTCTTCAGGCACGATGCACAGGTCTCCCTCACCGGCAGACGGAAGTTCTGCACACGCATAAACATGATTTCCCCCCATTTTTAGTCACATATGGGCACCAACAATGACTGCTGAGCCCATCAACCCTCCCCAAAGCTACTCTGTTAAAGTCTAAGAATAAAAATAAGGAGGTGGAGATTAGTGTAGGGTGCACAGGTGTGTGTGAGGTGTAAATGTTTGTTGTGAGGGCTCACCCTGGGAGTCTTTGACTGGGACGAGTCTTTCTGATTGGAGGACGCAGGAGTGCCGGGTCCTGAGCCTGAGAGAGCAAAATAAGAAAAAAATTTTTTTAAAAAAAGAAAGGCAGTAATGCAGAACCAACACTAGAGGGAGCCATCTGCATATTTGATAAAGCCCTTCCACTTACAGGATTACAAACTAAAGCCAAGGACGGACAGTTCATACCGAGACGTGAGAACCTCACTTCAACTTTTCATCACGAATTATCTGCAGAACTTACCGTTGGTCTCTGAGGTGAAAATTCTCCTGGTGTTCGGTTCAGACTCTGGACTCTGAAACGGGAGAAGAGATGTGAAAGAAACAAAACAAAAAAACATCACACACTGACACACGTTTAGATAAATGCGTGTCGAGATGAGCCGAAACTGATGCACTGGAACAAAAACACCTTCAGGCTATAAACTCTCACCATGTCCAGAGTGCACGGGGGGACGTTCTCCTTCTGCTTCCCACTGAAACCATCCAGCTGATCATCCTGAGCAAAACAAGAAGGACGAGTGGAAAGTTAACAACGGAATATAAGCCATCGGCATCACCTGCTTCATAGGAGATAAACCTACTGGGTATCACCTGTAGGGTTATTGTTAGCAGAGCATCCACAATGCTGCACACTATGTGGGACTGCAGTGTCTTAGGTATATGTGCCATTTGGCTCCAAGTAATTTTTAAGTATACAAAACAGATGTTTAAACCTATATCAGAGAGAGCAGTCACTGCCTGTTGACCAATAATGCAGCTGGTCAACAGCAACAACAACTCCAGGAAAAAGTAGGTCCACAAAAACACAATTACTACATGTGCATCTTAATCATGCAAATATCTTTGCTGGGATCACATGTAAGGAGTCATTTTGTTTCAACTTGCTTCCATTAGCTAGTTTGTCTCCAAAAATCATCCTAGAAAATACAAAATTCCCCAGTGCTCTGCCCCACGGGTGTCCATTCAGGCCTGGAATAATTCAGGAACATCGGTGTGGTGGTGATGGCACAGAGTTCACAACCCAGCTCGGCTCCACAGAGACCGATTTACACTGTTTGTTTGGAAATACTTTAGCTTTTTGTCAGCGGGCAGTGTGATTCTGCAATCTTAACTGCGCTGTCTAAATAATAAATAGGCTCGTGTTACAAGCGTCATGCACCCAAAGGTCATGCATGATTCATTTCCTGTTTCACGTCGAGGAAAAGATAACAGCTGAAGCATGTTTTTCACAGCAGGGCTCGCTCAGGCCACTGAATGTCCATCCTCTGTAACTTAACCCAATTATTTTATAATGTGAAGGTATGCAGATCTTTTAAGGGCACATTTTTTAAATTCTCTGGTTGATTTGTGTTATTTCATATTCAGCTCCAAGACAATTAAATAGGATTATTTCAAATTCACTAACCATGAATACTCCACCAATCTCACTTTTAT
Organism: Mchenga conophoros; assembly: GCF_057382185.1. NCBI lineage: Eukaryota > Metazoa > Chordata > Actinopteri > Cichliformes > Cichlidae > Mchenga > Mchenga conophoros. The sequence continues at coordinate 29,613,119 of NC_140545.1, read as the reverse complement.
TAGAAATTTATAAACCAGAAATGAAAGTTTCCAGTAAGGCACAAAAAGCTCACATTGACTGAAGCGGGAGGGACTTCCTGTTTGGAGATGGCTGCTTGATAGAGGGCCATCCGATCACGGAGAGGCGTGGACTCGGCGAGGCTTCCATCTGCAAAAAAAAAAAAAAACACACAACACTAGAAGTTATTGCCTAACAAACACTTCAGCAATTTTAACTCATCTTTGTGGGCACATCATGTCTGAACAGTGTTTTCTGTGCTTGCTGTAACCTGCAGACGCCACTTTTTTTGTTACAGTTCATTAATTGCTGTGAATGCAGGCTGATGACGGGAACACGGGGTCAGGAGCTGCGTGCAGCGTGGAGGGAAACTGTGGGTTTGTCTCTTCCTGTGCTCTCTTAGGCAGTGGGCTGATCACAGCGCTTACACAGCAGCCCGTGTCGTCACTTCTGAGCTTTTTCATTTCGGGGAAGGATGTAATCCATCCAGGAAGATAGCAGGAAGAGACTCTTTGTAAAGAAAAATCCCAAAGACTTTGTAAATCTGACACCGTTAACGAAGAGCTCCAGTTTACCTTTGACATAGCAGATGTCTTTCAGTTTGTTTTTCCATCGCTCATGTTTTTACTGTATGTGGTTAAAATGACTGCATACGCACACGAGGTGCCTTTTTTGGCTGTCATCACAAAAGTCAGACAGCTGCTGAGACCAAAACTGAGCTAAAAGAGGCCGAACTCTGCATTTATATCACATCAGGGGACTCAAATGTGACTCCAAACATTAAAACCGAAGTATTATTCACCAACTGACTGCTCTTACTGCAGACCTTCACTTCATCATTTTCCTGATACAAGCTGTTTAAAGTCAGCCTCTTTTTAAGCCAGACAGCATGATGCTCAAGAATAAAAATAATCTCTGTAAACAGAACTCAAAGGGATCTACTTGATTCTGTTTAGTCAAAACTGCTCTGCCTAGAAAGTACATTGAGCAGGCTTGCATTATATGCAGGTAAAGAGATTAAAATAGAGGGAGGGCATTTGCCAAAATGCGCCAGATACCTAACAGCTATTGACAATAATAAAGCTTTAAGCTCAGCAAAACAATGTGCAAAACAAAAAGCCTGGGAGCAAATATCCAAGTATTGGCTGTTGCTTCATCAGGTCACTTAAGCATCTACTTTATTTGGTGCTTATGTTACTCAGCTACAAGTAAATATCAAAACTATCACGATCGTCTCAGAGTTGACCAATTTGTTAGCAGAGAGCCACACTTCTGGTTTATACCTGAATTCTAGGAAATTAATCATCTGTGCATTTATTTATTTATTTCTACCGTAGCCGTATACAAGATTGATAAGACAGCTAATCATGAACCTAAACAATGAGAAGAGCAGCAACAACACGCTTCTATAAAGCTGAAGTGGACCGCAGAGTCAGCAGCTTTCGCTCTACTGAGGAGGTTATGTCACGGATTCTGGGTTTACTAAAAATGAGCCCTTTAAGGTCACATGCAGGGGCTCGTTTTCTCAGGTTTCTCCTCAGTCATTTAAAAAAGAAAAAAAAAGAAAAGAAAAAAGGATGACCTGCCTCTTACATGTCAAAGAGTTTCACTTCCTCTTTAAATTAAAACCACCATGAACCATTAGCCAATGAAATGACTGAGTGCGCCGTCTGAGTCGCATGTGGTGTGGAGGATATTTTAAGATTCGGCAGAGGTGCGAAGTAGCGCACAGCTGTCTTTTTATCCACCGACAGCAGTTTTTGAAGATGAAGCCATTCACCGACTTACATTCAGCTGAGATGTGTATTACAGAAGGTTTCCATTCTGCCAATAATAAAACTCTGTCGCTTACTTTTTTGGTATTTGATGACATTAAAATTTTGTCCACATCTAAAAAGAAATGAGAGGCTCGCTCATAGATAGAATAAAGCACATAATAAGAAACATGCAACACTAATTTCACATCAGCCGTTGCCGTCTAGGTCATTTGGTGTGTGTTGTCGATCACCTCTCAAACAAACTGCCCCCTAAAAACCCTGAAAGCACATTAAAGAGAAGCATGTACCTCCTAGTAGTTGGTCCATGCTGCCAGTGTTTCCTCGGCCTGTCTGCTCTCTGGATGCCTGCAACGCAAAAACAGACAGATGAAGAAAACAAACCGACATAAGGCAAAGAGATGAAAACACATGCAGTCCTTTGATGCTCACATGTTTCACCTGGTAGAGCCAACAGGCTGCAAGCTAAAGCCCGGCCATCAGAAAGATCAAAGAGAGACCGAGGAAATGCAAAGGTAAGAGAATCACAGAGGTCAAGAGCGGCACAGTGTTTGTGCAGTCCAAACCACTTTAATCCCCTTATGAGCTCAGTGTCTGAGACAAGACACCCCGTCTGTCCTCAGCCACCAGCCAGAAAACAAACCGATCACCTCTCTGCTGCAGGGCAGAAAAGAACACCTGCTGCTTTATAACAAAGGAGCATCTGCCCAGAACGTGGGGAATTCCCCAGTCGGACATCTCCCCCAAACTTCAGGGCACAAAATCATCCATCTCATGCCATTTAAGGTACGGCTTACGCAACGGGACAAACAGCGGCACAGCACATTTAGCCTTTAGGCTGCAGGGGCCACGGGGAGGATTTTGGCTTCGGCCCGAGTCCTGACAGGCTCGGAGCTCTGCAGGCTTCGGCAAGTCGAGCTCAGGAACATTTCACAACATAAAGCTGAGGCAGAGTGGCCTTACATCATGGAAAAAACTGGATGAAAGTATGTTTGAGACAAGTTAAACCTCATTTGTGTAACACATTATGCATTTCCACTTTATCTTCTCTAAAAAAATGCATGAAGGTGAAAGAAGAATTTATTTAACAAGCGTTCAAACCTCCAACGAGCATTATCTGTACATCTTATCTGTTATGTGCCACAGAGTCAGTGAGTGGGAACTGTGCGTATTTTGAAAAGACAAGAACAAGTTTTCAGTTAGACTGACCGTGAACCTGTGTTTGTGTAAAGATGTTTTAGAACAAAGTGCTAAACGCCTGATATGACAGATGCGTTCCTTAAACTACACACTGGAGAGTTTTTGGTCTTCAAAGACTTTTTATATGTTGGTGCAGCGTCTGCAGTGATCCGTTTTGGTGAAGAGAGCTGAACGTGGAAGTGACGCTTCGAGTTACCAGTCGATTTCTTTCCCACCATCTATGGCCTCGAACTGGGTGTAGAAGGAAAGATCGCTGACAAGTGGTGGAAATGATCTTTCTTTGAAGGTCGTCTGGGTTCAGTCTTAGAGATAAGGTGAAGAGCTCAGTCGTTCAGGAAGGCTTAGTAACGCTGCTACTCCTCCACACTGAAATGAGGCTCAGGTGATTCTCATTCTCATTAGGATGTCTCCTGGACAACTTCCAGGTGAGGCATCTCTGGCATGCACACCTTGGATGAAACCCCGGAGCGCACACATAACATGCTTGAGAAACTTAGTCTTTTAGTTGGCTTGGGAATACCTTACTGTGCTACCTGCGGGAAGCCTGAGCATCTCTGCTCAGACTACGGCCCTGTGACGTGGACCCAGATGGATGTTTACATTAAACACATAAGAAAATTTCATTTTTGAGGTCAACTCAGTGCAAATGTCCACCCTGTCTAAAGTAAATGAAAGTGGAGACAGCGTCCACAAACTCACTACTTTTGAGAGAGAGGAAAAAAAAAAGTGTTGCACTGGGAAAGTCCAGCCTCATCCTTTAAACTTTCGTGTTCCCTCTTTGTGGGAAAACCTTCACAATGTTCAACTGCTGCTCACTAAATGGTGCCAGAGAATGTCACAATTACAAAAAAGTGGTGAGAGTTCAGCAAAAGGTGATAGGAAAGGTGTTAAATCCTCCAGCAAAATGAGAGAAACTGCAAAATCAGATAATTCTCTTCACATTGAATAACTCACATGACTCTAATAAAAAAAAAAAAAAAGATTATAACAGCTTAAAGAAGCAGGATTTCCAAAGCTCGCACCTCTAGGCTTAACCTCTACCCCTTTAAAAACTGAGCAGTGACAACCAGATCATCACAGATGATGTAATCTGAGGGCGGGTAAGGGGCAAATCTGAGAGTCTGAGTCAGGAGTGAGTTCAATAATTAATAATGCACATTATGGTTAAGAAAGAACTGAATCATCTGCTGTGAACAGGAAAACACACCAACACTCAGGCCCTAAGCGGGGCGTTAAGAACAGAAACGAATCACAACAAAGGAAACAGTCATCTTCATAAGAATGGATCTATTCCCCCGGGTGGATTAGCTTCCACAGACCGGAGGTGCAGCTTTGTGGATGAAGGGGAGGATGAGGAGGAGGGGGGTCCGAGACTGGTTTGCATGCATGTGTGTGCATGAGGGGTTGAGTGGCATGTAAACAAGCATACGAGGCCAGGTTGTGTCTCGAAAGGCTGGATCAGTGGGCCAGACAAAGAATCTGATGCTAATCCTGATACTATTAAAGCTCCTAAACAGACAGACCGAGCGAGCTTCAGTTCCCCTCATGACCCCACCTCACACACACCAGAGTCTACCAGAGACAACGACTTCTTCTTACACTAAGACTTACCCAAACAAAGAGCAGGAAGGCACCTGCGGCATCAGTTAACACCCTTTAAAGGTGTTAATATACCCAGTTCAAGCCACACAATAACACTGTTTTTAAAGTGAGCTGACACAGTTGAAAGGAGCTACTGATAAAGTCCATAAAGTGGACTCTGAGAAGCCTTAAAAGGCCCCTTTCAGCTGCTGCGCAAACATCCTCGTCCAACACAGAAGTCAATAAAATAACAAGCAGGGAAAGTAAAAGTGGAGACTGTCTCAGAGCCAAACAAAGAAAGCCACAAACACCATATGTCATAGCTACCTCTCGCGAAGACAAATGAAGAGGGAGGACAAAAAAGCCACAGAGGATGAGGAGTCGGCGGCGAGACCGAGGGGAAGGCGGTTCTCACGGAGTTTGATCGTGTGTTTGAATCCAGCACCGGCAAGACCTGCAGCTCCAGAGCGGGGAGGCACAGACTGTGGCTTATCGCAGGGGAGATGTGGGGTAGGACCCTCTGGAGATGGCTTTAGGGGAGGGGGAGGAGGATGAAGGGCAGGGTGGGTGGGAATATTCGAGGCGACAAGGAGCAGGTGTTCCTAGGGGGTGCTGCTCAAAGAGGGGTGTGGTCGGATGAAGGTGGGGATGATGACGGGAGTGTGCCGTGGTTTTACAGATGGTCTTTCTTTCTTTTCTTTTTTTTCTTGTTTAAGTGTTTCACGGCCCCCCAGCATCAGAATAAAGCTTTGGGCCTACAGAGAGGAGCAATGTGGGGCAGGAGGGAGGCGGAGAAGCAGCAGCTGGTGCAGTAAGGGGGGTGACTCAGGGAGGTGACTCAGGGAGGATAGGGAGGCTGGGGCTGAGCTGGGCTGTGTGGGAGGGAGGAGGGGTGAGGGTCAATTAATTTCAGAGTGCATCGAGTCGGCCCAGAGAGGGGAGTGGATGTAGAGGGGGGTGTTTAGATAAGAGCTGGAGGAATAAACGCAGACAAACTCTTTACCGATCTGTTAGTGCGTTTAGCTTTTAGCTCAGAGAGGCCAATGTGAGCATGCTCACAGTGATGATGCTAACGTGCGTCACACAGACGACGATGAGGCTGGAGAAAGTCGATTTTGTTTGAGTAAATCTTCCTAAATATCCCCCAAATTATAGGTAATGAATATCGATTCTGTTACTAAAGATGGTATAAAAAAAAATAGGCGGAAACACCGTGATGTCACATATTGGCTAATTAAATCTCAGACTCAAAACTAGTGACCGAGCCCATAAAATCATCAGGAAAATATTTACGGGGGTTAAATAAAAATAATGAAAGCAATTCCACACTGGCTTCATTTGTCAGATCCCAAAGCTACGTCTGTCTGTCACACCATCTAGGACTCCTAGTAATTCACACGATGGTGATATTTTTTGCTAATGTGTGTCCACAGTTGGACAAATGCAGAGGTTTTTTCCATTTTATTATTAGGCATCCCCACCCCTTTGATATGAGGCATAAAGCAAGCAGCAGCAGACAATTTCTACAAAAATCAGCCTGCATTAGCAGAATGCTAGGACATGCATCAGGTTTTAATTAAATTCAGACTCATTTACTGGTAAATGGAGTGGTACTTATAGAGTTAAGCACTTAAAGCACACGGTTTTATCTACGCCCATGTGTTCAAACATCCACTCACACCGATTCATAAGGGGCAACTCCAAGAAAACTTCAGCATGCAGAATGAAGGAGTCGATTGATTGGCAGACAATACCATATTTGCAAAAACAAACTTATCGTGCATCAATTTACGCAGAAAAAGTACTAAATACTAATTTTCGCTGAGGACCACCTCATGTGCAAACATCACAACATCAAATTTCAGCTAATAGTATAGCAGTACTAAAAACAAACCAAAGGAAAGTTAGGTCCAAGATAAAGAGCGCTTAGCATCTCCATAATGATCTGAGATTTATCCGAAATGAATCCAAACTTGCCAATATAAGCCGTCTTATCACTTGGGGACTTTCCGAGTCCAGGAGCATTGGGATTACTCATTTTGCTGCTTGTTTGAAACACTTTCTGTGCAAAATACACCACACGTCATGCTTGGCCGAACAGCCAAGTTTTTGTTGCTTTTACACTTTTCCTATGTCAGCGCCAGTCAGCACACAGTGGAAATTTATAATATATGTACTTAAAAAAATAAAAATAAAGTAACACTTTTAAGACTGTAAAAGGAGAGATTATGATGATGATTTTGACCTGGACCTGAATGCTTAAGTGCAAAACTGACATTTTGGTGTCCGGAGAACACATTTTGGTCAAAGCTTTAGTGATTGCTGATATCAGTCCATGATTTCATACCAAATATATTCAGTAGTTGTTATGAAAATGCTCATGACAGTGCGAGAAAAAGCCAGGGGACATTAGAGGTATTAGACCATTCACCTCAAAGGAATTGCCATCCAAGATAACATGACTTCAAAGAAAAGAAGGGTGGAGGTCTTTGATGGGTGGCAGTGAGGGTTAAGAGAGAAAACAGGGGCGAGGTGGAGCTGAGGAGCAGAGAGTGGAGCACAAGGGTGATTGATGAGGTGGGGAGGGGAGGCGGAGAGCTTTGACGGCCTTGGGGGGAGACTGTCTGACGAGGCTCAGAGTGCAGATCAGCTGTCTGCAGTCATGAGTCTGCCAGCCTGCTGCACCATGACATCATCTGCCCCGTGAAGGGGAGCTCAACAAAGAAGCAGAGAGCCCGCCTCGGCCCTACAGTGGAGCCTATTGTACAAGCCCCGGACACTGTGTCTACAGAACTGTATAGATCCTGTATTTCAGCTCGAGGATTTCCCCAAACAAGCCCTCCTTTGGAAGGACAACTATGCAGCGAGCAATAAAAAGACTCCTTCCCTCCAGCTCCCCAGAGTGCTCCTTCATCTCACTTTTTAAAAGCCCACATAGGAGGCGGGTGTGGAGAGGAGAGTGGCGGATGTCTTTGTTTAAACGCCACGTTTTACTGCACGTTTCTTCATCCCATGTTTCCTTACAACCCCTTCTTTGTCCTTTGTTAACAAAAAAAAAAAAAAAAGTTTCCATGAAGAATCAGACTCTTAAGCCAAAACTGAGAGAGTCAATCCTGCTCAGCATTATCTGTGCATCTTCCTCCTCTGTGCCACATTAAGACCTTAATATCCAGGTGCCATTCATTTGTATTAATGGCACCTGGATATTAATTTAATCTCTTCCTGGACTGAAAACCAAAGCTGCACTTCCTCAAATTGCCACTTGAAGGTGGAGTTCATCCCCACTGACCTACATTATAAAATGTCCAATTTCACAACAGAATTAGAATCAGTATATGGAAGCACCTTAAAGCAGCGGTCCCTAACACCGGGCCTCGGACTGGTACCAGTGCATGAATCGTTAGGTACCAGGCCGCGAGAGTTGCGGCTCGGGTATGAAATTTATGGTTTTTAATCTTTTTTTTTTATCGTTTTTATCGTCAACTCTGTTTCCCTGGATCTTTTCCCGTGTGTTTGAAATAAATCTTCGTTTTTTTGGTACCGGTACTGGTTTTAATTTGTTGTATTTATCCGCGACACCTTAAAGACCAGTCTGTGAAAATATTGTCGGACATAAGCAGTTTGGGGACCGCTGCTTTAAAGCATGTTAGCATCACCTGAAAACTGAGCCGTCCACCTGCTCCTCCAAACATTGGGAGCAGCATGAACACGAAAGCTGAAACTTGAGAGAAAAAAAAAAAAAAAAAAAAAAAAAGAGCAAACACATGGAGATAAAGGGAAGGAAAAACTGGAAGAAACCTCGGGAAGAACCAAGCCTCTTGGGGTAACCAAGATGACAAGAAATAAACCAAAGAAAGCCAACAAATTCACCATTTTCACCTTTTTGTCAACAGTTTATCCTTTCTGGCCTAATGACAATTTATACATTTGTAACATTTTTAAATACTGAGGTCTTCTTCCCACTGAGCACCACAAACATCAAACAATCAAATTTAATAATAGAAAAATTGAACCTCTGTCAAAACTGAGTGAAAGTGAATCAACAGTAAGTGGAGTTGTTGATTTTGTAGGACTGAGAAGAACTGCAGAGCACACGTCTTTCACTGGGTCCCATTATTAACGCCCATTTTATTGTTATGCTGATGACTCACTTATTTCCCCAGTAATCTAAATCAAATCTTATCTCATCTCTCTGATATTTAGAGCCAGATGTCTCAAAATTTCCTATGTCCTGGTGTATTTGCCCCCCCGGGAGCTGGACACAGCTTTTATTTCCAAGTAAGCCGTTTAATCATACCGTGTCTAAATGAATTTTTTCCTCCCTTTCTAGTGGCGTTCTTGAGAAGGTCATACATGCTTTCATTTCCACATCTTTATTAATAAATATTATGTGGTCATGTCTTAAATATTTAACTCACCACTATTAAAGCACTCATTAGCTCACACATATGAAGTTTTTTTTCCATATTTAGTGTCTAATCACCACATTTTTAATTACTGTTCCAGTTTGTAATGAGCCCTTTAACTAGAAGTGTTTTTGTTATATTAGTATTTTTATTATTTTAACCGTTTTTTGTCTTTTTTAGTATTTGTATTTTAGAATTTCTAACTATTACTTTTATTATTGCTGGTGTATTTATAAGTGGTCATGTTTATTTCAGTATTTTTACATTTACATAACTGGGAGGTCACGGTAGTTAAAGGCTAAACCCCAAATTTAAATTTGTAAAGCACATCGAGTTCGGACTCATCAGTCCACCTCTGAAAGCCTCACAGTGGCTCGTCATAAAATGGTCGCTCTCTATTGAGGAAACAGCGTGGCTCTTGTTAATGTGCCACACTTTGGAGTACGAACACTTTTCATTTTACACGCCTTGAGCTGATGCATGACTGGACGTCAAATTCCTCGACTTTTATGCTCCACAAACAACAATTAGCTGCCTCGGGGAGCACGAAGCAGAGATCTCTCAGGGATCTTTGCAGAGAGAAATGTGCGAGTCAGCTGAGTGTGTGTTTCTTTTAAAGGAGGAGGATGTGAAGTGGGGCTACACCATGTGACTATCAGCATGACGGCACTGGGGGGGATCTGACTTCTTTGAGAACAAGTGGACAGTTTTAGGAAGCCCAGACTACTAACTTATCTTCTCAATTTCTGATTCATTTTAATGTATGATGCTTCATCAGAGGAAGGCACACGAAGCTAAACTAGGTACTCATGAAGATTTTATTCCACAGCTTACTCTACTTACAAAGTTTCTATATTAAGACTGAAAATAAAAATATATTTCACTGAAACAGAAACGCCTAAAAGTTGAAATGAGGGCAAACTCACAGAGAAGCAGTACTTGCCTTTTCTGGGCTTTCTCCTTTCTCGAACATCATCTTGAGGCTGTTGAGGGGGATGCTGGGCTTCTCGCACTCGGGCACTTCAGCTGCCGATGCCGCCGCTCCCTCCTGCTCCTCTGAATCTCTGCTGGGCTTCGCCTCCATGTCCGTCATGTCCTGGCTGGTCTCTCTGGTTACTCTGTGAACCTGGATCTCTGTATCCTGGTCCTGTGAGAGTACTGTAGTTTTTAGGGAGTCTTGCTGAAGCTTGATTTGGGATGAAGGTGCAGATCTGGAGCCTGGTAACGTGCTGACTGGAGTCAGAGGGGCCTGAGATTGGGATCTCTGGATGGACGGCGGTTCCTGCTGTTGCTGCTGCTCCCAGCGTTTCTTTAAAGCACTCAGGTTCCCGCCACACAGTGTCGAGGGTAGAGCTTCCACAACCTGAACAGGAAACAGTCACTCGGTTAAATTTTTTACCTCTGTAGCATCAAAGGTAAAACAGTTTTATAACTGTTAGTTTCAATAAATCTTAAGACTCTTTATCTCAATGTCAATTTAATTAACACCATCTAGGTTCATTTTCCTCCCATCCTCAAAAAACAAAACAAGATATGGACATAAAAATATTGGATATGCAAAGACTGAAACATATTTCCAAACAATACAGAGCATTTCTGATTATACATCCAAAACCTTTCTGCTGTCATATTTTGTTTGTGTGTCAGGAAACAAGAAAAGATTCATATCTGAAAAGACAACTCGATGTGGGTCAGATGCACAAGTCTGTAATGCGCTGCAGTGCAAGTGCAGTTTTCTGTTATTGTAAGAAAGTCCTGGGGAAAAAAAAGTCACCTGATGGTAAGCTTCAAGTGTAATTTTTGTCCAGATAACCATTCAAAACAAGTGTAGCATCACATTTTTAGAGGGAGTACACGCTAGAATACGTCTGATGTTTGTGCAAATTAATCAACTGTTAAATCACCTGACGAGTTTGGCTTTAAGCCTCCAGGTCACAAGAGCCTAAAAAACTGATTTAAGCATAAAAAGTCTATTAATTTATATTATTTACTGAAAAATGTCACAAAAACAAATATAGACTCTATATGTTAAGAATCTTGAATCAGAAAACCTGTTGAGTGTCTGCTTAAAAATGAATTAGCAGTAAAAATGTTTCCACTCAGTAAATAAATCACCCAATGAGCTGGACTTTAATGCACGAGAATGAAGAGATACAAGAACTACAAGAACCTGGGACTGACCCGACTGTAGCTGTAGCTTTCTGTTGTTTTGGTCATTTAAGACTCAGATGCCTCGTTTATCTATGACGGTTGTTCTAAACACGAGTTAGTCCAGCTCTTATCTGTCATTTCAGACGTTTTTATCGTCACTTTGGGCACCAAGTATCTGCCTTCAGGCTTCTGCAGCAGGAAATCTTAATACTCCATGGTTCACTGCAAAACATTACAATGCAATCTAATTAAAGTCTGCATGCATACATTTCACAAAACCTCCCATCCATGCCTTGCTGGTTAACTTTGAGAGTTAACCAGCTCTAGTTTTGTGTATCGTGCAGATGCAATGAGATGAAAAGGTTGCTGGGTGAAGAATTCAAACACAGCAGAGACCACAGAGAAGATAACCCTCATTTTTACTGCCAACCACACAAACAATCACACAACAAACTATGATGACTCACAATTTCTGAGGCTCTGGCAGAGGAGACTCCCACTGAGGGATGCTAGCTGCTCTCAGTCTGTTTTTAGTTTAGTCAATAAATTCCATCAATGCTGGACACACGCCACTTTGACTCTCCGATTTCTGAATGACGCTAAAAACATTTAAACTAAATCAAACAGCATCTGCACTGACATTAAACTACATGTTCGCATTCTTGCAAGCAGAGTGTGCACAGTCTGAGCTAGGTAACAAAAGGAAAAGACATGAAAAGGAAACAGGAAGTCCTGCATGAAAGACAAAAGAGCCGTGAGTTGCTCTGCATGCGCATCTATAAACCTGGAGCTGAAAAGAAAGCTAGAAAAACTTTTTTCCTTTTGTGTGTGTGTGTGTCAAAAACCTGAGTGTGAGGCAGACGACCTGGCTGTCCGGTTGAAAATGCTGTGAAAGTGTGTGTGTGCTGGTGTCTGCTGACCGGCTGGAAGTGCTACAGGCTGTCCCAGATGTGAGAGGCTTGAGAAGTGATCAGAATGAAGCAGAATGAAGCAACTAGCCCACCCCCCCTTTCTATGACACAGAGGAAAGGAAGGAGGGAAGGAAGGAGAGGGAGTGAAGGGGGCGAAGGGTGAGGGGGCGGGGAGGTAAGGAAGGAGGGAGAGAAAATCAGAAACAGACAGTCGATGAGGGAAAGGAGGGAAAATAAAGACAGGAAATGTGAAAAAGGTAAAGGGGAGGGAGGTGGAAACCTTAAAAAATAAAAACTCTCACAAAGAACTGCACAGAGCCTGAACCTGGATAAATACCAATCTCCTGATAAGCCTCCCGGGCTGGTATCTACATCTGATGTTTAGTTTAGAGATTGGATTTGATAGGAACACCTTTAGCTCCAGTCTTCCTCTCAGGAAATGAGGGATTGCCAGAGAAATTCTACAGAACTGCCATTCAGCATTTACACGAACAACAACAACAGATTTGACACCCTGAGAAGTTTGACGTGGGGAAGGAATGCAAGATTGTCTTTAATGATGAGATGTTTTGCAACCTGGTAGAAAATACCAGGGAGAGGGGGCGGGGTTTGGGCTTTACAAGGCAACTTCAGGTTTAAGCTCAAGTTTTCAGGGTTAGGAAGGTGTGAGAGAGGAGATCAGCAAAACCCACCACCTACGGACCGATCACTTCTCTGGACCTCATCGCACAGGAGGGTCTAAGGTTTTAGAGGCAGCAGAGTTTTCTTTGTATTGATGAGGATCAACAAGAAAACTTTGCTTATATAAATCCTCTGGCTGCACGTAGTTATAAAGCAGTTTCACAGTCGTGGCCCTAACATAGTGACCATGTAGTTGGATCCACTTTTCTGATACTGTTTACAAGAACTTTAAAACAAAAACAGAAAGAAAAAAAAGACCAGGTAGCTCAAACCAAAGTCTTGCAGAACTAACCCACATGATATACACAGTAACTGAGACCTGCTGTAAAAAGTGGCTCTGATTTGATATTTAATGAGCCTTTAATTTGGTTAAGAAGTAAACTCAAAGCAAAGAGTGACCGACGTATAAAGCCGCCCGTTTAACCTGAAGCTACGTCCACAGTTACATCTGTGTTTTCCACTTTACTTTCTAAAAAAAACATCCCACCTACAAGGATACATTGTGAAAAATAGCTCCATCCACATCTAAACAAAAATTACAAAGCAACAGGTGATGATTTAACCAACTCTACAGAAATGTTGGCCAATCAGAAGCCTAGTTTAATTCTATTTTCTTTATATAGTGACAAATCATGACGACAGCAGCATCAAAGCTGAGCAAGAAAATATTATCAGGCCAACTAAGACAGCTGAGAGGGGAAGAAGTGAGTGATGTTTGGACAGGCAGTGTGGTGCTACTACTACAACAACAACACGTGTGCGTTTGTGAGAAAGCATGTACAAACTGCAGATAATAAGATTAACAGAAACAATATTTGGTTCACATCCACCACTACAGAAAATGCCCTTACACTAAAGAGACATACACCTCTGATGCTGCAAGAACAAAAAATGTCAGAGTTACTTAGAAGGTTTTTACTTTTTACTTCATTTTCAATGACTTAAAAGAAACAAAGGGGTCAAAAGTGTAGAAAAGGCTTCCCGTGTGTGGAAAGGGCCCGAGTCACCACGCTGACCAGGTGTGACGGAGGCTCCTTGTTATCAGTGCAGCAGAACAGCTGATTCCCAAAGCAATAACAGAATAATTTCACTGCTGGAGCTTGCTGCATGCTGGAGATGTTTCCAAGATTATCGTCTCCAAGCAGTTATTTGAGTCTCCGCCAGACTGAGAGCAGTTTAGGGTTTATATTTTAACACTGCATTTGAAAGGCCAAATATTATCCTTTCAACTGCTCTGTTATTAGCTGACAGCTGGAGTTCCCTTAATAAGGCTTTTAATCAGCTTTCAGAATGAGTCACATTACTACAGTCGAGATTTCCACACAGAAACGGAGTAAACAAAGAGCAAGTGAGGTCACTGAACTCCAAATTCTGAGAGAGAACGAGGGTTTGGTCTGTGCATGTCCACATAGTTTTTGGGAAAATGTTAAGAAATGATGCAGCAGAGCATGTGGGTCTACGCAGTAGTTTATACTCGTATGAATATGGGGAATGAGATGCTGCTGATGGGTGAAGTTTTCCCCTCTGTGAATTAAAAATAGAAAGTGTCGAAGCTTTTCAGATTAAAAAATGTGGCACGTTTGGGATACAGGACTCACTGAATGGAGTTCGACTTCTGTGCGTCTGTGTTAACGGCAGCAGCAGCATTAATTAGCAGGTCTAAACATGGCAGCAGGCTGTGTTTTAATGATAGATACTGGTGGTTCTGGTGCAGGGACTACTAGGGTGGAGAGGGTGAAGCACTTTGTTTTTAATTCTGAAATTTAACTTGAGGCCAAGTATTGAGGCCATGATAGAAAACACTTCTTCCACCGCTGGGAAGCAACGAATCGTCACAGGAGTGAATTTGAATGTACGCACCGTTTTCTTCTTCTCTATGCTGCCCTCTTCTGCTGCCATCTGGTACCTGTGGAGGACAAAAACTGCTTCAGATAAACAATAACTGAGAGGATGAGGCCCAGTGAGGAAGAAGCAGAACCGCTTCCCAGGAAATTCGTTAGAAAAATAAATAAATGTTCCCGCTTCTCTCCAAAAACAATAAATTAGTTAATGTGTTAAAGTAAAACTGTTTGGAAAAACATCATCACGTGTCGTCTTGCAAAAAGTACACAGAGGGAGTGGATTCATTGTTTCAGAGTGAAACAGATTTTATTGGCCAGGTTTTATTTAAGATAAAGTATTTTAATTGATTGAAGATTCATTTCCTGTTTTGTTTCTGAGACCCCGATAACCAGCAGGAATTTACAAGTCTGGATGGCAGCAAAAAGTATGTGACTTGTATACATTAATATAAGCCATCAATTAATAACCCACAACTAATCCTTTCAACAGAGCAAACATCATCACACAATTAGTGAAACTAATCATTTTCATCTTCTCATCATTTGCCCTGTTAAACAAAGGGAATTATGGTCCTTAATCTCTGTCTTATATTAATGTGTCTGCTGCTGAGAGGTTTACAAGTTTTAACAAGTGACTCGTTCTGCTTAATTTCTCATTTCTTGTGTGTGTCAGGAGAAAGTTGATTTGTTGACAAGCAGGCAAGAACAGGGAAAACAGTGGCAGCGGATTTCGCCGGAAAAGTTCAAATATGAATAAATGTGGTATGAAAAATACAAAATTCTCCACAGTCGACACTTTTTATTGTTCAACGCTTCAGATCTTCAGCCTCAGACTGGCTGCACCATACATTTTAGCCCCAAACTGACAACAAACACGGCCAGTTCGTAGCTGAACCACTGCTGTCCTTCACAGGTGTTTCTACCCGGAGACAAAAATCATGTTTGGGACAGTGAGTCCAAATTAAGTTTGGCTCAAAGCCTCTCAGCTGTGCTGAGGAAACATTAACACTAATAAGCCAGATGTGGCTGTTTCTGCACAGAGCCAACAGCAAAAAGAGACATTGTATCTAATCAATGAGGACAACAGCCAGCTTTAAAGACCGACTCTTGAGTCCTGCACTGAATATTTAAGTTTTGCTAACAGAACCTAAAGACTAGATTTTACATTGCTGGTTATGTGGGTTTGTTTGTTTTTTCCACTCCTACTTGGTAAGGAAAAAAAAAATGAGACACTGCAAACATTTATGGAGAAATGATAATGCCACCATAGACTTAATTTGGATGACATTCTTCATTTCCAGCTGCCAAGATAATATGATAGCTCATGTAATATGAACTTTTGCTTTCAAATCGAGGCAGGTGGTCGGACTTATTCCCAAGTGGGTCTCCTCCGCCTGCTGCAGAGCAGATTTCAGGTTTCATTTACCTGCCAACCCCTGATTATGTTCATTTTTTGTCGTCATGGCTCTTGCAAATAGTGAAGTTCATTCGCATGAAGATTGTCAACAACTTGTAAATGCACTCACTTCCTTATCTGATCTGTGTCTACAGTGTCTTCTTTTTCTTTTGACCCACTGCACACACAAAGGGCAGCTCTAACCAAAAGCTTCTCCCATTTCAGCTGATCAGCAGTTTTCTTCATGTAAATTTACACCAGCAGCATGATGGAAAACCATCTCAGGAGGTTGTCGTAAAGAGTGACCCTGCAAGGTCTCCTGTCTTTAGATGTGAGAGGGCTGCAGAGTTCAATGGCTTAAAAGTTTGTTTTTGTGCATAGTAAGGATAAGTGTTAAATACACAATTAATGTTAATCAGGAAGAAAAACACAAAAACCTGCATATTCCCCACCAACTGACAGACTACTACTATCACCTAGTGGTCAAGTTGATCAACTACCGTGCATTGTCTCATTTTCCAAGTTAGTCACTTGATATGCGGTAAAGGGGGATGCCCTGAATGGTGAGGGGCCTCCATAAAGAATCTGATCCCGTTTTACTCTGTAAAGTCTGAAAACCAGACAGGATGAGTGAAACTGGAGCAATTCGTAAAAGGTCGACAATGTGATAGTCACATCTTTCAAGAAAACGGGAAACTGAGAAAAGCTGAATGGCAAGAAAACGTTGAGAGGAAACCTATGACCTAATTTGTGCTCATGACGAGAGCAGAAAACTGAAGTGTAAAAAGTCAAGACAGATCTGCTGAGTGGCTGCTGGTAAATTATTAAACTTAAGGTTGGACTTACTTGGAGAAGCGCTCTGCGATGGCGGTGTTTTTACCCCGGGCAGAGACGATTGACAGCTCTTTGGCGGTGACCCTGAGCGACTGGGATGCCCACTGCCTGCGGCTGAACGGTGCAACGGAGGCCATGTTTGCTGTAGGTCTGAGTGATCGGTCTGCCTGTCAGCTTTCCAGGAACACAAGTCGTACCTCTGAGAGGAGGGGACACAAATAGAAGGAGCACCTTCAGCCAATTAAACACTGAGCTAAGGCAAACGAGCGCGTCGTCTGGTGCCAGCTTTGCTTCCTTTCGCCACTCTAAATCAAGCTCAGAGGAACACCCTTCCTGTGCATTCAAATTTTTATGACACTCATCTCATGGTGCTAAAAACAGTCTGGGTCTGAGCATTTAAATACAGGCTTTTATATCAAGGGAAGCAGTTTGTTCATGTGTAAAACTTCACACAGAATCAATACATTTTGTCACACTGCACAGCTGGTCCATGTTACCACTGCAGCACGGAGCGGCCTCTGCATCTGAGTCAGAAAGTCAATAGACCGCGTCACACAGCCATTGACCATCTGTTCCCTGCTCTGACTGAACGCCAGGGGCGACTACCAGCAGACAAAAAACAACCGATACGCCTGCAATACAAAAAAAACAAAAAAAAACAAAAAAAAAAACCCTCTTGTACACACGCTCCCTTTCACAGGAAACACAGACACACACGTCTATACCTGCTTGCCTCTTCTGCAACATCACAGCCTGAAGGCCGTGGGCATGTGACTGCATGCAGCCGTAACGGCACCTCACCGCTAATAACAGTCATCCGAGAGAGCTATCCATGCTCTGGATGAATGAAAGAATGAGACTGGTGACGCAGCCCCCTTGGGGGTCTCTACATCACTCAACAGGTGGACTATAGTGGGATGTTGCCACATTAGGAAAGGTTTGTGCATTACTGCAACACTGTTGAGTGTAACTGGAACTGTTAAGCAACACCCAAAGAAACCTGGGATTTGTATATAAACACTAAGGGACACTAGGCTCAACTCACTATAAAAGAAATTAGAGGTAAATGGTACCACCTTTACAGACAGACACAAACAACCTGCCCGAAACCACATTATGAACCAGTATAAATACATAAATTCACGAGATGTTCATACCAAATTTGTTTTACAAGTTCCAAGTGAAAGAAAACTGAAGGCCCTTTTCAGTTGTAGACGCATTTATATAAGTGAAGACAGGAGTTAGTGCGACTCCATCACTGTCCTCCTGCTGCTACAACTGGTGCAGGTGCTCCAAGATGCAACAATGGGATGTGGGTAATTATCATTTTCATTCCCAAATCAGCTTAGACTTAAAAACCTGTCGGAATTCAGCAGTGACTGCTTGGGTCATGCCTGGCCCATCCCATAATACTGATACAGCGTGCATCGTTTCCAATCATCCAAAAACCCATTCAGGTTCAAACCATCAAACTTGTGACATCATTACCAAAACATGAGTCACCTGTTGCTTCTTATTTAGAATCACTTGTTTCATTTCCCCAGTCATTATAAACTAAGAACTTTCCTACATTTAATGATTCAATGATTCAGATCTTATGCTAATATTAACAAATAATTAGATTAATAATTAAACCAAAATTTAAAAAAATGTCACATAAATGAAATGAATAAATGTAGGGCAGCTTAAATATGGCAAAAACCCACCAATCACATTGATTTTGGTCAATATTAAAATAACAGTAATGAAAAAAAAAAAAAAAAAAAAAAAAGGAGCTTTATTAAACTGACAAAAGAAAAAAAAAATATTGATGATTAAGTGAATTTCCAGTAACTTTGATTATAATTCTCTGATCTAACCTTGACACAGTCTGGTGTGAGGCGATTTAGACTTCTGAACGAATACACTGAAACAATTCCACAGCACTACATTAAAAAGTCAGAAAAGTGAGGGCGACTATCAACCTGATTTAATTCAATTTTATTTATACAGCACTAAATCACAACAACAGTCACCTCAAGGTGCTTTATACTGTAATGTAGACCCAACAATAACAGGGTCGACCTTATTATGATGTCTTTAAATGTCATGTTTTGCCCAGCAGTGACTCGAAAACTCAAAGACACCCAACAAAACAGTCCAAAAGCAGCATCCCGCCACCCTACTGAGGTGATAACAGTCAAATGTTAAACCACTGGATTTAGTCTAGCCTGATGCTGCAGTCACGTCATGTGATCACAGCGCTCCCTGCTAAAATACAAATGAGGGGCGATAGCGACTCCAGAGCGTTTCAGGTCACCACTGCTGCTGCCAGATGACAAACAAAGCAGCTTGTAAAACAGAGGCGGCCCATGCAAAGCTGAACTTTAGCAATAAAAACAGTTGAGAACAAAAAAAAAGAACAGAGTTAAACTGAGGTGAAAATAAGAGGGGGGCCAGATGTCTGACCTTAAACTTCACAAGTACAAAGACCACAGTGATGCTCGCCTTTAAATTTGATACAGAAAGTTGACACAGTTTAATCTGCCATTTTCCTTCCTAATCACTGAAATTGTAGAAAACTTCAGAACAAAAAAAGTTTTAAAATAAAACCACCAACCTGTGACTGTCTGCGTTTTGACTCAGCTGTTTCAGAAGCCCACTGCTTGAAAATTTCCTTCTCTTTTCACTTCCCAGCTGCTTTCATTCGTGCTTTTGAAAAGAAAGGGAAGTAGGAGGAGACTAACCACTCCTATTTAACTCCTCTCAGCCAATAAGAAGCAAGATTCACTTCCACCTGGCAGGTATGAGCTTCCCCTCCCCTGCTGATCAACAGCACTGTGTCAATGGCAGTATAAAGCAAACTGAAGGTATGTGAAACCAGCAAGGCTGTGGGTCGAACGACAAGGCAGACAAGCTAGAGGGAGGAGGAGGGGGAGGAGGAGGGGGGGGATTCCCACACTGGATTCCTGGAATCTGAGTGACTCCTGGCTGCCCACTTTCTCACAAGGTCAAGACATTAGAGGATGTGACTCATTCACATTAC
Organism: Mchenga conophoros; assembly: GCF_057382185.1. Lineage (NCBI taxonomy): Eukaryota > Metazoa > Chordata > Actinopteri > Cichliformes > Cichlidae > Mchenga > Mchenga conophoros. The sequence continues at coordinate 29,593,320 of NC_140545.1, read as the reverse complement.
TCGCTGACTTCACCGAGGAGGAAAAGGAGTATGGAATGAAAAAAAGGAAGAGATGCATCAAAATAATAAAACGAAAAGGAGAAAGAAAAACAAACTAACATGAGTAGAAATGTTGTTTGGGAAGAAAACGATCTGCGTCTGCATCCAGCTGTCAGTCCAAGCAGCAACACCAATAACAAATAACTAAAGCTTGAACACAAACAGGAGCTGTGCACAGAGCAGCAGTGAGGCTGGAAAAGGCAGAAGACGCCTTTAATCTTCCTTCTGTAGATCTGGAGGTTTTAACACAGCAGTCTGTGGAAGCTGACTCACTTCTGCAGCCAGCCTCTGGTGGCCGTTTGAGGAACTGCAATTTCGGGTCTAGAGGATGGTTTAAAGAACTTTAGATTCAGGGAGTCTGAATGAGTGAAGACTTTGGGCTCTTCATCTTCCTCTACATGGTTTTTTGAATATTTTAGGGTTTTGGTAATACTAAGGGAGACTGTTGCCATTGGTGATTGCAACTGCTTTTTTTGCAGCAGGGGTTAATTTTTTGACACACTTGGTGTATATTGGAACCATTACTGGACGACCATTTTCATTATGGATTAATCTGCAATTGTAAACCAATTTATAATCTGTTTCTTCTCTAAAGTTTACAACAAAAAGTTCATCGAGACTTATTTTTGTCTGAGCATTGATCAATAAACAAAGATTGTCACGTTACTTTACATTTCCACTGAATTCATGACATCCTTTAAACTAATGTTTTCCAGCTTTGTTTGAAAAACGTGATTAGGAGACCTATTAGGGAGTAGAACATTACACAGAGGCCCTCTGGGATGATTAAACTTCATCCTCGTGGTGTCCCTAAAGACTTCCAGCTCCATCAGTGTCACTTCCTAACAGTGGGGCTAATCCCAAACACATGACGGATGTGGGTCTGACTTTGTCTTACCTTAGAAATTCCCAACAACTCCTGCATGTACGATTCTAGAGAAATTCAAAAGGTTACAAAGCTACTTTGATTTTCACCTGCTGAGACAGAAAACAATAGAATAATAATGACTTTAACATGCACGCAAACTTTCATTTTCAATTCACAGCACTAACAATGAAACAAGAAGATAAGGAAGTTATTTCAGGGAAGTCTCACTTCAACAAAATCCGTTTAGAACAATTGATCGCTGTCAGTTTTCCTATTTTACCTCTAAATAAACTCCAGCCTGCAGGCGAATGAAGGCCCTCGAGTGTATTCAATCATTTACCACTTTTAATTTTCTTCACCAGGAAGCTCAGAGCAGAGCCACAGATCCATTTCTCTCCAGCTTGTTCTACTTACAGTAACTCACTAAACTTTCCCAACACTGACAAACACAGCTGCTGTGAAGAAATGAAACCTCACTAATGGTATAAAACTGTAAACATGCACACACACACAAAATCACAACTGCAAAGCAACCACAACACAGAAATGATGCATAAGTTGGGTATTTAAATTGCTACTCTGTCCTCAAAATGTTGAGGAGCCCTGCTCTTGGTAAATGTGGGCTAAAAAGAAAAGCATTTAGTCTTTATTCTTACTAACACATGCCCATGCAACTGGTGTTTGTGCTGCTGGCAAACTGGTAATTAAAAATTAACCCATTTTTATGGCTTCCCTGCAATGCTGTATTCGGTTATCAAGTTGCCTAGATACTTCTTTACATCACATTATACGGACAAGAAACTGGAAAGACGAAAGGACTAGAAGACCTGGCGGTAGAATGAGGAAGCGCAGGTACTTATTCAAAGAAAGAGGTCAGCAAAGAAAATGTGGGAAAGGCCGGGAGATGAAAGCTTTAGACAGAAGTAGCTGAAGCTGAGCTAAGAAGAAAGGTGTAATAATTTAAACAACAAAAATAAAATTACATCAAAGCACTTTTTAAAAACTTCCAAAACGTCCATACAGGAAAGAACACGTGGCTCACCTGCAGTGAGGTTACTAAGCCTGAATCATTGCAGACTTTGTTAAGTCACTCGATGTTGTAAACTTGGAAGGGTCATGCAAACAAAGAGTGACAGTCTTTGGGATCTTACCACAAAAACCACACACCTCATCGTAAACTGATGTTTTCTTCCATCCCAGCGTCAATGCAAAACATTGAAGAGTCATGAAAAAACATTGCACTTTTTGCATCACAACATATCTCTCCAACCTCTAAATGTAGACTTTTTCATCATTTAACAGTGAAAATTATGAACTTTGTGTGCATGGGTATGATGCAGTACATATGGGAGCAGACAGAAGAAATATCTCGTCCAGGTGAGGAAAAAAAAAAAGTGAAAAATTCATGCCCAAACACAAATCGTTGTAGTGAAACTGCACTGTTTCTCCTGGCTAATACCAGAAAATTTTGACAAGTTTTTCCACAATAAAAGATTTTGTAAGACTAATGCGACACAAAATTACGTAAAGACATTGTTCTTAAAACTCTGAATCATTTGCCAGACAAGACAAGAGATCCAAAGACAACATCATGGACCGTATTGCCATTTCTGATAAAATGCCTCTCTAATTATCAACAGCAGACCCACAGAGCAGATTTAAGTCTGTCTGTGCTCAGTAACGCTCGATACCTTTACCTCACTGAGCACAGACGCAATCACAGAAATGTCAGTGTCAGCAGACACACACTCCTCTTCAGATATGAAACCATCGCACAGATCAGCGTCTGTGTTGTGACTCAGCGTGTCATTAGGAAAGAGAAAAGATGACTGCCGTCTTTTATTAATCAGAAACCAGTTTAAACGCGTCACAAGACACAGACGTCCTCCCAGATGAGGATCCTGTCTGATCCAGCTTCAGTTTGTCATTTATCCTGATGATCTGATCATCGATGAGCCTCCTGTCACTACTGCTTTATTCAGATTGCTGCAATCAGGGAGGAAGAAACCTCCCCTTCCCATCATGTTATAATATCTACAGCCTCAATAGGACTTAGCAGGGCAATTTTTCCCCACAGGGTCACATGAGAAACTGGGACTGCTGTGAAGTCTGCACCAGTACCCTGAACTCAATTCTGCTCAGTGTTGATTTTATTTCTTTACAAAAGGTTGCTGGTGCAGCCCTCCCCACAGTCGAGTAGATGTTACACATTAAAACAACCTTTTTCATGACATGAGAAAAACCATAAACAGCAGCCTGATGTTTCACTGGCTCTGGAGGAACTTTGTAGAGACTGAAAATATCCTTTTATGCAATTTATGCCGAGAAATCAAACCAAACTGACAGCGCTTTGTAATTGCGCCACATTCGAGCTAACTGAAATATTTTCCACATGTTCGCTTCAGTTTATTATTCCAAAAAAAACAAAAAAAAACAACTGTGTTCTTTATCACATTGATCATTGTTTTATAGTCCAAACATTAGGAAACATCTTTACAAAACCCTGTTTGGGTGCAATCAGATTGTCACAAAATCTTATGTTAATATCAATTTCATATGATACAAATCTGTTTCCATAGATTTGTTTATTCTGAGTTTATTTTATCACCTCTGAAATAATGTTTTGTGTTGCTATCGCTCTTTTGAGTTTATTAATTTTTAACTGGACAGGTGAAGCTGATTTAAGACAATTTGACATGAAAAGGAGGACACACAATTTTAAAAATCCTGAATGTGTGTTTTTATCTCATTATCATCATTAACTGATAGTTATCATTAAGAATACAGAAGCTAGAATATTTTTAAATTCCACTGTCACGTGTCCTGGTGTCACGAGGAGCTATGGATATGGTTCACATCCAGCAGATAATATCTAGAACCACATAAGCCAATCTCCTGGTCGACCCGACCTAACATTTCCCACAACACCAGCTGGTTAGCTTAGGTAAGACAGGTTGTCTTCCCAGGACCTTGAAACAGGTACAGCTCAGGTGAAAACTGACTCACAGGTCTGTCTGGACATGAAGCAGCTCGGTGTTTCAGTCCTGTTTACGCACGTTTCCTGCTGACTCATTTGCTTCGTCTGCACTATTTTTTTTTCTCTTTGTAATTTCTCACACTCACCTGAGATTCTACGGGAACTCTTTTCAGGAACTCACTCTCACCTGAGCCTCAGGGACCGCTCACATTTCACAAAAGGCGCAACAAAGCTTCAATTAACCCAGTTTTCATCCGCGCTAATTGGCTGAATAGTATCGTTCCGCCAGACAGCGGACTGATATCTGGATCAAGCTGTTCTGAGGTTATAATAATAATAATAATACAAGTTATTACCAGAAAGATAAATAAATAAATATACAATATAGCAAGAAAAATAAGAACACAGTCAGTAGCTGTAATACTTTTAGAAGATTAAATTAAGTCACAACACCTCTCTTAATGTAAAGACAATATTAACATAACTTGTTAATACCTCAAATGAGCAGCAGACTTGAACAAAGGCGCCTTCTTCTTTTTCTTTTTCTTTCTTTTTTTTTTACCTTGTTCACTACCTGAAGTGTCGTTTGTGTGATTCTTTTCAAAATAAAGTTCTCTTTTTAATCATCACAACACGAAACTTATAGTTTAGCCCAGCAGGTGGCAGTAATGTTAATTATTTATGCAATGTTCCTACTTCGCCACTAGATGGCACACGAAAACCACTATTACACACTTCGAGCTATTTCCACCTTAGACCATGAATGGCCTGCATGGCTGTGTCATTCCACATATCTGGCAACCTACCTACATACTTATATAAGTGTGACTTCAGAAGCTCTACTGTCCGCGGCTATTTTTAGTCTGTTTGTTCTGGTACATTCACACATTGAGCATTCACAGTGACACAGGTATGCAGGAACACTTTCAAATGAACAGACAAGCAGACCGTCCAACAGTTTCTGGCCAATTATAAATGGAAAGCCAACTATTTTTAATCAGAAAGTTTTACTACTAATCTCCACACGATGCAATAAAAACAATCAGCACAATTAGCTGCAAATAAGTTAAGAACCAGATCAAATGGGTCTTTTAGGGACTCTTTGTGTTCTATTTGTGTTGGAAGGAGACGTGTGGGGTTCTCAGTGAACTGTGAGAGGATGTCAACAAACAAACAAACAACACTATGTCAAAAAAACTTAAAATAAACTAAGTTGGATATAAGGATCTTTCTCTCTAACGCTAAAGAGGTTGAGTTTGTGCCTGAAGAGCCCTACTTCAGCTCACGGCTCTCACTTGGCCACTTTGAATGGTGTCAGCAACACCTTGGCCTTTCTTCATGTGAAAAACTGATCAGGAATGTTAATGAAGACTTGCTATTCTTTGATAAAGAATAGACTTCCTGTAGCTACTTTGGCACTTAAACCACATCTGAAGCCTGAGTACAACTCCTGGAGCCGTTTCTCAGAAGGCTTGAATCAATGTGTGCTTTTGCTAATGAAGTAATTTCTAGAGGCGGTGTCCTACCACCTGTTGTGCCTGATCCTTTGATCCCATCATCCCTTTATTTTCATCATCCCCCTCCCTTCCTCCCTACCCGTTTAAATGCCATAGTCAGTACGGTGTGGCTCACCTTTCCCTGTCTGGCACCCTGGTAGGAATGAGGACAGCAGGATGATGAATCTATGATGTGACAAAAACACTGGGTAAATACATCCCAGTCACAATGTTAATGAGTACGGGTAAACAAACCCCTTCAGAGTGGACATATTAGACAAAGGATGTTTAATATGGAGCTGCCAGGCAGGAGGAAAAGAGGAAAACCACAGAGAAGATTTATGGATGTAGTGAAGGAGGAGAGGCAGAGGTCCACAGAAAATGAGCAGCAAACAATGGATAGGTGATGTTGCTGTGTCACACTTCATCTTTAGCTGATATCGCTTTAAAATGACATCTCTGAAACAAGGATGTCTCATTTTATTAAACATTCAAGTACAGAACAGTGTTTCCATCACAAGAAACGAAGGACAGACATCCAGCCCCCATCAACATGTGAATGAGGAAGAAAAGAAAGCTGAGTCATTTGTCGCTGATGACCTCGTCGGCGGGGGTTGGGTTGTAGCTCCACCTTGGCTGTGATTGGAGGGAATCATGGGTGGAATCTACATATGGCTTTAATTTAAAGTTTTGGTGTTCGCCTTTGTTCCAGGGTGCAGAGGCTGTGGCTAGCATGTACAGAAAGTCAGTGTGTTGCATGATTTGATTCACAGCAGCCTGCGATGGATTCCTGACTGTGGGCTGTGCTGCAAAGTGTCCTTGGCAGCGTCTCGACATTGGGTTTGGATTAGGTTTTATTTGTTTTTCGCTCATTTGTTGAGATGAAATGACCACACACTTGCCCTTGTTAGATACTTTCTTCTTGTTAAACGTTTACCTTTAGCCTCCCCATTAGTCTGGACACTGTATGTGGCAGACACGTGGCTCACCTTGTGTGTTTTGACCTCTTTCTGAACCCATTTTTAGTTGTTTAGCTTAGTTTTATATCTTATTATTTATTTAATGAATCACAACTCCTCTTGTAAACATCAGATATTGTAAGATAAGGTTTAAAAGCCTCTGTTGCTTCAGCTACCTCTTTAGCTGCAGAGCACTTAGAGTTACCAGCTGTTGCATGTGAATGTGTAACACCCATGTGGTGTTCATATTTGGGTGTCAGCCAGTGTCGAGGGTCTGGTGTTTTTTGTTTTTTTTAATCAATGAAGCCAAAAAATGTATTTGGAAATCTTTAGCAGATGTTTATCCCAATTCCAAGAACTACTGACGCCATATATGGTTCATATTTGACATTTACTGGTATTACAGCCTATTTATGAACAAAAGCATTTTTTGTTTCGTTTTTTTTCTCATAAAATAAGAAAAAAAGAAGAAAAAAAGTCATAAAAACACTAAAACAAGGAAGCTAAGTTTCTGATCACTACTGATCCTTACTTCTTCATCCTTAGTGTATAGTTCATCTCTTTCTTTTCTTCTTCTGACTGGATTTAAGGTAGAATTTAGATCCAGGAACATCTCCAGGGATTTTCCAGATGACTGTTCAGTTTCACCATTTGTTGACATCCATATTTGTCCCATTGCTGGCTGCTGATGTGTCTTTGAAGCTGACTAATGGCAAGTCTTATCCTCGCCTTCAAATTCACTGTAGCCTCTGAACTGCTGTTGTTAGGCCGCATACTGAAGATTGCAGTAGCCTCAGTCTGAGTTTGCTCCACATCATCTCTTCCTGTCTGCATGGTCCAGTAAGGACAAAAGTCCTCATGTTCTCAAATCTCTTCTTCATCTCTTGAATCTTGTCTCTAATTTAAAATAACTGAGGTTCTCTGAGCAGCGAATCTAACAGACAAAGCTATGTTCTAGTTGCAGCTGGGATATAGCTGCAAATAGACAAGAGGAAAAATGTTTGGGAATGTGGAAGGACGCGGATGTGAGAGCGTCAAATGTACCATTCTTACACGTATAGGGTAGTGTTATAGCATGCAGGCAATAATAATAATAACAATAATGAGGCACACAAATTAAACAAAACAAAACATGAAGGAATATCATCTGTGGATGAAGCTCTGTTCAGCAGGATTTCACTCAAAGTAATAAAAACAAACACAAAAACGTCATTTTGGTGAAAACATTTCTGAAGCGAATAAGAAAGTTACATTTGGACCTGCTGCTTGACATTTGGCGGTGTGTGTGTGTGTGTGTGTGTGTGTGTGTGTGTGTGTGTGTGTGTGTGTGTGTGTGTGTGTGCGCGCGCGCTATCCGTGACGTAAATACAGCTGATGTAAATGAATTGTTGACACTGGCATCCACACAGCAGGGGGCGCTGTAAAAAGGAGCTTAGCAGTGACCTTGAACGGTTTCCTGTGCACAATTAATTTGGATAAAAAGATGGTAGTAATAGTCACCAAAGCAGAATTTTGAACCTTAACCGTTTTATTTTCTCATTTCTAAAAATAGTAATTTATTCAATACAATTCAGCGGGCTGTGCACTGAAGTTAGAGGATAGAAATAAAGTATCTATCATATCGCACTAGTATTGGTCCGATACGAATACCAATGCTGTTCAATATTTGTATCAATCGGCCGCCTCTAAACCACACGATCAAATAATAGGTCAGTAAGTCCACTTTACACGAGTTTATCAGCCACAGACTTTAGAAGAAAATAGTTAAACAGACTCACTGTGCTATATAAAGGCAACTGACAGACTTTTTTCATGGTGATGCACTTTCATTGTCTCATTAAACAAGAAGAATTAACTGAATTATGCAGAATATGTATTTTCTATTTCCTCATTTGGAGAGAAAATGTGGCAGAGCATCATACTGGTGAGTTTCAGTACCTCATAAAAGTCCTCTGTGCTCCCAACATTGTTTTTTTCCTTAGGATATCTTTTAAGGCTAAAGGACTTTCGTAAATAACATCTTTGCCAAGATCTAGTCGTAACATTATGGGGAAATTCCTAGAAAACATCATATTTCTGGGAACGCTTTAGAATTCTATCACAAGGAGTTACGCTTAATATTGGAGGCATTATGAGTACACAGGGCTAAGGTTTATTGGGGATCCATACTGATAACAGCAGCTTTTAAGGTATTTATAAAGAGCTGGGATAGTTTTTGAGATAATGACGCTTCTTATTGTTTCCTTATCTGCCTCATGCATGCCTACACTGTGGCCCAGCTGTGCTTTGTGAGTCTTTTTACCCAGCTCCCTCTCTGTGTTTACTTGCCTTTGTTTGTGTGTAGATCCCCAAAGACATGACCCTCTCCAGTTTCAGCACACTTGCAAACCTCTGGGTCATCATTTAGTACACCATCTGCACCACACCACGCCTGGCCATTCAGTCCTCGCCAGATAATCAACTAAACTTCTGTGATAAAAGCAGACAGGATCACATCCACTGTTTTCTTTAGTTGTGTTTTTTTCCACACTCTGTTTCTCTTGTGAACTTCATAGCCTGCAAGCTAGCTAGAATGAAATCTTAAAATGATGTTTTCTAATAAATGTCCTTGGAATTTAAGATTTAAATCATGGTAAAGATAAAACAAATATTGTAGTTGCTATTGGATGCAGATATCCACTCCTTGAAGTCTTCCCCAGAAATCTCTGCAGATGACCCAACATTTGCACAATGACACTCTAATCTCCAGTTATTGATTAAAGAGTTTAGCTTTGGTTTACCTGCCTCAGCAGAATCTCTTGTTTTACTGTATATCTTCTTTTGCAATGTGTCCAAATGAAGTATTAATTCTGACAGTTTTATTTTGGGTTTTGCTTCTCTTTGTCCATCTTCCTTTTTTTGAGTTTCTGCCTTTGTCTTCTCACTACTGTGATTTCCTGATGGTTTTCTCATGTTCATTAGTTTCACCTGTGCAGCTGTGTTGCTTCCAGTGTCGCTTTTTACTCTGTATTGTTCACCTAACATCTTCATATTCTCCTTCAGTATAGTTTTTTATTTCTTTGTAAAATCAGCTGCTCTGCCTGTGCCCTTACCAATAATTGTTAAACAGAGCTGGAGCCCATCCCACTGGGTGAGAGGTGAAGTGCACCCTGAACAGGTCACCAATCCATCACAGGGTTTTTTTTCCCTATAGCCAAAAAAAAGAAGATAAAACTGTGGGAGGCAAAAGTGGGATGAAGGTTAATGGGACAAAGGTAAGAGGGTCTTTAAAAATTAACACTATCTATGGGACAAAGGTGAGGGAGTCCAGCACTAGCGTGGGTGAGATGACAGACCCAAACTCCAGTTTAACTCTTAAAGTCCAAGGCTTTCTTTCTCACATCTGGAGCAGAGACGTGTAATCCTGTTCACCAGTCCAGGGTAGAATCTGAAAAGCAGATATTGACAGTTTTACATCTATCCTCTTTACAACTCTGAGTGAATGGACGTTGATGTTACTGCACCTGCAAGATCTTTAATGAAACATAAGTGAAACACAACATGATTTATCCATTTAAGTCTGTCGTCATGGCACATAGCCTGAACCCAGGACAGAGGCCTCCGGGGCGGAAGGGGTTAAATAATCTAAAAACACAGAAACGTCACTACTTGTTGGTTCAACGCATGCTTGATTTGAGACACAGACACAAACAGAACAGAACACATAGTTTTTATTGACAATGACGCACTTGGTGTACTGTTTGTAAGAGAAATGATGAAATCAAATCAAGCATAAACACCCGATCGATCACATTTTGTGTATGCTCAGGCTAAGATGTCCACGTTTTGAGGTCGGTTTAAAGTTTCAAGGTGATGTCTGTCCAAATGTCACACAGATCCAACCCATTCTCACTCTCAGCTCCTCACCTCCTATCCCATCAACAACTCTCAGCATTCAACACCTAATTTAATGGCTGATCTAAACAACCAGCAACAGAAGGGGTGGATTAACAAATAAGTGGGGGAAAGCTGATGCTTAAGTGGCTACACTTTGTCTTAAAATGGGGCTCCTGACCACGTGTCAGTATGTGACGAGCTGTGAGTGAAAACATGGTGGCAGATTTAGCTTATACCGTAGCTTGAAGTGAAATGTAACTTTTGTTTGTTTGTTTTAATACCTTTTATATGCTGTCTTGTTGCCCTTGACAACAGGTTGTGCTGCTCGGGTTAAATGTGCCATACTCACAAATGTTAGGATCCATAAAACAGGATATCTAACCAGATGGCTGGCATCACCTTGTTCTCCAGTAACACGAATGTTGGAATGTTGGAGTTTTGCATATTAAACACATATGTAGGACTGCTTTCTTGCATTTGTGCAATATCTCTAAATTAGAAACATCCTGCCTCAGAGTGATGCTGAAAAACTAGTTCATTCATTTATTACTTCTAGGCTGGACTAGAAGAATTCAAGCTGTCCTAAAAACTCCTTGAAAAGCCTTCAGTTGATCCTAAATGCTGCAGCAACATCACTGACAGGGACTAAGAGAAAGTGTGTATTTTTCGCAAACTGGCGAACTCTCCTCTTATATCCAGAATTTTACAACTGTCACGGGCCACCGGGGCAGACCGTGTGGAGTGAGTGGAGGACCCAAGAGCAAACAGAGGTGAGGACACAAAAACCGGACTTAACAGAAGGCGAGCCTTTATTTAGGGCCGAAAACTTAAGGAACAAGGCAGCAAAGCAACTGAGGGAAAACCTGAACATAGACTGGGAAAACTATGGCTAAACAAAGTACAAACTAGGACTAGTTAAGGCTGGGAAACTATGACAAGGGGTAGGGGAGATAACACAGACGACGCGACACAGACTGTAAGAAACACAGAGACTAAATACACATGAGGGATGATCAGGGGAAGTGGCCACACATGGGAACGCAGCTGACACACATGAACTTAACGACAGGACAGGAGGAGTGAGCTGAATACACAGACAGTGAATGCAGGCCTTCAAAGTAAAACAGGAAACATGAGACATGAACCGGGGAGACGTAGTACAGGGGGAGGTGACATAACTGACAGCATGAACTTGACAGTACAAGACACACAGACATAAACACACGAAGGGCAAGGGAGACGTAATGCAAGGGTGACATAATTACAAAAAGGGCTGGACTACCTTAAAGAACCTAAATAATCAATAAACATCAAAATAGGTTAAGCATAACACACTGGGTCACACGACCCAGGACCATGACAACAACGTCCTGAATAATCAGGCCCCATCTTATCTTAAAGATGTTACAGTACCATATCACCTGAATAGAGTACTTCACTATCGGTAGCTTTCAGGCCCCTTTCAGGCCCCTCTGTTATGGAATAAACTCCAAGTTTGGGTTCAGGTGACAGACACCCTCTCTGCTTTTAAGAGCATGTTCAAAACTTCACTTTTTGATAAAGCATATAGCTAAGGCTGGATCAGGCGACCGTGAATCCTCTCTGAAGCTTGATTTAGATTACTGCGGGACATCTTAATCCTAACTTACATCATAACCAGAAACTCATTTTCTCATTGTGCAGTGGGTCAACCTAACTTGTAGTTACATTTCTTATAAAGTAGATTTCCAGCAGAAACATAATTCACACATGAGTGACGGTGCAAGAGGCATAAGTTGCTGGAGGGTTCCCATGATGCATAGTGTTTCTTCCCCTCACCCCCAACCAGTCACAGAGGATAGCTGACTAGCTGAGCTTGATTCTGCTGGAAGTTTCTTCCCATTAAAAGGGAATTTTTGCTCATAGGGGGTTCTCTGATTGTTGGGGGTTCCTCTGTATTATGGCAGGGGATTTACCCCCTTGAACCCACTGTTATTGTGATTTGATGCAAAAGCATGAGACAAAAAATGATCTCACCTAAGTAAATAATTACACTGTACCTGTAAAGGTTGTAAATTAGATAATGGATACAATAAAAGTATGAAGACATCAGAACTCAGACGAAGATCTGGGCACAGATAAAGACATGCTCAACAGAAGAATTTTATCAGCGGCTTACTTTAACAGAAGTAGTGAGCTCTGTACTTTGACCGCTTTCACAGATTCAAGGTTTGTCTGCTGGAGAATGATGAATTATGAAGAAATTGTTGGCTCACATGAGCAGAAATACTTATGTAAACAGAAGGAAATCCTCGTGCGCACAAACTGTTATTGCAGCATGAATTCCTAACATCCGAAACTGAACTGTTCAAAGGACAAAAACTATTTCTCCTTCAGTCTATTTTTTTTTCACAGATACCATCCCCCTCACTGTTACGGTTTTTGTTTTTACTGCCTGCCCCCATGTCTTTGTTTTACTCTCTTCCCCCTCATCTCGGTTAGTGTTTACACAGTAGCATGTGTCTTCCCCAACGGCTCGTATCAGAACAAATGACCAGACATCCTCCAGCTTCTGTCTCCTGAGGGGCACCAGACAGGGATGCCCACTCTCCCCTTCACTTTTTGCAATTTTTATCGAACCTCTAGCAGCAGCATTTAGACAGGCTACAACAATTAAGGGCATAACATGTAAGAACATAGAACATAAAATCAGTCTCTATGCGGATGATGTGTTGCTTTTTCTGCAAAACACACAAACCAACCTCTCTGAGGTAATTACTTTAATAAACTGGTTTTCAAGAGTTTCAGATTATTCAATTAACTGGCCAAAATCTACAGTTCTCCCCATTAACTGCTCCTTCCATAATTCTTCCTCTGCCCCACTGCAATCCGGAAATATTAAATATTTAGGTATTAATGTCTCTCCTAAGCTTTCAGACTTAACTAAACTAAACCACATCCCACTTCTAAAGAAAGTAGAAGGCGATCTGACTAGATGGAAATCTTTACCCATATCACTCATGGGAAGGGTCGCCACTATAAAAATGATGATCTTGCCAAAAATAAATTACTTATTTTTGATGATCCCTAACAAACCATCACAAGATTGGTTCAGATCTCTGGATTCATATATTTCCAAATTCCTTTGGAAAGATAAACCCCCGCGTATTAGCTTAAAAACGCTACAAAGAACCAAGGATAGAGGAGGATTAGATCTGCCTAATTTTCACCAATACTTCTTAGCCAACAGGCTTCAGTTCATCTCAGAATGGTTAAAACATACCTTCTTAGTTGAGCCCTGGCTAGATGTTGAACAGGCACTATGCAAGGATCTAGAGATTTCAGACCTACCATTTATTAGCTCAAACATCAAAAGACATGAATGCTTTAAAAGTATCAACATCAGCTTTTCTCTAACAGCATGGTGGGAGTTTCTAAAAATAACGGAGTCTTCATTAATCCCATGCAAACGTACACCTATCTGGAATAACCCTGACATATTACAAAACAATAATATGATTAATTTCCCAGAATGGAGTTGTAAAGGAATTAAATACTTAGAACATATATTAGAGGGAACAGAATTTATTCCATTTGACAGACTAGTTGAACAATATGGGATCAACAAGACAAGGTTTTTAGAATATCAACAAATTAAATCCATAGTAAAAAAGAAATTTAACCTCAGTCAAGTTGAATTACAAACACCACTAAGTGCGGCACATTTTTTTACTCTTAAATCCCCCAAATTATTATCTAAAATATACAGAACACTTTCTAAATTAGATGAATCAATATCCCTTCCTACTGCAAAGTGGGAAGCAGATTTATCAGTCAACCTAGACCAAAACTTCTGGTCTCAGATTTGCTTAAAAACTTTCAAATTAATTAAAAATCCCAGTCTGCAATTAATACAATACAAAATACTTCATAGAGTGCACTATACAGGTCATCGGATGTTCAAGATGGGCTTTACATCTTCCAACAACTGCTCACACTGTCAAGGCAATACACCAGACAATTACATCCACGCTCTTTGGTTCTGTCCACCAGTGCAAAAGTTTTAGCGCGAGATATGTGAAGACTTATCAAAGTGTCTGAAATGTAACATTCCAACTTCCCCCTTAGTGTGTCTACTGGGCAGCTTAGATAATGTCACTTCAGAAAAGAATATAGCCATAGCCAAGAAAACAGTCCTCATGAACTGGAAAAATAAAAATAATCTTAATTCTAACCAATATAGAAATTATCTATTAGATTACATTAGTCTTGACACAGCCTCTGCCACCACATTAGATCAATTGCTCTGGGCCCCTTTTATCAGCTCCATCACCTAGTGGGGGTGGGGGGTCATAGTTTGGTCCCGCCTTCACTGTTGTGATTGGTGAGGGGGTAGGGACAGGCTTAGGGCGTCGGGGGGTTCCCCGGAGGCATCTTCCTTGGGGGGCTCAACCCGGGGTAGCGGTCACGTCCGGTTGGGGGCTCTGTTGGCTCTCAGGTGACTGTTTCCTCGCGGCTGCGTGCAGCGGGACTAGGGGAGGGTCTGTGCTGACGGACGTGGGTTACTGACCTGGCAACCTGGCTGCCCCTGGGTGGGTCCGGGATGGGCGTGAGGTTCTGGGGGCGCTCCGTCTCTGGGCTGGGGCCCGGGCCGGGCCTCGGGGGCTTGGGTCCTGGTTGGTGTGTTGCCGGGGTTGTGGGCGGGTGGGTGCATGGGGGCCCGGCCCTGGAGCAGGGTGCCGCCGGTGCGTCGAGCCGCCTGGGGGGCTCTTCATCTGGTGGGGGGGATGGTCACATCTTGCAGGAGCTTTCTTCTCTTCAGGAACTCTCTGCGGGAGGGGGAGATACAGGAGAGGTGGAGGAAGATCTCAGCCTGGGCGTTTACCGTCTTATGTAGTCTGGAAGATGTGTGGTTGGTGGGGTGGGTGCAGTTTTCTCTGTGGTGGGGTTGGGTGGACTGTCCAGGGCTCTGTGGAGCCGGAGGGCGCTACTGCACTGGGCCCCGGTCTGATGGGCCTGGGCCCCCCTTCCCTGGCGGGTCGCGGAGGGTGGGAGTGCCTACTGGGGTCAGCGGGGGAGCTGGCCCCAGGGAGGGGTTACCTGCCCCTCCCTTCCTTCCCTCCCCATCTCCAGCTGCCTCCCTCTTCCCGCTCCTCCACAACCACCCACACATGCAGGGCCTTGGAGTGGGGGTATGTCACCAGGGTGCAGAGGAGGCTACCCCCCCCGTCCCCCCCCCCCCCCCCCGTCCCCTTCTGGCTGCCTCTGCCTCAATTTTATCCCACAACTTAGACATTCACATTATTCACACTCTCATTACACATACATATAGGATCTTGGGGGTGGGCACAATCACGGAGTCCAATTTACCATCAGGGTGTATACCTCACCCCTGACGTCGTTGCCCACCTCTCAATTTTAAATACACTTAGTCATTGAGGGCTAGCAGGAGGGACTATGCGCTTACCTGCTGCTCCATGGCAGGTAGCTCCATGCCCTCCTGGGTTTTAATTGCACCTTAGAACACATATGCATCAACACTACAATGAGCGGGTGGAGGGAGGTTTGGAGTCTTCTCCCACCCCCATTCTCTGCGGCCTGCTGGAGCGGGAGGGCTAGTAGGAGGAGTTGGCCGTCCGACTGCGGTCTGGGGTGTGGGGCCTCCCTGCTGCTGCGGAGTCGGGGTGGTCTGCCTCTCCCCACCGCAGGGAAAAGGGTAACACCACCTGGGTCTGGGTGCAATTCCCCCCTCCAGGGACAAGGGTACCTAGACCCGGTTTGTAGAGTACGCTTGGGGAGTGTGATTGTGTGTACAGCGTCTCTTTATGTCTGTCTCCACGTTGGTTGAGTGTGGAGTGAGTGCATATGAGAGCATGAGGGTGGGAATGGATGTTTGTGTCTGTGTGTGCCTGTATGTCTGTGTCTATATGTCAGGTTGGGTATCAGACGCCACCTCTCTGGGGACACCTCAGGCCCTCCAAGGTTTGGAGGCCTATCTCCACCCACCACCACTTCCCCTGCCGGTGGCGGACTCCCTCAGGTGTCGGTGTGTTGGTGGTTCTTTGTGTCTGGGGGTGGGCGTCCGGGTACACACCGGCTCACTCCTTGGCGGCCGCTTGTCGGGGCCTGGGGCCTGGGGCTCGCTCGGGCCCCTTTGGAGGTGGGGTGCCCCCGGCCTCTCGGCCTGGGGCTCGGTCACTCAGGCGCAGCTGGGGGCCGGCGGAGCTCACGGGCGCGTCACTGCAACTCCCCCTGACTTCTGCTCCGCGGCTGCTGGGCGAGCCCTCATCTGGGACTCTCCTCAGCTCTTACTGGAACAGTGGCGCGGCTGCCCCTCTGTTGGTCTTCCATGGTCTCTTGTGTTCTGGGGGCCTCTGGATGTCTGGAGTTTTGATCTCCTCCATACCCGCTTCACACCCTGGAGGACGGGGCTGTGGCCCCCCCACACTCCCTAGCAGATCATTACATGGAGAAACCTTTGGAATGCAAGCATGCTGATCCACACAGGTATGCACACATGGGTATTCACAGACGCGGACTAAAGCTTTCTTGGCTGCTACCTCAAAGCACACTGTGCGCTGTCTATCTTGCGTGCTGCACAATATCGTTTATTATTTAGTAAATATTGATATCTATGGCTAGCTAGTTTATTGTGATGGTGCTTTGTTTTCTCTATTATTATGTTGCTCTTTGTTGTTTGCTGTCTCCTCTGTTTGTTTTTTTTGTTTGTTTGTTTTTTTTTCTCCATACAGGTGACCCAGGAGTTCTTTTTTTTTTTTTTCTCTCTCTCTTCCCCCCCCTTCTCACCGTCTCTTCTCCCCTTTGGTTTTCTTTCTTTCTCTCCCCCTCTTTCTCTCATTCATTCCCCCTGTCCTATTTATTAAAAAAAAAAAAAAAAAAAAAATGACAAAGGATGAACTGAAGCTCTGCCATCACGTAATGTCGCATACTGCTGTTTCTGATGTCATTAAAAAAAAAAAAAAAAAAAAAAAAAAAAAAAACAGAAGGCGAGCCTTTATTTAGGGCCGAAAACTTAAGGAACAAGGCAGCAAAGCAACTGAGGGAAAACCTGAACATAGACTGGGAAAACTATGGATAAACAAAGTACAAACTAGGACTAGTTAAGGCTGGGAAACTATGACAAGGGGTAGGGGAGATAACACAGACGACGCGACACAGACTGTAAGAAACACAGAGACTAAATACACATGAGGGATGATCAGGGGAAGTGGCCACACATGGGAACGCAGCTGACACACATGAACTTAACGATAGGACAGGAGGAGTGAGCTGAATACACAGACAGTGAATGCAGGCCTTCAAAGTAAAACAGGAAACATGAGACATGAACCGGGGAGACGTAGTACAGGGGGAGGTGACATAACTGACAGCATGAACTTGACAGTACAAGACACACAGACATAAACACACGAAGGGCAAGGGAGACGTAATGCAAGGGTAACATAATTACAAAAAGAGCTGGACTACCTTAAAGAACCTAAGCAAACAATAAACATCAAAATAGGTTAAGCATAACACACTGGGTCACACGACCCAGGACCATGACAACAACGTCCTGAATAATCAGGCCCCATCTTATCTTAAAGATGTTACAGTACCATATCACCTGAATAGAGTACTTCACTATCGGTAGCTTTCAGGCCCCTTTCAGGCCCCTCTGTTATGGAATAAACTCCAAGTTTGGGTTCAGGTGACAGACACCCTCTCTGCTTTTAAGAGCATGTTCAAAACTTCACTTTTTGATAAAGCATATAGCTAAGGCTGGATCAGGCGACCGTGAATCCTCTCTGAAGCTTGATTTAGATTACTGCGGGACATCTTAATCCTAACTTACATCATAACCAGAAACTCATTTTCTCATTGTGCAGTGGGTCAACCTAACTTGTAGTTACATTTCTTATAAAGTAGATTTCCAGCAGAAACATAATTCACACATGAGTGACGGTGCAAGAGGCATAAGTTGCTGGAGGGTTCCCATGATGCATAGTGTTTCTTCCCCTCACCCCCAACCAGTCACAGAGGATAGCTGACTAGCTGAGCTTGATTCTGCTGGAAGTTTCTTCCCATTAAAAGGGAATTTTTGCTCATAGGGGGTTCTCTGATTGTTGGGGGTTCCTCTGTATTATGGCAGGGGATTTACCCCCTTGAACCCACTGTTATTGTGATTTGATGCAAAAGCATGAGACAAAAAATGATCTCACCTAAGTAAATAATTACACTGTACCTGTAAAGGTTGTAAATTAGATAATGGATACAATAAAAGTATGAAGACATCAGAACTCAGACGAAGATCTGGGCACAGATAAAGACATGCTCAACAGAAGAATTTTATCAGCGGCTTACTTTAACAGAAGTAGTGAGCTCTGTACTTTGACCGCTTTCACAGATTCAAGGTTTGTCTGCTGGAGAATGATGAATTATGAAGAAATTGTTGGCTCACATGAGCAGAAATACTTATGTAAACAGAAGGAAATCCTCGTGCGCACAAACTGTTATTGCAGCATGAATTCCTAACATCCGAAACTGAACTGTTCAAAGGACAAAAACTATTTCTCCTTCAGTCTATTTTTTTTTCACAGATACCATCCCCCTCACTGTTACGGTTTTTGTTTTTACTGCCTGCCCCCATGTCTTTGTTTTACTCTCTTCCCCCTCATCTCGGTTAGTGTTTACACAGTAGCATGTGTCTTCCTTGAACTGGCTATTGTGTTTGGCTGCATCTGTACGAATGAGTTCTTCAGATGAGCAGTTTAGCACACATTCAGAAGGCTTTGTCACTGCTTACCACTCCTGTGCAATCGGTTGTTTAACTCCTGCACATTTTAGCCTTAGATGTCCTGCAGTACCTGTCCTTCATTATCCATGCTTGCACAAGGATGAAGGCCTTTGCTTTGTTCCAGAAAACAGTCAAGAGTTCGAGAATGATGAATCAGTCGAGTCTATGTTAGCGGTGGGACAGACCCAGACTGTCTCCAAATAATTATTTCCTCTTCTCTTACATTTTAAATGAGTCGCTTTATTTTTGGTTGTTCTTCCTGCCTTTGTTGCTGTTTCCCACCAACAACTTTGTCACATCAATTACATTTACCTCACATGACATCAGAGCTGGAGGTGACAACACTTGGGCACATTTCAGTGGTAAAGTTGGAAAAGAAAGGAAAAACAGGTTATGTTTCTCTCCTTGACAAGCTAGACCAATTCATGCATTGCCAGAAATACAGCACGATGCTTGTTTTTCTGCTCTTTGAAACATTGCTGCAGCACGTTCATGGATAGAACCTGGTCAAACATCTGCCACCTCCATCTTGGATTGCAAAGTTAGGGTTGGTGGAGCTGACTTCACTTTACAGAGCAGAAGTTGAACTTAAGGAAGTTGAAAATTTTGACTGGGAAATTCTGACTTCTGGAACAGAACATTATTACTCACCTAGTAAACAGCCGTGATCCTTTTTGTACCAACAGTTTCCTGCTGATACTTTGAATCTTTTTTGGCTGACCTACTGCCCGTGTCCTACTGCTTTTTATCAAATCCCTGTGGATTTTGGACTGTTTGGACTCTCGTCTGCCCCCCTTTGTCACCTTGTTAGCTATGGGGCTCTTTATCTCTGTGACCCCACACAGTTAATTTAAACTGTTATTGTGGACTTTTGTCACAAGCTTTGCCGCTTTCCTGTTGTTTAGTTAACCCCTGATTCAACATGGTACATTACAGGTTCTTATTTCAGATATTCCTTTACCAAGAAAGATTTCCACAATAATTTGAATTAGAGCTGGGCGATAGAACAATAACGATATGTATCGCGATATAACTTTTACTCGATAGAGAAATTAAGCTATCGCGATAGACCTCGCTGCTCTTGTCCTCAAAAAAAAAAAAAAAAAAAAAAAAAAAAATAGGTCAGCCAATCCAAATTAAGTAGCGCAGAGCCGAACCAATCACAGCCGCAGCGTCACGTCGCGTGACTTGTTACTTACAGCACAAGTGCCAAGCCGCACGTGTGTTTGTTTGGGAAGCAGCCAGCGGGTAATGGAGGAAATGAGTGTGCCGACTAGAAAAATCAACCGAGTGTGACCGAAGAGAAAACAGATGATGGTTCCAATGCCGGAGAGATTGTCGAACGGAAGAGCCATAGAAGTTCCGTAGTGTGAAGGTATTTCGGCTATTTCAAGTCTGACAAAAAACAGAGTAGCGTGCACTGTAAATTGTGCCGAAAGCAAGTCTGGAAATACAATAAACTGGTGCATGCGTCACACTGTGCGCCACGTTATTGTTTCGGTGAAATGAATTTCTACAATACTGTTACTGTTAATTCTACTCTCTGCAGTGTTTAAATGCTTACATATACACAAAGTTACTGTCCCTCCACACATACGACTCGGTTCTGCTTCTATGCCCCAGCTTTGTTTACTTTTTCCCACCGAGCCTTCTAGACTTCTGATTGGCCAACATTTCTGCACGGTTAGGAATCTAGCGCCACCTGCTGCTTTGGCATGTTCATAGCAGCGTTTTCCTTCATTTCTGCCTTTATGTGTGGACGGGATTATTTTTTAAAACGAAAACGGAAAATCTCCGTTTTCAAAAATACCCGTGTACGTGTGGACGTAGCCTCAGTCTCTGACTGGAAGCGCTAATTCGTCATTCGGCTTTTGTCAGACTAAAGTAACTGTTAAAACTGTTTGAAAAGCTAAGCTATACAACAAGGAGAGATTGAGAATTTCCTTTTAGTTCTCAGTTTATTTGATATTGACAAAAGTTAGTCAGTTTTGTCTGTTCTTCTGTAAAACAAACTAAGATTTATTTTTAGAATTAATATTTTGTTTCTAAGTGGAATTGACAATTTAGTCTGTTTTGTTTGTTCTATTTTGAAACGTAAACGCTTTAGCGGCTGCCTTTTGTGTAGTTTGCAATATTTGCCTTTATTTATCTGAAAAAGTCTCATGTTCCTTAAGTACATCTACCCTGTTGAACTTCATCCATCCATTCGCGTCCACTTAATGGATGAACTTATTATGGGAAATAAATATTTAAATAAAAACAAGCTGCTGATTATTTCACATTTTACTTGTGAGCAACGGCACATTTAAATCTTACAAATATAGTTATTTGGCTTATATCGTGATAGATATCGTTATCGCCTGAAATGAAAAAAACATATCGTGATATGAAAAAATCTCATATCGCCCAGCTCTAATTTGAATTACCATCATAACCACTCCATGAGTGCTGATGGAATGAATAAGAAGTAAATGGTATTTAACTAAGCTGCTGCAAAGAAACAGAAACTAGAAATTAGCAGGGTAGTGAATGAATGCACATCACCAGCTTTTTCACCTCATTAGAAATCTGGTGTTTATCCTGTAGCTACAGATACAGTGTCCTGCTTATTAGAAAATCACTGTTTTGTGATACCATGTTGATTCAGGCTGCAAGTTCGGGGCTATTGTGTAGTAACCCATTTTACCACAATCTTTACCTAAACCTAAACATCGAGTTACCAAAAACAGCCAAAGTTCAGAAACACAAAGATCCCATGGGATGCAAACCAGTTTGGCAAACTTGAAACTGAAGTTTAGAGAAATCTGTCCTCTAAACTTCTAATGTGGTTTTTGTAAGCCTCTTACCTCTCTGCTGGTTGTGGCCATCAGTCGGAAAACTGGCACCAAAGGACACCTTGCTCTTAATGGGGAGCTGCTGGAGGTATGTAACCCAAAAACATTTGTTTATGAGTTTGGACAGGAGTCATTCTGCAGTTCTCAGTCTGAGCCTGTGTCATAATTTGCAGACGTTTCTATCTGTCCAAACTAAAAACGCTCCCGGAGTTTTCAATCTAAAACTGATTTTTGATTTTAGGGATTGAAAAACATCAGAGTATTGGGCTTTTTAGACGACGAATGAGTGGATAGACATGACCTTAGTAAGATCTTTTAGTATTTGGGCATTTGTGTTGTGTTCATTGCTGAAGTTGTTTCCTTTGGACTGACACAGTGGTGGAGTGGTTAGCACTGGTGCCTCACAGTAAGAAGGCACTTGTGTGGCATTTACATGTTCTATCCATGCCTGGAGATATTCTGGTATCCTCCCACTGTGCCAGGACGTGTAGTTTACATGTACCTTGCTTCTCACGTGTCAGCTGGTTCCAACGCCCTGCTGGTGACCCTGAATTGGATTTTTTTTTTTTTTTGGAAGGATGATTATTTTTGTAAGCTTTTGTAGCTATTCGTTATTGCCAATGCCTTTTTTTCTTTTCCTTTTTTTGTATCATAAGTGGGTTCAATCAGCCAATCAGTCCACCTCCCACTTGCAGTATGAGCTTGTTATTTAACACAAGTCTTTCCCCAAGTACATATTTATGTTTATTTGCTTGCAGTGTATTTTTCTTTTTTCTTTTATTTAACGTTTTCATTGTGTATTTTCTTAGTTCATGATTTTTTCTCTCAGTTCATTTGTGTTCCTTGTTTTTAGTTTAGTTCTAACCTTGTGTGATCCTTTGCTGGACCAGGCTCCTCCTCACTGGTTTGTTCACCTATACGACTGCCTCCACGTTTATGACTTAAGCTTCGGATTAAGGATTTGGATCACAGGCAGCTAGGCAAGCAGTCATAGCCATATTCATTGTACTGGACTGGACCTGATAAATACTTTACTTTAAACTCCTTCCTCTTCTCCATCTCTCACGCTTCCAAACTCAGCTTTGCCACAGTCGGACTCTTTCTCTTCCTCATTAGCAGAAGCTGAATGAATATGATGAATATTCCTATTAAGGGCTGTCATATTACGGTGCCAAAAGCATCCTCACATGCAGTCAGCTGGAAGCATTTGACAGAGGACGGTGATGGCCGCGGTAACTAAACAAATGCCCATTGTACATGAGTGACAATCTCATCTCTTCCCCAGCGCAGTGCTTTCATGAGAGCGCTGGAGAACAGAGTGTAGTAGGGGTACATACAGTTGCATTCACTGTTGCAGGGTCAGTGGGCATGTGATCTCTTTTTTCAGTGGAGGATGAGGAAGGAATGTTAATCCGATGAACTGTACATTAGCTTCACTGTGGGAATGTAAAGCAGGAGCTGCAGAGGAAAGGTACAGGTTCGATAAATAAATGAGCACTTAAAGAAATGCGACAGAAACTTCCTATTTAGAAATTCCTGGATTGCAGTACTGAGCGTATCACTATCAAACATTACATCCTTTGTGCCTTTGATCTTCTTGTGATTACATTAATATCTATCAGTAATAATACAGAAAAGGAACAGAGTACATATTGCAAAGGAGTTTGCCTCCTGCTTATCTTACTGCAGCTGTAATACCTTCAAATCTGATTTGATTACTAAGCGCTGTGTCTTTGAACAACACACCCGTCATGTCCTCAGGTCATTTCAGGGGTTCTCAGTTTGGGCAACAATCGTCTGAGTGGAGAAGAATGGGAGGGAGCATGATGGCAACACATGATATTTTAATTGTGTGTATGCAGTAAAAATATGATATTGTATAATGCATTAGAATAAAATGTCAAATGAAACACACGCACACACACACACACACACACACACACACGTCTTTTGAAATATGAAATTTTCCAAGAAGCGGTCAGTGCCAGAGGAGTGCTCAGTCAGCATTTTTTGAGGCTGCATGTGTGTCATTGTATATAATGACATTTTATCCAGACACAGAGAAGTACTATGAATATGTATATACTGTATATTTGTTAGTACCTCCTGAAACGCTAAAATGCGCCTCTACTATTTGGTTCTAGAGAGACGGCTCATACCAACAGGTTTACGCAAACTCTTCTTTTTTTCAGCAAAGAGAAATAGATATTTTATTTCAGCATCTGTAATATAATAAGGTAATGCAATACATGCATTATAATATTATGTAATTCTGTCATTTTTACCTGTGGCTTTACCGCTCATTTATTTTATTCTAAATCATAAAAATGTTCAAATATATATTAATGATAAACAGCTAATGACTGTGTGTGCATCTGTGTGTGTAGCAGCTGAAGCATATATGGCAAGCTTTTAACACTAAGTGCTGAGTATGTATTTCAGATCAGTAATTCAGGGTGTCCTACGTGCCTCTGTTGTATTGTGGCCTGTTTTGACCTGATCAGAGGCCGTGCGAGCTACCTGAGCCTGGAGTGAACAGCATGCTCTTTGGTGCCACCTGTTCATTCATCCATGCTTCATGCTACTGACTTGCTGATAAACACATGCTGTAGAATAGAATAGAATAGAATAGAATAACACAGAGAAAACCCAAAAACACATATGACCCTCTATGAGCAACCGCTTTGGCAACAGTAAGAAGGAAAAACTCCCTTTTAATAAGAAGAAACCTTCGGCACAGACATCTGCCGAGACCAGTTGGAGTGAGGGGAGGAAGACAGGACAAAAACACACTGTGGAAGAGAGCCTAAGATTAATAGCATCTATTAAGTAAATACAGTCATGTATGAGCAAAGAGTCAGCAAACGCTCCTTGAATTTTTACAATCAGATTGGATTGGCTTCTAGAAGGACTTTGAGTGAAATCTAAACTCAGTTATTTGAGACCACTACAGAACATACCAAAGAGTCTCATTACATATCTTCTTTTTTTGGCTTCTTGCTTTAAGATTCACAGTAGCTGCTCATCTGCCTCCATCTCATCCTATTACTAGCATCCTCTTCTGTCACACCAACCCTTTGTATGTCCTCCATTAATACATCCACTAATCTTTTCTGTGGTCCTTTCTTTTCCCTTCTCTCTCAGACCTCCTAACATGTCTTCCCCCTTTCCTCTCTTCCTTTGTCTTTGGTTTATGTTTCCTGAAAAATGATAATTTACTGTCTTTTACTGGATTAAAGTCCCTAAAGACTCTCTATTGCAAAAATAAGTACAAGAACCAGCCTAGCAAAGACTCCAATCCAGCCCTTCTCGATAAATGAGGAGTACTTACATTTAGGGCTTTTAACTGGATTTTCATAAATTTTACAGCTTGTCCTACTGATAGACTTTCACCACAGACATTCACACTACACTAAAGCAATGAAGTAACAGAAAAACAATTAAACTGGAGAAAAGTCTCAGTTTTTTTCAGTTTTTTACTGTCTAGAACAGAAATGTATTTATTTATTTACAATGTAAACAGTAAATTAAACACATTTTCTGTGAATTCTGCTGTATGATTACAGGACAGTCTGGGCAATGAGCTGCTTGAAGCTTTTCAGTAATTTTACTTTTTATCATTTAATTGCACCACTTTTTCTAATTATGAGGGTTAAATGCGCAGTTACACTTCTTTACACTGACACAAACGACAAGTTTCACCAGTCCAGTCCAGTTAAGATCAAAGTGTGGCCCATTACGTAAAGTCAGTTTGACATTCATGCTCTATTGAATTTAAGCTAGATTTAATTTTGACTTGGGGTTGAAGCATAGGTAGATACTGGCATGTCTGAGTAATATAAATTGTACTGTTAGAGACAGCCTGCTGGATATTGCAGTGTTTCTGCTAATCAATATGGTTTTAGGATATGAGGTGATGGATATAAAAAGTATTTAGGCTGCTACTCGAGACAAAGATCTCAAGCATCTCTCAATATTTCAAACCTAAACCAAATAAAACTGTAAGTAAATAGAGGCTCAGTAGAGTGACTCCATTTGGTTTCCATTCATTTCTTCTGTAAAATTAGGCGCTTAAAGCACGTAGTGTGACGTGTTAGACTTCATCTTTACAAAGCAACGTCCGTTCTCCGTTGAAGTCACATATGGTTCCCGCTAGGCCCCGCCTCATAGTCGCACGTGCACGTTTTCAGCTTCCCCTTACTGCGACTATGAGATTCTTTCACATGCGCATGCGCTACGGTTATAACGCCATCACCATCCCGTAACTCCTCTCAGTCTGAGGTCTGTGGTACCCGGAGGTGGTACCGTAGCAACGTGTCGCTGTACTCCACAACAAAAGGGACACCGGGGGCCACTCGAGCTCAACCGAGCTTCCAGCGGACGCAGCCGAAGAACCTTCCGCGGTGAGTGAGCGGGACCGAGAATCCCAACGTGGCGTGTTGAGGCAAAAGATCCGCTTTTTATAGTTTTAAATCACAATTTGGGCTCAACGGCTAAAGTTGCATTAAATTAGCTTGCTCTGCTTCTCGGTTAGCCGCCTCATGTGTGAGCCACTTTCAACCCACCCAGTTCCCCTGTCGTTGTTTAGTCCGTTTACTACGACAAGGCGCACATGATTGAAGCTAAGTGGCCTTATAGGACGCTCTGAAGCGACGTGGTTTCATTTACCGTGGCGTGATGCTGACTTGCCGCTATTTTTACATCCACATGTGAAGGCAATGTGGATGTTTTTTTAAAAAAAAAAAAAAAAAGTTTTGTGGCACAAACACGTGAAGGGCCTCACATCTCATCTGCTGGAGAGGTTTGTCGAAGCCGCATAAAAAAGGAATTTTAGTGGTTTCTGTGACTTTACCAGAACAGTCATACAGAAAGTCAGTGTGATGTCAATTTTGTCATTTTCCATCTCGTGTTGACTGAGAGTCCTCTCCCTCGTTTCCTATTGTGGTTTTCCACGGACGTTTCACTCTTCTAGTGATTTCACCCCTTCCCCCAGGGACCTTTGGGTCCCTAGCGTGCCCCCATCCACCCACAGGTCCAGTTCACTTAATTCGGTTGGCACGTCCCCACAAAGTGTTTTTCCTGGCTTAAAATGGAGCTCTTGAAAGCTTGACTAGGCATGATTAGTCTGTATTGTTTTAAGGAAATGAGTTTTTGTTATCATGCCAGTCATTTGATAAGCAAAATATATTTTATTACTTTGGAAAGTGAGTGAAGAGTTCAGAAAGTGAACAAAATCTCTTGACTGTTGTCTGTTTGGGGGGGAGATGCCACAATTTCCAGAGACGCCATGCCAATGCCAAGTCTGAAACCTCTTCCACTGCCTCTTATTCGAAAATGTCAGCACCATCGTCCCACCCATGTCAGTGACTATTAAAAGTCACCGCTGCAAGAAATTCAGAAGTGAGATTCAGCCTGCATATCCTGACCACTGTGGTCGTTTCCCCATGGAAAACTACTCTTAAATTTTCTGTGTAGTGCTCGTAGGTGGTGTAAAGCCTGGATACAGATGATGTGCCATCACAGAAATGGTTTCTGAAGTCATGTTATATAGCATGGACCCAAGCTTTTTTTTTTTTTTTTTTTTTTTTTTTGCTTTTTTTTCCGCCATCCACATCTTAGTGTTTTGAAACTGGATGTGATGAGCAAGAGAGTCTGTCTGGGAACAGTACATTTGTTGGCTAACAGCCAGTGATGGACAAATCTAAACCAGTGAACATAGTCTGGATAATCCTAATTTCTAACTCTTAATGTCTTAATGTTTTATTCTGTATGACCTGAAACTTGCGACTGAGTCCATAAAATGACCAGTAAAGAGTTCAGAAGTCAGATTAAAAGGGCTCATAAAAGTTCTTATGTATAACAATAGTCTTTTAGCAGTCACAAGTGTTGCTCCATGCTAGCAATTAAACAGAAGTCAGGTTTGAGAAATTGCCCTATTTTCTTCACATTTTCAACCGAAAGCTACGTCGAGCTTTTGTGCTCAATGGCTTCATCTGGCCCAGTGTAATAAGAATTGGATTATTAGTTACTAGATTTGATATTACTGGCTGATAACACTATTTCCAAGCATCCAAATATGATAAAGTCTCTGTTTTTGGTGTCGTGTTAGTTTGTTTCTGCATTTCAAAAAGCTCAGTCCAGTTCTCAGATTACACAGAAAGCAATGATGCAACAGCTTGAAAATATGTGAGCAGAGGGGAGAAAAAGAATCAAATCATCCCTGTTGTTTAAAAAGCTCTAATGGCAACATAGAAATTGCATCTTAGGTGTGATTTCCAGTATGTTGCATCTGACTGCAGGCGAACGTGTTATCTCACTCAATGAGTTTCACATGCTGACCCTCTCAGGGTCACGGGTGAATGGAAAGATCGCATGACAGCCACACGCAAAGGGATCCCATGCAACCCTTATTGTCCCCAAACAGCCAGAACTGTTTATTAATAGGTGTGTAACCACTGCATGTTCTCAAGCTGTGGTGCATAAAATGAGTGATTGCTGTGTCATTTTCCACTTGCGGTGACAAGGTGACCCCTACAAGGATAAACACTGCACTGGATTTATGTTTCTTTGTAGCTACTGAGTGCTGGTGGCTGTCCTCTGAACTCTGGCCTCCCTAGTGGACTGACAGTTAAACAGCTGAACATCTCCCCCTGGGTTTCAGGAAAACACAATTTGTAGCTGACAGAAGTTATTGAAACAGGTTTTTTTTTTTTGGTTTTTTTAAGTCCCTTCTATATTTTGAAAGGAAGATGTCTTAAAGTTGAAATCTGAGTGTCTGCTCATATTTAACATTTAAACTTCCTGTAAGTACTATCCACACTAGTCAGAATGATTATTTACTGTGAATAATTGTCACAGTACTAGATTAAAATTTCTCACAGAAATATATCGGGGCTAGCAAAGTTGTTACTCTACAATTGTGCACTTTTGTTACTTCCAGTTTCAAAACACCAAGGTGTTAACATCCCATTGTGAAGGGCCTCGGCTTGAGGTTTCACAACAGGAGTTCACTAACCATATTACCATTTATACAAAGCCTACAAGCTAAAATGGCTAGTTTCAGACTGAGTGGCTGCACCAAGGCACAGTTTAAGATAAATAAGGATTACTTTGAATTGTGCAGTTATTTTTAATAGAGGCACAAGAATAAAATATGGAGCTTGAAACCAGCAGAACAGGTCCTGCTTAAACCTGTTTGCTGATTAGACTTAATAATAGTGACATACTGTTCTCCTTGTGCAACTGGAAATGAGCCCAGTAGGTACATTTGAAATCAAATTAATGTGGTTAAAAGTTCGTTGCCAAAATGCACCATGGGTGTCACAGATTCCCCTCTTCAACTATGTACGCAAGCCCACAGCTTTAACCGGACATTTCATAAGCCCAAAGTTAATCATTTGCACTAAATATTAAACTAACACTTTGCTCCAGCTGTGAGTTCTCTTATCTGTGGGGGGCCAAAAATGATACTAAATTTGACTTTGTGGACCCGGAGCTCAAATATATCTTCCCACTGAACACCTTATTAAAACAAGTTCACTTGTTCACTTTCTTTCTTGGTTGTATTCCTGTTTAAAAACACACATAGCATTTATTGGAAGATTTCCAGGTCTTCCCAGTGTGGTTTTTGTGTTACAGACATGTTCTAGCACTCAGGTATTGCCGGTAAGGTGAGCACGTAGTCAGCAGTACTTCATTATTAAATATTTGTTGCAGGTAATCTTTATTGTTAGGACTGATCAATTCTGAGGATATGACAGCCAAATTTCAAAAACTGCAACACTCAAGTGCATCTTTGTCTTTGTGATTGTTGGCAGGTATCCAGTGTGTTAATACCAGAAGTCGTTGGTTACAGACTGCATTGTTTTGGTTGGAGAAGACACCCAGTATCTATCACCTGAATCAACCTGGGTTGGTTTAGGCGGATCTTTTGGAGCAATAGATAGTAAATGTAGTGTGGTACTCTCATTTATAGCTTTGAGCTATTTTACACTGGCACCACAGCTCTCAACCTTATAGACATTAACCAGAGCAGCAGGACGTGAGAACAGAAATCTCTTAATTTGTCAGGTTGGACTTTAAATAGTCTTGACCATGTCATCTCCCCCATAGAATAGAATAGAATGCCTTTATTGTCACTATACAGTTGTACAATGAGATACAGAGTCTGTGTAATTAGTCCATATGAAAGTTGAGCAGGTAATTGTATAGGGAATTCACACCGGATCGTCTTCCTGTTCCCTTAACCCAAGCAGCACCACATGATGGAGGGGACAAACTGTTTTCATGTGGTGAAAGGCAAGTCTGCCTGCCTGCACGTGACAAGTTCTCCACATGTTAGAAACCACAAGTTTGACAATGTCCTCAAGTGATTCTCCTGACATGGACATAGTTCATGCGTGCAAATGACTTATGTAAAGCAAGTGGGATAATATTTTAAAAAGGTGTCACAGTGACTACATAAATGCAGTGGAAAGGTCCAGTTTAGTGACTGCAGGTCAGGTGTGTCAGGTAACCTGTCAGTCACAGCAGCCACACCCGTAATTCCCTTATCCAAATGGATGAATTATTAATTCACCCCAATTAATGATAAGCGATTAAGTGATCAGATGGGAGGGAAAACATTTTCCCTCCATCTAATAATCCAAATCTGTAATTTTGGCCTTTCAGCTTGTTTGAATAAATAAAAAGTCCTGTTTAAATATTTAAAACTTGGCCTTAGAAAAAATCCATATTTTATTTTCTCCAATAAACGGGTCAGTTAAGCAGATACTCCACAACAAAGAGGAATCCTGTAATGCGAGTATCTGAATGCTATAATAGTATTTGACACTGGTCATGGTTTGAGTACGTGCATTTACACCTGCACGAGCTTTACGTGAGCATCGCTGGACTCCAGGCTAGAACATTTGCGTGTGGCAGCTGATTGTCCTCGATCAGGCCTACGTGCATGTGTACATGCACAGGCTTTGCATGCAAGAGTATAAGGATTTATGTGTACGTGAGTTTCTGAAATGCACAATGGGGCCACATTAACAGCAGTGGGGTTTAAGTGCTAATCACTGCAAGCTGGTAAACATCACACTGCAGTTATTTTGCCTAGTAATATTGTTTGGTGTAATGATCAGAAAAATGGGTTCAGTTGGTTTATATAAAATCAAGTCTTAACTGAAAAGATCATCTTGTGTCATCTAAAGTAATTTTTCTGCTGTTCCAAGATATTAAAATCCAATCGAAAGTGAGAGTTCAAAACTTACGTTGTCTTATGTTCAGTCATGGGGTTAAGGAAGTCCTGAGTCATCATGATGCTGTAAAATTGCACACTCACTCCTCCCGTTGTCTTATGTTCAGTCATGGGGTTAAGGAATTCCTGAGTCATCATGATGCTGTAAAATTGCACACTCACTCCTCCCTGGTTAACCCTCTTCTCTCTCTTCCTTCCCTTGCTTCCTGTCACCAGTTTTCAGTGAGTGGCTGCAGTATCTTGTCTTTCATTTGGGAAATTAAGTAGGCCTGGTATTTTTAATCTCAGTGCTGATAGTGTTTGTCCTGCAGTCGAACCCTCTAAAGGTTGGTCATTAATCTCAGTACAAGGGCACATTGTATAAATCCAGCCTCAGTTTGATTTATTGTCAGACTTTTGTAACCTTTCACTTGCTGTACCCACTTATTTATTCTCAGTCTGTTGGATTTCAGGTAACCCCATCCCCTCTACACTCTGAGAGAAGCATTGTTAGTGGGGATGAATGGCCTCATTGATGGTTCCTTCAGGACCTGTCCTGCTTTACTGGCGCACACAAACACCTAACTGGGCTTCAGCACAGCTCAGTAGGACCTCAGGGGAAAAGGTAGCATTATTCCGTTCCCACTGGTGAAGCCTGTTTCACATTAATAGCAGTCCGTAAACTTCACATCTCACTTCTTTCTGTCTGGGTGACATGATATCTGATGCTGGTTTGGTCTGTGACGTATAAAACGAACGTTTCTAACCGGTGATGCACATGTAGTTGGGTTTTTGCAATACATGAAGTGAGAATTTGTTTTTGTAGCAAGCCTCTTATTCGCACACTGCACATTTGCACTTGTGCTGTAGGGCAGCAGAGGTACACAGAAGTGCAAACCAAACGTTTCAATGCCCACCTGTATTCATATCTGCAGAAACACGTCTGGAATGCCTACAAAAACAAATAAACAAAAAAAAACCCAGTTTTGCTTAGGAATAAGATCCACTGGCATAACCTTCATCCATGTCATTGTCAGATAATTCTACACAATCCAACAAACAATCTTGTGTCCTCCAATTCAGGTCCAGGAATCTTTTGAAGTGGATAAAACTGGAAAAAAAGAGAAATCTCTTCTTTCTGAAGGGATTTTTGGTTTCCAGGTACCCTTAAACAAACTTGGAGCCATCATAAGATGGGTAGCTCTCACAGTAACTTCTCCAGGCAGCTTTAGGTCTTTATTTTTTACTCAAGGCCTTTGATGTGCACTACTATGTAGTAGCTTTTTCTTTTTTCTAACTGATTTTTGTGTGTAGTCCTTTTTGGTTGACAGAACATCCCACGGTACAGTGTACTTGTTTTCTGGGAATCTTTCGGTAAGAGCATGCAAGATTCACCTCGAGCAGCTTTTTTTGATTCATGTATGGGAAGCGCATCTGTAACTGGAAGGTCGCCGGTTCGATCCCCAGGCTCTCTGTCCTGGTTGTTGTGTCCTTGGGCAAGACACTTTACCCTACTGCCTACTGGGGGCCGATATGGCAGCCTCGCTTCTATCAGTCTGCCCCAGGGCAGCTGTGGCTACAACCGTAGCTTGCCTCCACCAGTGTGTGAATGCGAGAGTGAATGAATAGTGGCATTGTAAAGCGCTTTGGGTGCCTTGAAAAGCGCTATATAAATCCAATCTGTTGTTGTTATTATTATTATTATTATTATACTATACTATAGGGCTGCACGATTAATCGTTAGAAAATCGCTATCTCGATTCATACTTATGTGCGATCTCATTTCCAAATGACAACGATTATAAAAATAGAAAAAAAAAGACTACGATTGTACCGCATTTAGGGCTGCCACAAACGATTATTTTGATAGTCGACTAGTCACCGATTATTTTTGCGATTAGTCGACTAATTTTTAATGAAATTTGCAGATTGTTTCGGTGAAGTTTAATAAACTCCTTGCTTTCTAAAATATAACAGGACACCGGAGTATATTATCCAGCGTCTCAAACTTCTGATGATCAGCTGTCTGCTTGAAGTTTATTTAGCTGTGCAAAAACTATAACTTTAATCTCAGACAAACCGATTTACTCAGGAACAAATAAAATACTAAAGAAAGCCAAACAATAACATTTTAAGTTATCTAAGTGACTTATATATCATGTTTAACCTGAGTAGCGAAAGACAGTGGTGGGTTTGAAAACGATTTGCCGGGAGTCCGGTGTTCTCACGGCTCTAGTTAGCCTTGCCCCCGCCTAGCTAACGAGCTAGTGGGTAACAGACGCCTCCGAAAACGTCGGAGAGCCTTTGAAAATATGTGGTGTCTTGATAAACTGAGCAGATATTTGAGGTTTACACAGCTACATTCTCGCCTGAAAATATGCTAAACGTTTATTTTGTGACCCAGAAAGAGTAATAAGAGTAATATTAAAACTAACTAGCTGCCGCCATTGTTGGAAACTGAGCTGGGCTGCGCTATGAATTCTGGGACACTGCTTCTTCTTCTTCGGGGTTTAACGGCAGCTGGCATCCTTGTACATGCAGTGCTGCCATCTTCTGTTTCAGTCCTATATTACTAATGAAAAAGGGGTAGTTTAAAAAACACGTTCTTTTTAGTTTCCTGTCAGGAAGTTTACACCCATATCAAACACTCTGAAGACACAGAGCAGTAATGAGGTTGATTACTACAATTAAGGCTAGTAACAGTCAAGGCTATTTGTATATGATACGAACAAAGTTTGTAATGGGGCAACTGTTTTGCATGGACCAAATTATTCAAAGTTTGCTTAGCTTGCTGTTGGTCTACAGAGCATCACTGTTCAGAAAATGTCACATTTCCTGGAGAAATTGAAAGTAATGTGTCTTAGTCTTGGTATGGTTAGTATGGTGCTAAAATGGGATCCAGTATGCAGAAAGAAACATTATATGTTGTTATAAGCTGTTCCCTTTCCAAGTGTAATTGAGAAGCTGGCGTGTTCAAGCCAGATCTGGCCTCTGATGACCTTTCTGTCCCAAGTACATAAGGTAACCCACGGTCACGCAAGGCTATGTACAGTACAAAGAACAAAATACAGATTAACTTGCTTTAAAAAGCTTCTTTTTATTAGCTTCAGTTACCAAAGACTGAATTGCAGATATTGCTCTCCTGATCTGCGACATCTTTCATTCATGCTTGAAGGCATTAAAAAAGGGAACATGGCTTATTGTAACATCCTGTGTTTTGATCTGTTTTTCCAGTTATCAAATTGCAGCTGTGCAACTATTTCACTTTGTTTCCGTGAATAGAAAAATCAACGCATTGTGTAAGTATTGATTTACTCATAGGTATAATAAAGATTCACAGATCCCGATCAGTTTTAAGACCCTGACTTTTGGCATCTGTCAGTGTTTTAATGACATTTCAGCGTTAAATGAACTCTACTGGATTTTAATTCATAAGCGAGAGGGAAGGAAATATGTACTTAAAAAGAGGCTAGTCTTCCAAGAACTCATTATGTTTAAGTGTAGTAAAACCTTCCCAACAAGTGTAAAGGAACATGGTGAGTAGGGCTGCCACAAACGATTATTTTGATAGTCGACTAGTCACCGATTATTTTTGCGATTAGTCGACTAATCAGATCATCATCCATTAGACGTAAAACTACAGCTTATTGCACCAGCAGCATCTGCTCTTATATAACTATCATTAGCTTACAGCTTTAAGTGTTTAAGGTCTGTGCTAACTAAAAATAAAGACAAGATGATAGTTTATTAAATTTTAATGAAATTTGCAGATTGTTTCGGTGAAGTTTAATAAACTCCTTGCTATCTAGAATATAACAGGACACTGGAGTATATTCTGGAGCATCTCACACTTCTGATAATCAGCTGTCTGCTTGACGTTTATTCAGCTGTGTAAAAACTATAACTTTAATCTCAGACAAACTGATTTACTCAGGAACAAATAAAATACTAAAAAAAAAAGCCAAACAATAACATTTTAAGTTATCTAAGTGACTCATATATATTTAACCTGAGTAGCGAAAGACAGCGGTGGGTTTGAAAACGATTTGCGGGGAGTCCGGTGTTCTCACAGCGCTAGTGAGCCTAGCCCCCGGCTCGCTAACGAGCTAGCGGGTAACAGACGTCTCCGAAAACGTCTGAGCGCTTTTGAAAATATGTGGTGTCCTGATAAACTGAGCAGATATTTGAAGTTTACACAGCTACATTCTCGCCTGAAAATATGTTAAACGTTTATTTTGTGACCCAGAAAGAATAATAAGAGTAACATTAAAACTAACTAGCTGCCGCCATTGTTGGAAACTGCGCTGGGCCGCGCTATGAATTCTGGGACACAGCTGCTTCTTCTTCTTCTTCTTCGGGGTTTAACGGTAGCTGACATCCTTGTACATGCAATGCTGCCATCTTCTGTTTCAGTCCGTTATTACACTCTTAAATCCTGCCACTTATTCCTGCGTCTTTTGTGATCGTACAAAGTTTCAAACGACGCGTCGACTATTAAATCAGTCGTCGACGATTTTGATAGTCGACGTAATCGTGACTAGTCGACAAATCATGGCAGCCCTAATGGTGAGTGAGCGGCAGAAAGGAAGCGCGGCGTCTGTGGAGCTTTTCATCAGATGTCATCTTGACCACAGTTGGTGGTTAAGTCCATTTCAAACATCCATCAAACTGCTGACCCTTTCCTTTTAGCTTTCTTTGCGATGTTTGCTCTCGGTCTAGCAGTTAGTGTCACATTTTCCTGTAAATGATGAGGATCATAAATGAGCCTGATGGGACTATTTCATCAGCCTCAAATAGAAACATCCACAAGTTGGAGTGAAGAGGAAACTCTGGGTGGTGGGGGACACTTAAAATGCACACAGTGCAGTTTGATTTGTCAGTAATAAAGGAAGATTGGGTGCAGTGTCATCACATTCCTCCTCAGCACAGGAAGGCAGTGGTGCAACTCATGTCAGGACCCCACTGCTTAGCTTATCGCTGACTCAGTAACAATTGATGGGACTTTTATGCCCCCCTTTTTTTTCTTTTTGTTTTTTGTTATGGTGATTGGAACATTACATTTAGGCTTTTTTCCCTTATGAAATTGCACTTAAGTGCAGCACATCAAAGGTTGACTTTGACTTGCGGTACAGTGCAAGTGTTTGCACAAGCATGTGAGAACTCTGCATGGTGAGGTCACTGAAAGTGGACTTGGGTAACAACTCCTTGAGCAACATGTTGTTGCTGTTGTACACGGAGATTGTGTAGGTAGGTAGGTAGGTAGGTAGGTAGGTCATGTCTAGCCATATAATATCTCAAAAGGTCACATTATTTTTATGCAGGTAAAACTGGATGGAGATGACCTCAGTGTCATCCCTTCCTTTTCAGGAATGGTGACACATGCTCATTGCACAGACCACTTTTAGTATGAGTAGTAACACAATAGGTCTGTTAAACCCATATGATGAAATACACCGCGTGTTGGCACTCTGCAAAGTGCAGACCAACTGGGATGTGGTAAGCTCTCTCAACCTACCTGCTGGTCTTCCTCCTGGGTGCTTGAATACTTGAAATGGTGCTGAAGCATACTTGCTATACACGTGTATCGGCAACCAGCTCGCGTGTTTATTCATAAGCGCAGGGTTCTCGCCAGTGGACTTGAAGCCCAGCTGGAACTTGAATACCTGCAGCAAAATCTTTTCCTATAAGCAATGACTTTGCATAGAAGGCCTGCTGTATTTCAAAGGCAGTGGGCCCAATTATCTGTCATAAGTGCACTTCATAGGTAGCAAAACAAAATTCAACTTTATTTACACAATAGCAGTCTCTTCCTAATTTCCTTAGGAATTAATGAAGTATTCTGATTCAAGGTGATTTATATTGTAAGATGGACCTTACAATAATACAGAGAAAAGCCAAACAATTAAACGTGTTTTGAGCCAGCACTTGGTGACAGTGGGAAGGAAAAACTTTTTTTTTTTTTTTAAACAGGAAGAAATCTTGTACTGCAGAGTAGGGCTGCCACGATTAGTCGACTAGTCACGATTACGTCGACTATCAAAATCGTCGACGACTGATTTAATAGTCGACGCCTCGTTTGAAGCTTTGTAAGATCCCAAAAGACGCAGGAATAAGTGGCAGGATTTAAGGGTGTAATAACGGACTGAAACAGAAGATGGCAGCACTGCATGTACAAGGATGCCAGCTGCCGTTAAACCCCGAAGAAGAAGAAGCAGTGTCCCAGAATTCATAGCGCAGCCCAGCTCAGTTTCCAACAATGGCGGCAGCTAGTTAGTTTTAATATTACTCTTATTACTCTTTCTGGGTCACAAAATAAACGTTTAGCATAATTTCAGGCGGGAATGTAGCTGTGTAAACCTCAAATATCTGCTCAGTTTATCAAGACACCACATATTTTCAAAAGCGCTCTGACGTTTTCGGAGACGTCTGTTACCCACTAGCTCGATGGCTAGCCGGGGGCAAGGCTCACTAGAGCCGTGAGAACACCGGACTCTGGGCAAATCGTTTTCAAACCCACCGCCGTCTTTCGCTACTCAGGTTAAACATGATATATGAGTCACTTAGATAACTTAAAAATGTTATTGTTCGGCTTTTTTTTAGTATTTTATTTGTTCCTGAGTAAATCGGTTTGGCTGAGATTAAAGTTTTTACACAGCTGAATAAATGTCAAGCAGACGGCTGATTATCAGAAGTGTGAGATGCTCGAGAGTTTACTCCGGTGTCCTGTTATATTTTAGATAGCAAGGAGTTTGTTTCGGTGAGGTTTAATAATCTGCAGATTTCATTAAAATTTCATTAAAATGTACAACGCATCCACTTAACACACTGTTTGCTGCTACAACTACACATGTTTCTTTTCCAAATATTTATTTATAAGTGACTTATGTATGTATGTATGTATATATATGTATATATTGTACTATTCTTAGTTAGCGTATTGTCTGTCTTGTCTTAATGTTGGTTTAAAATGGAGCACTGTAACAAAAAATTATTTCCCCCAGGGATCAATAAAGTATTCTGATTCTGATAAGCAAAAAAAAATGCAAAACAACCAGATTCAGGGCTTTAATACTTCAGTCTGTGGTCTTAGATTTGATTAACAATCAGAGCTGCAAGCAGTCATGTTCGTGTGTATGTATGTGTTGTGGTGAACATCAGAATCAGAATCAGAATACTTTATTGATCCCTGGGGGAAATTATTTTTTGTTACAGTGCTCCATTTTAAACCAACATTAAGACAAGACAGACAATACGCTAACTAAGAATAGTACAATATATACATACATACATACATACATAAGTCACTTATAAATAAATATTTGGAAAAGAAACATGTGTAGCTGTAGCAGCAAACAGTGTGTTAAGTGGATGCGTTGTACAGGGAGATGGCCACAGGCAGGAATGATTTCCTGTGTCGTTCAGTGGTGCTTTTCGGTAATCTCAGTCTCTCACTGAACGAGCTCCTGTGACTGACCAACATGTCATGGAGTGGGTGGGAGGTGTTATCCAACATTGTCTTTATCTTGGACAGCATCCGCCTCTCCGACACCACCTTGAGGGAGTCCAGCTCCATCCCCACAACATTGCTGGCCTTACGGATCAGTTTATTAAGTCTGTTGGCATCAGCGACCCTCAGCCTGCTCCCCCAGCATGCAACAGCATAGAGGATCGCACTGGCCACCACAGACTCATAGAAAATCCTCAGCATTTTCTGGCAGATGTTGAAGGACCTCAGTCGCCTCAAGAAATAGAGACGACTCTGGCCCTTCCTGTAAAGTGCTGTGGTGTTTTTAGCCCAGTCCAGTTTATTGTCAATGTGTACTCCAAGGTATTTATAGTGTTCAAAGTTCAAATGACACGAGTCTGTGCTTTAAATTTGGCTGATGCAGTCTTTAGCCTAGTAACTTAGTTCCCTTCTGTCCAACACAGGCAGAGGTAATGGCTGCACAAGTTTCAGCATGTGAGAGAAGAGTGAACAGTGAGAGCTGTGGGGATGTGCTGTGAGCATGGGGCTGGGTTAACCAGTCACTCTACATCTGTAATGATTGGTGGAGCATGGTTGTTTACAACATGATCAAGGCTAAATGCTGTGTTGGAGAACTTGACTCCTGGCTGTTCATTTCTTACTGAAAGACTGGCTGGATGCTCTTGAAGTTTCCCAGAACTAGAGCTGGGCGATATAACGATATGTATCGCGATATAACTTTTACTCGATAGAGAAATTAAGCTATCGCGATAGACCTCGCAGCTCTTGTCCTCAAAAAAAAAAAAAAAAAAAAAAGGTCAGCCAATCCAAATTAAGTAGCGCAGAGCCGAACCAATCACAGCCGCAGCGTCACGTCGCGTGACTTGTTACTTACAGCACAAGTGCCAAGCCGCACGTGTGTTTGTTTGGGAAGCAGCCAGCGGGTAATGGAGGAAATGAGTGTGCAGACTAGAAAAATCAACCGAGCGTGACCGAAGAGAAAACAGATGATGGTTCCAATGCCGGAGAGATTGTCGAACGGAAGAGCCATAGAAGTTCCGTAGTGTGAAGGTATTTCGGCTATTTCAAGTCTGACAAAAAACAGAGTAGCGTGCACTGTAAATTGTGCCGAAAGCAAGTCTGGAAATACAATAAACTGGTGCATGCGTCACACTGTGCACCACGTTATTGTTTCGGTGAAATGAATTTCTACAATACTGTTAATTCTACTCTCTGCAGTGTTTAAATGCTTACATATACACACAGTTACTGTCCGTCCACACATACGACTCTGTTCTGCTTCTATGCCCCAGCTTTGTTTACTTTTTCCCACAGAGGCTTCTAGACTTCTGATTGGCCAACATTTCTGCACGGTTAGGAATCTAGCGCCACCTGCTGCTTTGGCATGTTCATAGCAGCGTTTTCCTTCATTTCTGCCTTTATGTGTGGACGGGATTATTTTTTAAAACGAAAACGGAAAATCTCCGTTTTCAAAAATACCCGTGTACGTGTGGACGTAGCCTCAGTCTCTGACTGGAAGCGCTAATTCGTCATTCGGCTTTTGTCAGACTAAAGTAACTGTTACAACTGTTTGAAAAGCTCAGCTATACAACAAGGAGAGATTGAGAATTTCCTTTTAGTTCTCAGTTTATTTGATGTTGACAAAAGTTAGTCAGTTTTGTCTGTTCTTCTGTAAAACAAACTAAGATTTATTTTTAGAATTAATATTTTGTTTCTAAGTGGAATTGACAATTTAGTCTGTTTTGTTTGTTCTATTTTGAAACTTAAATGCTTTAGCGGCTGCCTTTTGTGTAGTTTGCAATATTTGCCTTTATTTATCTGAAAAAGTCTCATGTTCCTTAAGTACATCTACCCTGTTGAACTTATTATGGGAAATAAATATTTAAATAAAAACAAGCTGCTGATTATTTCACATTTTACTTGTGAGCAACGGCACATTTAAATCTTACAAATATAGTTATTTGGCTTATATCGTGATAGATATCGTTATCGCCTGAAATGAAAAAAACATATCGTGATATGAAAAAATCTCATATCGCCCAGCTCTACCCAGAACACAGTCCTCTTATTCAGTGCACTAAAAATTGGTTTAAGTGATTTGAGTGGGAGCTTCTCTATGACTCTGCTTTAAATAGCATCAGTATAGAGCTATAGTGTCCCTTCAGTCTATTTTTGGTTAATAAAGGTGTGTTCTAAAGTCCATTTAAGGTAAAGCAAAACCAAACAGTAGCAGAGATGATGTCAGAGCCAGCTATAAATAGCTCAGTTGTCTGTGTGTGACCTAAATTGGAAAGGGGACATTTAGATGGTTGCATTCATAGAAGCAGATCAGGAATTTCCAGCTGTAAATGTGCCAAACACTTAATGAAAACCTTACAGTGAGTTTAACAGGAAACATGACAGCTATCTGGGTTGCAAGCTGCTTTGGACGAGCAGGTTTTGAGATGTGATTGAAGCGAACAGTAATTCTTTTGGGGCTGCTGGTTATTTTTTTTATTTTTTTTTTACACTCAGTTCACTAAATAGCTTCTGTGTTTGGCTTTCTCTGCCATGAAATGAGTCTGATGCAACAACTTTTTTTTTTTTTTTTTTTTTTTAAATAAAGGTTGTTACGTTTCCGATTTCTTCCATTTCAAAGGGAGGAGTGTTTCTCAAGAACTGAACACGAACAGGAATGTTTTAAATGGCACAGTTACCGGGCAATTGAGTTTCATCAGAAGAGAAATAAGATAAGAGCTTCATGATTCCTGCTTGCTGTCTGTGCAAGTGGACATTAAGCACTTCACCTAGAAAGGCTAATTTACATCATGGAGCAGGGAATAGATTGAACCTCTCTTCTTAATTTCTGTGCAAAACATAAACTCTGACTGTAGGGAGACCAACAAAGAACAGGCCAAAGCTAACTACTTACGCCATCTTATCTTAGATAACAATAAAACGGAGTACGCCACACCCTGGCCTTGTTCATTGTTTTTTTAAAACTTGGTTTTCACCAGTTGATCAATGGTCCTTCAGGTCTTGAATTTCGACATGACTAATGATTGCCAGCTGAGCTGTTGGCGTTTCATCAGACCCAATGGTGCCAACGTTTATAATGCTGTGGAATTTTATATCGATAAAGTAATTCACCAGGTCACCAAATGGCAACATGTATGAAGACATTTGGCGTTTACCTTTGTACCCAATTAAAACGATGGCTGAGAAAGAATAAAACGTTGGCAGGTGTTCTTTGGGAATTGAGAATGTCATATATCGGGGCTTCAAAAGGGTGGTGGCTTTGGCATGATGTCCCCTGATCTATCCATCTGTCCATTAGGCTGTCAGTCGACTGGCTTGCGAGTCCCTTGGCCTTAGAGTATTAATTTTCATTCTGAAGCTTCAGTTGCAGGTTTCTAGCATTATACACCCCTGCGGCACTTTTGTGTCTTACTGGCACAACTCAGCTAAGATGTGTTGTTAGTCACACCAGCACTCTTCCTGCTATGACGAGCAGGGTTTTTCCTGGCTGAGAAATCCACCTTTGGGGGACGACCCTGCATACACGTGTGGTTGCAGTATCCTTGGTGACTTTTAATTCCTTTTGAGGAAGACCAGATCACCTGAGATTTGTCAGAATATTAAAAGTTTTAAAAATAGTAAATGTCTTTGTATTAGTATGACAGGTCTAGTATTATGAAGACTGTACTTTGATTTGGTGCCTTGTAAGTGTGAGTAATTTAGATAAATTCTGAGGAATTTTCTGTATCGCAATCACCTTGTTGCACAATCTTTCTGGATTTTAACACACTCCCTGCTCTTCGCTTCCTTCACAGGTACAGCTTCTACTTCCAGTTTGTGCTGCATCCTCTAATCCTGTGACGCTCCGCTGTCCTCCAGGAACAGCCTTAAACACAATTTCCATCGTCATCCCAGTTGTCGTGAGCAGATATGCCTGCAGCAGTGGGCGGGCCAGTAGGGTACACCCCTCCTGAGGGTGGCTGGGGTTGGGTGGTGGTGTTGGGGGCCTTCATCTCCATTGGCTTCTCCTACGCCTTCCCCAAATCCATCACTGTGTTCTTCAAAGACATTGAGGTCATCTTTGATGCCACACCAAGTCAAGTGTCCTGGATCTCCTCCATCATGCTGGCTGTCATGTATGCAGGAGGTGAGTGACCAGCCGTCAACATCAACAACTAAAACCTTGACGTGTCCTTAAGAATTTTATTTATTTATTTTTAAATTGGTTTGTTGTCAGGTGTTATACAAATGCACAAAGATGTTTGTTTTTAGACCTTTTTATTGTGGCCACTAAACCAGAATTAAGCAGAAAAGTGTTGTTAACGCTTTAAGATAAGAAGCTGAAACTAAGGTTGTAATTTTAATTTTAGAATCAAAAACTACTAAATTGATTTTTGTTCAATCAATTATCACCTTAATTGATAGTCATGAGCATTAAATCCACATTTTGGACATTCCTTCCATTCTTCCTTACAGAACCACTCCTAATATAATGGTCATGGTCAAAGACGTTAGAGGAATGACTTCTGTGATAAACCCAGTCAGCCAAACTTACTGCACAGCTTCCGAAACACTGAGCGCTTACTTTTAATAACCTGCTGCAAGAAAAAGTCTTCCTGTATGCTTTAGTTATGTTCAGCTGTAGCCAATGGCGTGTCCAGCGGGGTGGCCTGGGGGGGCACAGGCCACCCCCCAAACCAGACTGGCCACCCCAGGTGCCACCCCAAAGGCAAAACAATAAAATTCAATCAAATATCAAATGTCCGATTATGTTTTCACGGTGACGCTCAGATATCCGAGTGTAAGTGAATGCAGCATCGCTTCTGCGCTATGTGCATCACGTTAGCAAAGGTAGGAGAGCCAAGCGCGAAAGATGGCACTGCAGGAAACAATTTTTCGGTGAAAGAAAATGAGGACAGAATAAATGTCCCGGTCAGTAATATTAAGTTTGTTGAGTTTAGTAAACTTCGGTGAAATTAGAATACCAAGGAAAAAAATAACACTTAAAGAATTAATTCAGCCGTCGTATATTTCAGACAGTATGCTACTGAGGGCAGCTAACATAAGAGTTATAAGTTATAAGATATAATCTAAGTCGTAACATTGCTGTATGGAGCTGCAGATTTGGTTGCAGGTTAACATAGCTGGACTGGCCATCGGGATTATTTGACTTATTTTTTATTTTTTTTGTAACGGCATGAACAATGAGAGGTGGTGGATTGGCCAGATGCAGGTCGATGTGTAGAAATAACTCCGTTGTTTGGTGGTGGCTATGACGGGGCTTCCACAGAGGCAACAGGTGGATGAGGGAAGGGGAGGCAGGAGGAGAGACCCGAAGCAGCCGCCAGTCCGAGTGTCAGGTGAACTGAACTTCAGGTAAGAAGTTATGACCTGCAGTCTATCTGGGTCAGATATAAACCAAGTTTAGGTGGAGTTTATTTTCATGTTGCTGACTTTTTACTGTCAGTTGCAATAACTCGTACTGCGTTCTAGCCAGTTTGACAGAGTTTTTATACAGCTGGGTGGGTGCTATGATGTTACTGATAGTGAACTTTATTTTATTCATAAGGTTAGTTAGTAGAGTTGCCAACGGCTCCTTAAAAAAATGGAATGGTCCCTCAATCAGAGAAAATATTACGCGTTTCGTATTGAGCTGAGAAGAGACGCAGTTTGTCCCGGACTTTAGCTAGAATGGAAAAAGACACAAAGCTGGATTTATTCTGTCTTTATGCTGCACAGCTGCCTCTTCTTCTCTCATTCTCTCCCCCTCCCTCTCCTGTTGCTACTTCAATCATGAAACTGATCAATGATCAGCTGATCAGCTTTTCTCTCTTGTTTATCGCCCACTTTGCGCCAGAAAGAGGAAACCAGCAGATGTCGCGCTAAACAACAGCAGCACGTTTAAGCTTGATCAGCTGTTGTTAGAATGTATTTAATATTAATTTCTAGTATCAGCTGATGTTTGCTGGAGCCACAGCTGTAAAGCTGCTGGTCATGATGTCTGTTTAGATATGTGGTGAGAGGGAAACATGAAGATGAAACCAGGAGATGTCCTTACTGAATCATCAGAGCTGAACAGGTGATGGAGAAACAGGTTTACCTTTTAGGTGACATGAATGAGTTGAAGGGAAGTTATGAACTGTTTCTGAGAGACAAATAACACCAGGATCCTTTTTTTATGTAGCTGACAGCTGGTAACTGTGCAGGGGCGGGTCTAGCAAAGTTTTGCCAGGGGGCCAGGTAGGGCATTAACAGGGAAAGGTGGGGCACAAAGAAATACTTTTCTTTCTTATTCTCATTTAAAATACCTAGTTTTTATTAAATAATTATCTAAATCTTACAACCAAAGTTTTTATCTGACGTAA
This sequence comes from Mchenga conophoros, assembly GCF_057382185.1. Classification (NCBI taxonomy): domain Eukaryota; kingdom Metazoa; phylum Chordata; class Actinopteri; order Cichliformes; family Cichlidae; genus Mchenga; species Mchenga conophoros. Next base: position 29,548,424 of record NC_140545.1, on the reverse strand, counting down.
AATGTATAGAAATCATACATATACCAACAAGACTGTACATCACTGTCACAACAGGGTTTGTTTTCAGTCAAAGTCTTTATGGCTTTAATACCTGGTGGGTCGGTCTGTAGTAAAAATGCCCAATTTTTTTTGTCCCAGTCCAGCCCTGCAGGTTAATACTGGCAGTGTCACCATGCCAGCTGACTGTATTTTATCATCAGCCAGTGTTGTTCTTTATCAATATTACCAAAGTTTACCATAAGGCAGCATAGAAAGTATTTACTTGCTTTCAGGTTTTATTCAAATGTTAGTCTTTTCAGTTGTTTCCCCACTTTTTTCCTGTTTCAAAATCAAACACCAGTTTGTGAGAAGATTATCTTCTTTTTTTAACAGGCAGATAAAGTTTTACATTGGAACTGGCTAATTTGTAAATTGTTTGTTACAGATGTTCGTATTTTAATTTTCAAAAATGTTTTTGCCCAAAACATATGTGCAGTATATGTCAGTAAAAATACTATGCAAATATTGCTGTCCTTGAATGCTGAGTAAACACTGACAAAGCACTGATTGTATCTCTTGTACTTTATCAACGCAGTATCTAAAAACTTTGCACCGTAGTGGTTAAAATCTCATTCTAATAAGAGTTAAAAGTGCATTTGGTTATTAGGTTTATAGGATTATTGAATTATGGTTAAGGGTTGGTAGAATTTTTTTTTTTTAAACATTATCTGCCAATTAAATCTGCCACCCTTCTCCAAATCTGTGCCCCTACCTGGCCCCCCCAACAAAAATTTTCTAGACACGCCACTGGCTGTAGCTTCCTGAAGTGTTACTTGAGGATGCTACACTAATATACAACACACCTCCACACCTGGTGTTGCAAAGACTGGATTGCTTTGTGTTTATAGAAACACGTCCTTGTATCAGGTGCAAATGTTATGTTTTTGTGTAAACAGCAGAAATGGTGCTAATCAGATATGATTTGAACTCATGTCCTGGAGCTCAGTTAAATCTTTCATTCTAGTTTAGAGTTTATCATTTTAAACATTTGATGTACTTCCTATTATCCTTTAATTATGAGCCATTAACCTAATATGCATGCAGCACGGCCTCAAAAACGGGGCTTCCCCTTTCCCCCTTTTTATGCCATTCCACCGTTGGAACAAGTCACTCATTTCAGCTACCAGGAAAAGTCTGTCACTACCTGACAGAAGAACAAAACTGCAGCTGAGGTTTTAGTTTCCTGAAAGACTTCATATCTGATGGCAGGCAGACTGAGATAGTCAAACCAATATGTCAAGTTGACTACAATTTGCAGTCAACATTTAATTACATAGTTTATTAAGATAGACCTATATAACTTGGCTCTAATGGGGCTTCATCTGGATGACCCTGTAGTGTCCTGGCTTTGAGGCAGAGCAAGGGATGCTGGCAGTGAAACAGAATTATTGGAGCACTTTATTTTTATTTAATCTGTCATTGTTGGTTTAAACATTTATTGGCGCTTTCTTGGTTCTGCCTCTGTCTTTCGCCCAAAGTAAACATGCTCTCCATCCGTTACCACTCAAACTCTGAGTCATTCACAGCTTGAATAGCCCTCACTGAGCACTCAATGGGTGCCTTTGCATTTAAAAGAAAAAGGAAATCCAGCAGATGTTTGTTCTACTGTAACCCATTCAAAACCTAATGGAAAAAGAACACATTGTATTAATGACTGAATTCACCTCTCTCATAAGGGTTCATGCTGTGGTTTACTGGGTAAACGTAGGGATTACAATGGGCGATACATAAGCTTAGTGTAAATAAAATGAACTGAACAGCTCATAATACAAAAGAAATCTACGTGTATTTCAACATATCTGAAATTTTTCATTGCAAAGTTTTAACTGACTCTTTCATGAGGCTGTGAAAGTGCACTTTTGAAATGGGAGTTTCAAAGGTGACACTCGTATAGCTTTTTAAAAATCAGGATAATACCATCGATTTTAACACTTGACTCCAACATAAAGCCAGGATTTTCCAAATTCTGGCTTATAAAAATCTTCTGTGGGCTGTGTATTGGTGAAACTTCCACTTAAGCTGGAAAAAGCAGTAACATGCACACGGAAGTACCCCATGCATCACGTGACCTCATTTGGGTTATAAGTACGTGTTGATGACAATGGCTGGAGTTGGCGCTCTCCACTGGATTGCCCAGATGTTAATGTGGTGTTTGTTTATCTTATTTGGGGTCTAATTCTGGCTGAGATGTCTTAAGGCCATCAGTGACGCTAACTAGTGATATGAAAAGTACGTTTAACTCTTCAGCTGCATTTCCTAAAGCTGACAAAGGTTCAGTTGGCATGTATGAGGCTCATCTGCACAAACTCACTACTTTAGTTGAAAAGAACTAATTTCTAAAATAAACCCAGAAACGCAGCTTTACTTGACGTTAACATGAACATGCACTGAGTATCGACACTGGCTAGATGTCTTGGTGGCTCGTTGCTTGCTAAACTCAACACTTTGTACAAAAATCAAGTTTGTGCTTGTTGAATAATCAGGGAACAAATCTGGTCATCAGAATAGTCATCTCAAGCTGCCTCTAAGCTGTGTATTCTTATAGCTCAGTGCTGCTTGGAGAGATTTTGCTAATTGCATGTTTAGATACATGTGTGTTTGAAATGAATGTGCCACCCATACTGCTGAGCAGTTCGAGATTTGTTTTTGGCTGCAGAGGAATCACCTTGAACTTCACAAGTCTTTGTAAATCTGAAAAGATGGACGTTACAGCAGTGTTATTTCTGGTAGTGTCTTCTGTCTCTTCTAGTTAGGCACCTCTGTCACTGCTGGGAATAGAGCTTTAAATTTAGGTATCCTGAAGTTGTCAGGACTAGAGGGTAGGGTAAGAACAATGTCCCATCAGGCCTGGCAGAAAGGGAAATCTGCAGAGCTGCTTTCTAGGACTTCCTCGACTGTCACGCATGTAAGAACACGATTGTCAGATGTGATCAGATTGTCTGATCTTTAACATACTAGGTCCAGGTTTACTACTAGCAAGTCCTGCTGCATGTTCTGTCCAGGCATCTTCATCATTTAAAGCACTCAGAGTATTTCCAGTAAATGCATCTTTAATGGGCTGTTTCCTGCTATCCTGTGAAAAAAGTCCTTGTACAAACACGACTAAACTATGAGTCTGCTCATTGGAAAGCAGCCTCCCCTTGGGCTTAATTACATATACATGAGATTGTTGAGACATATTTACAAAAAGACAGAAGTGGATTTTCAGGTTGGGTGGGATTTTCAGATCGAATTTCTGTCTGCACTCTCTTTCTGCAGGTTAAGACTTTTATAAAACTACCGAGGGAGGAAATGATGGGAGGAGTGAAATTGCACAACAGGAGCCAGCTGGTGAAATGTATTCCCCCAAATATTGAAATGTTCCTCCTTTCTTGCTTCACAATTCACAGATCACCAGTTCCTGGAGTCGTTGTACTAAATGAGAGGAGCTGAAAGACTGTAGGTTTAGGTTACCGCAACCATTTTACTCACCGACTGGTTTACACATGAGGCAAGGCATGTACACACACCGGCTTCCACAAAAGGAGGGGGGAAAAAACCACACCACACACGAGTCATGCACAACGTCACTGAAAGCTGAGTAACAGTGTGAACAAATAAATGCGCAGGATGTTTTGTACGTAGGTAAGAGTGAGACAATCATAAAGGGAGACTATTTAACACCCGCAAACTTCCCTTTTAACCAGAAACCAAAGACGAGTCAAGCATCACGTACTGAAATTAAAACCACCAACATATTCTAAGTGATTCCCTCAAAGTTGTCATTTGGCAGTAGAAAGTAATATTTCAGCAGCCGGCCATAAGTTTAGCCAAAATTGTTGGAATATTTGTGTTTAACAGGGAACAGGATCCAAGACTTAGTGTTTACGAAAAATGAAGAATTAGTGTATGTAATGTAATGTTGTGTACCAGCAAGTGTATAACTCAGGATCAGATGCACAAGAATAGTCATTTTTTGCTGTGTTCCAGCAGCAGATCGGTTTAACATGGTGTAAAAGGAGCAGCTGTATTAAAGCATTAGGCAAAATGCAGGTGAGTTTCACTTGCATTCTGCCCTACTGCTTTCAAAGTCACACCATGTGGTGCATAAAAAGGTCACAGCTGCTGACAGAATGATGGCAAAAGGCCAGGCATTGGTTAAAACGGGTTTGTTTTGTATTAAACTGTCTGATGTAATGTTTTTTTTTTCCAGGCTTAGATTTACACATGCAAAAAACAGTCAGTCCATGTACAACAAGGGGCAATTAATCCAGAGACGGGAAACTCTGAATGCAATTACAGGTCATTCTTCAGCTCTGGTTAAACATCTTTGGGTTTACTTGATGTACTATTGGTGCATTTTAAACATACCAACAACAAAGTAGTACAAATGACTTCATATCTTTGAGAATCTTCTCACAAAGATCATTATTTGACCCAGAAACTGCCATTTAACCACTGACTCCTCACTAGTTTGTATGTTACACCAGTAGAGCTGTTTTTGGCCATAGACCACACCCAAACACTGTAGTGTACTTAGGTTAGGAGAGGTCATGTGGTCACTGAGCTGGAAGCTTGAGCTGGACTGTCCTCTCTCAGTGAATGACGCTATAGGTTTTTCATTAAACCTCTTATTGGGATATAATTTTTATTGAAACTTGTCTCTAGCAGTTATATAAATAAGAGCATGTAAAATAAGTGGGTTGAACTTGGCACCCTGCTCACACTGAAATCTGGTCCATCTCGGTTTGTTTTAAAAGGGTCAGTTTTTACCCAAACTCAGTTTTGTTCCTTCAGCCGAAAGGAAAACGTGATCGAAGGTCCCAGACGAGATGAATGTGACTTTCGCGGTCGTGAGTGAAGAGGTTTTTTTTTTTGTTTGTTTGTTTTTTTGTTTTTAAATCTTTTGTAAAACTTTCCATATTTCCCTTGTCAGGAATAAAGATTTCAGAGAGCCATGATTAGTTTTACTCATGAAAACATTGCTAATAACCCCCGCTCTTCCTGGTGTTCACACTCGCTATGTGATGCTTTGAGGGCATTTTTAGTGTGAAGGTCAGATAGACTTAGTCAAAACATCTTTAATCATAGCTGTGAAATAATCTTTCCTGACATTGAACCCCACTAATGTGTGTGTGTGTGGGGGGTTTGTTTTGGGGTTTTTTCTTCCCAGAAACCACACGAAATACCCTCTTTGTAAATGCAGTAAACAGATTTGCATTGATTTAGCAGTAGCTTTGGGAGATTTGGCTGTTTGAGCAATGTCAATAGCCCTGTGTACACCAGCTCTTTATGTCTGATTGACTCAGTCTAAATGGGATCCTGTTCTTTTGTTAAATGTTTAAAAGTTCAACCCACATCTTTCCCAAGGTTTGTACTTTCTCATACATGATTTCTTTTGCCTGCTGCTTTAAAGAAAGTAGAGCATGGAATTAAAGGCTAGTTAAGAAAGCAGAAAAGTTGTCTTTCTGGGAGGAACTGTTATAAGTGGCGATGTGCACGATGAGTTCTTGTTGTAAAGTTGTTTTTCAACTGGAACTGTTACTGAGGTTACAGACCTCATGTATTAAACGATATGAAAGGCTTCAGATAAAACTCTGCACAAAATGAAAATTTGAGAGGATGAAGGGAAATCAAACACGATGCTTACAGAGCCTTAGTTTTTGTGTTCTCATTCTGTGTATCAGTATTCTCTCATAAAAGAATACCGTGAGGTTCACGCAGAAGCATCTGTTTCTATGAAGAAGTGCTCTTTGTAGAGCTGTAGAATTGGGTCCCTTTAAAGAAAGCCATCTGATTTTTATAAAAACAACAAATGCATATATTAATACAGGAAAAGTTTGCATACAATTGTTTGGCAGAAGCAGTTTGGGAAACCCAGGCAAGAGGATTATTGATCCTGATTTTTGTAATCCTTACAGCTTTAGACGTGTAGCGGAGCTGCAAACAAAAACACGTTCGCTAACTTTGTCGTCAGGAATTCCAGGATTTTAGGTGGCGGGGTGGGGAAAGGGGGCTTTTTATGTGGCCCGTGTGTAATTCCGGTCACAAACCTCATGATGAGTAGGCGCACGGATACAGGACGTCTCTTTCTGACTTATCTTGTGATCTAAGGACTTTTCTGAGTCAGTAGGAGGAAAAAGAGCCTGTGTCTGAAGAAGGGATGAGTGGGAATTGGTGCTTATTGTGCTGCACTAAGAGCAGAGGCTCTTTAGTGTCTTGATGTTTTAGAGCAAAAAGAGTTTGAAGTTCACTTTTGGTCACCAAACACAAACAATGTTTTATTGTCCATTTTTATTCCTGTTGACACTGCTGGCAATTTGTTTTGTTTTTCTCTTGCATTCATTCATATTGGCTTCCAGTGTTAGAAAATGAGTGTTTTTCTGTTACAAACCCTGCTGTGCTGTGGCTTCGGATGAGCATTGAACAATGAGTGATAAAATATGCACTGAAACGGCAGTTTCATTGCCAGATTGTCTGTATATTTTTAGCTTTGGCCTAGAGTAGTTTTGCATGAGTCAGTGTCATAAATAAAACCGATTTAGCTTATAGTGAGCTTTGGAGCAACTCCTCAGTTCTTCTTCTGCCTGAATCAAGTTGTTGTAGATGTTTTGAATGTGATGGTCATACTGAGCTTTAAAACTATTTATTTATTTAAAAAAAAAAAAGGATTCATTTAATGCAGGCCAGATGGAGGGACGTTGATTTGTGAGTAATGTGGCTGGTGGAGAAATGTGATGCAGTAGAACTGTTGGGGCAAATCCAATCAGCTGTTTCTTCTGCAGTTTTCTTTTTGCCACGGAGTCTGATCAGTCGTTGTTTAATGAAACAAATGAAATTAAGACATGCTAGCGCTCTGTTATTGGGATGCTTTTATTTAAATAAATCTAGTCCTGGACTGAAGCAGAAGGGTCGGTGCTAAAATTAGATGCTTGCACACCTGACTGCTCTCTGCTTGTGGATGCTGTGTCAGAGTGGAGATGAGGACAAGTCTTTGTGGTGTCACAGGAAGAAAGGGAGCAAATGAAGGAGGGGGAGAAGGGATCATTTATATAATATCTGAGAACACTGCTCTCTGTGCTTTGCCAGCAAACACTGTCAGGAGTTGTTTATGTGCAGCCTGTGTGCTGAGGGTTTGTACTTATTCCTGTCTTTGTGCAGTTTCACTTCAGTTTACCGTGAAGCTCCAACAAGCTCTGACAGCAGGCACAAGTCTTTGTTTTAAGCACAGCACGACTTTACCCGTTTGACTCGAACGTGGAAACCCACCACCCTGAACATGGCAGCCTGCCCAGCTTGGGCTTTGTGCCAGCCGGTCAGACCCTCAGTCGGGGACAGACACAACACAGAAGCGAGCTGTCCGAGACAGAGGTATTTAGACGGTGCATGAGTAAGTGCTCGTGCAGCCAGAGCGCCCTCGGTCTTTGTGGCCTTCTGCCCAGTTTGAAGGGCAAGGCCACCGTGGTCTACGTGAAGGACCCAGGCCGAGTGAAATGGAAATGGCTGCTGGCTAAGTGCACTTGAGTCTTTGAGTCTTCTAAAATCATGAATATTTAAAGACTCTATTTTTGTCCTCCTCTCTCTGTCCTCTTGGAGCTTATTGTTGGACATGATTACAAATTATTTATTGATGACTGCAGGATTTCAAAAATATTGCTGTGGAACACGTTGTGATAAATGTCTGGTTGGGAAGCTGTGGAGTCACCTTAGGTTCCCTATTGATGAGCCATGACTATCCTGATGTTTATCCCTAATCAGCCGTGACGGCTGTCTTTCAGTGTCCGTCCCTCCTTAGGAAGGAGGAGCCAACCAGCTCCTTTGGGGTTGAAAAAGCTCACTGTCCTTGTGTTAGTCAGCCTCACAGATGTAAAGGATGTGCTGGTTTTGAAACCAAGATGCACCACTTTGACCGTGCAGCTTTCAGAAATGTCTTATCTTAACTTCAGGGAGCTAATACCAGAATTAAGTTAACTAATGCTGTACCTGAAGTGTGAGGGGAAACGACTGAGTCATGGTTGGTACATAAGGGTCGACTTAAATGCACCTCTCACACCTTTAATAATGAAATGAACCCAAGGGAAAACGCACAAGTGGCGAAACTGCACTTTAGTCTTCACTGGGAGTCAGACCAGATGTGAGTGGAAACTTGGAAATGTTTCTAATTTGTAATTGGTCACCATTAATCTTATCTTTCTCCTGACTGGTGTAAACCCCAAAGATATTTGGTTTACATTATAGAAAACAAAATGCTGTACGAGCAGTAACTGTAGGCTCATGTGCAGGCCTTCAGTTTGTATTCGTATCCAGCAGAGCCAGTGTTCACTGTCAGCCTGGATCCATGTGAAGGCCCATTCATAGCGAGCCTGGCAGGCAGGCGGAGACACGTGGGCCTCCTCTGCCTGGCTCCCTTCTCCTCCTCCTCACCCATTTCTTTCCCGTCTCACTCCTTCCTCCCCTCTTTCTCTAGTGAACATCTTATAACTCTTGCTGTTATGCAAGCATTGTCCCAGTTTTTCATTTGTGCTGTCATAGCACCACCTGTTGGTGAATCTGCTCTCCAGTCTGTCTGTAATTCTTAAGGTCTTAAAAGCATTGAATCCATGTCTGTAAGATGCCCTAAATTTAATTTACACATTTTTTTTGAGTATTTACTCTTTGATGGTGTAGATATGGCATAAACTTGAGACACATGTTTGAGTGGGTGGTGTTACCAGAGGCAGTCCGTCACGCAGTTATTAAAAGTAGTATTTCATGTCAGGAGCTCAACAAATATAAATTAGATTAACTTCTGCCAATTATCTGGCTTCTGGTCATTCTAATTGATTTAAAGGGGATTTAATCGTATTAAACACGAGTTAAAATATCAGTAAACAGATTTTCAGTTTCCTGCTGGTTTTTATCATGAAATGGTTTAAAGTTGTTTTCAGTGCGGCATAAAAAGGTGGAATTCCTAATAATCCTAATAGCAACTCAAGGAGACATCTTAAGTACCTCATTTTATTTAAACCAAAGATTAAATCTCATGTATGTATAAATAAATAAAAGAAGGAAAATACCGTAGTTAGTTCTGACATGGTAGAAGAAAAGAAAATTTGTACTTAAGCTCAAAAACTGGGTGGAATTAAACTGGCACGGATCAAAAAGTGTATATTCTTCTTCTTTGGTGAAAAATGGGAAATTGCTGAACCAGCTTGTTAGTCCTCCCTGCTGTGCTGGCTGCAAAATATTGGCCACAGATGTACTTTAAATATTTAACTCTGTTCTTCTATCACTCTACTTGGTGATGGTTCTCTTTCTTACCGTTCTCTTGTTCCTCTCCAGGTCCAATCAGCAGCATCCTCGTGAATAAATTCGGCAGCCGACCGATCATCATCCTCGGCGGTTGTCTGTCAGGGTCTGGTCTGGTTGCAGCTTCTTTTTGCAACACGGTGCAGCAGCTGTACTTCTTCATTGGAGTAATTGGAGGTTTGTTTTTCATCAGTTTTCTTGAGTAAATCCTCAAAATGACACTTTCTTTTGATGGCTGAGTTTTGTTTTCTTGTTAATGTTGTTTCTGTGCCCTCGTTTCCAGGTTTGGGTCTGGCCTTCAACTTGAATCCGGCGCTCACTATGATCGGTAAATACTTCTACAAGCGCCGGCCCATCGCCAACGGCCTCGCCATGGCGGGCAGCCCCGTGTTTCTGTCGACCTTGGCTCCCTTCAACTCCTGGCTGTACGATGAGTTTGGGTGGAGAGGCAGCTTCCTCATCCTCGGTGGACTCCTGCTCAACTGCTGCGTGGCCGGCTCGCTAATGCGTCCCATCGGCCCCAAACCTCAGCCGCCCAAAGTGGAGGCGGTGGAAGCAGGGCAGCCTCAGCCCAAGAGGACGGTGCTGCAGAAAATCAACTCCTTCATCGACTTGACGCTCTTCAAGCACCGCGGCTTCCTGCTCTACCTGCTGGGCAACTTCGTCATGTTCTTTGGTCTCTTTTCTCCGCTCGTCTTCCTCTCCAATTACGCCAAGAGTAAGGACATCAGCAAAGAAAAGGCGGCCTTCCTTCTGTCAGTGCTGGCGTTCATCGACATGTTTGCTCGGCCCTCAATGGGCTTTCTGGCGAACACCAAATGGGTCCGGCCCAGGATCCAGTACTACTTTGCTGCATCCGTCCTGTACAACGGTGTGTGTCACGTGCTGGCGCCGATTTCAAAAGACTACTCGGGATTTGTGGTCTACGCTATCTTCTTTGGCTTTGGTTTTGGCTGGCTGAGTTCTGTGCTGTTTGAGACGCTGATGGACCTGGTGGGGGCTCAGAGGTTTTCTTCAGCTGTGGGTTTGGTCACCATCGTGGAGTGTGGGCCGGTGCTGTTGGGCCCACCACTGACAGGTAAGACATCCCAGGGAGAGGGAGGGTGGAGATTTGGGCTGTTATAAAACTTGATGTCAAAGATTATCGGTGTAATAATTGTTAAAATGTTGACGCAGATCATAAAATCTGAATCTCCTTTCTTTTGCCCACCTCCAGGCAGCTTCTATAACTACTACCAACACTATGACTTCACCTACATCACCTGCGGCATCGTCCTCATTATAGGAAGCATCTTCCTCTTTGTGGGAATGGGCATCAACTACCACATGTTAGACCGAGAAAAGAAAGCGGAGGAGCAAAAAGAGAGGGAGGAGCGTGCTGCCATGCTGCCGCCTTCTTCTCCGGCAAAATCGAGCGAGGATGGCGTACCAGCAGCTGTCACAATGGACGAAGTCTCCAGGATGGATGAGGACACAGTGTAAACGGACAAACTTGAGAAGAAATGAACACGCACGAGAGCTGCAGTTACAACCACACAGCATCTTTATAGAGAATAATCCCTTTTTACACCACCCTGAAGCCATAGAAACCGCTCCATGATTAAAACCAGAGGCCTGCTGCGGTGACGCTGATGTGAATCTGCGCTCGGCCTCATTCAGACCTCCGGTTTTTGGTCTTTGACGTGCCTTTTTGGTGAACTGAGAGCGTTCCAGGCGGTGCTGCTTGCATAAACACCAGATAGACGCACAGTAGACGGAGTGACTGTAACCATCCCGGAAAGTAACGAGGACTTTGTCTCAGGGTCTCAAGCTGTCACAAAGGTTCAGGGCCTCGTGCGCACACTTTTTAACTTTTTTTTTTTAATAAGTCACCATACATGTTACAATACAGAAATTTCTCCCTCGTGTTCTGCACAATCACTTCACTGCTCAAGGGCTGGATGTAAGCGCTCGCATCCACATTGTTAATCATAATATTAGTTAGGATTTTTTTTTAATTAATTAAAAAAATATGGGGTAAAAAGTAGTTCACTACAACACAGGGAAAAGTTAAGGTTCTTCTTTTTAACATTTTAGGAATGTAGAATAACAAATATCAGTTTTCCTGTTTGTGGAAAATCAGGAAGCTGTAATGTAGGAATCTTCTGAGCGGTATGAAACTAGGTCAGGATGCAGGTATGGAGGCAGAAATGTGGAATTTCAGAGCAGCTCTGATCTTTTATTGAACTGATGAAGATTATGAACATCATCGGAACAGGTCACACAGACGGGCTCCAACCCTGCTGATGCATCCACCACGTGAGCTGCAGGCTGGGTTGGGTAATAAACGGCACCACACGTTGGTGCGTGTGAGGGGGTGAAGCTGTGCGGAGTAGATGGATGGTTGGGTGGCTTCTGTGTGCTCTGAACATTGTTACAAAAATGTTTTTTTTTTTAATGTAATTTTTGGGGCGCAGAACAACACATTTGTGGTATTTGAATAGTGAAAACGGTTTAGTTCAGTTTCTACAAATCCCTACAAAAAAAGTAAAATATTTTAGCTTTCAGGAAACGACAATCTAACGAGGTCCTTTTTATAGAGTTTAATGTATTTGGATCAGTGGCGACGTGAGTGAGTGAGGTGTGTTTGTGTTCCAGCAGGTAGGTTTAAAGTTTGGGGGGATTTTGTCATTTCATTCATTGTAAGTTCAGTCAGTTTGTGAAGTGTACAGAATTACTCATATCAGGAGGACAGATTTAACCGGGTGAATTAACGGGGCTGAAAGCTGAGAACGTGTTGGGAGAGGGACTAACACGGTTATCATCTTTGTTTTCATCACGTTGAGAGTAACAGAAATATTGCACATGACCAGCTTTAGAATCGGATAAAGTCCCTGCCCACATGAGACGTTTCCACGGTCGCCCGAGCATTTCCTTCCTCACAGAGGAAAGCTTCCGATTGGGCGACAGATTTTACATTTCCCTTTCAGTAGGAATGGATACTTATTATGTTATTATGTATTTTGGTGACTAAATATGACCAAATGTTAGTATTCAAAGTGATTAATTACAAAGTGTGAATTTGTTTCTTCATGTGTATTTTTGTAAAGGTACTACTGGTACCAATGGGGAAACTGGTCTCTCTCCTCGCTGAAGTATCCACCTGTTCAACAGGTTCATATTTCAGGGGAAAGAGCATCTGCTGCATCGGTACGGCCACATTCGACTGCTCCAAACCCTGATTTTTTTTCTCCGTTAAAAAATAAATAAAAACAAAAAACTGACCTTCATGAACTTGTTGGTAATCGATAAACTGTTATTCTAGGTTTTATTTTCTGAATTATGGTCATTTCAAATTTAAAGTTGTTCTACTTTCAGGATGAGCGTTTTGTGAAGTGACACACTGAAAGGAGGCGATACTGTTTCATTTAAACTGGGTTTTAAAACGGTATTATAATAGTCGCCTTTTTTAGTGTTTTTATAAAGCGGACAAAACTTTAGTTTCTGTAATATTTTTTCTTTTACTTGCTGTGGATTTTTTTTATGTGTGTTCTTATTATTTTGAGTGTTGAGAATAAACAGTTTTTAAAATGAAACCTGTTGTATTGATTCTGTAACTTAAAAATAAAGCTTTTTTTTTTTTTTTTTCAAAATTAGCAGAAAAACTGTACATTTACAGTCATTACACATGTCTAACATTTTTATATAAAACTTAAATTCTTGCACTCAAATCCTGTAAAGGAGGCATCTCTATATACCTGAAGCTACCACAGCAAGCAAATACTTACAGAAGCTTGACGAGAGAGAAACGTGAAACTCGATGACAAATTCACACTCGCTGGACATTTCATTAGGTACACCTTGCTAGTACAGGGTTAGACTTCCTTGATTCTTCATGGCACATCTGTTATCTGTTGGCTTGAGATCAAGGGGGACATACAAATCCAAGAAACCAGTTTCAGATGATTTGAGTTCTATGATGTGTTATCCTGCTGGATGCAACCATCAGACATAGAAGGGTCGGACAGCACCAATCTGTGTGTATGCTGCGGTGTTTAAACCACGCTCATTTGGTGCCACGTGGCAAAAGGCATGCCAGAATATATCCTCCACACCAGCAGCTCGGCCTGCTGGTGTAAGGTGGGATGGATTCGTGCTCGTTCACTCCAAATTCTGACCCCTACCATGTGAATGTTTTTCTAATTTTCCATTATCCAATTTTGGAGAGCATGTGTAAATTAGAGTCTCAGTTTCCTGTTCTTAGCTGAGAGGGGGGGCACCCAGCGTGCTTATCTGCTGCTGCAGCCCATCTGCTGTAAGGCTTAACATGTTGTGCATTTAAAGATGCTCTTTTGCCTCTTTTACTTTTACATACTTTGGTTATAGCCAGGAGTTATGAGTTATTGTATAGTTTTGCTTTTTTCCACCCAGAGAATCACTGCTCACTGGATATGTTCTCTTTCTTAACAGCTCTGTAAACTCCAGAGATGGTTGTGTGTGTGTGTGGAAATCCCAGCAGATCAACAGTTTCTGAAAGACCAGCCTGTCTGGCACCAACAATCACACCTTTTCCAAAATCACTTAAATTACTTGTTGTGATTCTCGGTTTGAACTTCAGCTGGTTGTCTCAACATGGTGCTTTCAGTCGTGCAGACAAAGTTATTTGATTGGCTGATTTAAGAATTTGCACTGGTGTACCTAATGAAATGGAATGAGTGCATAGCTCTAACATTCAGATTTAACAAACACGACCCAGAAATGAGCCTCACAGGTGCTGGAAGATGGATTTTTGTAGTCTTTGGAGAGACTCGTGGTTTCCATGGTGTCATGGAGGGTGTGTGAGTGATGGAGCTCTGCAGTGCCGAAGCCCAATAATGTAGTTATTGTGTTTTTCATGGCTAAGGCAATACACACAGTTACATTTTTGTTTTAGAATTTTTTTCCACATATTTCTATTGTAATAAAAATCCTCGCTCCACTCACCCCTGTTCATTTTCAGCGCCCCTTCACATGGGTTCACTCGGGTCTCATTTTAAAAGTTCAACTAATATTTCCTTAAACATCAGCCGACTCAGCTGTGCCACTGAGAGGGAGTTGCCCTTCATCGTGTCCAGTGTTCAGTTGGAGGTGTGCGTGATGGTGGAGTCGTTTGTTTCGGAAGCTCGGCGCCGAGTGTGCGGCCGACAGTGAAGCAGCAGACGAAGCTCCGGGGAGACGCTGCTGGAGAAGGCGGAGTAGATCCAGGGGTTGGTGCAGGAGTTTAGACTGGCCAACAGCATCAGCAGGGTAAACGCTACACCTGTGTACACACACAGGAGGAGGAGGAGGTCCGTAAATGGCACAGGGGACTGCAGATCAGGCCATCAAGTCAAACTCTGCTTCAGGGTGGTATCTTTGGTAGCCCTAAAGGTACTTATTGTAGTCTTGTATATAAAAGTTTATTAGAGAGTTTTAAAGTTAACACAATGACTTCATTGTTGTACAGTTGTACAGTTTGGACCCTGCACCAGCTGTCACAGGATGAGAGGCGGAGAAACACCCTGACAGATTACTGCTCCATTTAAATTGGGTTAAAGGTATTTATGTAAAGTTATTTAATTTTTTTTTAGGGATGTAGAGAACAAAAAAATCCTTAAAATTACATCAAGTTGGTCTGGCAGGACTGTGTGTGTGTGTGTGTGTGTGTGTGTACCGTTCTGAGGTGGGTCAGGGTCCCAGGCGGCCCAGAGCTGGACGCTGAAGAACGGGGCCCAGCAGAGCGAGTACACAAGCACAATGACCAGCGTCATCCTCACCGTTTTTGACATGGCTGCTGTTACCTCTCCACCTCTGACAGGAGGCAGTTTGGTGGGGTGTGGTGAGCAGGCAGCAGAGGGCGTTGTTGGATCTGGTGGGACGCCGGCTTGCAGCTGAGCTGACGAGGAGGACAAAAACATTCCTGTGACGCTCACTCTCCCTGAATTTCCTCATTTCATGAGTTAAGACCATAAATATGGTTACATTTTTATTTATTAATTTTTTATATATAACTTTTTGATTGTAGTAAAAGCACATATTAGCTAATTTCAGGCATGAGATGAGGAGCATACTCCAGATCTTAGTCACCTTCTACCACCACATTGCTTTAGGAGTAAGACTGCAATAAGTCAAGTGCCTGAAGCATGATCAGAAATGGGTGAAGAGTTTTTATGGAAAGTTTAGTTTACCTGAGCAGCACCAACATGTCAACCATGCCCTTTCTCAACTGCAGGACTGCTTCTCAACAACTGTATGGGATTTATTCTCCAGCCACAACCTCCAGGAGTACACGGACACTGTACTCTCGTACATCAGGAACTGTGTTGACAATGTCACCGTCAACAAAAGGGTCAGGGTGTTTCCAAATCAAAAACCCTGGATGAATAGCGAAGTGCAATCCCTCCTAAAAAGCCGCAACACTGCCTTCAAGTCAGGGGACAGGGCTGCGTATAGGGCGGCCAGGGCAGACCTGAGTAGAGGCATCAGGAAAGCTAAGGCTGCCTATAGGAGGAGGATTGAAGATCACTTTGCTGACAACGACCCCAGAAAAATGTGGCAGGGGATCAATCACATTACCAACTACAGAAGCAATAACCAGGCAACATCTAGGACTGATGCCTCACTGGCTGAGGATCTAAACCGTTTCTTCGCCCGATTTGAGACGACCAGGCCCTCAGCTGCCACACCACTTCCACCCGCCCCCAGCACTGGCACACTAACACTCAGGGAGCACCAAGTGAGGTGTGTTCTAAGGTCAGTGAATCCCAGGAAGGCGGCAGGTCCTGATGGAATACATGGAAAGGTTCTCAGAGCATGTGCTGACGAACTGACCGGAGTCTTCACTAAAATCTTCAACCTTTCCTTGTCATCAAACACCGTCCTGCCTCAAAACCTCCACCATCATCCCCATCGCCAAGAAGACAGCTGTGGCCAGCCCAAATGACTACAGGCCTGTTGCAGTTACGCCTGTAGTGATGAAGTGCTTTGAGAGACTGGTCTGTCAGCACATCAGGGCCGGTCTGCCTCCCACTCTGGACCCCCACCAATTTGCCTACAGGACAAATCGTTCCACCGAGGACGCCATCACCATAGCGCTCCACACTGCGCTGAGTCACCTGGAGCACCGAGGAAGCTATGTGAGAATGCTCTTTCTGGACTTCAGCTCAGCATTCAATCATATCATCCCGGAGATCCTGGTCCAGAAACTGTCTCACCTGGGACTCTCCACCCCCATCTGCCTCTGGATCAAGGACTTCCTGACAAATAGACCACAGTCTGTCAGACTCGGCCCCCACCGGTCCAGCACCATCACACTCAGCACCGGGTCTCCACAAGGATGTGTTTTGAGTCCCCTCCTGTTTACGCTCTACACATCCGACTGCTCCCCTACCCATCTCTCAAACACCATCATAAAGTTCGCAGATGACACCACAGTGGTTGGACTCATCTCAAAGGGGGATGAGTCGGACTACAGAGATGAGGTCAACAGACTGACTGAGTGGTGTTCAGTTAACAACCTCCAACTGAACACCACGAAAACTAAAGAACTTATCTTGGACTTCAGGAAGGGCAGAGCAGACCCGGCCCCACTTTACATTCACGGGAGCTGTGTGGAGAGGGTACACTCCATGAGGTTTCTGGGCGTGCAGATATCTGATGACCTCTCCTGGACTGCAAATACTACAGCGGTGGTTAAAAAGGCCCAGCAGCGTCTCCACTTTCTGAGAGTGCTCAGGAGGAACAACCTGGAGGAGAGGCTGCTGGTGACATTTTACAGAGCCACCATAGAGAGCATCCTAATGTACGGCATAACAACATGGTATGCAGGGTGCTCAGCTGCAGACAGGAAAGTACTGCAGAGGGTCATCAACACAGCCCAGAAGATCACTGGCTGCTCTCTGCCCAGCCTGGAGGTCACTGCAAACTCTCGGTACCTCAGCAGAGCTGGCAATATCATCAAGGACCACTCTCACCCCAGCAACCAACTGTTTGAACTATTACCGTCAGGCCGACGGTACAGGTCACATAAAACCAGGACAAACAGATTCAGGGATAGCTTCTTTCCCAGAGCTATCACCGTAGTAAATAAGCACAAAAACAATTGAACCTATTCCATACCGTCACTGTCATTATATTATGCTGCTATTCATACTGTCATTATATTAATGCTGCTATCCTGTATATATTGTACATACTATTGTTTGAGTACTTACGATTGTTTTTTTTGTACTTTTTATATTTTACATTTATATTTATTATTGAAACTTGCACCAAGGGAGTGGCACTCCAATTTCGTTGTACTCTGTACAATGACAATAAAGGCTATTCTATTCTATTCTATTCATAACTGCTGACTGAGAAACTGAAGAACAGTGCACATTCTTAGGTGGTGACGTGCCAGTCATGTGGTAAAACACTCCATAATTCATATACATAATTAACTGTCTGCAGACCAGTGAGGACCATAATTTACCAAATGAACATCATGTTGATTTCAACAGGACTGCAGAGCTGTGACTGAGCGCCTAAACTAATCAGGAAACATGAGTTAGCATGAGGGTTGTTTCTCCATAAGCTTCTTTACAGACTGTTGTCCTTTACCAACTACAGCAGTCGACCCCTGCTGGCCATTATAAACTATTGCAGGTTTAAGGCTTATAGATACGTCCATCTCAAGGCTCAGTGTAGGATAAATAAGCATTATTATCATTATTGAACCATGCAAAGCTACTGTAGAGTCCAAGAATGATCACCCATCGGGAGGTGCTGATAGGTGGACACAGGGTCCAAACTGCAGTCATTTCCAGGGTTGTTGTACACGAGGGGGGAAACATAGAAGGGGACATTAGACTTTCCTTCTCCTCCTCCTCTTTTTCCTCTCTGGGTTTCTTTTCTTAATTGAGGGAGAGCAGCGGGGGACAGGCGGCAGTCTGATTTCAGGTACAGATTGTTATGAATCTCCTTGAAGATTCGCACCTAAAGGAAGAAAGACGAGAGAGGGTAAATTTTTGTTTCCAGAAGCATCTTGTCTTCTGGTTCTCTCTGTTCTACCTGGCAGATGGTGATGATCAGAACGGGGAGGATGAAGATGGCTAGCGTCATCCACGTCACGTAGGCTTTGAGGCCCCAGGACTCGGCAAAATTGCCCCAACATTCATACACACCTGGAGCCAACTCAGAACGGGAAAAGATAAAGACCTGCAAACCAGCAAAGAGATGAGTGGAGATGATGGAAACAGCAAACAGTCTGATTTTGTGTTTGTGCTCTCTTCTATAAGATTTTAATTGGCACGGTGCTTATTTACGACTTCGTGTTTTAACGTGATAAAAGTGTTGGTTGGAAATGTGACAAAATGGGACACTACCTCTGTTTATCTTCAAAGTTAAAGGCAAACATATGTGAATTTGATGATAGGCCTTTAAAGTAACAGCTTAAGACCAGAATGATGCCCCTGTCCTTTCTTTGACTATCACCTTGTTTTCTTCTCTTTTTAATGTTAATTTTAAGAGCCTAACGGTAATCAGAACCTAAGTTATGCATCTCAGGAGCAGATCTGTGGCCAGCCTCTTTGGCATACCTGTGGCAGGCTGAGCAGCAGCGACAGTACCCAGGCCAGCACGATGAAGCTGTTCCAGCGCTTCGTGGCCCCGCTGCGATGTGCCTGCAGGGGGCAGCAGATAGCATAGTGGCGATCCACTGTCATGGCCACGATGATGTAGGAGGAGGCAAACATTCCAAGAACCTGAAGGTACTTCACCAGGCGACATAAGAAGTCAGGACCAGGAAAGAGTCCCTTAGCGTCCCACACGAGCTGGGGCAACACCTCAGAGAGGAAGAGGAGAGGGAGGAAGGATATATGCTTTTGAAGTAACATGTCGCAATATATTTTCTCTGTGGAGAGTTGTGGTATATGATGCACAAATTTTATGCACACACACGTGCACACAAACACACACAGACATTTGTGCATATTAAAAATCTCGAGGTACAGATTAGTGTGCTCATTCATAAATCCCAGAGCACATTTACATATTCCAGTTCAAATTTACAGATTAATGCAAAAACTGAAAGACTTCTGTGCACTTTTCTGAATTTGCATGTACATTTAAAATCTCAAATTTGTGAACAAAATACAAAAAACACCAAAAAAAAAAAAAAAATCAATGAAAAATTACAAGTATTTGTGCACATAATAATGATAATGGATTGGATTTATATAGCGCTTTTCAAGGCACCCAAAGCGCTTTACACTATTCATTCACTCTCGCATTCACACACTGGTGGAGGCAAGCTACGGTTGTAGCCACAGCTGCCCTGGGGTAGACTGACAGAGGCGGGGCTGCCATATCGCGCCATCGGCCCCTCTGGCCAACACCAGTAGGCGGTAGGGTAAAGTGTCTTGCCCAAGGACACAACCACCAGGACAGAGAGCCCGGGGATCAAACCGGCGACCTTCCAGTTACAGATACGCTTCCCAACCCCCTGAGCCACGGTCGCCCCACATAATAGATTCATGTGCACTTTTACCCCAGTTTAGTTCACATTTACATGTAGGTGTGCATATTTGGAAACCTGTGAAGACATTTGCTGACTTCAGTGTGTTTGTCTTTTTCCAGATTTATGTATTTGTTTACAAACTGTAAAAAAAAGATCACATTTCCAGATTATTGTATCTGCACATATTTTCAGATAATACTACAATTACACACCTGTATAACACACATATAACCCACAACGTGAATGAGTGTTTGCTACCTGGAACAGCGCCACCACCAGGTCAGCCACACAAAGGTTCAGCATGAACTGGTGCAGGGGGTTGTGGTGTCGCCTTCGTCTTAGCAACACCACCAGGACCAGCCCGTTGCCAAGTAACGCCATCACTAAGATGACCGCCAGCACCACCACCTCGGCCACGGCCAGCAGGGCGTCTCGTTCCCGCTCTGTAGCATTAGCACCGGTGGGGGTCTCAGAGACCGCCGGCCGGTCGATGGACGTATACGTGTCTGTTATCACAGAAACGGACATGCTGGCTGGGACAGGAGAGGAACACCACAGAAAGACAAGACGATGACATCGTTATGAAGGAAAACTGTGAAACAAACGTTAATCTTTCCTGGTCCATCTTTTGTATACAGGTGATTATTATTACGTTTTAGAAAGTTTAATACAAGCACCTCAAAAGGGGGTTGAAGTACAGCACTCAAGTTAATTTAAAATCTATTTATTTATTCAATTTTTTCTTAATTTGATGTATTTTCAGTCACTATAAAAAGTTTATTGTTAAATTCTTAGAATCAGGTGCAGTTTTGGGGAAATCCCTAACTGCCCGTAAGTTTGTAATGATGTTCACTGGAGACTGGCCAAACAACAGGACTTCATTACTGCCTTCACATTTGGTCTGATGAGCCCTGTGGGCTCTATGATTGTGTCTGCGTGCGTGCACTGAACTGTAAAAACTGCCGAGTGTCTTTGTTTGTGATTCTTGAAGCCCTCCACCCCTTTATTTGTTTGTTTAGGGAAGAAGTGTTGATCTCTTTTTAGTTCACGGGACACAAAAAGACCAATTTGATCCCAAATGGGCCAGACAAATGGCACTGTTGTATAAGATCCTATAAAAACATTTGAAAATGTTCCCCTTCTTTTTCTGTCAGATGCACTGTTTGTTTCTTTTTTCTTCTTTCTTCTTTTCCATTCTTTCAGTTATTGTACTCATTACACCCATTTTCCCCAAATTCTTTGAGTATTTATTTGAAATAATCACTAATCTAAATAACGTCCAAAACAGTTTTTTTTTTAAATCATTTATGAAGTTTATGCATTTATTCAATAAAGAGCTAATCTGTTTGATTTTCCTTGGTGTTCAGGCTGCTACTCTATTCTTTACATCACTTCCTCTTTCCCATCAAACTCAGTATCAACATCATTACTGTAGGCCAATCATTCTCTTTTCCTCCTTTTACCCAATCAGCCTCTCTTCTTTGCGGTTTAAAGCTCCGGGCTCTTCTGTTATTTGCCTTTCTGACTTGCTTCCTCCTTATCCAATCCTCCTTTGCCATCTTCATCACCACCAGCACATATCATGTAGATCAGGGCTGCCCAATCCCGGTCCTCGAGAGCTACCGTCCTGCAGCTTTTAGATGCATCCCTACTCCAACACAGCTGAATCAAATGGTTTGATTACCTCTTCAGCATGCCATCGTGTTTGGCAAAGGCCTGATAACAAGCCATTCATTTGATTCAGCTGTGTTGGAGTAGGGATGCATCTAAAAGCTGCAGGATAGTAGCTCTCGAGGACCGGGATTGGGCAGCCCTGATGTAGATTCTGAGCACCGGGGCAGTCTAATTTATTCTGTATGTGAATAAATCCCCTCTCCTGAACTATTGCTAAACCCTACATGGAAGTGGCTGGTAAAGGTAGACCTAAGCAGCTTCCCAGCAAACCCAAAGCAAAGTTGGACCTACAAAATCCAAGTGTGCAAAGAGCTGTTCAAGTGTCCTAAGAACCTCTGGCCAAGTCTGATTTTACAGGCCCATTTCTGCATAGTTTTCATTGTTTTAAGTGCTTCTGTAGTCAGGTGAGTGTGACAGACATCAGTAGATGCATGCAGCATTTGCAGACATAAAACACTTCTTAGTCTCAGACAACAAATTTCTTTGGGCAGTAGAAAAAGAAAGCTTCGTCTTGGTTGAGGTTATAGCATGGTCTACCCACTGACTCGCTGGAAGTGGGTAGATCATCATGGATAATGATGACCTCACACCTGGGTCATGAGTCATGTCATCCATATGCCTCCAGTGTTCTGTTTTATCTTGAACTGTTAATCCATTTTTGAAAGTCTATAGGTCCTAATTCAGTTCCCGGTGCAACTCCACACATGGCATTCAAAATCAGACAGATGTCCTGCTTGGTCATGAAATCAGATCCAAGTCCAAGTTTGAGGAGGCACCAAACTGCCCGTGAAGTGCACACTGATGCTGGAACATCCAAGGACGTTCGCACCGTACACCAGGGGCTCAAACTCCAGTCCTCGAGGGCCAGTGTCCTGCAACTTTTCCATGTGTCATCTGAATAAAATTAGTAGGTCATTAGCAAGAGTATAGAACTTGACTGCATGCTGAAGTGGCAACCCCTAACCCTACTCAAGTAAATTTAAGTAAATGTGTTTGGAAAGATATACTTCTCAAAGTATTTTTATTGCATCATGTTCATTCACACATGAGCTGCTGTAACATGAATCAAATGGCTGAATGTTCACCTCAGCATGCAGTCAGGTTCTATAGTCTTGCTAATGGCCTACTAATTGTATTCAGGTATGTTGCAACAGGGACACATGGAAAAGTTGCAGGACACTGGCCCTCGAGGACCGGAGTTTGAAACCCCTGGTCTACACAGAGCTCGTCAACTGATGCGTTTGCTTGTGTTGGCAAAACTGAATTAGGTCAGGATTTGGATTAAACGCAGCAAACTGCTCGCATACTTTGATGATCTGAGCTCCTAATGAGGTTGTTCTAAGTTCATCCACGTTTGGAGTCAAACACTTTGGTATGCGGATAACAATGCAACATGCTTCTGATTGCTTACTAAAAAGCAGCTCGTCGCAGGAGGATGTCACACGTTTTAAATGCCTTTAATCAAGATGTCATCAAATATAAATCCAGTCAAACCTTCATTGTCATTTGCATGCTAGAGCTTATAACTGCGTTTGTCGATGGCACCGTGAACTGTTCACAATGATTCCTGGAAGAGTCCATGCAGTGATAACGTCTGTTTTTAATGCAGTGCTGTCGGAAGACCCGTCCATCACAGGCATACCTGCCAACCTCGTCCTTTGTGCACAGAGATTTCTCGAGATTCTCAGATTTTTTTGATGATATCACATACTGTAGATGATGAGTATTCAGAGTTTTCACAATATTACATTGATGAACATTATTCAGAAATAGATCCACTCTGTCTCTCCAAGATGCTATTTTCACATCAAACAGTCAATGTTAGTTGTTGCCATTTTACCTAATTACTTGAAAAGTGATTCTCCAGTTGTTAAAAGTACCACTTTTCCAGCCTTTTAAACACCTGCCTCAACATTTTTGAGATGTGTTAATGTCACCAAATTTAAAAAGGATTTTTTTTAAAATGCTGTCAGATTTCTCAGATTAAACATTTGATATGTTTTCTGTGCTCTATTGTGAATAAAATGCGGGTTTGTGACATTAGCACATCATTGCAGTCCGTTTTGTTTACATTTTAAACATCATCTTTTTTAAATTCAGTTTGTACAAAAACAGCTAAAGGGATTTGCCAGTGAATCATCTGAACTGGCAGCTGCTTTAAAAATCATTTGAGGTGATCATGGCCGAGTTTCTGATTTAATCCCAAATTTTTACAATAAAAGAATCAGCAGATAAATTATTGATTTAAAAAAAAAAACGATCATTAGCAGACAGAAAATGATTTAAATGAACTCCAACAGTAAAACCTTGCATGGATACAGTAATATTAATAATTTATTATAGGATATATACTTTAACAGATTTTTAACTTCATCCTCCAGTAGTTATATAATAAAAAACTGCAGCAGTTAAAACTCATTCACAAAATGCTAATTAAATGTCAAAACTAAAGAAAAGTCATCAGATCTCTTTTGTGTTTCCTCTTTTTCTATGTTTTTGTTGAAATTATTGCCAAGTCTGACAGAAAGAAACACTTTAGGATGTAAATGTTAGAGTCTGCAGGTGAGAAAGTATTTTTCATTCAGCCAGAGGTGTCTGCGCAGGAGCTAAATACAGGAGTCACTCCAGTATCTGTTTAAATAAACTGAACAGCCGAGACTGATGACGAAGGCTAGACGCCTGCTTTATATTGAAGTTTTTTTGCCTATTGCTTTGCAAAAATGGCAAAGCTAAAGCTAAAATCATCAGTTTTCTTTAGTCTTTTCTGTTTTCTTTTTAAGCTTCAGTTTGAACATCATGAATTTCAGTCGGAAGAGGAGAAAATATTTTCCAGTCAGCCGGAGGTGTCAGGTTGGAAGCACTAGAGATGAACAGAGAATTCCCTCCAGCCCACGGAGCTGAGTTTGTTGACACCTTTCAGCTCCTTTAATCCTATTAGAAAGCTGGACACCTGCTGCTTTACACATAATTTGCTTTGCAGAAGCCGTAAAGCTAAAAATCAATTCAGTTTACTCGTTTTTTGCAATCCTCTACCGCTTTTGATTTAAAAAAACAACAACCCTAAAGAGCATGAAACAGGAGGTTTAAAGTGCGTGACTAAAATTAACATCTATCTGTACAGATTTTAATTTCCCATTTTCATGAAAAACAGGAAAATCATAGGGAAATACGAGGAGACGGAGCCGACTCACCTCCTCCTCAGCGTCCCGTGAAGCATCTGTAGGAGCCAGGACAACCTGATCTGCTGTTGCACACACTAGCTGCATCCATGCTGTGTCTGCTGCATGTGTCTGTGTGCGTTTGTGTGCTTATTACACTGATGGTGACCTCTGCCAACTCGCTCTGCTGTTTCTCCTCTCTCTCCTCTTTAGCACATCCCTCTCTCTCTCTCTCTCTCGCCTTTCTGGATTTTATGAACGTGGAAGAAGAAGAGGAGGAGTGAGGAGTGCCCGGGCAGTGTTTGCGAATTAATGTGATTTCCTGTTGATTATTGATATTAAACATGTGGCTGTTGGCCCTGCTTTTGATCCACCCTTCAGAGCAGATCATGGGGAACATACACCAGCAGATGAAATGAGATTTTCTCTATTAGGCTTCCAGAAATGATCAAAGACCCTTCATACGCGCAAACTAATATGCGTACGTGTGAGTTTGCATCAGCGGGTGGTCGAGAGGGGTGTGAACAGGCGGGCAGAGAGAGTGTCAGATGTTGTGACAGATGGGAGCTCAGGTTTTTGGAGAGAAATGAGAAGGCAGCAGCAACAGAAGGAGACTTGTCTTTCTCAGCAACCTTTTTCCCTCTCACCCCTGCTCCACTGTTTTCCCTTCTTCTGCATCTCGCTGTCCTGCATTCCAGTTTCCTCTCCCGCTCTCATTCCTTCTCCCTCTGACGGGGCGGTAATCTGCTTGCTTCCCCTCGATTGCTCCCTCATTTGGAGAGGCCTCTAATTATCGAGGGGCCCGCAGAGCAACCTTAAACATACACACAGAAACAGTCGAGCGCGAGGCTCATTGCTGCTCCGCCATTTGTGTATAAACAACTTTCTTATGTCTGTTAAGTATTAAGCATGAACACCAGGCTTCAATTAGTTTTAGTTTACGTGTGAATTGTTGGTTTTTTTAGCTGCACGGCAGTCAAAAAAAAGACTTTTGTTTTGGTCAGCAAATCCCTTCATTACCCGCTGTGCTCTGTTCCTACTGAAGAAACTTGTCCTTTTAAGGCAGGTCATGCATACTGATGTCTCGCAGCTTGTGTCAGTGTACTGGCTTCCTGCGCCTTTTAGAAAAGACTGTAAAGTCCTTTTACTTGTTTGTAAAGTCTAACCTTTCATAGATCTGCAACTTCCAGCTACGGGTGAGAGATATTTTGCTTCCTGTCTTTTATTTCCAGTTAACTGGAAACCATTATTGAGGCCTGGTTCTAGAAAAAAAAAAGCCACACAGGTAGTTGAATGTTGATTTTATCCAAAAATGGCTACTGATCCATTTTAATTGTCCTGAAAACTCCCTGAAAGCCTTCCGTCGATCCAAAATGCTGCCGTGAGAGTACTGACAGGGACTAGAAAGAGAGAACATATTTCTCACTATTGGCTTCTCTTCAGTCCAGAATCAAATTCAAAACCCTGCTCCTCACATACAAGGTCTTGAATAATCAGGCCCCATCTTATCTTCATTACCTTATAGTACCATATTATCCCATTAGAGCACTTCGCTCTCAGACCGCAGGCTTACTTTTTGTTCCTAGAGGATTTAAAAGTAGAATGGGAGGCAGAGCCTTCAGCCTTTTGGCCCCTTTTATGTGGAACCAGCTTCTAGTTTGAACTTAAAAGATGTCTCTACTTTTAAGGTTAGGCTTAAAACTTTCCTTTTTGCTAAAGCATATAGTTGGAGCTGGATCAGGAGGTCCTTAATCCTCCCTTAGTTATGCTGCAATACGTTATGCTGGGGGATTCCCATGATGCTCATGATGTATGACTCACTATGTGTTCATACACCTCTCTGCATGTAATTATTAGTTCTTATTAATCTCTGGCTCTCTTCCACAGCATGTCCTTTTCTTCTCTTCCTCCCCTCACCCCATCCAGTCGCAAGATAGGTGCCCCTCTCTGATCCTGGATCTGCCGGAGGTTTCTTCCTGTTAAAAGGGACTTTTCCTTCCTACTCTTGCCAAGTGCTGATTGTTGAGGTTTTCTCTCTATTAATGTGGAGTGTTTACCTTAAAATATAAAGTGCTTCGAGAAGACTGTTGGTGTGATTTGGTGCTATATAAATAAAGTTGAACCAAATTAAATTGAATCTGGATTTACGTCAGGGTGAGACTCTCTGCCTGTTTACTCTCCATAACTAGTCATCAGAAGTGTAGTTAAACTGCAACAGATACTTTCATGTAGCTGGTTGTGATGATTGATGGAGAAACTGTCTCAAGGCCGAAAGGATTCACAGTAACTTAATAAATTACCGCACACACCCAGCATATGTCAATCTGTAGGACACATGTGTGAGTCTATGTAACTCCACCCTTTTAAAACGGTGGGCCTTTTACCTTCTAACCATCAGACTGTGAACAAACAGAAACCTCTAAGTTAAAAACACTCTGGTTAAGCCTTCAATTAACTGATTGTCACTGATTATAAAGGGATATTTCACAATCACTTGAATGTTTATTGTGTTACATTTGATGCTGTATTTTTACCTTTAAATGGAGGGCAATGGAAATACCACCATGGTGGGTGTGTAATTCTGTGAATAGGATTGATCTTTAATTGTATTTATAAGAAGCAAAACGATAATTAAATTGATGGGGTTTGTTAGTGTTATCGGCGCATCAGCAGCTGGAGGAGTATTGAAACGTCTGGTGTTGTGTAGTGCAAAACACAAAATAATGAGGCTGAAGGGACCCAAACAAACACTGTGATGCTGGGTGGACGGGGAGAGAACGACGCAGCCAGCTCTTAAATGCTCTGCGGAGACTGAACAGGTGCGCCCATTAGCGCTAATTAACCCCGCCCACTCTGAAAACTGCACAACAACACAGACGAGACGGAAGGAAATGTGACCAGAGGGCTGCCACATTACATAATTACTGTTATTAACACCATGTTACAACACCTGTAGCCTTGGCCCCTCCCATTTAAAACAAGCCAAAATAAATTCATGCAGGTAAAAAATGGATGGATGCTCCACAGGTTTTTAGTTAACCGTATCTCTGATGCCTTAAACCTCCATTCTTTCTACTGGCCAGCGGGGGGCGACTTCTGGTTGCAAAAATACTTCCATTAGAAGTCTAAGGAAAGACTGCCCTTGACCAACTTGATCTGTGATCTGAGTTACTTTATTTATATTTAGTTATTTGAAGCAGGGCTGCGATACATTTTCCATATATTTATTATCACAGTGGTTCATATAAAAATGACCAGAGGTGTAAGTGCAAGTAATCCCTGTAAGCCCAAAGCTCAGGCTCTAAACACTGATTAAAGAGACAGTGGAGGAACTGAAGGGCTCCAGCTTATTTTACGTGATTACTTTTTCTATCTTTGAATTGTGCAAAGCTGCTCTGTAGGTGTCCAAGAATGCAAATATGGGGGGTGCAAATAGGCACAGTAATTTATCCATTCAGCTATCCATCCACCCATGCATCAAAATGTTGTGGTTGCACAATATGATGTGAAATGCAAAGCTGGAACAGCTATATTTCAGTAGGTGACAACAGTTTGGTTAATGTTTTGATTTTTAGTGCACGGTTTATAACAGTTTTCCATAATAATAAGAAATCGATCCAGAATAAGATACATAGAAAGCATTAGTTGGATCTCAAACAGGTGCTTTATTTTTTGCAGTTTCACAAATTATTCATACAATAATTAGGAAATCTTGAATATAATATCTATCATAGTACTATTATATATTTCTGCTTTACACAGAGGGCTTTTTAAACCACTGAACCCACATAGGAAATAAAAGCTGTCCATACATTACAGCTTCAGTCCAGTCTTACAATGAAAGGTGCAATCGTACAGTCATCTGGTTTCTAGTGTCTCTGTGTGCGAGGTCCACTGCTCTGGATTGCATCCATGATGGACTGGACCATTTCAGATGTGGAGCCCTTACCTCCCAGATCAGCAGTGTGCAGCTGGAACACAAAGGAGATAACATATTTAGAGTAATGTCGAAATACAAAGCAGGACATAACAATAAAAGTTGAATACCACCAACAAATTGCATGTAGCATTGGTCAAATCGTACCTGGGAATCGGTGATTGTAGAGAGGATGGCTTTGCGGATCATGCTGGCGTAGCCGTGGAGCTTAAGGTGATCCAGCAGGAGGCAGGAGGCCAGCAGCATGGCCGTGGGGTTTGCCGTGTTCTTGTTAGCGATGCTCTTCCCAGTATTCCTGGTGCCCTGTACAGAGAAGAGCACATTTAGAAAAGTGATACATCCATTTATACGTCCTTACAAAAATGAGATGTTACATCAGGGGAGGCTTGAGTGAGTGTACACTCATATGTGCGTATAGAGCTTGATTGGAAAAACAACAATTATGGTTTCGTTAAAAATTAAAGTGCTTAGATGACACAATAGGGAAAAATTCAAAAGAGGGAAGTTAACGCTGCACGTTCACAAGAAAGAGGTGAAATAGAAAAGAAGGAAAGAACCAGACGACCAGAAGCAGGACTGGGATTCAGCTGCCGAGGGTGAGGTGAGGAGCACTCAGACCACCCAGCCATGGACATGTGTTCATTAGGAGATGATGAACATCATACACACCCACAAAAAAACTTGTCTGAAAACTGGACCAGTTCAGTGATTCCAGTTAGTGGAGGCGAGGCTAGCAGACAAATCACTGACGATACAGGAAGCTTAGCCAGTCAAAGTGGCCACACACACCCAACTCCAACTTCTTCTTTTAGCTGGTGAGTTATAAATATTGATAGAGACCAAAACCTTTGTTGTACGAGGCTGTTAACATGATTATTGATGCTTTAACGGTGGGATTTTAACAGGGCAGTCCACAAAGATGACTCGCTTTTGGAGAGAGCCTCAAGTGGACCCTAGAAAAACTGCAGCTAACCCCAGAGAGAAAAACAAAGAACCCACAAGACATGTAGAGATCTCATTAACCCTGTCTCACCGTCTCAAACACAGCGTAGTTTTCTCCGTAGTTGGCTCCAGGCACCAGGCCGGGTCCACCCACCAGGCCGGCACACACGTTGCTCACAACGTTGCCATAAAGGTTAGGCATGACCATCACATCAAACTGCTGAGGCCTGGAAACCAGCTAAAACACACACAGAAAAGCTCATTTTAGGACATGTTTACAAGCTGGAGAAGCCAGCACACACACGTTTTTTTGAATACAGAAGGAGGTTTCAATGACTAACCGCCTTCTGTTGTGACTCTCAAGAGTCTTGGCTTGAAAACGCTCACATTTTCTGATTAAATACCCCAGTAAGAATGTGAGGGACATGCTGACACAGACACCACACAATGAAATGGTCTCACATGGACATGCCTGCATGGTTGTGTTATCCACAATCATGCTGTTGAAGGTGATTTCAGGGTAACCACTGGCCACCTCTTTACAGCACTCCAGGAAGAGGCCGTCGCCCAACTTCCTGCTCCGAGAAACAGACGAAAAATGAGTGGAACACATTTAAGAAACGAGATAAAACACAGGAACAGAAACGGACATGATGTTAGCTTTGTGGATGGCGGTGACTCGTCTGCGTCCTTTCTCTCGAGCTGTCCTGAAGGCGTAGTCGGCGATGCGTAAAGATTTGGTCCTGGTGATGATCTTCAGACATTCGACGACGCCTGGTACACTCTGCAGAGGTGCAGTGGAGATAAAACAGAGACTGATTAGTTAGAGATGCACTCAAAGAGATGGGATCCACACACACAGAGACACACCTCATGCTCCAGGCTGCTGTACTCGCCCTCCGTGTTTTCCCTGATTGTTATGATGTCGATGTTTCTGTGGTGCGTCCTCACTCCTGGCAGGGACTGGCTGTGCATCACACTGGCGTACAGATCCAGAGTGGTACTGCAGCGAGGAAGATGAGCACAAACAGAGAGCTCAAATTCTGTGACTTTACATCAGCAAAAAATCCGAGCTGAAAACCAAAGAGTTGTCGACTCACCGGAGGAGGCTATTTCGGGACTTATGGGAAGGTGGCAGGTTGTGGTTGGTCTCAATATTTCCTAAATAAACAAACATATTTATGTTTAAAAGAGAAAAAAAATGAACTGTTGCAATCCAAAATTAAAAAATCCATCTTTCCAACAGATTTTTTCTGCACTAGTTAAGTTTTCTACTAATTTCCTTGCATACGTTTTTCCTGTGTAAAGTTCAGTTTGTTTCTCTTATTATTGGTTCTTTATTTATTTGTGGATATGACATGTTTGCACACCTGTTACCTTTGGTGTCTGCCTCACTGACTGTCTACTCCTGTATGACCTCACCCTGGATAGTAAAATACTTCAGCTTTGAGCTTCTTATTTCTTCCTCTCATGTCCTGTGATTGGATTCTCCTCCTCCTCTGTGCTCTCTACATCATTAGGCACAACACTGACTATGTGATTTTCTCAACATGCACATCCAAATATTTCATTTCAGAGTTTCCGTTTATTTATTTTTATTATGAATTGTAAACATAAATAAAATGTTTACATGTATACGAAAAAGGAATCAATAAAGCTTCCTAAGAACATTAAAAATCTCTTGTACCAGTCACACCTCACTGTTGGGCCACTTAAAAATTTACATTCAAATACTTACCATGAAAAAAGTATAAAGACTAATCAGAGGTAATTCACATGTTGATCTTCATTTGTCTGCCTCTTTTGATCTGAAATTCATCTTGTACTTGTTGGGAAGTGATTATAAGTAGAGCACAAGAATCAAACTCAGTAAAATAAATCGGAACAGAAGAGGAAAAAGAAGTTCAATTGTGTTTATTGTATATGATTGGTTCAGTGTTATCGCCTCTGGGAATGATTTATGTCCGTTTGTCTCACTTACATCTCTAAAAATGATTTAGTCATGAAAGTTGCTTCTTTTGTGTTTTTTTTTCTTTTTTAGGAACATGATGTTTACTGTTTATGAGACACAAAAAATAAAAAACTTTACAATTTTTGTGTTTCTTTTGCATATTACCTGCCTTATAACTTCATTTAAGGTATATTTTCCACAGTTACCTTTCAGTGCAACTCCATTGCGTCTGATAGCCATTATGGCGTTATTGATATCATCTTCTGAGGTCTTAGTCGAGTCCACATTGACGACTTCGAAGTCTACAGGCACACAGCAGAATCTGATAGTGAACACAGGCAAAGAGAGCACTTATGAATGAGAGAGCTGAACCATTTAGTGGCCTAATATTAGCACTGCATCTGTGTGTGTGTGTGTAGTCAACATTATGGAGTGTGTCTCAGGGCATCCCACGGGAAATTCTGAGCATCAGCGACTTAAATCCTGGCATTCTGTTGAATGTTAATGCACCAGTATGTGCCCTTTCTGCATCAGTTTATGTTTTTAGCAAGAGCCAAAAGGAACTAATCAATCACCCATTTGTTTTTAACCGCTTATCCAACTTAAGCTTCTTCTTTTTCTAAAACTGCTCCCTCTGGACTGGGGAGATTGGCTGCTCCGAGCAGGACCTCACAATCTTACTGAGAAGTGAAAGAAAGAGGGAGCGTGAGGACGACCGGATTTGTGTGGCATCATCAGAGTTTCCTCTGTGTGCTGGCTGGAGTCAACCTTAGAGATATAGTGAGGAAGTCAGACATCCAGATGAAGCTCAGAGTTGAGTTGCTGGTATTACTCGTCAAAAGGAGCTAGTTGACATGGTTCAATTGTCTGAGCTCCTCTCTTTGAAGACACAGAATCAACCAGAGATGTTATACATCTCATCTGACATGGGAATGCATGGATGGATGGATGTAGGCTTGAGCGTATCCCAGTTGACATGAGGTGCAAATCTAATCCTCTAAACTCTACTGAAGTCTTAAATTCATTGCTTATACATTTCTGTGTTTTAAAAAATACTTTAAAAGCTGTTACTATGAACAGCTTTCTGTCTAAAATGTGCACACACTGTGAGAAGGAAACATTAGCCGAGGATGGTTCAAGAAGTCAGGGTAACCTTTATTTATCCAGACATCCTTTACAATGGCAGCCAGGCAAAAAGCCTCTGGACGAAATTTATGAAGTGCTAAAAATTGTAAAAAGTTTTGAATTTTCAACACGCTGGTGGTGAATGTTTCAGTGAAATTCTGCAGAGAGTAATCGTGAGTGCATGAGGGAATTCTCACCGGAATAGCTCACACACGTGTTTGGCCAGCTCCGGTCCGATGCCATCTCCAGGAATAAGAGTCACGGTGTGTCTGCCTCCGTAACGAGCAGGTGGAGCCTGTAATGCACAAACACACACATTTTAGATACAACCCTAAACAAACTACAGAGACCTGTCACTCTTTTAGCTGTTACACTAAATCTTATAAGCACTTATAAGCATCCATACTCACTATGGTCTTGGGTGGGTGGGTGGAGGGAGGAAGGATTCAGAGCAAACAGGGGAGAGAAAATAGGACAAAGGAGAGGCTGAGACCACATTTTCTTGGAGAATCGACTCTAAATGTGAATCATGGTGAGGGGTGGGGAGTCAGAAGGTCTCCTAAAGACCGAGCTTACAGAAATTATAGAAGCTATAAAATAAATCCTCATATATAACACAACTTACAGTGTAAGTTGACTTGTGAGTCTGATGACAGGCTGCCACAACAAAACCCTAAAGATGCAGAGAAAAAACAGAGGTTACACGCAGACAAGTCCTCTTAAAATGACCAAATTACCTTCATAATAAATAGTATTCTAATTTTAAAATGTTCTAAAAAAAAAAAAAAAAAACCCAAAAAACTATATCTACATATATATAGTTTTTGACTTTTATAAAAATTATTTATTTCATTTTATTTATTTGTTTTTAGCTATAAAACCAGGTCACAGACACGTTGGAGGCTGGCTGCCTCTACTCCTAGCAGCTTCACTGTTACGCTGTTATTTAGATAAAGACGGCTGATCTGGACGTGTTTGATGGACCTGTTCTGGAACCCGGCCCATATGTTTGACACTACTCATCCACATGCAGATGAAACAAAAGAAACATTTCTGTTGTTTGGATATTTTTAGGAGGGTTGGTGGAAGTATTACAAGTGCAATAAAGTAATAATTAGTCGATGTTTTCTATGTTGTGATGCTAGTATTACCACACAGGAGTGAAAACAAACGTAATTATGGGTCTCGACAGGCTGTTTGAATCATAAATAAATAAAAACATGCATTTCCACCGTGACCTGCAGACTTTAATGAACATGTAAGCATAGCAGAGTCGACGAGCGTGGAAAACTGAGGTTTTTCTTTGAGCTCAAATACAATGAAAAACAAAACAGGAAATGCCTTCCGGATTGGCAGCTTAAACATAAGAGCGAGCCTGATGAGGCTTGTTGCGTTTGTTTTGTGCAGACTGGCATGTCTACACAACAGCGAGGCGCATATTTGTGTAGTTATACCTTCTCGAGACTTCTTAAAACTGCGTCTGAGTAACAACACAAGCAAAACACGGACTCGTGGACAACAGACAGCTTTTCCGCCGGAGAAGTGAACCTGTCTGTCTTTACTCGGCGCAGAGGTGTAGTCTCTGAATAATGCATGACTTTGCAGGGAAGAGTGTAGGCTTACAGATGGCAGCAGGAAACATCCTCAAACTGCAGAATTACGTAAAACGCTGACGCGAACCGGACGCTGACCCGTGGTGCTGAACGGACAGCGGCAGCTAACTAACCACCTGCTGCACCATCCAAAACGCGGTGTGTTCAACAGGTAACCGCACCGGGCGGCTCCTACCTGCGGTGACCGGGGGCTGAAGAGCGGTTTCAGGGTTCCGGACAGAGCGCGCATAGAGCGGGTCGTCATGTCTACTCTTCCCTCTGAAGACAGGAAGACACGGGGACGAGCTGCGCGATCACGTTAATCTGTCTGTAATGGGCGTAGGTTTTATTTGAGCCCTACAGCCAGGGGCGGTTCCAGGAGTTTTAAATGGGGTGCCACGGGGATTACAAGAATCAGGGTGTGGAGGGCGGAGGCTCATGGGAAATAAAAAAACAAAACAAACAACCTCAGAAATGAGAATTAAAAACCAACCAAAAGCACCTGAAACATATCGAAAATTTGTTGTAACAATTTAACGTGAAGTCCTCCTCAGTAACGCTGGAAATAATATGATCACCGGTTGCTACGGAAACGCACGTATAACTTCTTGGTATTAAAATCAGCAGTAAATAAAGTGTAGCACCAAAAACATGCCAGTGACTGCTTTGATTTACACAGTCGCCTTTAGTTTGTTATTTTTTCTGCAAACACTCGCTAACTACTCCAATGGTAGTAAAATGTGAATAGATGGGCCTTTAATGTTCGCCTTTGAAGTAAAAGCTGTGCCTCGGAGCCGCCAACATGTTTCAAAAGGTGTAACACTGAGTTCAAAGGGGAATGGTCCCTGTTTCTGGTTTCTATCACACTTTTCACAATTTCAAGTGCGTAGCTGCAATGTTAGGAGAAAAATCACTTCCATGCAAATTACATGCAACAAGGTTTTTCCTTGGCAACAGGTAAGGAAAAATATGGCCTACTGATTGATCTCTAGCCAACATGACTGGGGCTTTGGTAAATTCAAATTCAAATTCAAATTCAAATTTTATTTGTCACGTACACAGTCATACACAGTACGATATGTAGTGAAATGCTTGGACAACTGCTCGTGACCTAAAGAAAACAAAAAAGGAAAAGGCTATGAATAAGATAGGAAATAAATATGAAAAATTAAAAAGGGTAAATTTAACTAGGAAGGAATAAAATATAAATTAAGGTTAAAAATGAAATAACTGTACAACACAAATTAGAATGAAGGGTAAATTTAACTGGGAAAGAATAAGATAAAATATATAAATTAAAGTTGAAAATAAAATAACTGTACAACAAAATACACAATATAGAACTATATAAGAATGTATGAAGAAATATAAATAAATAAATACACAATAACAGCAGCTGTACAAGTATTAACTGGAAATGAAGAATATAATGTCCAGTGTTGTGCAATCCACATTATGTCTTGTGCAGTGCAAATATGCTTAAAGTGATTTAAGTGATGAAGTGAAAACAATGTCCAGAATGTCCAGTGTGTGTAAGAACTGTATGTGTGGGTCAGTACTGTGTGGTGGTGTGATTGAGAGACCGTATCGCCTGCGGGAAGAAGCTCCTCCTCAGTCTCTCTGTGTTGGTCTTCAGGGAGCGGAATCGCTTTCCTGACCTCAACAGAGAGAACAGTCTGTTGTTGGGATGGCTGAGGTCCTTCACGATCTTCCTGGCCTTGGTAGTCATTCTCCCAGCAACCTTCCAACCAGTCAGGGAATAATCATTTTTCTTTCATAAATGGTGGTTGCCAGATGACCAGAGCAGTCTCTAAGCTTGACCAGGGCCTTATTCACACAATCCTCCATCCAGCAGTCACATGTTTGCAAAACTTCAGTAGTCTGGATACAATACTAAACATGCTTAATGTTACTGAATGGTAGAAGTAAATAACAGTGTCTCAAATATCCTTTTTCACAGAATTACTGTGGCTCAATGTACAGAGTCTAAAGTGAAATAAACCATTAATGTGAGAGAGCAGGTGAGTCTCTGCTGGGCAGACGTTAGCAATGTTAGGCTTTCAGAATTTCTCATTTAATACATCCCTCCTGAGTCACCACAGGCTCAGTTACTCTTCTAGTCATATCCAGAAATCAGCTTGAAAACCTTGCACAGTGTTCCCACAGGTGGAGTCCAGAGCTATTCTGATTTCCCCTCAGACCACGCCACCTGGTTTCATTTCATTCTTCATTTCCTCTTTCTTTTCATATAACTTGTATAAAGACTTATTAAGATGATTTTTTTAATACAGTACGTTGATTTTTCTCAACAGCACATTTGATATATGCTGCCACAAGGAGGCGACAAACTCAAAGACTTTCGGCACAGGTGGGACAGCGCCATTCTACCTGTTACACTGCTTAAGTAACTGATTCATTTTAAACTACCACCAATTTATATCTATTTTGTAGTTGACCACTTTATACTACTTTGATTCCTTGAATAAAATGCTTAAAAAATCTCAACACGATAGAGATTGGTGCGTCAATATCAGAAATATAAAACACCAGCTATATTTCGATACATTTTGCTTGCTTTTATGCTTTTATTTTAAAGAAAAAATAACGGTCTGCACGTTGAACTGTCAAATAATCACGTATTTACTGGGTTCACTTGGAGAACTGCTGCTCTCCAGCTTTTTTATCCTCGTACAAACCGTCGCTGGCAGTTGTAGTTTTTTCTCGTTGCCGACGCTCGTGTTCTGGACGGACGCTATGCCATAGTCAGACTACTGTTCCCGTCGCTCCCCGCGCTCTGCCGCGCCTCCTTCCTCGCCTCCCTCCGCCTTCCCTCCCACTCCACTGGGCCGCGAGGAAGTCGCAAGATGGCTGACGTCGCTTGGAAGTAACGTTCCCCTCTGCAACATGAAGCCGTGAGCGTGGAAGAAAGCGAGGGAGGCACCATCGGGCTTTTATTTTTATTTTCTTTTAGTTACTTTTCTTTTCTTTCGTCAAACATCCATCTCATTCCGCGTCGTGTCCGCCCCGGACTTGTCTTCGGGAGTTGACGCGTCAAATCACGCCGGGGACCCTGCCAGCAGCAGCTAGCAGCTTAGCCACAGTTAGCAAATATTAGTGCAGCCAGGCACGCTGCTCATTAGTTTGTGTTAAATTAATATTCTGACACCTGTTATCCTGCACGCTGGTGTAGCACACGTGCTGAAATTTCCCAGAGCCAGTGGCGAATAAATGTGAACATTTTCATCTGTCAGGTTTAAAAAAAAAAACAACGGTTTTCAAGCTGCTCGGTTCACCATCATGTCCGCGAACTGGCCATCCAGCCTGTGGGTTTGCTAACTAAAAAAAGCGCAGTATTGCATCTGTTTCATGTGCACAAAACAGCGGGATTTTTTTTTATTTTGCAGACATTTCTCGGTCCACCATCTCGCTGCATTTTTGTTACTCGCTACCGACTGCATTTTGGAAGCTGGTCTTGTTAAAGCCAAATTATGGGAGCAGGAAACGTGTTAAACTTTTTCTGGTAGGTAGGTAGCTACACTGGCCTTTTCTGGCATCTCACCAAAAATCCACAGGGATGGACACTAAACTGAGCACCCTCGACCAAAACTAAAGTAAAGAAATAAAACAAACAAATTGGCATTTCGATATCTTGGGATAACTACCAGAAACAGTCGTGCGGCGGTGCATGGTGACTCGTTTTGCTAGGCAGCGTGACAGCCAAGTTGGTTTGCTGGGTTAACTAAACTACAGTTTTGTCACTACATCGGAGACCAGTTAGCTTTGCCCCGGAGTGCACAGCTAGCTGCAAGTCTCGCCCCACAACACGTTACAAACACGGCGTACAGAACGTATTCAGAGCCCGCTCCCGGTCAGACGCACCGGCTCAATAACACCGTCATGGGAGTGCAGGGCTTTCAGGAGTATTTAGAGAAGCGGTGTCCCGGGGCCACGGTCCCCGTGGACCTCCTCAAGCTTGCCCGGACCGCGGCCCGCCAGCCCCCTCACCATCATCACCCACACCACCACCCACATCACCCCGGGCCCATGCCTCCCCCGCCCCCGCCTGCCAGGATCCTAATCGACGCTGATTCCGGCCTGCAGCGCCTGTACGGCGGCTACCAGACGGACTGGGTGTGCGGAGGCGAGTGGAACGCCATGCTGGGATACCTGGCCGCCCTGTCGCAGGCCTGCTTGTACCAGGGTGGCCTGGAGCTGGTCGTGGTTTTCAACGGCACCCTGGGGAAGGAGCGCTGGCCCGAGTGGGCGCGGCGAGCTCAGAGCCAGCGACAGACGGCGCAGCTGATAGTCAACCACGTCGGCAGCAAGGCCACCCCGCCTCCCCGGGCATGGTTCCTGCCCCCGGCCTGCCTCAGCCACTGTGTCCGCCTCGCCATGTTCCGCTTCCGAGTGCGGGTAAGCAGATCAATCATGGCTGTGTGAAAGTTGTTTTATTGTGGTCGTGTCATACGGCGTGCCGCTCATTTTACACTTGTTAGGTGCAGCAGGCCCATTTAGCTGTTTGCATCATTCACAACCGTTTTAACGCCTTCCCTGGTTTGTGGCAAGTGCAAGAAGCAGCTCTAACCACAGAAACGAGTGAACACCTGAGTCTTATTATTATGCTTATTTTTTCGTTGTTTTTTTTTTTCCGTTGTTTTGTTTGTTTTTTTTTGCACAAATGCAATCACTTTCTGTTAAAGCAGTGTTTTTTGGACTAGCTCTTTCCACCCAGCAAAGCCAGATGTCAGTTTCTAGCTGTTGCATGTGGCTGCTGCTCTTTGCTTTGTGGGGTTACAGCCTCCAATGCTTCAGACACGCCTGTTCTTTTGGCCACTGGTAGTCCCAAAATCCTGAGCATAGGTTTTTTTTTTTCCAACCCACTAGATCTGGAGCGCCAGACACTTATTCTAGTGCACTCTTTGTGATTTTTTTCCCCCCCTCCCATCTTTTCTGCATCATTTTATGCTGCATATATCTGGGATGTAGTGTATAGTCTCACTCATGCATTCTGTATTGCTTTCATGATTTCATTTCTGGTCTCTTTTGTGCTTGTGGACCAAACATGAGAATCAGAGTGTGAATACTTGATAATTCTGTCTGAAAGTGAGCTAGTGAGCTACTTCTGTGATTTTTTTTTTTTTTTTTTTTTTTTTTTTGGAGGGGGGGGGTGATATAGCCTGCTTTTGCATTACACTTGTCCAAAAATATATTTATAAGTCCCTGAATTTTAATGTAGGATTTCTGCCTATTTAAGAAAAGAAATTCTACACTTTCCATATACACCAGTGATGATATTTATGAAAATTTGCACAGGCTTTTTCTACCCGGTTGAGCTACATATTTGCTTCTAGCTGTTGTGTGTAGCTGCTCTTCTTTGCACTCACATGCGTTTGGAATCTGCTGGGACCGTCCTCACCTTCCCCATCTGCTCCAGTTGTTCCTTGAGCCCCTAGTACTTGTCAATCATGGATGCAGGCTTAAGCACAGGGCATTTAGTTGCACTTATTCATGGTGAATTTTTAGGCCAATTTTCACCTTTCACTTTATGCTATTAATATCTGGGGTATAATTCAGCAAATCTCTTGGGGAATTCTGCATTACTTTCAAATAATTATTCTCATTTATTTTCCCTTCCCATAGATGTGATTCAGTTCTTGTCAGTCCTTTTTTGTTTTTCCTCGTGTTTAAACATGAAAGTCAGTGTAAACGGCTGATAATTCTGCCTGATAACAGGCTACTTTATTGTCTTTTGTTTGAAGAAGTCACCTGCTCAGAGGTGCCTAAAATACCTGTCCAAAAAGGGATTTCTAAATGCCTGGATTTTAATAGCTTAGATGTGTTTCAGCAAGATTTCTGTAGATTTGATATGTCTCACACAACTGTCATGATTTTAAAGAATTTAGCAATTGGTATCTCTAGCTGGTCCTTGCAGCTGGTGCCCCGTGTTTGTAACGGTCTGGAAGGAGGTGAAGTCTGTCCAAGATAAATTCAGATATAGTGATAAATGCTTGGTCTAAAAGAATTTGTCATTCCAAAGTGGAGATTGGAAACATGTACTTTAAGGCATGACCTGTCTAGCCTATATATTACATAACATGAACTCGGTGAACTTTTTTATACATTGTTGAGCAGCTGCTGAGTTGGGAGCACTATTTATAGTTCCCAGGTGACTTACAGTGGTATACTTTGAATTAATTTGTATATTTGAGTTAGTTGGTGTTTCAGAATAGGGCTGTTTGATATAACGATATATAAATCGGATGACGATATAAAAACGTCTATCTTTAATTTTACGCTATTGTTTGTTTCGTGGTGTCGCAAAATAAACTGTTTGAGGCAATATTTTGTCATCGTTTTGATGGTCACTGTAGTGGCTATATTAATTTCTTAAAGTTCTCTCTTTCTCTTATATTTAATATAACCACACTACAGACGGACAAGCGCCTGTTTTTATGCGTTGTGGTTAGCAACAACGACGGTAACCCCATCGCGTGTCCGCTTGTTTATGTTCCACATAAGCCTTTCACAATAAAGCTCAAGACCCTGTTGAGACTTTTCAAAATAAACTGAATCACGTGAAAGAGCAGATTATTTACAGATGAGAAGTAAAAAAAGAGCCTCCAGGTGCTAAAAAATAAACCTTAGACTCAAACGTTAGAACAGGCTTTTCCCCGCAGCACGCCGTGTAATAAATACTCAAAGAAAACGGCGGCCGTTACAACTTATGTCTAAAAATGTATAGTTTCATGCAGGAAACGCTTCCCGCAAGTCGAGCTGCCCGAGATTCACAGAATTTACAGAAAATGTTACATTTTTGTGATTTATATCGTCGTCAGACAATAGAATTATTATATCGGGATATGAGATTTTGGTCATATTGCACAGCCCTATACAGAATACTAGAAATAAAATATTTTTGTGCATCTGACCTTTTGAAACATCAGTAATGTGCTTTATAAATGCACTGAACCACTCTGCTGTTATCATACAGTAATGTGAAATATATAATGCATCCTAGAGAGCCATAAATGTGCCTCTAGCAGTCCCCTCTTGTCAGCTTTATGTAGCCTGCTGTCATGTTTTGCCTTTGATCTACATTCCCATAGCTAGTATAACAAAAACACAGTGCCATATTGTTTCCTGAGAGGATACTTGTTAGAATAGAAAAATCCCACCTACATTACAACACAACACACTCTGATGCTTCATGTGCTCGTACAGCATCGTTACTCACAGTTCCCATGTGTGCACGCTTGTTTTGCCCTACCTGTATTCTGAGAAACTGTGTTGCTTCTGCAGCTCCAAGTATTTCACCTCTGCTTGCATTGCACCTTCACTTTAGT
The DNA here is from genome assembly GCF_057382185.1 of Mchenga conophoros. Taxonomy (NCBI): domain Eukaryota; kingdom Metazoa; phylum Chordata; class Actinopteri; order Cichliformes; family Cichlidae; genus Mchenga; species Mchenga conophoros. The sequence goes on along the minus strand of NC_140545.1, from coordinate 29,506,901 downwards.
TACTGTTGTTCTTATCTGTGCAGCTTTGGGTCTCTGCTTACTTCTATGTGTACTGGATGCCAGTTTAGTGTTTTTGGAGTTGCTACACATGCCTTTTTCTGGTCATTAAACTCTGGTATTAATTCTAGATATACAGACTTAAAGCTGAAACCAATTGTTTACTTTTAGCACTGGACTGTGTGGCTAAAAATTCACATCACAATATTTTTTAAGATTCTAGCTGTTTTATTGTATATTATGCCATTATTGATGTATAATTTCTATTTAAGTGGGCATTCATTCTTCTGTCAGAAACAAATTGGTAAATGGTAAATGGCCTGCATTTGTATAGCGCTTTACTTAGTCCCTAAGGACCCCAAAGCGCTTTACGCTACATCCAGTCATCCACCCATTCACACACACATTCACACACTGGTGATGGCAAGCTACATTGTAGCCACAGCCACCCTGGGGCGCACTGACAGTGTCCGGCGAGGCTGCCGGACACTGGAGCCACCGGGCCCTCTGACCACCACCAGTAGGCAACGGGTGAAGTGTCTTGCGTGTCTTGCCCAAGGACACAACGACCGAGACTGTCCGAGCCGGGGCTCGAACCTTCCGATTACAAGGCGAACTCCCAACTCTTGAGCCACGATCGTTTAACGTTTTAACATTGTTATAAACGTTAACTTAAATAAAACAAAGACCATACAACCAAAACAATTAATAACCTACTCTCAGTCTTAATAAAATTAAATAAATTTGAATATTTGTAATAGTCAGGTATTTACTGAGGATGTCCCTGGCAACTAATTTATTGAATGTTTAAATATGCAGGGGGAAAAAATAAGACTGACTAATCCCCCCCCAAAAACACTCAAAATATTTGGGACTAAATACAGCCTATTGCCATGGCTATAATAACATCTGACAACCAACTGCTACACATCAATGTGTAACCAACTAGTTTCTAATGCTGACTAGTGAGGGTGGCAACGTTTAAATATCTGGCCAACTAGTTATGCACGTCTCTAGTGTTTACTGCATGTTGTGGCTTGATTATTGAAATTTTAATTAACATTTTACTTTGGATTTAGCCACAGGCCTTTATAAATATGTCACTCATTTTGTCTTGGGTTGCAGACCTTTTATTCATAGCATCGTGCATTCATCCTCTCCTTTGAAGCACAAACGCAATCATCATTTTGTTCAGCTCGATTTGAGTGGGCTTAAAGAGTGTCCTTGGTTTACAAGCTATCTCAAAACAGTAAAAGTCATAAAAGGATCCAACAAACGAAGGTGGAAGGATCATCACAGTTAGCGCAGCCTTTTTCTCAGAATCGCTGGGCTTTATAGTCAAATATATTTGCATCTGCATGCTCCACCACTTTCACGTTTTTAACCTACTGATTTGTGCGTTGAATTAGGTATACAGTATATGTAGTTGATGGGGGGAAAAAAAAGACTTAAAGATTTTTTTTTAAGTTCAGTAAACTAATGTTGAGTAAACTGCGTTATATAATTGAGCTTACAGCATTTTTTTTAACACGGTAGTTGTCACCCTAAAGTTTTTTTTATACATCAATCAGTGGTTTTCTTTGCTCCCATTGGTAGTCACTTCAATTATCCACCTCAAAATTTTGAATTTTCACTTCGTACACGCCCACTCTCCCTGTCGCTAACTGTTGTTGCTACCAGTCGCTGAATGTCATTGTTATATCGCTGCTAGGCTTTTAAAGTCTGCTTCACTGTTAGTTGATTTAAAAGCATCATCGTGTTGTAGTGGTTCTAGCACTGTTGAATAGTAACTAATTAGTATTTCCCAATGATAATAAATTTCTTGCATCGTTTTGACATTGTTCATTCTTCAGTTTTATTTAAGATCTTAAAATGGATTGATTCTTAATGTTTGCTTGGTTTTAGTGATACAGAGAGATGAAATAGTTTAAACAAGTCTCAATCATCCTTGCCATCTTTGTCCCATATTGCATTCATTTGAAAAAAAGATATTTGATTACAAGCTCATTAAATGGAATTTTAATAACAAAGCTTTGTCTAATTATTTAGTTTTCACATTGATCAACGCTGACATCGATTAAAAAGATTCCACATAATCCCAAGGCCGTAGTGCTCTCCCTCTATCTGACAAAAATATGGCCCCTCATCCACAAACTATGAAGAATATTACGCGGCCATATGTTGAGAAAGATGCATCACCAGGACACTGAAAGTAACCGGTACAGCACAGTTTTGCCTCAGATGTAATTTTGCGAGCAAACAGTGTTTTATGAAACCTTGTCATGGACCGTGGAGCAGAAGTATTGTGTTGGCATAAAATGTGTCACTGCCAGTTTTAGTCTGTCATCTACATTCATCATAAACGAAGTATGTTGTAGTGACAGCTTGCACGAGAGACTGTCATTTTCTCCATTGGCAGTCCACTTCAAAAAAAAATAATAATTTCAATTCCTCTGAAATGTCATCTGGTCTATAAAACATTGGGGAGTACTGAAAAATGCCCATCGTGATTCACCAACCAGCTGTCTTGTACTACAGTGGTGTGGGTGACCAAATTCTACAGTCCAATCTATCTAAACCTCCCTTCAGCTCTCTTACTCTGTGATCTCATTAGACCATTTATAGTCTCAACCACTGGCTTCAAGTTTTAATGAATGCAGCAGAAAGTTTATTTTGTAAATTATGGTCCCCATTGGTGTAAAACAACAAAAACCAGTTGGGGTAAAGCAGGGTAAGGTGTGCTGTGTGATTGACAGCTGTGCTAGCCTATGGTTGAGCAGCGTTCCATGTTTTCTCAGACAGATAGCTATTCAAACAAAAAGTCTCAGGTTGAGGCGGAACATCCCAATGGCTAGCTCCGTCACTTGTATACAGACTTTAGCAGCAGCTCAGCTTTCAAAATAAGAGTGTGCAGGCTCTCCACTTGTAAACTTGTATAGAAAGCTAATAAAATAAACCTCCAGGCTCTGTGTGGGGAAACGCTGATATCAAAAAGCCACAAATTAGAGAAGCTAAGTTTGAGTAAAACTTGTCTCTTATTCTTAAAAAAAGCAACTTAAACAGTGATCAGATAAGCAATAAATAACTTTTTCTTAATCCATTTATACTTTAAATATGAAAGAGGTGGTGCGAAATTTCATAGAGCTAACAAATTTGTCTTCTCTGTATCTACAGGTTGTACAGACTTTGGAGGACCACCACCAGGAAGTGCTCTCTCTCTACAGGGACTATGGATTTGCAGGCCTGATCGCTCAGGATTCAGAGTTTGCCCTCTGCAACGTCCCCGCCTACTTTTCCTCGCATGCGCTCAAACTGAGCTGGAACGGAAAGAACCTGACCACACACCAGTATCTGCTGTCCGAGGCCGCCAGGCAGCTCGGGCTCAAGACACAGCACCTGCCCTGCTTTGCTGCTCTGCTGGGTGAGGAGCGATACAATGGCACACACCTCAAAATCCAAACTATATACCACACTTCTTACTTTTGAAGGACACACCCCTGTACGTGGGTTATAATTGACAGCTGCCTTTGTCTGTTGTTTTTGTTCACTGATGCAACAAAAAGTTAAGAACTTCTTTCTTTCAGGAAATCATATTTTGCCTGATGAAGACCTGGCTGCCTTCCACTGGAGTCTGCTGGGACCAGAACACCCACTAGCCTCCCTCAAGGTAACGATTGCTTCTTTGTCCATAGTTCTCTGCGAATAAAAGAAAATATTAGCTGTAACAGTATGTAATGTCACATGAACCCTTACCTCATTTTTGTGTCTTATTTTTCTCACTACGTTTTTCCCCCTTTTACAACAAGATCCATCTGTTGATCTTTAGAAGGCTTTTATTGTGAAATGTTTGTAGCAAATGATAATAAATAAATGTATTGACGTGTTCCAACAAGCTGACTGTTAAAATACACCTGAAGTGTATCACCGGATGGAACCTGTTTCCAAGAAAGGCCTTTGGTCCCGTGGTCCGGGTGCAGTGCTTAAGTCACATGCCTTCAACGTTTCCTCCACTGGCTGTTTTGAACTTTGATGTTGTGCCCGCAACAGTGGCAGACCGACGTTGTATTACAATTAATGGCTTACAGAGTGCCGAGTGTGGTGTGTAGCACTGCTAGCATTTGCAGCCTTCGTCCACACTCTGCACAATGTGGTTGATGTGGTTTACGCTGACACGGCATTTATATGATTGTGTTTTCAAGCTTGAAGTAATGCAGTACGCTGCTGGTTCACTTGCCAGTCTTGTCTTACTTTCCATCTAGCTTGCTTATAATTTCCCATCACACAGTGTGTGGTAAGTGTTGTCAAAGGTCGGGGCTCCTGGTGGCTGCATTAAAATTTAATTTTACTTTCAAAAGTGACTCTTTGTGCCAAGATATAACAGTATAGCCTAGTTCCCATTATCCTGTAAAAAGCAGACAACCTGGATTCTTATAAATATTTTACAGTCAGTTCTGCTTCAGTGGATATAAGTGATCAGGGATCAGATAACGTTAAACGAGAGAGGCCTTGCCCCTCAGTGATATTGTCAAAGGTTAACATCCAAATGAAATGTTCTTCTTCTTTTGATATGATTATGTGAATACTGTGAATTCCATCCATCCCTTTAAAGCACACAGTCAGCTATGGCTGAAAACCCCCAAAATACAGGTAGTGTTTATCTTTGCTAGCCAGACAAATGCAGAGGCAGATGAACCTTAAAAAACGTTATTCTGACAGTGACTCAAGAAGTTGTGTACTGGTGGCAAGCAGTCAATATTTTAATTCTACATTGGTCTGTGTTTACTTTGCCATGCCTCAGCAGCAGTGCACCAGTTGCTAGAAATAGTGCTAACAAAAGGGTTAGCAGTTTGCAGCAGGTATGGAATACCTGCACTAACAAGTTTTGCTGACGATGATTGAAAGGCTCAGATGACTACGCTATCCTTGTTGACTTTTCACCCTCTTTCTATAGTTCCAATAAGTTTAACACTTGTTCAGAAGATTTTCTGTTTTAAGGGTGACGTAAGTTGTTTTCTACTCGCTTCTTATCTTCACTTCATCTTCCTCTCATCTGTTTTGTTTCTCGTATATGAAGAGGTGTACCCACATTGAAACTGAGAGCAGGGAAAGAAGAAGCCGGTGTGACCGGTAAACAACAAATTTTAATGAATTAGTTCCCTTACATAAATACAGTTATCTTTCTTTTACGCTTTTTCCTTTGATATGCATTAATTTATCAGCAAATATCAGTCCATTACTTTTGCATATTGTATGTTTCCTGACACATAAAATGATGATTACAAGTCCTTTCCTAGCATTGAGGGATAAGGCTTATTAATTTAGCGCTGGTATTGGATGAGTACTTGTTATCAGCAAATACCTGAAGCAACACCACTGGTATCATATTGGAACTGGAAAGCAGATCTCCCAGTTTAATTTGTTTTTTCATTTTTAACATTTATTGATTTCCATTAGTGATTACTTATCTTAACATTCCTTGGCAGGAATGGTAATTCTTGTACACATATGTAGATTGACTTCAGAGGTTAATCTACATATCTGTGTTCACAAGTATTTCACAAGGTAAATAACTTGTGAAATACTTGTGAACATAGATCGTGCTCATGATCATGAAATGTCATGTTTTTTTTGTTGTTTTCTTTTGGTTTTTTGTGACAGTCAACATGACTTTGTAAGTAAAGTGTTTCAGCAGGTGGGACTGTTATTAGCACTGTGGCAAGAAGGTTTTGGGATCTTTCAATCCAGATAATCTGGCTTCTTCCCACAGTCCAAAGTAGAGCTGGGCGATATGAGATTTTTTCATATCACGATATGTTTTTTTCATTTCAGGCGATAACGATATCTATCACGATATAAGCCAAATAACTATATTTGTAAGATTTAAATGTGCTGTTGCTCACAAGTAAAATGTGAAATAATCAGCAGCTTGTTTTTAAATATTTATTTCCCATAATAAGTTCAACAGGGTAGATGTACTTAAGGAACATGAGACTTTTTCAGATAAATAAAGGCAAATATTGCAAACTACACAAAAGGCAGCCGCTAAAGCGTTTAAGTTTCAAAATAGAACAAATGAAACAGACTAAATTGTCAATTCCACTTAGAAACAAAATATTAATTCTAAAAATAAATCTTAGTTTGTTTTACAGAAGAACAGACAAAACTGACTAACTTTTGTCAGTATCAAATAAACTGAGAACTAAAAGGAAATTCTCAATCTCTCCTTGTTGTATAGCTGAGCTTTTCAAACAGTTTTAACAGTTACTTTAGTCTGACAAAAGCCGAATGACGAATTAGCGCTTCCAGTCAGAGACTGAGGCTACGTCCACACGTACACGGGTATTTTTGAAAACTGAGATTTTCCGTTTTCGTTTTAAAAAATAATCCCGTCCACACATAAAGGCAGAAATGAAGGAAAACGCTGCTATGAACATGCCAAAGCAGCAGGTGGCGCTAGATTCCTAACCGTGCAGAAATGTTGGCCAATCAGAAGTCTAGAAGGCTCGGTGGGAAAAAGTAAACAAAGCTGGGGCATAGAAGCAGAACAGAGTCGTATGTGTGGAGGGACAGTAACTGTGTGTATATGTAAGCATTTAAACACTGCAGAGAGTAGAATTAACAGTATTGTAGAAATTCATTTCACCGAAACAATAACGTGGCGCACAGTGTGACGCATGCACCAGTTTATTGTATTTCCAGACTTGCTTTCGGCACAATTTACAGTGCGCGCTACTCTGTTTTTTGTCAGACTTGAAATAGCCGAAATACCTTCACACTACGGAACTTCTATGGCTCTTCTGTTCGACAATCTCTCCGGCATTGGAACCATCATCTGTTTTCTCTTCGGTCACGCTCGGTTGATTTTTCTAGTCGGCACACTCATTTCCTCCATTACACGCTGGCTCCATTACCCGCTGGCTGCTTCCCAAACAAACACACGTGCGGCTTGGCACTTGTGCCGTACGTAACAAGTCACGCGACGTGACGCTGCGGCTGTGATTGGTTCGGCTCTGCGCTACTTAATTTGGATCGGCTGACCTTTTTTTTTTTTTTTTTTAAGAGAACAAGAGCGGCGAGGTCTATCGCGATAGCTTAATTTCTCTATCAAGTAAAAGTTATATCGCGATACATATCGTTATCGTTCTATCGCCCAGCTCTAGTCCAAAGGCTTGCGTGTGGAATCTGTCAGTATGCTAACCAAAGAAATGAAGCTTTGAAAAAAGTGGCAACTGCGTTGTTTCCCACTATCCATGATCTTTTAAAGACTAGACCTAACCTGTTTATGATGTCTGACCCTAATCACATAGTTTAGTTTCTAAACTTGACAGTGAGTCTTTATGACTAAACATAAGTTGTTTTTCTATACCTAAATCTCAGTCATTTTGAATGCCTGGCTCTAACAAAGTGGTTTTCCATGCAAATTAATCATAAAATTAATAGCATGTTAAAAAAAATGTAGATAATAATCTGTGACCTATGAGACTCGAACGTTGACATTTTCACTCTTTAAAAAAAAAAAGGAAAATACACTTTCGTGTACATGGACACAAATGACTACTTTTGAAATGGGTCAGATGATAGTTAAAGTGGAAAATTCCTATCCAGGAGTCGATCAATAGTTTAGAGTTTCTGATATTCACTACCTGCCACGAAATGCTATTGGTTAATCATTTCTTTCTTCTTCAAGTGTGGCCAAGCCCCACCAGTGGCACAAATTTCATGCAAAGCTCTCCATAAAGTTTTAGTTACCCTGCAAACAAACTGATAAACCTAACCAGCCTCTCCCTCAGAGCGAGGAACAGGCGTTATTAATTTAACGCTCCTATGGGCACATGCCAAAAGCCACATATCTGTAACGCGATCGTTCTGTTATTGGAATCATTCTTTTGTCAAAAGTGTCATTTTTTTATTGGTGAACATTGCAGTATTTGGTGTTTTTTATATATATATATATATATATATATATATATATATATATATATATCACCAAAGTTGCTTAGAAAAAAGTGTATAATAAATATCTAATAAAAAAAAGTGAGCAATATGAATGCCGCTTCTGTGCAATGCTTCTTAAAAAATCTACCTGTCTGTCATGCGGCTGTTTCACAGTGCCGCTGTCCTCGTAGCTCGATATAAGTACATGAGAGCCTTTGTTCTCTTGCTGTCAGGTGCGAGCCCATCAGTTGGTGCTGCCGCCCTGTGAGGTGGTGATCAAAGCCGTCTCAGAGTACGTCGCCTCCATCAAAGACCTGGGAAACCTCGACGCCATTGCCAGAGATGTCTTCAAACAGTCACAGGTAGGTCATGTGTGTCACTGATGGGTTTTTTTACCGACTGCTCGGAGACCGACATCCTGCCGGGTGAATTAAAATGTCTTTAAATAAGATTTACATGAAAAGAAAAGAACAATGTGAACATGCTTTTAGCCGAGGTTTGACTTTACATATCAGATTTTTGCTGACAGTTAAATAGGTTATTACTGTTGACACAAGGCCTGAGTCAGCAACTGTACTTCCTCACACATCAGTGCTAAACTGTAGCCTTCTGCTTATCCGATATAAATCTGTGCTGCACGGGGTTAGCTAGTCCCCGGTGTCGCCTCGGGAAGTGGTTTCTGCTGTGTTGTTCATGTCTAAAGGACATAAACATTTAAATCTATAATTGGGTGGCGTGTTGAGTTTGATGTCTTCTGTAAAAGGAAAGTTATGGTAGGAGTTAAGTCGTAGTTTACTGAACATGTTTATAAACTATATGGCTCTTTGACTAATAGGGTTTTTCCACTGTGGTTAGTTTAGATGATCAGTTGAGCTGCGCTGCTAGAGTGCATGTGTTTTTCCACTGTTTCACACAGCAAAAAAAAGCTGAACGGTGAAGATGGTGCATTTACTTGACAACACATACAAGAAGCCATTCTGTACTTTGTTTTCATGGCCCAAAACAGGCCTTCCAGGTTTTGTGAGGGTGAGCGACTCGCACAAAGTTGAGGCAAACCTAAAATACCCAAAATAAACCAGTGCATCTTTGTTGTTTTTGTCCATCTGTGAAGCAAAGATGCATGCTAAACTCAAGTACTTAAGGCTTCTGACTTTGATGAAATGTGACGTCAAAATGGTTTAGGGCTGCCAAATAAACTGATACGTTGGAAAAAACATGTTGTGATTGAGTAAAGTTGTTATTACAGTTGTAATTACTAAATGGGACAGGAAAGTACCTACAAGGATATAGGATGAGGGACCAAAAAAATAAAATGGCATCTATGGGATAATTATGTAGAGTAGAGATGACAGTTGTCCCCCCTGTAACTAGGAACCAATCAACAGCCATTTTACTGTAGAGTGGAACATGGAAGTATAAATTTCCTTTAAGTAAACAGAGGGTTACACTACATGTAATTTTCTGGAGGAAGATGTAAAAGTATAGGTAATTGTTCTTATCTTCTCCTGTGTCCATAATACAAAGTTAAATGGTAATTATTCAGCCATTTGATGGAAAGCGACACGCTGGATTCAGCCATTAATAAAGGTAAAAAAAAAAAATGTTATAAACCTTTAGAAAAAAGTTACTTTGACCTGCCATGACCACAGCAGTGTGCTGCTGTTACTTACTGTGTGGCTTATGTCTAAATTCTTGCCATTACACCATGGCCCAAACTGGGTTATTGGAAAAACCGCATCCATCCCATCTCATATTAAGCAACTTATCAATAAACCACATAGCCTTTCGTAAAACAGAGTTTGCCATCCTTGTTATAACATGTTCAGTTTATCTTTGCAGTTAAAGTATGTAAAGCTGAACATTTTTCTTGAGCTGGAATAATCACAGAGTTCAGTAAGAAGCGACTTTATTTGTATTTTTTCCTGAATCCAGCAGCAAACTAGATTCTGATAACGATGTACGTATAACTTATTGCTCACTCTTTAATTTGAACGAATCTCACATTAAACTCTGAGTCTATACATGTGCTCACTCTAGCATTAACGTGGTTTAATCCACACCAAAGTATAGGTTTCTAAATGCAGTATATTCTCCTGTTTGATATTAAACAGTACATGTGGGGCCTTTTTTCTTCTTCTTCAAAAGCAGATTTGTGTCTTCAGTTATAACCAAAGTGTCACAGAGAGGACGGGGAGATTGAAAGATAAACCTTTGCATGGGGTCAGTTTATAGTAAACATGGCGACTCTCTTCCAGCTACAAGGACTTAGTGATCTGGAACCAGAGCGGCAAACATCTAACCAGGTGTCAGAAACCAAACCAGTTGTTCCTGTAGTAATGAATGACACAGAAAAGGACCAATACTTCAGCCATATAGACTCGTGTCAACATATCAGTAAATGTTAACCTCCTAGGACCTGGTGTCCACATATGTGCACATCACATTTTGGGTTGTCTAGACCAAAATACTAAATTTTGCTCTACAAGGGCCTGATATCCACTCACGAGGACATTTTACTGCCTAAGTTTCATCAAAATTTAAAATGAATATCCTCTTACGTGGCTCTCATTTTTCTTAGGAACAAAAATCGGGTAAAAAAAAAAAAAGGTGATTCTTTGGGACCCGATGAATGTAAAAACAATCAGCCCAAATATCAAAGAGAAATTAAAAATGCATGCTGTGGAAGATTTTTGAAACTGTTTCTGGACGTGGGGAGATGTACAAAAAAGTAGAAAAAATTGAGGGACACAGCCATGTGCCCCTGGAAAATAAACTGACCAAAACAAAGAGCAGGGACTTAAAAGTGAAAAACGTCCCATTATTTTCTTTCTTTTGGATAGCACAGCATGTAAATCAGTGGGACACAACCATACGGTAATTAATGCATATGTGCCACACATGAGCATGAATGCAGGCAAAGATATCGGCCACTTGCAAAGGTTATAGGTTGTAGGTTATAGGTTGTAGGCTCTACAAAGAGTCCCCGCAGAGGTCTAAATCAGGCCTTAGGCATGTTATTTAATCTTGTTTACACTGGATAAACCAGTGACCAAGTAGGTTTGACTTTATGGCTATGTTGCTGTGACAACCTCCCCTTTGTAAAACCAAAACATCAAACACTGGTCCACGGACAGAGAACAGGCCAAAGGTTTTTTTGTTCTTGTTTTTTCCTTCTTGGGTGCGTAATGCAGGAAATCTCTCCAGCAGATCCCTCAGTTAGAACATCCTCACTGCCATCTTTAATACCAGCAGGTTCAGTAGTCTTCATAATGCTTTTGCCCCCCCTTTGCAGTCTCGTATGGAGGACAAGGTGGAGCGATTCAAGAAAGCTGTGGAGTATTTCTCAGCTGCCTCCAAACCCCGCTCACCTAACATGGGGCCCTCCTCTTTCATCTGTGAGTAGCAAGCGGCTCAGGACGCAAGTTCAGAAAACAGGATTGCTGTTATGTAATCTTTTTGGCTTGCTCGATGTACTTTTATTCACTGTGAATAAAACACATTTGTCTATTTGTTTTTAATCCCTGTTTTTTTTCTCTCTCGCTGTGCACAGTACCTGGGTTTGGACCTGCTCCATTTGGGGGACCACCTGGTCACATGGGACCGATGCAGCCTGGAAAGAATCAGGTAGATTCCTTTTCTCGCTAATCCTTAAGTCTCTTTGATGTGTAATTGTGTTCTGTCTACATGAGTCTACATGTAGAATAGTGGATTAGGCTTTATTTCCCTTTGCTCTTTGAAATCCCTTTGAGGCATGTGCTCGTTTAGTGACTGATGGAGGAGGGTGCACTTCTTCCCGTCTTGTATCCTCCCACCAGCCTTGATGATATGCTTCCAGTTTGATCTGATATAAAATAGGACAGTATCAGTTCCCACCCCTGAGATGTCTTCTCTTCCCTACTCTTCCTCTTTTGTACTCAATTTCCCATGCTTCTTCCTCCACCAACCCAATTTTCCTTCTTTATCCCCCCTTTCCCAGTTCCCTCCCCCCCAGGTCCCGGGGTTAAAGCCACACTATCAAAATGCTCCATATGGACCTGGCCCTCTGTTCCAGACCCCACAGCCACCATCCCAAGACTGCAATGACTCACTGACGGGCAAGATGGGCTTCACTGACTGGTCAGCTCCATATGATTCCACTCAGGGGGGAAGTCGACTACCCAATCATCACACCGGCCCTCTGTCTGGCCCCTCTCCGTCTCCTTCCTCATCGTCGGATGGAGATGAACCCAATGACAGCAACGCCAAGTAAGACACTTTTCGAGCATGTCAGGTTCCTTTTGCACAGTTTGAAGTGGTTCTGTGGGTTCCTAACACGGGACTAGAGCTGCCACGATTAGTCGACTAGTCACGATTACGTCGACTATCAAAATCGTCGACGACTGATTTAATAGTCGACACGCCGTTTCAAGCTTTGTAAGTTCCAAAAAGATGCAAGAATAAGTAGTAGGATTTAAGAGTGTAATAACGGACTGAAACAGAAGTTGGCAGCACTGCATGTACAAGGATGCCAGCTGCCGTTAAACCCCGAAGAAGACGACGTAGTGTCCGCTATCGTAGCTGTGTCCAAATTCAGGAACCGCATCCTCCTGTTTACAGCGACACGACAAAGACTGTCCAGATTCGAAGGCTCCGACAAATGCGGCCTTCATTTCCTCAGATTTGAAGGATGGGTCTGGTGCATACTTCGTGGTCCAACCTATCCCAGAATTCATAGCGCAGCCCTGCTCAGTTTCCAACAATGGCAGCAGCTAGTTAGTTTTAATATTATTCTTTCTGGGTCACAAAATAAACGTTTAACATATTTTCAGGCGAGAATGTAGCTGTGTAAACCTCAAATATCTGCTCAGTTTATCAAGACACCACATATTTTCAAAAGCGCTCCGACGTTTTCGGAGACGTCTGTTACCCACCAGCTCGATAGCGAGCCGGGGGCTAGGCTCACTAGCGCCGTGAGAACACCGGACTCCCGGCAAATCGTTTTCAAACCCACCGCCGTCATTCGCTACTCAGGTTAAACATGATATATAAGTCACTTAGATAACTTAAAAATGTTATTGTTTGGCTTTTTTCAGTGTTTGATTTGTTCCTGAGTAAATCGGTTTGGCTGAGATTAAAGTTTTTACACAGCTGAATAAACATCAAGGACACAACTGATTATCAGAAGTGTGAGATGCTCGAGAATTTACTCCTGTTGTATTTTAGATAGCAAGGATCAGATGGCTGAGTTTATCACACTTCACCGAAAGGATCTGCAAATTTCATTAAAATTTAATAAACTATCATCTTGTCTTTATTTTTAGTTAGCACATACCTTAAATGCTTAAAGCTGTAAGCTAATAATAGTTCTATAAGAGCAGATGCATGCTGGTGCAATAAGCTGTAAGTTTTACGTCCAATGGATGCATTATCTGATTAGTCGACTAATCGCAAAAATAATCGGTGACTAGTCGACTATCAAAATAATCGTTTGTGGCAGCCCTACTCGGGAGTATAAAACAACCCTGGTACCATGTGTCTGAAAAGTAAAGTCAAAGAGCTTTGCATTTCTGGATGAAGACATATGCATGTCATACCAACCTGTTAGGGCACTTGTTCATCAAGACAAGACTGAGCAAGCCCAGGCAGCCATGGCTCATAAATCTGACGTGTAGTGGACACTGACACCACATATAAAATAATTACAGTTTCACACGATGTCGGAGTATTTAATGTTTAATTACTAATCTTATTTTTCATAAGTAGGCTTTTATATAGTATTTCAGTGATTCATACTCCTACTAGGAATAGGTAGTAGGGCTGGGTGATTTGCTCCATCATCCGGTTGTTCCCCTGTGACATCACCTATGACTCATACCAGTGCAGCCATGGCAGGCTGGCACAGGAGGTGAATGTGCAAACATTATGGTTGTGCTATCCACCCTTTCTCTATGATGTGCAATGTGGGGCCCATATCTCACTTCTAGAGGAGACGTCGACACACAACTACAAATGATCTAATTTTAAAGTAGCCGGTTAACATGAGAGGACACATATTTGAACTGCTAAAACTGTGTATTTTTGTTGTTTTTATTTAGTTAGTTTATGAATAAACACACAACTGAAGTTTGTTCTTGTGTGTGCGTGTCTCACCTGTGCCCTCCACACACTGTGGAGTTTTTGTTTTGTTTTTTAAACCAAAAATCACACATGCCACGGGAAGGGGTGGGAGAAAAATTAAGTGAAGAACGTGATAGATGAGTGTCTCATCAGGTGCACTGTGAAATTAATTCAACCAGCAGCCAGAATTGGCCTCCTGTTTTCTCTTTTAAAGATGGTTGATTGATCACACATAGCAATGAATGTTAAAGTGCACATCCAGAAATGTCTCTTTCACATGTGGAGATGCAACATGATATTATATTGAGGCTGATTTAGTTTACTATGAGTCTGTTAATAATTTAATGCATCTGTGGGGAGATTTCTTGGTGAAAATGATCGGTGACCAGGGGTGATCCTTGATATGAGCGACCATTAACACACCCGTTGCAGGTAGAATATAAAATGTCATATAATAAATAACAAAAATTAATGAAATTATTTAATAAAACCACACAGCCATAATTAGTTTTAGAATATTAATGGTTGTGCTGTTATATTTTTAAACCTTATTAACACCTTGTTAATACAGGTTCACCCTCCACTGCTTTCTTGGTGGCCAATAATGTTCATGCAAACCTACTGAAAAGTCACAGACAGCATCCGTTTGTTCTGTATTTTAACATCTATGTCATAATGATGACAGGTGTAACATCCAGTGCTGATAAATGCAGAGACAATAGTCAGAAGTGGCTATTAGTCAAATTACTCTAAACATTATTTTAAACTTTTAAACTATTGGTTTGTCCTTGTCAATCTAATTGTTACACCTCAACTAACCACAATACACACGTGTTGACCCTGAATGCCAGTTTCTGGATAACTTAAAAATTCTCATAATCCCTCTCTCCTCAGCCATTTGACAGACAAGTCCTCTCGGTGGGAGGATCCCACTGGAAGAGGGGGCTCCGGCTCTGGAGACGGTTCCCAAGGCAACGGGAGCGGGTCAAACATTCCGTCACTGTTATCTATGGCGACGCGGAGTCACATGGACATAACCACACCCCCTCTGCCTCAGGTCAGACACAAACTCCAGAGTTCACAGCACAGTTGTGGGGTGTTTCTGGGGAAAGTCTGTCACCGTGTTTCTGTTTTTAATTTTAGGTCAGCGCTGAGGTTCTTCGTGTAGCCGAACACAGACACAGAAGAGGGCTGATGTACCCCCAGATTTACCACATATTGACCAAGGTGAAACAGTTCTTAGTTACTTAACAGTTCGTTAAGGTTTTAATTTCCTTTTCGAAATCTGTTTTTGAGAGGAAACTTGAACCTGAGACCATCAATCCTTTGCTCCAGCACAGACATTGTGTTATGTAATACGAGTTTTAATGTTAACAGCACAACTAGAAAGCAGAAAATCTGCTCGTTGGTTAGATTTCTGAAGGACTGTCCTTTGTAGTTTTGATTTTAGTCTTCAAATGCCCAAAAACTTTACAGCTGTGTGTACTACTGCCTTCACAACCTGACACAAACTACCATTAATGGACCTGTGAGGGCACCTGTTTCTTAAGGTTTTTCCTGGCTTACAATGAGCCTTTGTTGGTTGATTATGCATATGTCAGTGGGCCTCAGGGTGGCTGTGGCTACAATGTAGCTTGCCATCACCAGTGCGTGAATGGGTGGATGACTGGATGTGTAAAGCGCTTTGGGGTCCTTAGGGACTAGTAAAGCGCTATACAAATACAGGCCATTTACCATAAACATGAACAAGCCATGTACAGTAAAGACAACGCCATACCTTTGCTGTGTTATGTTGCAGAAATCTATTTATAAACATTATATTTCTGGCACTTTATTACAATTCTTTAAAAAGTCTCTGCGGGTTGTCAAAAAGTGCTTCTATGCAGGAAAACCCCCTTTGTGTACTGGTGTTTTTGCTCAGATTTGTGCTGGGATTTCTGACTTCTTTCTCTGGTTGGAGCCTTTTGGTGTTATTTTGTGAAGAGAGTAGTGCACACCCCTGTATGAAACACTGTGTCACATGAATACCCTTCATTTCCTGGGACAAAAACACTTTCAGGTTTCTGAAAGTTTGAAGTTTAGAGATTGTAATCAAACCCACAGAGACTCATGAGCCACACACTCAACTAACGAAATGTGTTCCTTTTTAATCAGCAGAAAAGTTTTTTTTGTACTAATATAAGTTTGAAAAATGTTATGAGGGAAAAAAGTTCTTTTAACCTCATAGGTATGTCTTAGGTGCGCAGTGTGTCTTTTGAACACTGAAGTTATGGTTGCTGAAAAATGGCCATCGTATGCTTACATACACCTACCTATCTATCCATCAAAGTTCAGCCATGTGTACCAACCCTGGATACATGCAGGAAAGTAGGCTCAGCAGAGATGCCGAGACCGCCGTCTTTCCAACCACCTCCATCAGCTTCTCTGAGAGAACACTGCGTTTTTCCCAAGCCAGCCAAGAGACGTTATCTCTCCACCAAGTCTTAGGTCTGCTCCAGGGTCACCTCACCAAGAGGGCGGCCAGGAGGCATTCCCGTCAGATAAAAGGAGCTTCAGCCCACAGACAGCACAGACAACCCTTTGGAGGAGCCTCATTTATGCCCCTTGTATCCATGAGCTCATTCTTTCAGTTAGTACCTAAACTTTGTGTCCACAGGTGAGGGCAGAAACGTATGTTGAGCAGTGAAACGACAGCCTTGGTTTTATACTCTGTCTTTTTACCACAACAGTCCGGTACAACATCCGCAACACTGCAGATGCTGCACCAATCCGTCTGTCTATCCCCCGATCCGCGGTATCCCCGTGTTACTGCAATGCTACAACTTGACGAAGAAATTAATTTCCAACTTCCAGCTGGCATGCTACACTTTTGTGGCTGAGAAGTATGGCCTCGATGTTGTAGGTGCTAATCCTCATCCCAGCCATTTATATTCTACGATCCCATGTCATTTTCCTTAAAAAAAACCCCAAAAAGCAAGAAGGGTTTTCTGAAATTTTAAATGAATTGTTTTGTAGTAAAATGTGGTGTACCGCAACAATGAAACCTAAGCGTGTAGTTTTAATCTATCATACATGTTTTTCAGGTTATTAAACTGTTGCTGATCATAGAAAAATGCATTACTTAAGTGTTCAGATACTCCTGCAGGTTAAACTGGACTAACGAAATACATTCAAGGCTGACTGAAAGACTCAACATAAACAAATTTGAAAACACCTTCTTAGGCTGGCACCACTCTGCAGAAGACTGTTAAATAGTTATTGTTTTCATTCAAAAGCCGTATCTATGCATTTGTCCATGTCTAAATGATATTGTCTTGTTAAGAGAGAGCGTATGAGACTCTTTAGAGCTCTCGATCCTGCTCTCTTATTCATTTTGTCCTCAACTATTCCTTATGCCCCTGCATCCCTCAGGGAGAGATGAAGATGCCAGTGTGTATAGAGGATGAGTGTAACTCTGAGCTACCTCCTGCCTCGCTGCTGTTCCGTGCTGCCAGACAGTATGCCTACGGCGTCCTCTTCAGCCTGGCTGAAACACACCGCCGCCTGGAGAGGCTCGCTCTCCGCAAGAGGGCTCCCCTGGAAGGTAGGTCTTGGTCTGGGATGGACTTAGATACCTGAGTGCAATATGGAATAACAGGCATTGTGATTGGATAAACACTTTACACTGCAATTTTCTTTGAAATATTTTCATTTGAGAGACCAGTTAACCTCAGTGTAACTACAGTTGAATGAATGAATGATGGCATGAATGTCATCATAGTTGGGGCTTTTAATGATTTCTTCGAACTGTTGGAACGATTGTACGGCATGCATCTTTAATGACTTTAAAAAGCAGGTCTAAGGAGGAGAAGTGCATATTGATTTATACAAGCTGGGACGGCCTCTTGGAGCCATTTCTAAATAACTACAGATTCCAAGATCATTAGTTCAAACAATTCTATGCAAGTAGAAGTTACTTGAATGTATTTCCACTTTTCTAATGTTTGGAGGAAGTCTCGAACAGTCACCCTCAGATGAGAGGAAGTTGGTTAGGATGCTCAGGAAGAACCCGTGAACCACCAAGGCTCAAGCATGCTGTGAACTGGATAATGCTAGAACAAAGTCATGCTGCTCTACTAGAGTTCAAGAATAAAAAGTGTGTTGAAGCCACATTGGTTCACTTTAAATAGGCCTCTCATCTAAAGCTTGCATCAGCTGAGACAGATTACAGACTTTACAGACTACAGATACTCAATTTTTATTACACTTTCAGTCAGTATCATGTAGCCTCCCAAACCTTACTCTTACTTGGTACATTTTACTTGTTGGCCTCTTACTAGGCCACCTGTCGTTTAAAATCTTGCTAGCTATAGTTGTGCTTGTTTCTCTTTCTCTGTTCTCTTGACTAAAAGGTATATTTGCTGTATATTTGCTGAATTGTCAGAAAGCTGGCTAGATGCTTATTTGAAGTTTTTCATCTGCTCCTGGGCTTTTTCATCCAGAAGTCATTTTGATTTCATATTGAGAAACTACTTAATATTACATTGTAGGGCAGGGGTGTCGAACTCCAGGCCTCGAGGGCCGGTGTCCTGCAGGTTTTAGATATCACCGTGGGTCAACACACCTGAATGAAATGATTTGTTCATTACCAGGCTTCTGGAGAACTTCAAGACATGTTGAGGAGGAAATTTAGCCGTTTAAATCAGCTGTGTTGGATCAAGGACACATCTAAAACCTGCAGAACACCGGCCCTCGAGGCCTGGAGTTCGACACCTGTGTTGTAGGGAGATGTACTGTTAAAGTCAAGGAATATACAGGCTTAAAACCTCCTGTTCCTCATACATTGCTGTTACCTGGGTCAGTATGCCAATCAGGCTTGTACGTATGCTGCCATTACCTGATTTGAGTCGGTATGGCTCAGGCAGCCATAGATGTTCGAGATACATTAACTGACTTAAAGTTGTTGTTTATTGTCATTATAGGTCAGACGAGCCTTCAGGCTTGTAAACATTAAATAATGATGACTGCAGTGACATGTTGGACATCCTCGAATTTTTGTTTTACAAAAGATTCACTCGACTGTCATGTGTGGCAAACAAAGGCAGAAGTTGTGTACCCAGCTGAGGCCCGTTCTTCGTACCTCGCTAAGTAGGTTAGCCGGATTAGATTGTTGACGATTTCGCGTGATCCTGGATCAGTCGGTTCCCCGAAGCTCATCCGGGACTTGCTGTCATAGCAACAGAGCCGTAAGCGTAAACCTGCTCGGGAGCAGGTTTACTTTATGTAAACAGGATTAGATCGCGGCCACGCAGGTATGTCCGCGTCATTTATACGAAAGCAACAGCGATATTTTTCCACTGTTTCACCATAAATAAATATTATCAATGTAACTAAAGATAATGCAGCACTTGATCCTTTTATTGATTTCACACAGATACATACAGGTCATTCCCTAAAAAAGGGAAATGTACTATTAACATTCTATTACATGTATGTGATTATTACAGATGTAATTCATATTTCAGAGTAGTAATTGTAAATTACTTCGTGTAATCAAGATGAGAGACCACGGCTATAAAAGCGAAGGTGGATTTGGGAAGCCTGTCGCAGCCATGTCCTGTCCGTTTACGCGACCAACCCATTGCGGAAGGTGCAAGATTGATAAGGAGAGTCCTCAGAATTCAGCGTATATTGCGGGATAGACAGGATCCTTTAGCTCAGCGCGACAGTGTGCTCATAGAGAGATATCGATATTCCCGTGAGGGTATTATTTACTTAACCAACTTGTTGACGAGGGGGTGCAGGACCACCACCTGTCTTTTTTTTTGCTCTGCCCTTTTCTTGGTTGCTGTTATGAACAAACAAACAGATTATTTCAGGGTCTCTTTCCAAGAGACTAAAAGCAATATAAGTGATAAATATTACCATTCTGTAGAATATTCTTATATTTCACTTTTACTTGTTCCCATGTTCTAGTGGGTCCTGTTGTGGCTCTAATGTGAAAGGGGATATAATATAACATATTATAATATAATATAATGTAATATAATATTGGATAATATGGTGTGATATGATAAATCTACCCTACCGCCTACTGGTGTTGGCCAGAGGGGCCGATGGCGCAATATGGCAGCCTCGCTTCTGTCAGTCTGCCCCAGGGCAGCTGTGGCTACAACCGTAGCTGCCTCCACCAGTGTGTGAATGTGAGAGTGAATGAATAGTGGCATTGTAAAGCGCTTTGGGTGCCTTGAAAAGCGCTATATAAATCCACTCCATTATTATTGTTATTATTGAATTACTTACGAGTTTGATTTGTCAGCAACTTTCTGCCAGCCCTCTCTCCTTGCTTTTGCAGCCTTTGCAGTGTTCTCTTGCGTTTTAATTAAACTCTGAAACTCCTGAAATCCCTCACTCAAGAGTTCTTGCTCTGCTGCCGGAAAATACCGAGCACGCCCCTTCGACATTTTCGCCGACCAATCAGCGGGTTGCCGATCAATGTTTCTACTATCGATGCGTAGCCCCTTTTACGACACCCAGTGATGTCACATTCCTGCGTCCAGCTGTAGTAATCGTCAACAGCAGGTGTGTTCGGGGAACCGGATTAGCGAGCTCACGGTTAGCGCGATGATTTGATCTTGGATGTGTCATTTGATCTTGGATGTAGTAAGCGACGTACGAAGAACGGGCCCCTGGTCGTTACAGCTCAAGGTCTCTTCACTAAATATTCCAATTTCACAGCACTGGCAGAATCTCTATGTGTGAAACAGCTCAAACCTCTACATGCTCTCATCTTTAGCAGCTTCGGAAATCTCCAAAACTGAGGCATCTGCATCATAAGCAACGCCACCGTATGTATCTTATTATTCCAACATTTGTTTCTGTGTTGCAGTTCCTCCAGTGATTATCAAAGAGTGGAGCAGCGGTAAGGCCAAGTCGGCCCTAACACCAGAGCTGGTTCCCGCCTTGTGTTTCCGTGAGTGGACCTGCCCCAACCTCCGGCGGCTCTGGTTAGGTCGTGCCAGCGAGGACCGCTCCAGGAGAACCAGGGCCTTCCTGGCCTGCCTACGCTCTGACTGCCCAGCCCTCCTCAACCCAGCACAGGTCCCACAGCATCTGCTGCTCATGTGCTGCGTGCTCAGGTATCATCAGTTATAGGGATTTTAAAACGCTTTGCTGGGTGCAAATCTAAATTTGGCAAATAGGGTTTTTTGGAGGGTGGGATATCCAAATATGTTTTCTGTTGCAAATACTGCCGTGTATAAAGGTGACAGAGCAAAATATGTGCATAATTGGGTATAACCAAACAGCCAATCCTTTCAGAAGCAAGTTTTGGCACTCAGCAGGCATCTTGACAATTCCTGTAGGTAGTTACTTTAAAACATGTCAAGGAATCTGGTCAAATAGTTAAAAAAAAGAAAAGAAAAACAGACCTTGTGTCTTTATTTTTTCTTTTTTCCTCTCCCTGCTTGAGAATTGATCCAATGTTACTTCTGCCTTTGTTACAATGAAACAGTTTTTTTAGGCTGATGTCATAGGTAATTCAAAGTATTTACATTTTTCTCCTGAATTTTCCCAGAGGCACTATTGTTTAGTGATAATGGTGATACATAAAACACATTTTGCAAGACTTAACTCTTGCGAACCAAATTTTTCAGTGGTGCGACTAAAAAAAATAAAAATAAAATTGTGGACTAAACCAATCGGAGATGGTCAGGGGCGGGACCTCTCTGATTGGCTGTGGTCCAGTTGAAAGTCCAGGTGTGGACTGATTCTCAGATTAAAGCTCACAAAACTATTTAACAATCACCAAACAGCAAATGAGAGCAGGTACACGGATTCCACACGAAGACGTAAACACAGAGCGTACCCGACGCATCAGAATCAGCTTTGTCTTTCTCGGCTTTCTCACCCGATGGTCCGTACATGGAAACGCTGTCGGAGCTCAGCGAATCTGATGCGTCGGGTCCGCTCTGTGTTTACGTCTTTTTGCGCTGATTCTGAGCTGCAGGTTTTGTCTCTCTCCAACCAAAATTCAGCGAGCCAGCAGCAAAAGAAGCAGCAAACTGCGCTTCACATTTGATAAATGTCGTCATGAATTCCCTCTGACTTTTGCTGTTTTGCTTCCACCACGATAAAAATCACACTTCATGCACAGCTAGCTCTCTCTCTCTCTCTCTGTACTTCAAGAACAGTTTCCCGTCTCAAATCTGTTTTCTGCATTATTCATTCGCTTATTACCCACCAGTCTACCGTTGTTTACAGCGCTGTCGGCTGCTGTCTTTTTCTTTTCTTTTTTTTTTTCACTTAAATGACCTCGGACAAGAAAGCCAAATTTCTGCTGTTCAATACTGAAGAAATTTAAACTTTTTAAAATTATGCAAAACTGCAGAATATTGCAGAATATTTTTAAGGTTATCTGCTATAAAAAGCCAGGCCAGAAAAATCTCCTTCATGTTTTTCTGTTTCATTCTCACCGGTGCGCCCATGGCAAAAAGTTAGTCTAGAGCCCTGTCTTAAGAAAACCTTTCTCTTGAAGCTTAAAAACCCCTACTGGTTTCCTTAAGATTTACTCTTTTTGGCCATTGTTCAGTAATAACAGTAATATCCTAGACTTGAGCAGTAGCAGGTATATGCCATTTATATTTGTTTGTAGTATTTATGTTTATCCAGTTCATCAAATGCTAAATTTACTCAGTTTAAACTGACACCTTACTGTTTGTAGTAGTTTTGTCACACGTGATGTCCGTTATGATAACGATGGCTCTGCTCCTGTCAAACAGTGAGTCAGCATACAGGCTACCACAGAACAGGAAGCTCACAACGATAAATGTCACTCAGTTCGATGTCATAATTATACCTGTTAAAGCCAGAATGTCTTCTGCAAACAAGGCCGTGAACTGTGGCGCTCCAGCACGTGTCTTGTTCTTGTCATGTTCTCTTATTGCCGATCTCCTGTCTCCTCTCAGTCCTCATTCGTGGCTGTATTCACGGAGCAATTCTGCCCAAAAACTCAGGTCAGAGCAACCTTTGCTCAGGGTCACGCGTTACAAGAATAAAATAAATACACACTGCTTGAATCTGGTTTCACTTGTTGATAAACCAGCTGGAGACATGGATTACAGCCTTAGAAGTATCCTCCTGTCTGCTTGTTATTAAAGTAGATTATAACAAATAGTTACAAATTAAAAAGACCGACATTTCCACTAACTACAGCAGGAAAGACACGTGTAATACCATTAACAAAAACTTTGTCTGCTCTCCCATTAAACCCCATCAGCGCTGTAGTGAGCCAGCACTCCCAACACCAGGACTCTAATTGCAGTTCAACAGTCGCGTTATTATTTATAGCAGTGCTTTTCTTACTGTGACATGTCAGGATGTCTTCTGTGAAAAAGGCTCATCAGTAGGTTGACAGAAAATGACATGTCTGTTCATACAATGGAGCCAGTAACTCAGCCTTTGCAGCATAAATCCTACACAAGATTGCCCTGCTTTCTTTTTCTGGAGACAAACTAAACAACGTGCTGATTATTTTTGATTTGTGTGGGTATTTATATGCTTTACAGTTAAATGTAACTACGTTTTAATTCATCAGAGAGGTAATAGTTGCTGCTTTGTTTTTCACGAGTGAAACATGAAGGGAAGCTTCAGCCTTGATGCAGACAAAGTGACAGCAGGAAGGAACATTTACAACAGGCACACTTGAGAAATTAACAAATAACGAGATGAAAATTCACTTTTGCATTTCAGACATGAACTGGAACAGCTTACTGGCACTGAATGTATGCCTTGCCTAGGATTGATTTATGTAATGGTGCAGGATGTCTCTGGGCTTGTTCTGGCTTTTGCCTGGGAGCTCCGGTTTCTCAGAAACATGCAGGTTAATGCTGCGTGTGTTAGCCCAAGACTCCCAGTTTCACTTCCTCATTGCGTACATGTTGAAAAAGCACATCAGCGTTCGACTGTTCGATATCCCCTAAAATAAATATAATTGCTTTTGTTTGTCACAATTTGTGTTGCAAGAAATCATTTTCGTTCATACAATAAGCAATAAAAACTGATTTAAAGATTTTCCACTCCAGTCATGTAAGAAGAGTGTAAGAGTGATGCTGAAGTTAATCTTTTTTTATTGTTCTTTTTTTCATCGAAATCTGCACTCGAGTCATCCTTTTGATTTAAATATAAGTGTGTGTCTCTGAGAACTGTTATGTCATATTCCCTGAAGAATGAAAGAAAACTACAGTTTCTGCTTCTGTTGTTGCTTATTAAAACTGAAAACTTCCAGGGCACTGTTTGAATTAATTATTGTTCTTTCAGGTATATGATGCAGTGGCCTGGAGGAAGGATCCTCCAGAGACATGAGCTCGATGCCTTCCTGGCCCAAGCTGTTTCCAGCCAGCTCTATGAGCCTGACCAGCTACAGGAGCTGAAGGTGAGAGTCCCCTCCTTTCAGGGAATAATCATTAATAAGAGTTGTTCCTGCACTTATTTTTCTTGCTTTGTGGTGTAAATTATATGTCTTGGTGCTGTTTGAGAAAACTGAAGTGCTGAAAAATAAAACATCCTTTCCCTCTGAGGCAGTTTGGTTAATAAGGGAAGAATGTAATGGCATGTTAAAGTGTAATTTATTGTCTTCTCATATGTTTCCATTTGAATGGTGAGTGGAGATGGGTTTTCACACACCTCAGATGCCGACTCCATGTCGCTGGAATTGGATGGGGAATGCGTTTGCTGAATGCTTACCGGTTGACAAGTGGACTGAAATAAGGGAGGGAGTGACGGCAGAGTTCACTAGAAATAGGTGAACTGCAAAAAAAAAAAAAAAACCCCACCAAAAATGAAAAATACAGCATGAAAAGAACAGGCTGCGGCTCTAATGGACACTCGTTTTCACTTCCGCTCTTTTTGTTATAACTTCGCCTTTCTCCACGGCTGGCTCGGACCAACGAATCAAGAGTATCCCACAGACTGGTTGTATCACATACTTTATACTCCGCTTCCATCGGCGAAGGAGCTCATTGCAGGTGGACGCGACGTACCCAAACTGCCAGCTGACTGCAAACACTCCCGCTTTTGCGTAGGTTTTCATGCCACGGTCATGGTTGATGCATCCTCGACATGCTCCGTGTTTCTCCTTAAGGATATGTGTCACAACTCCAGAAGTTAATTCCAGAAAACTACAAAAAAAATCAGAACTCACTCAGTGAAGTCATTGCCACGTTTTTCAAATTTTCTTTTGAAATCCTGGCTGTACTATGTGAAGCAGGTTATAAAAAAACAGGAGATCCACAAGAAGCCAAAATGCACAATCATGCACCATTAAATGTGAAAACAGCAAAATAAACCCAAACAGAAAAGGTGGCGGTAAAAAAACCTCGAAAAAAGTTAAGATTCAACTGTGGAAGGAAAATTTAGTTCAGTTTTAACAGAAGCTTTGTTTGAATGATGTATCATCGACCGAGCCAAGGAGGAAGTAGCGTGAAAATGAATAGTGGCGATGTGCTTCTTGGCCCTGAGTAGGTATTGATTATCATGATACATGCATCAGCTGTGATGTGGGTGGCAGTGAACCTCCAGAGAGCGCAGTGTGTAGGCGCCTTTATGAAACTCTGTAGAGTCAGTAAAATCCCCGATAAGCTAAAGTCTCTGAGAAGAGTGCACGCTCACGTGTCGCAGAGACCTCGCAGCTCTTCAGCGCCGTCACCTCTCTGCTCTCGTTTCTGTTCCCACCTCTTAAATGCTGTCATTTTTCATCTGTGTGTTGGCTGTCAGGTGGAGAAGGTGGATGCTCGCGGCGTGCAGCTGGCTGCTCTCTTTATGGCCGGCGTCGATACGGCGCTGTTTATCAATGATGTCTGCGGTCAGCCGTTGCCGTGGGAACACTGCTGCCCCTGGGGCTTCTTCGACGGCAAACTGTTCCAGAGCAAACTGGCCCGAGCCGCCCGCGACCGAGCCGCCCTGCTGGACATGTGTGAGGGGCAGGTACGAAGCAGAGCATCGCAGGGCTGAGTGTGACCATCGTTTGTCTTTCATGTCCCAAAATCCCTGTTGGAGGGTGAATTATAGTCCAGTCATCATACAGCTCTGTGTGTAAATGGCTTTTAAAATGGACTTTTTCCACCTTCCCCCACAATTTAAGAAATTTGTAAAGGTTATTTTAAAGAGCAGGATGGGGAAGTTCATATCTTCTTTTGTTTTAAGACTTGAAGTGTAATATTGATTCAAAATGATTTACGGTTACTCTGCCCATTTAAGTTGGACACACCAATACAGCTTATAAAAACACAAGCTAACAGCTGTTTGAAATAAATACACGGCGCAAACCAATAACTATAGAAAATGGGAGTGCGCAGAGGTGAATAAAATGGGATGTTGGACAAGAAAAACTAGGAGTCAAAAAAAGATTAAGTCAGCTGCCTTCTAAATATATTTTTTTAAATTTGTTACATATTGTAATTGTCCTTTTTTCCCCCCCAACAATAACACAAAAACGTAACAATTGTAAATGATTGGAGCACGCTGCATGTACTGGGATGGTCGATCAACTCCACCCTCAGGCCATCTGCTCTACACTGCCTTTGACCTAAAAGCACCAAAAAAACATTCAAAAAAATATAAACCACAAATTTTCTTGGCGACCTTCATTGGGATAGAAACAAATAAGACATTGAGACAAGTCAAAATTGAGACCATTTTAATGACTGTGGTCGTGCAAATATTGGCTTTATTTAAGAGCCTTGGTGTACTTCATATAGGAGCTCATCTGGCAGCCCATGGGCCTGATGCTTACCGCAGCGCTCTGAGCTCAGGTCCATTCCAGTGTTCCTGTGCTGTTCCAGTCAAACGAAGCCTTTAAAACCCCCAAAATAAACACACAGTATCAGCTTACCCAGCCGTGATACAAAACTTGCCTTATTAACGCATTAGTTCCTGTAGGGTACTGTAAATTTACATTAATAGAATATCACTGATCAGTTTAACTTTATATTTCTGTTGCTAGCTTGCTAGGGCAGCGATGTTTCATCATGCTAAACAGCTAAATTAATAAAAAAAATAGAAAGTACTATAAGAATTAACACAAATACAAAACTGAATTATTGAAGGAATTAAAGACTTGTTTTGTGTTTTTTGGTTGAAGCCCTAATCAGTGACCGTGGTGGAGGCTGGCTGCTCAGTTCACTTTATCAGGAGAAGTGCAAATGAGTCACCATGTCTCTGAATGTGTGTGTTAACAAAGTTTCCAGCTGTTATCCCATGGCCAAATTTTAAAGTAGACATTAAAAGAACAGAATGAAAAATGAGTACAGGAGGAAGCACACAGACCTGTGATAAAGAGCTTCAGAAAAAAGCTTTATTCATCCTCACAGCTGAAATGACAGCAGATTGAAAATGAATAAAAATTGTGTTTGAAATCATTGTGACGGTGTCACATGGGCTAAAATGGGCTTGTGCTGTGTTTCATATGTTATTAAACCTTTGTAATAAAGTGACTTACCGTATGGCAAGAATATATTTATATTTAACTTTTTGCAAAAATAGAACTTCAATAAGACAGAATGCAGACATGCAGCCTCGGAAACAGGACAAGTTAAAATAAGCAGGATAGATTTGGGGGGGTTAATGAGTGTGGTGCATGCTACATCCAGAACTGTGAGAGTACAACTAACTACGTCCTGACCCACATAGGTGCATACATAAGAGATTGGAGGAAGATAAGTTAATAGATATCTATATGTATGGAGTTACACTATTGGCGTGGGAGGAAAAACGTAGCACTGAGTCGCCATCAGAGAGAAACACTTATTTTTATTATTATTTTTTATTATTATTATTTTTCCATACATCAATATGCCCACTCCAGTTTTATGGATAATAAAAGTGACAGTTAAAGAGAAAGTGGGATCTACTCTGTATCTGTCGCGTATTAACCGTAATTCTTTCTTCTCTGCAGGAAGAGCTGGTGTCCAAGGTCGAGAAGATGCGCCAGGCGATCCTCGAGGGCATTAACCTGTCTCGCCCTCCTCCTCCACCACCACCTCTTCCACCTCCTGCCTTCCTTCCCCCTGCCATGATGCCCCCTTTCTACCCCATGCCTCCTCTCTACCCACCCCGTCCCATGGGCGGCATGCCCCCGCATCACCCACATCATCCACACCACCCAGCCCAGCACAGACCCCGAGGCTTCCCAGGTATGCCACAGTTCATCCACTGTTTGAAACAAGTAGTTTTAGCTCCTTTCCAACTTCTTTTAAGCAACTTTTTTCTGATTGTTTGTTGCAAACAAAACATTTGAGCTCTGAGATGACCATATTATAAATATCCACTCTGTGAGTTACAAAGCAGGAAAATACTTCTTGAGCATTTGGAGCAGTCTGAAAACTGAGATTTGTACGACTCAAGTAGTCGTTGAATATACACTGACCTCAGTATGAAGCAGAATAGATTTCCTTTTACAGATTGAACAGAAAGTTGTCTTGTATGTAATGCAGTTACATTTAATTGATACAAGAAAATGTTTCTGACTCCAGACTAATGTTGTACAGTTTCTTGTTGGTATAAAACTGTGTGCTTGGTCATCTACTAGGTGACAAAACATGGTAGAATATAGATAAATACGCAGTTTATGTCCTATTAAGATAATATGGAATATAAACAGGAACACAGGGAGTTGGTGTGTAGTGACTTTGCAATCTTTTCTTTCAGGCATTCAGTCCATCCCCCCTCAGGGAGGGAAACTGGAGATCGCTGGCATGGTGGTTGGTCAGTGGGCTGGCAACAAACCAGTCCGTGGGAGAGGGGGCTTGAACATGCAGGTGGTGTCAGTGGGAGCCGGGAAAGGGTGAGTTCTGCTATAATTTTTTTTCAAGTAAAATAAACACATTGCAGGGTTTGAATAAGCGGCTTGAGTTTAAAAAGTCATGATGTCGTTTGAGCCATAGTCTCTGGGCTTCTTTCCGTTTATTAACAGCTCTGGTATCTAATTAATATATCAAAGTAGTAAAAATCTACATTGACAGGGAAACAAATTCTTCTCAAAATTCATCTTTCTTATAGTGACGAGTCTTCTTCAGCCTCTGAAAACCATCGATCGCCTCTTTCTTGGATCAAGTTTGTAAAGTCAGCTCTTACTGTTCGGACTTCAAGGACAGACAGTTGTAAAAAAGAGATCACTACTTAATGAAACAAATCCTGTGTCGATCATAGCCTGTACAAAAGATGACCGCCGTGAAGTCACCATCCCAAATGCGCAATATGAGTTGGTTATTCTTTCAACTACATGATAAGTAGAACAGCATTTAGTTTAGGGCTGCCACGATTAGTCGACTAGTCACGATTACGTCGACTATCAAAATCGTCGACGACTGATTTAATAGTCGACGCCTCGTTTGAAGCTTTGTAAGATCCCAAAAGACGCAAGAATAAGTAGTAGGATTTAAGAGTGTAATAACGGACTGAAACAGAAGATGGCAGCACTGCATGTACAAGGATGCCAGCTGCCGTTAAACCCCGAAGAAGAAGAAGCTGTATCCCAGAATTCATAGCGCGGCCCAGCTCAGTTTCCAACAATGGCGGCAGCTAGTTAGTTTTAATATTACTCTTATTATTCTTTCTGGGTCACAAAATAAACGTTTAACATATTTTCAGGCGAGAATGTAGCTGTGTAAACCTCAAATATCTGCTCAGTTTATCAGGACACCACATATTTTCAAAAGCGCTCCGACGTTTTCGGAGGCGTCTGTTACCCACTAGCTCGATAGCTAGCCGGGGTTCAAGGCTCACTAGAGCCGTGAGAACACCGGACTCCCGGCAAATCGTTTTCAAACCCACCGCCGTCTTTCGCTGCTCATGTTAAATATATGAGTCACTTAGATAAATTAAAAATGTTATTGTTTGGCTTTTTTTTTGTATTTTATTTATTCCTGAGTAAATCGGTTTGGCTGAGATTAAAGTTTTTACACAGCTGAATAAATGTCAAGCAGACGGCTGATTATCAGAAGTGTGAGATGCTCGAGAATTTACTCCGGTGTCCTGTTATATTTTAGATAGCAAGGAGTTTATTAAACCTCACCGAAACAATCTGCAAATGTCATTAAAATTTAATAAACTATCATCTTGTCTTTATTTTTAGTTAGCACCTTAAACACTTAAAGCTGTAAGCTAATGATAGTTATATAAGAGCAGATGCTGCTGGTGCAATAAGCTGTACGTTGTACGTCCAATGGATGCATGATCTGATTAGTCGACTAATCGCAAAAATAATCGGTGACTAGTCGACTATCAAAATAATCGTTTGTGGCAGCCCTAATTTAGTTTAATCCTGAATATTGAGTTGTGTTTTGACCGTTTCCTGTGTTTTCCTGCTTTTAAACTAGTGTGTAGTATTTTTCCCTCCCTCCTGTTTACATTATGTAAAATCATTCTAAAAAGACTGAATATAAAGCTACAGAACTGGATATATTTGAGGCTGATCAGCTGCTCTGGTCACCAGCCAGTTAGTTCATCTCTAGTCAAAGGCCTAAAGGTTATACTAGCCACTTCATGCATTGGAGCCGACCTAAAAGAACTGTAATGTTAACCCAGTGGAGACTTTTTTTAAAAAGCCTTTCTCTTTGTGCACCACAGGAGGGGTAAAGAGACTCCAGCAAAACTAAGGGGAGGGAAGAAGACAACTGCCAACAGAACACAGGTGTGACAGCAGACAAACCCAGACAAGCCTCTGTACTCTCAGGTGAACACTGAAATCAGGTGTGGACGTCAACTTTGTTGCACTCCAACATTTCTGTCTCTCCTTCCCCAGACGTCGTCCCCCCCATCCAGCAGTCCCCCAAAGCCCTCCGAGGAGGTGGGCTCCACGCCAGAGGTTGCCTCTCAGCAGCTGAATGGCAGCTCAGCAGCCTCCGCCATCGGCCAGCCCTTGGAGCTGACTCCCCTGGCCCAGCCAACCCCGTGTGCCTTAGCCAGCAGAGACAACCAATCAGAGGGGGTGGAAGTGGAGGACCCCTGTTGCCTTGACGACTGCCCGTCAGACGGAGCACTACAGAAGGAGGAGTGATGGCATCCTTATCAGGATGTGCTGCTCTAAGAGAGTTATCTGTGTTCGACTGCCTTTCCCTGTTTTTGTAGCCCTGTCTGCTAGCTGTGCACATCATCACACGGCGCAGGAGGCGACGGGAGGCCCGTCCTCGCCTCCTCTGCTGCGACGTGTGATTAGCTAAACCAGTTAGCCGTTCCCCCCTCCCCCCTATAAGTTTTCTCATATGGTTTTACATTGTTTCTAAAGAGACGTTTTTCCATGAGTCCGTAAGCGCCCCACCTGTCAAAAGAAAAAAATCCTCCCCTATCCGCACTCAGAGTGAAATAAGCTTAAAACCCCGCCCCATCACCGCCACATCTTTAATCAATCCCGCCCCCGTTTATTAGGGCTGTTTGTACAGTTTGATTATTTAGTTTTTTGAGTCGTCCCGTTGTTCGACTCTGCACACAAACGTTAAGCATGCAGCAACGGTGACAGGCAGTCGTTGTATGTTGATGTGGTTTGTTGCCATAGCCAACTCACGAGAGGTCAGAGATGTTCAGAGTCTGACTCTTCTGTGCAGCGACCCTTGCCAAACTCCATTCTGCAACCAGGTCGGCGGGCAGCGCTGCTAAACGTGCAGCGGTAGCACTCGCATCAAACCCCGTTATTTTTTGTTTCGTTTTATTCTTTGATTGATTGATTTGATTGGTTAATCAGTCACTGAAGCACTTCTGCACCACCACGGCATTAGTGTGATATCTTACTTTGCCCAGTGTAGCATAGCCTAGTACTTAGCTGTGCTAAGAGATCCCATGAATTTATGCACCTTAAGCCCTACAGTATGCAAGATTTCCCCCCGACCCTCCAAAAAAAGAAAAAAAAATTGCATTATTATGTTATTGTCCCACCCCTCACCCCGGCCCCCTCCTCCCAAAGCTTTGATTGTACTACCCCAGCAGAAGCACTTAATGTTCTATTTAAATATAATGGATTTCAACAAGCCCCTAGACAGTTGAATTGACAGTCGGTGAGGGGCGTTCCCCGCGCCCGATTAAATCATTATGACACATAGATCTACATTTAAAGGTAGAGATCTATTTGAGAGACGTCAGAATGTGAACAGAGTGGTTTCAGACAAAGAAGCACTTTGTTTTAAAAAATGTTAAACCACACTGGACAGTCCTCTAACAGTTGATATAGAAATGACAACCTCTCTGAGGCACCTTCTTCAGTTAAAGGCCAAAAACGTAGGAATGGAAACTGTCCAGTAAAAGATGGAAATGAGCGGTGAGGTTTTTGGGCGACTGCTGCCAGGCAGAGTTCCCCTCAGACTGCCCTCATACATTCACTTTGCTATGAAGCTAAAAGGAGTCTTGATCGTCCACGTCGAGGAGATCCTGGGAATCATTTCAGATTTCTTAAAAACTATTTCCAAAGTGTATTTTCATAAGACACATGTGATATAAAAGGGGCGTGGCAGCAAAGCCTCAAAAGATTGAGCAGCTGTTGTCATTACGAATGCCCGACACTGAGAGCCGCTGCTCGGCGAAGCTCCGGTGTGTCACTTTAGACCAGCAGGAAGCACTTCCCTGCCCCTGAAGCGCCTCAGCCGAGCGTGGCGCGAGCCTTCACGGGCTGGACCGCATCGTCACTTGACAGGGGAGAGGGAGGCCTCGTGGCGGACCCCCGAGCGTGCCGCTCACAATCTGAGACTTCTAGGAAATGTTTTATTAGAGCATTTATGTTTGTAGAGAATGAAATGTGTCCCCCACCTCCACACACACACAGTAACGTCTCATCTGACAAAGGAAATACAAGCATGTACCTTCTTAACGATTAGCTGTAGCACAACTGCAAACGTCAAAGCAGTAGAGCGACAGATACTGCCTGAGAGATGCTGGCCATGGTCGTTGTAATCTCTCTAAAACGTACGTAGAGAGGCTGAAATAAACTCGTCACATGGAAAAAAGGGCAAGTCAGCAAAGAAGCACCTTATTTTCTTACTACATTGATGACTTGCGCTTCATCGTGTGCCACAAAATTTAACACGGAAGAAAAAAGCTCCTATGAAATGCTTTTTTTTTTCTTTCTTTTTTCGTTTCTTTTTTGTTTTTTGAAGGAAACAGAAGACCCTGACTATATATATAAATATATATAAGTAAGTGTTAATGTAGTCGCGTCAGACATCCCCTCTGTTATGAACTCAGCCATTTACAGTGACACGCTGACAGTCGACCCAGCCGTGAGCGTAGGCCCGCCGAGGCCACGCCGCCGCCTCTTACACCAACACCAAATGAAATCAAAAAAAGGTTCGGACTAGTTAGCCGTTAATGGGTAGGGATCTACGAGCACTTTAGGTGTTCTTAGGTTGAGAGTAGGTAAACAGTGTCGGGGCTTAACACAGGACTGTAAAACAGACACCAAGACTAGGCTAGAGAATATAGCTCCACTGGCCGAAATACTAAGTCTAGAATTACTAGGAGTCATATACTTAACTGCTTTCAACTTTTGACATTACTACAAATACGTGTATTACAGCAGTACATTGTTAGAAGATGGCTTTTCTGCGGCGATCCAGAGTGTGACCTGGTATTTGATGCCCTCTCTCGATTCGCTCGCCAGATAACAGTTACACACACACACACACACGTTCACAATACATAAACACACACACAGAGGAATCAGTTGATTTGTTACCAGCGGCATTCTCTCTGCTTTCGTGCTGAAGTGATTTCTTTTCGTGCAGTTTCAGTTCCCAGTGGAGTGGTCATCAGTTCATCGGAGATCTTTTTTGGTAACACTTTCTACTGACCGCGAGGAGGAAGAAAAAAAAAATAAATCCCACATTCACGTTCAAGTTTTTGCTGCATGGACACAGATTGGAGAAACACGCGCACACTGACACATTTTTAGAATACACGCACATAATAAACACACGGATATATAGATGTTAAATCCTCAGTTACACAGTAGGTAGTTTGGAAAAAAAAAAAGAAAAAAAAAGTCAACACAACACATGATGTAGTGTCCCTCTTTTGTCCTCGTCTGTTTTAGTTTGATAGGTATTTGATCAGTGATTTTTATGCTTGTTATCCTCTAACCCGCCCCTGCTATGACACTTCTTCTCGCTGTTCATCCATTTATTCTTTTCTCCCACCCTCAAATTTTTCCTCGGCCTCCTTGTAGAGTACTTACATCCACGAAAACACACACAGACACATACACACATAAATCAAGCCCACTGCAGACACGCACACAGATATCCTCCACACAGGTTAATCCCACCCCTGTCCTCCTCCCACTGTATCTCAGTTTCCTTTCACCTCCTTCTCTGCCGCTCCGTTAGCCCCTTTAGGACCGTTTCTATTGGCCGTTTTTATTTTTTCTCTTTTTCTCTTCGGGCTGCCCCGCCCCCTTAATCAACCCAACTAACAGTAAAGGTTATATTAACGTTGATAATCAGTTTCTGTATGTATCTAGCCAGAGTGGATTTAAAAAAAATCTGAAAAAAAAATCAAAACTGTTTTATTCAATTGTGCAAAATGTGTTTTTTCTTACTATTTTTAATGTTATTACATCTTCTAATCTAATCCTTCTACCATCGCTTCAGTTAGTACTGAAATACGCTTAGCCAACCTAGAGATTTGAACTGTAACGATCGCCATTTTCCTTACCTGTATTTTATATGGCATCTGTAGACCACTTCACCGTTTTATTATTGTACGTAAGTAAATATTGCCCGTTTTTTCGGATTGAAAATCGTCGTCTGCACTATGTTCGATTCTCATATTATCCCCGATAACGAGTTTTCGCTCTTCGTCGTTAATCAAAGCTCAACTCTGCGCCCTTGCACAAAGCAGCGAAATATCTCTTGTGAACACCTGAGAACCAAAGTACACCTAGTATCCCCGTCTATCCCACCGCCCCCCCAAAAACAAGCTCCTCTATAGCCCCTCCCCCTGCCCAACATTGACAGCTCCCCGCCCCTCCACCCTGAGTAATAAGTTTCTGATGATTATATGTATAATGACATTACAGCACGTGTGATTTATCCGACAGATCTGTGAGGTAACGGTGTGGTGTTTCATTTTTATTTTTGTTGTTTTTCATACTGTGGTTTTCGTGGAGATGCAGACGGACCGGGCGGCGAGTGAGTGTCTCATCAAAATCTCCCGCTCGCTCCTCATGGTGAAGTTTTAGGCGGTGTGAACTGCTCCACTTGCTCCTATCACATCAAATTATTACAAGTAACCACACACACGGGAAGAAGGAACGACACCTGACAAATATGTTCTCTGTCACGCCGAGCTTCTTGGCACCCTCTATTGCTTTTTTTTTTTTCTTCTTCTTCTTCAAAACATTGTCTTTTAGCTCCCAGGACTTGAGCTGAGCGGGTCTTTTCATGCTGTACGTGGGCACTGAGGTGGAGGAAAGAGAGACAGTTTTCCTCACAGTGCGAATCTGAGATTGATCGACCATCCAGGAGATTTATTCACATCAAGGAAATAAACATTTTAGCCATGAGGATCTGCTTTCAGAGCTTTCGGGCTTCTCATACAAAATAATTTGATAGAATCTCATAGTTTTGTGGACTTGAACTTGCGAT
This sequence comes from Mchenga conophoros, assembly GCF_057382185.1. NCBI lineage: Eukaryota > Metazoa > Chordata > Actinopteri > Cichliformes > Cichlidae > Mchenga > Mchenga conophoros. The sequence goes on along the minus strand of NC_140545.1, from coordinate 29,471,271 downwards.
TTTAATTATGCCGTTTTGCTGCTGCAAGATGAGCAATTTTCTGTCACTTACTAAAAATCAGAATGCATATTTGGTAGATGTAGGGCCGATCTCTTGGTGGAAATTAGTGTTTTATTCTGACATTTGTACGTTTAAACCATAACAAGCTAATTGACGTTAGTCTCATCAAGCTGCAGAAAATACAGCTACTTCCTGGCACATTTTAGTGCAATCATTAAGTTATATTTAAAGGAATTGTTAGCTGCATCATTGACTTCATGATCGGATATGATTTAGGCTAAATATATAAATTTTAGACAGTTGGTCTGACAAAAATAAGAGATTTTAAGATGCTGTCTGTTACTTTTGACATCAGTAGTGAAAATCATTGCAAGTTGCAGAACTTGTTAGTTAATCCCAGTCCATAGTCAACATCCTGTTTTTATAGTGAATAAAAATTATTTTCCATCTTAGTTAGGGCATTTATTGGTTTAGAGGCTTTTGTTCAAATAAAAAGAAACAATTTTAAGACATTTTCTCTGCTAAAAGCGGTTTTATTTTGAAGGAATCGATAAAGCAAGCCTTAGCTGCAGTCCTAGTTAACAAATTCCAATCCATGGCTTACATCTCGCTTTGATCATCATAAAATTTTATTTCCAGTTTCTGATTTAAATCAGGAGGTTTAAACCGTCTCAGCTGAAGCGCTGTGAGGAAAATTCTTGCTCTCTGACTGAAATGATAGTATTTGTGTCATAAAGCTGGTTAAAAGTAACCCCCACCTCTCTGCCCACGAAAACGGGAGCATCCTCTGAAGAGAAGCAAAAGCCCCGGAACAGGAGTGTGTGCATGTATTATTGTAGAAATGAAACAGTATTATCTTCTGTCATACAGAAAGGAGTCATCGGTTGGGTTGTATCTGTCCAGGAAATCTCACAGCATTCTTGTCCGGTTTGAATAAGGGTCCCTAATTTCTGTCTCTCTCTACACTGCCACTCTCCCCCCCTCAACAGCCCCCCAGAAGGTTCAGAATAACCTGTCCCCCCCTTCCACCTCCCTCCCTTCGTGGCCAAGTCCCCGTCAAGTTGGGGGCCGTTTCACATCACATCGGTCAACGCATCAGTACCCGGAACCACCCAAAAACTACCTGTGCAGCGAAAAAAGGGTTAAAATTTATCCATAATATTATTGTTATAGAAATATTATCATCATCATTATTGCTGTTATAATTATGGTTGGTATAATTTGTCATCATTGTTAGCATTATGGAAGCACCAGACGGTTTGTGGAAAGGTGAGAGAAAGTTTTTTTTGTTCTTTTGTTTTTAATTTGTCTGGCTGTTGGTGGTCTGATCTCACAGAGGCAGGGGAGGAATGGTTCAGAAAGAGACAAAGATGGCAGTCATGTTTGTACTGGTTGGGAAATGACTTACAGTGCTGAAATAAAATTTATTCTTTTAGTAAAAAAAAGTATTTCCTGTGTCCTGTGTCTTCATTCATTGAATTTTTGAGGGATTTTAATAGCAAAATTTGCACCAATGTAATGTCTGTGATGTAGAGGGATTTTAAAAAGAAAAAAAACACTGATGATTCACTGGAGGAAACTTCAAAAAGTCCACTTTGGATAACCTGTAAAGCAGGGGTGGGGAACTCCAGGCCTCAAGGTCCGGTGTTCTGCAGTTTTAGATATCATCCAGGGTCAACATACCAGAATCAAATGATTAGTTCATTACCAGCCCTCTGGAGTACTTCAAGATATGGTGAGTAGGGTAATGTAGCCATCTGAATCAGCTGTGTTGAATCACTGACACATCTAAAACCTGCAGGACACCAGCCTTTGAGGCCTGGAGTTCCCCACCCCTGCTTTAAAGGGTCCTGTCATATTGTTTTGGTTGGTCAAAGAAAAAAGTTCAACCTTATCCTTTTTATCCATATTTATATTTAAGAAAACAAACTTCTAGATGTAATTCCTTCTGTGTTAAAATAATTTTCTCAGTACTCGCAGATGTGTGTTACGGCTTTGAAATTTAAGTTTCAAAATCTTCATGATCAGTAGATGCGCTCTTCTTGGTGTGCTACTACTTCGCTGGCTCCTCCCAATGACTTAATAAGAAATGACCCAGGTGTAAATTCTTTAAATAAAGAAGTAAAAAGCACCTCTGCTGAAGATGTATGTAAAATCGGAGCCAATCTATCGAGAGTGACTCCACTTCCTTTGACTCCCGTTATGTAGAAATTGGCTGCAATTCACGTTGGAGAGCGACAGAGGGCGCTCATGATAGAACTAAGCGCTTAAAATTATTATTTACACTGTCTTCTAGACATAAAATTTTAATTTAATTTTCTAGCATTCTGCTAATTTATGCTTAACAGTGACTTTCAGACTGGAACTTCATAAAAAAACGACTCCACTAAATCTATCGCCTAAATCTATCATGAAGTTTACCCCCCCCCCCCCCCCCAAATTTTCATATTATTGGCGCCCACTCTGAAGTAAGAAGTCCTGAAAGTGGGAAATCTTGATATTTTATAAGCTCAGGGATTATATACGCGTTAAAAAAAAATAAAAATAAAAAATCCCGGCACGACACATGAATCTCGCGATATTTGTGCGTATCAGCAGCTGGCTGCAAACCGCTCCGCTCGGAAAGATGGCGACGATGATATGGGGGGGCCACCCAGGCTACAGGGAGGCTTCTGAGGTAAACCACTACTGTAGGTCGGCACCCAAACACTCGATTAGTTACGGGGGGAAGTACCGAGCCTACAGGCAGGTGTGTGTTGTCGCGTGCGGTGCGGATATGACAGCAGGTCGAGAACCGCCAATTCGAGGTAGCTGTCAGCTAGCTTTGTGAGCTAACAGCGGGCTAGCTACTTCTGAGGCAGGCTCAGATAAATATTCCACACACGGTGGCAGTGGCTGCTTTCCATCCTCCTTTAACAGATACTGCTGTGATTCTGACGGGGACAGGGTTACTGTAAACCAAGCAGCCGATGTTTCCAGAGGCTGAGACTGTGCTCGGGTTAGCATGTTAGCGCCACCTAATAATGTAGAATGATACGGGATCCCTGCTTTAGTTTAACTCTCTGCCGCACACACTTTATGCGTACATGTTTAAAATAGTGACTCCACATCGTTTACTGCAGTCATTCCAAACATCAGACTAACCAGTTTGAAGTGTGAAAATCTGCAGGGGGCCCACCCAAACCTTTAGTATCACCTCTGAACACCACACAGGCAGAAAGCTGAGGGTTTCATTTGCGTTTTATTAATATAATAACACAAATTGATGTTTAGAAATGGCTGTGTTTGGATAGCGCCCACAGAGAAATAGCAAAACGTAAAGGCTTTTGTTACGGGGAAAAGCTTGCATGTTGGATTTGCTTCGGCTGTAGGTTTGTGGTGTTGTATCACATTCTTCCTTTTTCAATTCAAAAAGCAGCTGCATCCAGAAACACTGCAGATTCCCGTCATGCCACTCATTAGTGGCCAGTGTGATGTGACCCATCAAAAATGACTAAAACTTTGACCACTATTCCACGCTGTTAACTGTGTGAATCTATCATTTAAATCCAGATGGACCGTCACAATGTCTGTTGATTTTGATGTGTAAAGAATAATGTGACAGAGGAAATAAAAAATGTATGACGTGGAAAAAGTGAACATCAATAATGGCAGAGGAAGGAGTTAAAAGGGGAAATAAGGACAGTTAAAAATGAAATGCAGGTATTTTAAAAGCACAAATAAAAAATGTAGAGGAGGTGGTAAAACAATTATGGACACTAAAGAGATAAAAACCTGCTTTAAAAATGTCTTTAAGACGGATATAAAAGATAACAGTGTGCTCGTCAAACTGATCTCCTCAGGGAGAGGATGGGTGTCCTGATAGAAAAAGCCCAATCACTTTGGTTCTTAGCCAAGACTGTGGGATGGTCAGCAGAGCAACCTCATGTTATATTGCCTGAAAGTGTGTCATAAAGTGCAATTATCTAACCTTGAGGAGATTAATGCATGCATGGCTGTCCCTAGAGTTTGTTTTTTATAAAATTGAGTTAATCATACTGAGTTGTTGAATAAAACACAACTGGAAAGTGTCATTTCTGACATGGTTGTGAGGGCAGGTAATGATCTCCTCTTTAGCTGCAGGAATTTCTGAGCCATCCACCATTTAATATCTTGTATATCTACCAGGGTTCAGTGACAATGACAGAAGTTCACTAAACAATCAGAGAAGCAATGTTAAAAACCCTGTTTGACTGTTTTGGGGTTTGTTTTTTCCCCACATCTGCTTGCTGTCATTGTTCTCGTATCTCACTGTCAGGAAGAAGTTTCTTGCTTTGTAAAAATATATTGCATGTAGAACAGGAAATGCCCTCCTGAGCCTATGCAGTGCAGATACATGTGATAATATTCAAACACAGTATCAGCAAAGATGAGTTTAAAAGGTACCGCAAACAAATACCTTAATTCACACGTTTTATTAGCAGCACATCTAATGTCACCTTCTGCTGGCCTTCAAATGATGCGTCATAACATCTCCCACATCTTATTTGACTCTTCTTTGATGCTTTTTGTTTTGTTCAGGTTTTGTTGGTTGTGATTATTTAAAGATGTAGTAGTAGTATTATTATTATTACTACTTTTTTTTTAAAATTTCTCCTAGGTTTGTCCTGGGAGATGCCTACCTATGACTCAAGAACAAAGAGCTTCTGGGAAGAAGGCTGCAGGATTTTCTGAAGACCGGTCATCTGTCCTGTTTCCAAGAGTGCAGGGCCATGTTTATTATGCTCATATAAAGTTAATATATGACCGGGGTGGACTGAGGGAGAAAGTGGGAGCTGTGGAATGAGGTAGTAGTTTGTATAGTTTTAGGATCACACCAGATCTGGGAGATAACTATACAGCCTACTGTCTTTCTCACGGCAACCGAAACCATCCCCTCCATCGTCTTACCTCCTCAGGTTTTTGGTCATAAATTTGTTCCAGTGTTGTAACTTTCTACTGGTCTTTTTTTAAAAATATTTAATCATTTTTCTATTATTTTTGGATTATAGATCCTTGCTTAGGTTATCTGTGGAAATGTGATCAGATTTTCCAAAGTGCCTGCAGCACACGTGGTGGTTTCAGTGTCGCATGTTTTCAAAGACAAGGAATTTATTTTGAATTCTTATATAGTGCAGGGTTATATTAATCAATTTTATGATTTTGAACAACTCTATACAGATGCAGCAAAAAATATAGGCAATCAAGTGGGTGTGGCATTCAATTTTCCAGAATTGAAGATAAAGGTTGGAAAAAGGCTCAATAATGGACTTTCAGTGTGCACAGGGGAAATGTTGGCATTGTTGTTAGCTGTTCAGTGGGTGGAGGATAACAAGCCATTATGGACAATAATCTGTTCCCTCTAGTTCATCATTGACCAGCTTGGATAAGTCATTCAGATGCCAGACCAGACATTTTAATTGAGATTTTACAGACAATCTACAGAATAAATATAATGGGACTGATAGTTAAATTCGTATGGATACCAGCACATTATGGTGTTATTGGCAATGAGGTGGCAGATAAAATTGCAAAGCAGGCTGCTAAAGGAGATCAAGTTGATTTAAATGTCAGTATTGGCAAAGCTGAAATGAAGAGCATGGTAAAACAGAAAACAAGGGAAAGATGGCAAATCGGTGGGAGGAGGAGAGGACAGGGAGATGGGTTTTATTCTATTCAAAGGAAAGTAGGAGAACCAGGAGAGAAGAGACAATATCTCGATTCAGATTCGGACACACTGGGTTAAACAGTTCACTGTTCATTATAGGGAAAAATCAAATGGGGAAATGTAGTAGTAAACTATTAAACATGTTTTGTTCCATTGTCAAAATTATCAGGAAGAGAGAGAAAAACTAATTCAAAACCTGGAAGGCTTTTCTTTGATTGGAGGGAACACACAGGAGGTGCAAGTCTGTCGCATGCTGGCCTTTGCCATTACAATTGAGCTGGCCTCTGGACCTAACTGGGCTGGGAGGAAAAAATAAGGGCCTGACTAAGCAAAAGAGGGCATTTAAAGAGAGAAGGTCTCACAATGGTTTCACTTGAAACTCCTCCTGCACTGGGTGCTGTTAACTAGTCTCACAGTGTTTCTAGGTGCTTCTCTGTTGTTTCTTTGCAAGCCTTACAGCTTTTAGTGTCCTGCAACATCTGAGTCACGGTCCTGGGGGGTCCAGCCCCATCACAGAGTAAACTGAAAACACTGTGTAAATAATAGATTTAACAAAAAAATGTTTTCATAAAATAAACTGTTTTCTTAATTGATGCAAAAATGTCTTCTTTTTTTTTTTATTAGATCAGGTCTGGCACTCAATGTTATAGAGATATTATTTTGGACATGTTAAATTGTGTCCTTTTTTTTTTTTTTTTTAGATAATAAACCTCTGAAAAAGACATTGATGGTAATTTGCAGTGGTTTAGTATTGATTGAAATATCTGTGAAGTCCTGTTGATTTTTAATCATGATTTTATTATTGTTTCAACATTAACCACTGGTGCAAAGGTGGTGGAAATTCAACATCAAACTATAATATTGTTCCAATATTAAGATTGGTTTGGCTGGTGCTTCACTGATCTTCAGGTCCTGGAGGGTGATGCATTTTGAAGATGGAGGATAGCAACAGCACATCTGCAGCACAGTGTACCTTGCAGCACTCGTCTCAGATCACCCCTGACTTTGTGATGAAGTAATAATAATGGCATTTCTGGCCATTGGTATACCACAACTTAATCCTTTCAACAGCTACCAAAAGTTAAGGGACCTAGCTTGTGTGAGCCTTTTGGGATGTATATACACTGCTCAAAAAATAAAGGGAACACTTAAACAACACAATGTAACTCCAAGTCAGTCACACTTCTGTGAAATCAAACTGTCCACTAATTGACAATCAATTTCACATGCTGTTGTGAAAATGGAATAGACAATAGGTGGAAATTATAGGCAATTAGCAAGGTGGTGACCACAGACCACTTCTTAGTACATAAGCTTAGCATTTGCCAGAGGACACCAGGCTGATCCACACCTGAGGGATTTCTTGGTGTTTTGGAAAAGGCAGTCTCCGCCATCTCCAAGGGAGAGGAGCGAGGTTCCCAAGCCAGTTATGGTTCTGCTACGTCAGTGGGACCGTTTGGTAGAGAAGGATGGCATACTCTATCAGCAGACTTCACGTCCTGATGGGGGTGAGGAAGTGCTCCAACTTGTCCTCCCAGATGCTCTAAAGTCTCTGGGACTTCAGCTGAGACAGCTGCACCAGGACCATAGCATACCACCGAATTGGTCAGACAGCACTGTTACTGCCCAGGGATGTCCTCTGACATCAAGCAGTGGGTCCAGGGTTGTGAGCGTTGTCAAACTACAAAAGATTCAGGGTTGGTATCGCATAGCTATATGGGCCACTTGTAGGCATCTAGGCTAAATGAAATCCTGGCCATAGATTTTACTTTGCTGGAGCCCTCCCTTGGTGGGCTTGAGATTGTCCTGATTATGACTGATGTTTTTAGCAAATACACTGTCGTATTAATAATAATAATAATGATGATGATGATGATGATGATAATTGTTGTTGTTATTATTATTGTTATTAAGTCACTTTTTGCCCTGTAAGTTATGATGTTACTGCAGTTAAACACAACTTTTTTACAACACATGCAATAAAATCTTTCAAACACCCGTGATTCCATGAATCTGAGTCTGTGAGATTACACTTCATTTCTTGAACCACCAGTGATTAAAATGATAAAGTAAGTCTAGGCAGTTCGTGCTTAATATTGTGAAAAGTTTAAGATGACAACAGCCTTGAAGGGAGTCTCACCCTGGCTGACTTTGTCACATGGACTGAGAATGCTCTTGATAAGGAGATGAGCACCAATAACCTCAAGCTGTTTCCAGCTCTGTCACGGTGGAGGCACGGGTTTTTGCTTTCGCAGGGAACCAGGACGGGAACAATTTTCAGTTCAATTCCTTTTTCTTTTTTTTTTTAAATAGGCACTTTATACTAGACCCTGCAATAACACATACAGAGGAAAAACCCAAGAATCATATGACGCCCTAGGAGCAAGCACTTTGGCAACAGCGGGAAGGAAAAACTCTCTTTTGACAAGGAAGAAACCTACGGCAAAACCAGGCTCAGGGAGGGGATAAGAGGGATACAAAAAACATGCTGTGGAAGAGAGCCAGAGATTAGGAACAAGAATGATTCAATGCAGAGAAATCTATTAACACATAGTGAGTGAGAAAGGTGACTGAAGAAGAAACACTCAATCCATCATGGAAACCCCCCAGCAGCCTACGCCTACTGCAGCATAACTAAGGGAGGATTCAGGGTCACCTGATCCAGCCCTATATGCTTTAGCAAAAGGGAAATTTTAAGCCTAATCTTAAAAGTAGAGATAGTGTCAATTTCCCGAATCCAAACTGAAAGCTGCAGTATGCAGTACTGTCAGTACTCTAGCTGCAGGATTTTCGAGTAGCTGAAAGCTTTTCAGGGAATTTTTAGGACATCTTGATAATAATGAATTACAGTAGTTCAGCCTATCTATCCGGTCTGACAGCGACCCTACGATGTCAGACTTAAAGACCGGATTGGTCAGAACTTAGTGGGCGGGGTTCTGAGCAAAGATAAGTAAAAGCGCTCTCACTTTTATGGTTTTTCGGGTACACAAACCGTGTGTGTGTGTGTGTGTGTGTGTGTGTGTGTGTGTGTGTGTCTGTCTGTCTGTCTTAATGTAGGCTCTACCAAGTGTTTGTAGCTGTTATGCTACAAACATTTCATATTACAAGCGCAGAATAAAGCATAAAGTGCAAACTGTAAATAGCTGCTCACATTATTATTATCAGTCGGTGAGGACGTAAAGAACGTTTTACACCTTTTTAAATCTCATATTAAAGACGCGGTATCGGTCACAGTAAATCAGTAAAGTAACAGTAAAGAGCTCAGCTCGTCTTCATCCATCACAGCCTTCAGGTTTTCTTTGGAAAAAACAAAAATGATGTTCTTTACCAAAAGAAAAGTGAGTGAGACTTTGACATTGACACTGTATGACAAGGTAATTGGGAAAGTGAGCTCTTTTACGTACTTAGGTGTTGTGTTTGATTCGAGACTGACATGGCGGGAGCATATTGATTGGATTGAAACCAAATGCTAAAAAGTTATTAATGTTATGAGGTGTGTAGCTGGGAGGGGTTGGGGAGCGAGCTCTTCTGCTTTGAAAAGACTTTACCTGGCATTAATTAGGTCGGTCTTTGATTATGGGTGTGTGGCATATGGTTCAGCAGCTCCTTCTGCGTTGAGACGTTTGGATGTTCTGCAATCGGAAGCCCTTATAGTGTGCTGTGAAGCTTTTAAGACGTCTCCAGTCGGTGCCCTACAGGTGGAGATGGGAGAAATCAGAATCAGAATCAGAATCAGAATACTTTATTGATCCCTGGGGGAAATTATTTTTTGTTACAGTGCTCCATTTTAAACCAACATTAAGACAAGACAGACAATACACTAACTAAAATGCCCCTAGATCTTAGGAGGAAGCAAGTGTCGGTGAATTACTGGGTTCATCTTGGTGGTCATGGTGATGCACATCCCACAAAGGAGGTACTTTTGGAATGCTGGGAGTATGGAAGAAGTCAGAAGGCTCATTTTGGAAAGGTGGGGAATCAGTGGGCTAAGGAGTGTCAGGTGTATGAACTTAAAATATGTCCTGCAGTAGTGTTCTCTGTGGTTCCCCCATGGTTATTGGAGACTCCTCCTGTGGACTGGTACTTGCTGGATCTGAAGAGAACATTGAAAGGCAGAGTCGATCTTGTTTCAGCATTTCATTTTCACAGCTTGACTGAATACCCTGAGTGTATTCATGTGTTCACGGATGGTGCTAAAAGTCCAGTTACTGGAAGTACAGGGTTTGGAAACAGTTCCGTCAAAAAATATTGGAATACACAGAATACACTTCGGATGGACTGGCAGTATACACGGTTGAAATGGTAGCAATTTTGGTAGCATTGAAATGGGTAGAGTGTTCGAAAATCAGGCAGGTGGTAGTATGTTCTGACTCGGCAGCTGTTCTTTCAAGTCTACAGTCGTTTTGTTCGAAGACAAGGCAGGGCATGCTGTATGCTATTCTGGAGACTATAAGCAGGATAAGGTGTTGTGGTGGCAATATTCACTTTCTTTGGGTGCCAGCTCATGTAGGGATCAGTGGAAATGAAAAGGTGGATAGGTTGGCGAAAAGAGCGTTGACTAAAAGTAGGACTGAGATGGAACTTACAAGCAGTGGATCTGAAGGGAAAGGTGTTGTTTGGAGGCAGGTTGTTCAGGAGTGGCAGAAGCGGTGGGATTCAGGGAGTACGGGCAGGCAATTGTATCATCTTAAGAAGGAGGTGGCAGAGAGTAGGTTGTATAGGGGTAATAGGAGAGATGAGGCGGTCATTACCAGGCTTAGACTGGGACATTGTGCATTAAATAAAACGCTACAGATGATAGGAGAACATGAGACGGGGCTTTGTGGAGTGTGCCAGGAGGAGGTGGAGACAGTAGAGCATGTAATACTGCGGTGCAAGGGTTATGATGTGGAGAGGTCAGTTCTGCAGAATAGGTTGACGGAGCGGGGAATTGGGGAATTTAATTTGAAGAGTGTGTTGGAGGGTAGTAGGGCACAGGTGAGGGAACTGGTGGGGTTTCTGAAGGATATAGGTGTTTATGAAAGAGTGTAGGGTTTTTTTTTTTTAGTTTTTTTTTATACAGCTTGTGAACTCACTGTCTGACCCATACTCCGGAACAGTAGGAGGCGGTAATGCTCCTTTACGTTGGTTGCCAACCGCCGTTAAACACAAAGAAGAAGAAGAAGAAGATCCATCACAGCCTCTCTCGTACACACACGATCTTTGGTATGACGTCAGCCGAGTCGGATCTACGATGGCGAACATTCGGTGTGTGAAGGTGAGCAGCAGAATAAACATGAAACACCTCCGCGCTGCCTCGCCGTTTTCTTTGCCTCTGAGGAAATATGACGCTAGACTTTCACCCTGCTTCGGTTTCGATTTGTGCGAGTTTTTCTGGTTCTTTCGGGTTTCTTTGTAGTCCATAAGTTTGAGTGCTCGGCTAGCATACTTGCAGGTTAGCAAACATGCTGATAGCTCCCCCTTCAGCCCTCCCGGCTGACCTCCGGCTGTCAGTTAGATGGACACAGGACACACGAGGGCTTTTAAACATGGCAGCTTAAATTAATTAATTAAATTAATAATGCTGTATTTATATTTCAGTTAATAAAAACCGGTCACTGAGATGGATCTGAAGAGTAAATGAAGGTGCGCGCATGTGTGCTTAGCCCCCTTTTTTTGTTAACTTTGCAAAAACAAGACAAATAACAAATAAGATCATTTAGAAGAAGGTGTTTAAAATTTTTCCCCCCCAGTATTTTACGCATCAGGTTTTTTCAGGCTCAAGTCTGGTCTCTGGAGACTGTCTGCCAACAAAAGCACAATGAGTCTGTGTCACCTTACATCACGGAAGCCTGGGAAGTTTCTTATAATCTCCGGATATTTGATACAAACAGTCTATGTTATGCTGGAGTGTATAAAACCCTGGTTAAACATCCTGTGATTTTCTTTCATGGGGGAAACAAAAGCCTCTTTGGTGGGTGACAAAATGTTCATATGCAGGGAAACCTGTGGCATTATGATGTAATGGGTCTCCTGATGTAGACTGCAAACAATGAACGACTGATCCCAGCAAACGCTGAGGAAACACTGACTGCATCTCCCATATAAAGACACGATCTAGACGTTTACATGTAGAATAATGGTTCATATGCCTCCTATACAATGGAAGGAATGTAGTTCATATTATTGCAGCGCAGACCTTAATTCATGTCTCTTTTTTCTTTAATTAAAACATTTGAATGACAGCTAAATTTCCTATGAAATGTCTGTGATCAGACAGTCAGAAGTTATGTATGTTATTTGTGTTCTTTATGGCGACTGGCTACTTTATATTCAATGTTTCTACCATAAAGGTTTCATTCCTTTAACATGTTTTCAGTCGCCGTTTTGTTAAATTTAAGTAACAATGCCATTTGCTTAGATGTCGGTAAAGATTATGTTTTGGGTTAAAATGCTCCTCATTCCACAGCAGCAGCTACACATACGGCAGGAAGGTCAAAGTACAAGGTACAGCGTTACGAAGAAATGGTGCCAAAGTTCGTCTAGTTCATTCAACTAGCAGTTTTTTCCACTCCAACAGTATCTTTAGGGAAATTGTGGCATGCGATTATTTCGAATTAAAGCTTTCTTTCAATACAGTGTGGATGTTGCAGTATTATACTATTTCTGAAAGGCCTTTATTGATGTATTGATCTGATTACTATTGAATTTCGATCATTGAAAACCACAGCAGAGAGATATTGAATAGGATTCATTGGTAGTCACCTTAAAGACACTGGACAAGATTTTAAAAGTATTTTAAATTCAATGAAGCAGCTTTAACATCAAATATGTTTGACTAACCAAAAACAAATCCCATCACAATTTCATGAAGTGTACCTAATATAATCCATTACTGAGGAATTAACGTTTAACAGATAAAACATGCAGTGTCTTTTTGAAAGGAACCCAGTGATGTTCTGATCTGTCCTTTCACTCGTCTTTCTTATTGGCCTGCGACTTTCTTTCCCCTTTTCTTCTGCCCCCTCCTCTTGTCCCGGTGGGCGTCCCTCTTTACGTGTGTTTTTAACAAATTTCCCATGTGTGGGACTAATAAAGGTTATCTTATCTTATCTTATCTTGAGCAGGGTATGGTCGGCCTGGTAACAGGCGGTGCCTCCGGTTTGGGGCGGGCCACCGTGGAGCGTCTGGTGCAGAGCGGAGCGTCTGCTGTGATCGTGGACCTGCCCTCCTCTGACGGACAGGCTGTGGCAGCCAGTCTGGGAAACCGCTGTGCCTTTGCTCCTGCAGATGTGAGTCCAAAATTCAACCGACGCGAGACTGCATATTTTGGAAACATTAACAGAGAAAGTCACATTTGTAAACACTCCTATCTGTGCGAGCTGTGCGGGGCATAGAGTTTACATGAATCGAATAGAACAAAATGGACCAAAATGCTTCTTACGCCATGTGTGAAATGAATACTGATTGTCCTTTAGCACTAGAACCACAAAAGCGGTCATTTTGACATCCTTGGCATTTAAAAAAAAATCAAGTAACTCTGTTGAATTAAAACACAATCATCTTATATTTCGTGACTTTTCCTAAAAAGGGTTTATTTTAGTGGATTTTTGGGGTGTGTGGGATTAATAAGAAAAAAAAAGGGCAACAACTTCAACCTAGAACCATCGAGGACGCCATTCTGACCCCATAGAAAAGAATGTGGCATACATTTTGACATGAAGGCAGCTAAAACCTGAGCCAGAGACCACTAGATTGATTGACAGACAGATAAATATATAGTGGGGTGAGTTGTGGAAAAATAATTTGAGCATCAAAACCAAACAGATTTCTGAGATTTGTTGAAAGAAAGTGAAAACCTTCGGAAAGGGATCAAAACAGCATGAACGAGGTTCACACCAGCATTGACACAAAGGCAAAATTACAACAGCTCCTTTATAGCCATCACGTGGATACAATCTTTGTCTGTTCAGCGTTTGGATGTGAAATTCTCACCATCGTGTAGATTCTGCATGTGCCACTGGAAATGTAATACCCTGTCAGCTCAGTAGATGGCGCTCACACACAGTAGATGCTGAGCCCCAGTGCATTCATGTTGTATATTTTGGCCATAATTATTCTTATTTGTCCTCTATTTTCCTGCAAACAGGGAATATAAAGAATCTTTGGTGCATTTCGAGTTCTTCTACTGGGGTTGTTATTGGCTGGAATGCTTTATAATTTGATGTGAGCAAAAGGGCTTCTTGTCCTCGTCGTTTTCCAGGTGACATCAGAGGCAGAGGTGCGGTCAGCTGTTTCCCTGGCCAAAGAGAAGTTTGGGAAGTTGGACTTGGCGGTTAACTGCGCTGGCATTGCTGTGGCTGTGAAAACATATAACTTTAAGAAGGACCTCCCTCACAGCCTGGAGGACTTCCAGCGTGTCATCAATGTAAGACGGCCGGACAGATGATCAGATGGACAGAAGAAGTAATCAGAGAATCACATGTGGCTTTTATTTATTTATTTAATTTAACCTGCAGGTGAACATTGCAGGATCTTTTAATGTGATTCGCCTCGCTGCGGGCGAGATGGGGAAGAACGAACCCGACGCAGACGGACACCGAGGCTGCATCATTAACACCGCCAGCGTGGCAGCTTTCGATGGACAGGTAAGGTTAAAAAAAATACTATATATAGTATTTCTTAAGTGAGTGATAAAATAAATGAGTGATTTTGTATTTATTTATTCTTCAGGTTGGACAAGCGGCTTACTCCGCTTCTAAAGGCGGCATCGTTGGGATGACTCTTCCCATCGCACGAGACCTGGCACCCGTGGGCATCAGAGTCATCACCATAGCACCCGGTTAGTGTTCCTACTTAGCCCGTTATAGTTAACTTAGACTAAACCGAAAACTATGTGGAGAAATTAGATTTTCTGATTATTTTATCAAAAATTGACACAAAAATCAACAAAACTGTTTTTTCCTTCAGGGCTCTTCTCCACTCCTCTTCTCGCCGGTCTTCCAGAGAAGGTGCGCTCATTCCTCGCGCGCCAGGTGCCCTTCCCCTCGCGCCTGGGTGACCCCGCTGAGTTTGCTCACCTGGTCACATGCCTGGTTGAGAATCCCATGATCAACGGGGAGGTCATTAGACTGGACGGAGCCATTCGCATGCAGCCCTGAGCCGTTCTCAGCTCAGTGTTTTATCAGAATCTGCTGGCGACACAAAGATACATGAAAGATGTAGTTCGATGTGAGGAGTTTGAGAAAGCAGGAGGGCTGCGGTTTGTTTCTCGTATGGTAGCATTTTCCATTTTAAATTTTGTGTTCACTCACTGATAACTTCTAGCTACTCGTGTAGGTTTGGAGCTAAAATACACAGAAATCCATACGCAGAGAAAAAAAGTGCCCGAGTGCCTTTAAATGTGACGCCAGGTGGTCCTGAATGGGTCCGACTCTTGCTATGAATCATACGTAACATTGTGCATCTGACAGCATCTACAGTGTGAGAACAGGCTGCTGAGTTCATAGAACAAGTCTTGTATGTTTGTCTTTGTGGCTGTATTTACATTGTAAAAATCTGCACACTGTAAATATGTCTGTCAGGAATCACTGACTGTTTTATCAAAATTTTATGGGAATGTAAAAACTGACTATGGTACAATAAACATCACAAGTTTGACTAATCTGTGAGTGAAAGTGGTTAAAAATGATGGAAATTAACCTCACGTGATTGATGTTCTCCTTTTTAATCTGTAGCAAAAAACCCAAACAAATATATAACACAAATCTTATTTTTGCTTTAGTACATGAACTTTCCAGCCTTGTGAAAGCTGGAGGATAAATTATTTTAATTACTGGCACATTGGTTTTCCAGAACAAGTACAAGGGAAAAAAATCCTCAGCAAAACTCTCAAACCTCTAATCAGAAAATAATATTCTCAATAAAGTTACTTCCAGCTTTCTTAAATAGAAACCGACAGAGATTTTGCATTGCCATGAACTTTTTCCCCCCTTCAATTTCTATTATAAATTTTTATTTGTCTTGACATCCAGTCTGTTTGTGGGACACATCACTGAGTCATTATGTCGGTTCGGAAGAAAAACATGAGCATTCTTTGCTCTGTGTTAAGATCCTTTATCGTCTAGACAAATATACTTCTTAATAAATCTACTTTTCATCCATGGAAAGAGAAAAGTCTAAAATCTCAGTGCACGCCTGTCCATTTACTGTAATTATTATTATAATTATTACAATCTCCCCGGGATGTTTACCTGACATGCAGCTTGGTGTCACATGCGTATGTATGTATGTACACGTACATACTAGGGGTGCAACGATACACAAAATTCACGGTTCGGTTCGATACTTTGGTGTCACGGTTTGATATTTTTTCGATACAAAAAAAAATGTTCATGCCTTTTTAATTTGTCATTTATTAAAATTATAAATATATATTTTAACTCAAAAGTACAGTTTTTAAATTTAATGTTGCTGAAACAACAAAGTAATAAAAAAATAAATTATCTGATTGAGGAATCACTCATCTTTGGAACAGAGTTTATTACAGAAAAATGTCACTTTCCAAAATAAAAGCTATACTATACGCTTCTTCTGGGCTATATTCTCAGCAGCATATTAAACATATCATAAGGCGAATCATGTGCTAACGGCTGCCTAAATGACTCGGGTAAAGTTTGTAGCATGCGTGCTTGTTGTTTTTGTCTGCTTCCACTTGTCTTTGCACTAGGATGATGTCGGCGTAAATGTGCAGTCATATTCATTGTGTTCCCACTAGTGCTGTTAGCGTTAATCTGAAATGACGTTAACGCCACAACACGGCAAATCTCCGTTAACAAGCTACCGCGGATCGCCCGTGCGAGGGGCTGGACGGCCAACACGTTAACGAGCAAACTGCACTAACGCACTAGTTCCCACCCATGTAATTGAGCATTGCGTGGCACATCCAACATACTGTTTTACTTTTGTCCATGACGCGCTTACCTTTAGGGTCATACGTCACATGAAAACCAAAATAGTTCCAAACGCTAGATCTGAATGAGGGTGGGGGAGGTCCAATTTGCCATGTTGCAAGGAGAGCTTAACTTCTGTCTCGCTAGCTTTCCCTGCGCATAGTGAATCTGCGTTCGACTACTCCGCCTAGGCTGCACTGTCGAGCGCAGATCCACTGAGCGCTCAACACAGACAGCATCGTCAGAAGGAAAGTTGATAAAATAAATTAAAAATTTTGTATTGTTCGATACATATGCGTACCGAACTGAAAGCACTGTATCGAACGGTTCAATATCGATACAAGTATTGTTGCACCCCTAATACATACATAAAGATTGGAGGGATGACCTGTGTTTCCTGTGTGTTAAAGATTGAGTGAAATCTCTAGAACAAACCTGGTGTCTGCTCTGGTGGCACTAATAGTGTTAAACTTTAATGTTTTTGTCAGCATATTAAGAAAAGTCTCTCAGGGTGACTGGATATTTGAGGGCTTGTTGTTTTAATACAAGGCACTGCACGGTTTAGAAAGATCTGTACTGGGCACAGTTTACCACAGATTGAATTCAAAACCAGTGCCAAACAGAGAAATGCCCATTTTGCGACCAAGGGAGATACCCGTTCCCAGCACCTTGACTTCGACACCTGTGGGACTAACTCCCACTCCTGTGTCTAATCCCAGACCAACTGTAGCTTTGACTGGACCAGCAGAGGCTGAAGCACTGGCTATTTCTGCTCTGGCAAAGGCTTGGGCACCAGAGGCCACAGAGGCTTCAGCTCCTGCGCTGGCATTGGGTCCTTTGGCCTCTGCGTCAAAAACACTCCATTCAGCACGGGCGTGCCCCACTCCCGCTTCAGCATACGCTCCGGCTTTGGGAAGACGCTTCCCTGGTTTGTCCTCAAATGCATCTGCAAATGTTCCAGCCCGAGCAAAGGTTTCCTCAGTAAAAGCTCTGCCAGGCCGATCAAAGGTATCGATCATCTCAAGTGCTCCACCTGCATGGGCTGTAAGTAAGGAGAAATGTAATCTGAGCTACATAGAAGACAATGTTATAGCAGTGGATATTCCTACAATATTATAGAAATGGGATTTAAAAATGTACTAAAACAAGAATTATGCTAATGATGGACTAACAAACACTGTTGTTAATGCAAAGGTGTTAAACCTCACAAATATGAAAGGCAAATATGTCCTATCACATGAAAATATCAATATTGTTTTTCTATCAATAAGTATCAATATTGTATTCTCTGTCACACACACACACACACACACACACACACACACACACACACACACACACACACACACACACACACACACAGGTGAAACCTACCTTCCATATTTTCTGTTATCGTGCCTTTGTTTCCACTTTCTTTCTCCCAGCCTGAGCTGCTTCTTTTTTGGATATGTCCTGGAAAAAAAAAGTCACTTTTGAAATACTTGCACATATAAACATTTAAACACTATAAGGCGCTTAAACATCCAGTACTTTCTTCATTGTTATTGGTCAGTTGTTGTTTAAAAAGCTGGGAGAACTGTTGTAAAAAATTAATATAGAAAAATATCAGTTACACACAAATAAAAGATGGTTTGTCATCATCCGTGAATAAGTTTTAAGTTTACTCATTGAAACAATAACTGGTAAGAACAAGTCAATTAAAATATCATATATTAATATATACTACACCATTTGATATGGACTGTAGAATGTAAGACTCAGATAATCAGATTATTATCCCATGACTACTTACCCGAATAATGTTTCTTGGGTTACAGGAAATGTTTGCACGCCTTTGCTGCAAGCACTGAGGGACAGAGGAATAAATAGCAGACCAGGAGGGTGGAGGCCTTGGGGGGGTTTACAAGTGACTCACAAGATTCTTTTAAACAGAATGCAAAAGTGAAACTAACAGTGGCATAGACTGTTAGTTTGTTCCAGGCTGCACTGTGAAGGCAGGATATATATAAACAGTACTTGAGGGTTTAAAAGTTCAACTTCTACCACCCCAGATATCTGTACTGTATGATACAGGTAAAGTTGTTAAATTGAGTATATTCAAGTAATACAAATCTGCTCGAGATTTTACAGTGTTCCTGTTTGTCTTCAGTTCTTGAACATCACTTAACTGTAGTGCTACATGGAAACTGAAAGTTCTTCTAGGGCTGGGAGATATGACCTAAAATTCATATCGCGATATAATTTGAAGCATGTGCGGCAACGATATATATCACGATATATTATTTTCTTCTGTATAACGTATTTTCTATACTATAAGGCACACTTAAAATCCTTTAATTTTCTCAAAAATCGAGAGTGTGCCTTATGTATGAATTCTGGTTGTGCTTACTGACCTCGAACAGATTTTGGCGTGCAGAAATCTGTTAAAAATGTTTTAGTACAACTTTGGTAAGCCACACTGCTTGATGGATTGTCAGAGCATTACGGCTGCCATAGTGAGGAGCTTCGCGGAGTAATCTGGGTCCAAAACTCCGTCCGCTTCAAGTCCCAAAGTCAAACGAACACCGAGAGTTAAAAACGGTCTAAATTCTTTCATCTTTAATTAAATCATCAGCGTTGCTGCTTTACCGGGTGTAACAATTAAGTTTAACATCCAGGCATCCATGAAAACAGAATTTATGAAATTTAATGGAGTTAGAAGTTAACAGGAAGTTAGCTCGCTAGTTTACACCTAAACATTTCATACCATGTTCTGACTGAGAGATATATCACGATATTTGAAACTAATTCAAACGTACAGCTCTGCTACCACTTCCAACATAAATGAAGACAGAAAACTAAACAGCAGTGGCGTTTGCAGGGTTACTGAAGTTGGACTACCTGGTATATAATGTGCTACGTGATTGCTAGCGACACAGCTATGTTAGCATAACATTAGCACAGTGAAGCTGGAGGATGAACGCCAACTTTTTTTTCCACTCGATAAAAGTGAACGTGAGGGATTCTGGTGGTCAGGGACAAATGCAATCGCATGGCAGGATGCTATACACGGGGCAAACTTCAGTCAGGAGAACAACTGAGATTATTCATCCACAATACGAGGTTAGTTACTAATATACTGCAATAACATGGGAATAGAGCAGCTGCGAGAGAATTCAACATTAATGAATCAATGTTACAGAAGTGGAGGAAGCGCAGTTTTTGGCTTTCCCCATATTTCAAAAGTGCTTCATCTCTTTGCTATGACTGTCGTCCAGCATAATTTGCAGATGATAATGGTTGTAGCCGCTGCGATGCTTTCGACCAAAACAGGCGCAGCCGGATGACATCATCAACATGCGCTATCGCGATAGAGCGATATAGTCATCTCTATCGTTGGCCAAATTTATATCGTTTCTATCGTATATCGTTTCTATCGCCCACCCCTAAATCATCAAATCTGCACTTGAATGTATCAAAACCTAAAAACTATGTAGCTTCTAAAGAGAAAACAAACCAAAAAACAGGTTTTAAGTCTGTACCAGCTGATTCTGACACCAAAGGTTCACTGGTTTGCTTCCAGATGTAAAAAAAACCAAATTAAGACAAACTGCAGGAAAAAGAGTGTCATAATTTAATATGTGAGCTAGTGGCAGTTAGAAGGCTTTTAGTTTCACTTTGAGTCACAAGCCTCCAGCCTGAAAGAGAAAGCAAAACCAAGTTGAAATAAGTTGTTTGTTTTTAGATATCTGCACAGTAGATGAGAATTTATTTAGCTTTTGCTTGAAAGAGAGGGATCAATAAACAGTTTTTGCCATTATTCCATCCTCAGGTGTTTTACTCTGAATGAACAAATGCCAACATCAGTTTAGAGCTGCAGTTTCCTGGAGCCTCTGGGAGACATTGTATGTTATCACAGTATTGTGGTGATACAGAAGACAAGAAAGAAAGAAACAAAGTTCCTCACTATATAAAGAAAATTCATAGCCACATTAGACTTAATTGATGATTTTTTCCCAGTCCTTTTTTTGTTGAGTGCTTTTTTTGGAATTTCTGCAGCTTCATGACTCACTAGATTTCACATTCTCTTCAGTGCTTTTATTGAGTGTTTTATGATATCGAGGTCATATTAAGAAAAGTAGAACAAGCGTCATACCGAATTCTCAAAGTAGTTTATTCTTAGTTGAGGAAGTGAAGGCATCCTTTCGAGCCCTGCACGTTAAAGAGAAATCAAAAAGTTCAGATAACATTTTGCTATTTTTCTGAATTTAGTTTTGTAGGTAGGAATAAATCGATTTATGGGCCCAGTGTTTGCTGAGTGACCCGTTTCAGTCTGGAGTTTTGTGTTATTATAGGCTAAAGTTTTATATCATGTTCAGCGTGACACAGTGTGGAAAGTTTAGTTGCTACATGTTACAACCAAGACCAGTCTCGAGACATCCAACTCTAATAAGCTACAATGAATTTTCCTTTTCCTTGTCACCACCTGCGGGATGGTGTGTGTTCTTTAATCTCAGTGTCATAAAGTGATAAAGTAAGATGATAAAATAAGCGAAGTGGTAAAACTTTGTGCTCATATGAGAATATTAAATCTGAAAGCAATAAAAATAAACACACACAATATCATTTATCAATTTTAATGTTGTTATCAGCAGCGACAACACATATTAAGAAAAATCTTTCAGGAGTGATTGGAGATGTCATGATAATTTATTAATTATATGCAAATTTGAGGGCTTGTTGTTTTAATACAAGGCACTGCACGGTTTAGAAAGATCTGTACTGGGCACAGTTTACCACAGACTGAATTCAAAACCAGTGCCAAACAGAGAAATGCCCATTTTGCGACCAAAGGAGATACCCGTTCCCAGCACCTTGGCTTCGACACCTGTGGGACTAACTCCCACTCCTGTGTCTAATCCCAGACCAACTGTAGCTTTGACTGGACCAGCAGAGGCTGAAGCACTGGCTATTTCTGCTCTGGCAAAGGCTTGGGCACCAGAGGCCACAGAGGCTTCAGCTCCTGCGCTGGCATTGGGTCCTTTGGCCTCTGCGTCAAAAACACTCCATTCAGCACGGGCGTGCCCCACTCCCGCTTCAGCATACGCTCCGGCTTTGGGAAGACGCTTCCCTGGTTTGTCCTCAAACGCATCTGCAAATGTTCCAGCCCGAGCAAAGGTTTCCTCAGTAAAAGCTCTGCCAGGCCGATCAAAGGTATCGATCATCTCAAGTGCTCCAGTTGCATTAGTAGTAATGCCTCCACCTGCTCGCATAACTGCATGGGCTGTAAGTAAGGAGAAATGTAACCTGAGCTACATAGAAGACAATGTTATAGCAGTGGATATTCCTACAATATTATAGAAACGGGATTTAAAAATGTACTAAAACAAGAATTATGCTAATGATGGACTAACAAACACTGTTGTTAATGCAAAAGTGTTAAACCTCACAAATATGAAAGGCAAATATGTCCTATCACATGAAAATAGCAATATTGTTTTTTTTATCAATAAATATCAGTATTGTATTCTCTCTCTCTCTCTCTCTCTCTCTCTCTCTCTCTCTCTCTCTCTCTCTCTCACACACACACACACACACAACTTACCACCAGCATCTGCAATTGAAAAAAAAAGAAAAATGTTATGTAGACAAGTTTTGTCTAAATCACATTAATCATGTTTAAGTCAAAATAACTTATCATTGTGTGCAGCTGACAGTAAGTGCACTGCATTCAAGAAGAAAGCAGAGTATCCTACAAACCAACATTATCATATTTTATGTTTTGCTTCAAGTTTTCTGCTGGACATCTGTCACAGTTCTATTATAAACCATCATCTATACTCATAGCTTTGGTTAAATTACACCCTTAAAATTATGTTAGCAGCCTGTGTGTGAAACCTACCTGCCATGTTTGCTGTTATCGCCCCTTTATTTCCACATTTTGTCTTCCAGCCTGAGCTGCTTCTTGTTTGGATATATCCTGGGAAAAAAAGTGACTTCAGTGACTGAAATACTTGGACATATAAACATTTAAACACTAAGAGGCGCTTAAACATGCAGTTTCTTTTTTCATTGTTTTGATTTGTTTTTCAGAACAAAATGCGAGTTAATTAAAGTTAATAAGTTAATCTGTTTCCTGGAAAAGCCTGGAAACGGTTTGCCTACCTGGCATCTTTTGGCCGGTTATTGTTAAAGAAACCGGGAGAACTTCTGTAAAAAATCAATATAGAAAAATATCAGTTACACACAGATCTTCAATCCAAGATGGCGCCGCGGATGGCAGCCTCGGTACTGCGCTCTCTCGCACTTTTCTTGTTTCTGTTTATTTTCTGCCACCAGGGACAACATCATACTGGATCACTGCTACACCACTCTAAAAGATGCCTATCGCTCTGTGCCCCGGGCAGCTTTGGGACATTCTGATCACTGCATGGTCCATCTTATTCCAGTTTATAGGCAAAAACTCAGACGTGCCAAGCCTGTAGTCAAAACTGTGAAGAAGTGGACTAACGCAACAAAGCAGGAACTGCAGGACTGTTTTGACTCCACTGATTGGACTGTTTTTGAAGCTGCATCTGAGAACCTAGATGAGCTCACGGACACTGTGACATCATACATCAGTTTCTGTGAAGACGTGTGTGTGCCAACAAAGACCTTTTGCACATACAACAACAATAAACCATGGTTCACTCCTAAACTCCAACATCTTCGTAAGGCCAAGGAGGACGTCTACAGAAGTGGTGACAGGGTCCTGTACAAGCAAGCCAGGAACACACTGACCAAGGAGATCAAAACAGCTAAAAGGATCTACTCCCAGAAGCTGGAAGAACGGCTCTCAGCCAACGACCCTGCGTCAGTGTGGAGGGGCCTGCAGGAAATCACCAGCTACAGACGCCCCCCACCCAGCATTGAAGCAAACAAAGACCTGGCCAATGAGTTAAACACTTTCTATTGCAGGTTTGAGATGGACAGACTCCCACGCCCCACCCTCCCCTCCCCAGGGACATTGCTTCAGACATTGACCCCCAACACACCTTCCACCTCTCCCCCCTTCACCCTGCCCCTCCCCAATCAAGACTCAACGACCACCCCCACCCTCCCCAATCCAGACTCAACGACCACCACCACCCTCTCCAATCCAGACTCAACGACCTCCACCACACCTCTCACCCCCCTTACCTCCTCCCTGAAACTCAGAATACACACTCAGGATGTGAGCCGACTATTCCAGAAACAGAAGCCCAGGAAAGCCCCCGGACCAGACGGCGTCTCACCCTCCTGCCTCAAAACCTGTGCTGAACAGCTGGCTCCCATCTTTACTCGCATCTTCAACAGATCCCTGGAGCTGTGTGAAGTTCCCTCCTGCTTCAAACGCTCCACCATCATCCCTGTTCCCAAGAAACCCACCATCACAGGACTGAATGACTACAGACCTGTCGCCTTGACGTCTGTGGTCATGAAATCCTTCGAACGACTGGTGTTAGCCCATCTGAAAGACATTACAGGCCACCAGCTGGACCCTCTGCAGTTTGCCTACCGGGCAAACAGGTCGGTGGATGATGCAGTGAACATGGGGCTGCATTACATCCTGCAACACCTTGACCGCCCGGGAACTTATGCCAGGGTCCTGTTTGTGGACTTTAGTTCGGCTTTTAACACCATTGTGCCTGAACTTCTTTCCTCCAAACTCTCCCAGCTCAGCGTGTCACCAGCTACCTGTCAGTGGATCACCAGCTTCCTGACAGACAGAAAGCAACAAGTGAGGCTGGGGGAGATCACCTCTGAAACCCGGTCCCTCAGTATTGGTGCCCCTCAAGGATGTGTCCTCTCACCACTACTGTTCTCCCTCTACACTAACGACTGCACCTCCAAGAACTCGGCTGTCAAACTCCTAAAGTTTGCAGATGACACCACTGTCATTGGCCTCATTCAGGATGGTGATGAGTCTGCATACCGGCAGGAAGTTGAGCGGCTGGTACTCTGGTGCAGTCAGCACAATCTGGAGCTGAACACTCTTAAGACTGTAGAGATGACAGTGGACTTCAGGAGACATCCCTCAACTCTGCTCCCCCTCACCATATCAGACAGCCCTGTGTCAACTTTGAAGACCTTCAAGTTCCTGGGTACAACCATCTCCCAGGACCTGAAGTGGGAGACCAACATCAACTCCATCCTCAAAAAGACCCAGCAGAGGATGTACTTCCTGAGACAACTGGGGAAGTACAGTCTTCCACAGGAGCTGCTGATCCAGTTCTACACTGCGGTCATTGAGTCTGTCCTGTGCTCCTCCATCACAGTCTGGTATGGAGCAGCCACTAAACAGGACAGGAGCAGACTGCAGCGGACCGTACGGGCAGCAGAAAGGATCATCGGCACCCCCCTGCCCTCCATCCAGGATCTGTACCTCTCAAGAACCAGGAAACGGGCAGGGAAAATCATCACAGACCCCTCACACCCTGCACACAGACTTTTTGATCTGCTGCCCTCTGGCAGACGGTACAGAAGCCTGCAGACCAGGACCACCCGTCACAGGAACAGTTTCTTTCCCCTCGCCATCTCCCTTCTTAACAGTTGACCTGTCACACTGCTCCCACTGCCAGACTGCAACTGCACCTTATGTACATTTTGTAGTATTCATTCCACCTCATTCATTTCTGTATTTTATGTATATAAGTTTAGATTCGTTATTTATAGTTGGTTTACACAGCTTTGTGTATGTATGTGTAATGTGTATATATAGACACTTGTGTGTGTGTGTGTGTGTGTGTGTGTGTGTGTGTGTGTGTGTGTGAGAGAGATTTACATTGCTGTGCTTGAGAGCCACCATCTACCGGAACCAAATTCCCTGTATGTGTCTGCACATATACTTGGCCAATAAACACGATTCTGATTCTGATTCTGATAAATTACAAGTTCTTTTAAATATAATGCAGAAGTGAAACTAGTCGCACAGACTGTTATTTGGGTAACACTTGTTCCAGGCTGCAGTCAGGAAATACAAATCTGCTCAAACAGAGAAATACCCATTTTGCGACCAATGGAGATACCCGTTCCCAGCACCTTGGCTTCCAAACCTGTGACACAAAGGCTTCAGCTCCTGCGCAGACATTGGGTCCTTTGGCCTCTGCATCAAAAACGCTCCATTCAGCAAAAACAAGCGCGTCCATGCTCACAGGTGTACACACGGGTGATCACACCCACAAACTACACCCTTTTTGGCTCCTACCTCAAAGCACACTGTGTTCTGTTGATCTTATGTGCTGCACAATAATGTTTAATATTTAGTATTTACTGTCATATTCCCATATATCATTGTGATGTTGTTTATTCTATTACTCTTGTTCTCTTCTGCTTGTTTTCTTTTTTCTTTCTCAGCAGGTGATCCAGGTGATTGATATATGCATTTTTTTTCTCTGCCCGTTCTGTTGGTTTATGTTTTTTTCCCTTCTCCCCCGTCCCTCTTCTCAGCTGTTTCTCTTTCCCTCTTTCTTTCTCCCCTTCTTTCCCCCAGTCAAGTCTGTCTCGTATTCAGTAAGTGAAAATAAAATAAACTATAAAAGGTGAATCAAATGGACCATTACGGCAAGGCTGGGATGGTCAGTTTGGTAAAGTAAATCCGTTGGGCATCTTTCTTTGCCTTTAGACAACAATTCTGATGGCAAAAGAGCCAAACGGGACATACAAAGACACAAAATGCACTTGGACACACACACACAAACACACAGAGTGACACAGAGAAGATTTGTATAACAGTAAAATTTTGCCCTCAGTACAGTTTTATTGCAAATGAGAAAACACTTGTGCCTTGCAGAGCCACAAATAATATCTACATGCGCTGTTTAGCTCTACTACGCTTGGTAATACTGCCATAAGCAGAAACTTCTGAATGTAATATCCAGGTTATGTTTTATGCAACAGCACCTCGCATTAATTTGGCCGGCCTTGCAGGCACCAAAGAGGTTCTTGGGTTTTTTTAAACCCTACAGATCAACAGCAGAAGCATCATTTGAGTAAAATAAATGAAGGATTGCATTTTGCCATTAATATGTTATGAATCAGTGCCGTAAAACAGTGGATAGAACTGCTACAAACAAGTAGGAAGTAGGAGAAGTTGAAGGTGGAAGTCTTGCTTTAATAACATGTACTGCATCCCTGACAAATTGCATTAAAAGAGCTGTGTGTGGACACAAATGACACTCTAACCACTCCCCTCTCACCTTAACCAAACAGAATTTTTCCACCAGTGAAAAAAGAAAACGAAGGGAAACGCATCTTAACCAGAAAATCTGCTCATAGCTTGTTTTAATACTATTTAATACTATTAATAAATAGAACAATCGCTCGTCCTAAAGGTCATCCAGTTCTGCAATAATGATCAATAAAGTTGTTATTTTTCTTGGGTCCTGTTTTTGTTTTCTGGAGTGTAACTCTTTAACTTTAACTGTCAACGGGGTTCCTCCGGGGACATTTGGGGACATTCTCTCCTTTAAAAAAAAGGGCAGAAAAAATGAGAAAAATAAAAATCAACAGTCCTCTTCTCTTGCTTCCTCTAATCAAAACAGCATACCACTGACTTGATGTTTAGCTAATGGATGCTTAATTGAAACCAGTATTCCCTCAGCTGCTCTGGGATTAATGTGCCTCTGCGGGGGATCAACTGGAGCCTGGATGGCACTCAAGCTGCGCTGCTTGTTTGAGACAGTGTCAGAGTTATGGCTGTCTTTAATTGGAGGCATTAAGACCCTAGGCCCGTTTTAAAATAAAAACAGAAAACAAATTATAGCGCAGGCGGGGTGCAGAAGAGAGGTGAAGGGTAAAAAAGAATAAATGCGAGACAGAGAATCGAGACGGGATGAAGGTCGCCACGCTTTGCAGCTCAGTAGGGGGCACGATCTGATATCCTCGTGTTGGTGTTGTTCCCAGATCATCATACTAAATGTTGTTCCAGGATCAACATTGCAAGTGACCAATCAGAATGTTGTGACGTCATACTTTTGCGACTTCGGGAAAAACCGGCGTAAAACAAAAAACTGTACTTAAGCTGCGAGAAACTGCCTCTGTCCGCCGATCAACGGACCCTGACCCTAACCCTAACCGTAACCCTTTAATAAACAGTAAGCAGAATTGATATTGTCCTTGCAACATTGGAATTTCATAAATCTGCTTCTGTCTGGGGGATGATTCGGCAAGGGGACCATAAAAACATCACTGATGGAGACTGTTTGTCTGACTGAATGTCAGAATAGAGTCTGTCCTCTTGTCTTCCCTCTGAATGAAATAAAAATGACAGCATGACATCTGCAGCGAGAAGACGGTGGTGATGGGTGGAGGAGTCAGCGATCGTGAGTTCATTTGGCCAAATCACATCAGATTAGCTCAGATCTTTTCATTCACAGAATTTTGTGGGGTTTTGATTTGTTTTTTAAACTGCTGAATTTCCCAGCAAGTTGTTTTTCATACTGTGCTTTCCTCAAATCTATAGAAACCTCAAGGGCGATCCTGTCGGTGTCGTCATGTTGTTGTATATAGAATCAAAACTGTAGGACATGATCAATGTGACTGTTTGCTGGTAATTCTTTTAAACTGAAATAAAATGTCAGCAGGTTATATTGTAGTCTGCAACACACCATCACATACTTCTTGTCCATGCATCCCTTATGCTACAGTCACACTGGGAAAAACATTGCTTGGAGACCATGCCAAAACAAATAAGTTTACAATCTCACTGACAATGCGGAGGATGCTTTGACGACAGGCAGCAAGTCTACCACCTCTCTCTCGATCAGTTGCTGCATTCAAACCAACTGATTTGCTATTAATTGGAGTGCAGTTGGCAATTGCATGTGAAATATTACAGCGACTAACTATTAGCTGAAATTGCTAATCTGTTATCATCTACATACATAAAAATTCATATTCTGTAGTTACATTCAGACCCTCGGTCAGAAATTCTGAAATCCCTCCTAGAAAAGTTGGTGCAGGACGGCTATTTAAAATGACACAATGCACTTTTATAGGGATATAATCAGGATACAACCAGTTGGCAACCAGCTGAGTCGAATCCTATACTGCAGATGCATTACACAGACAAGCTGTTCTCACTGGCGCAAAGTGAATCAGATTCAATGTGCAGAGTCAACCGGCAACACACTTGCATCCTGACTGCGTTCATAAATTCAGACTGCAATTACTTGCAACCCTTTGTCAATCTTTCTGATAGTCCTGCAGTCTTGAGTCTTGCCTTGCACGTTCAACCTCTGGTTGCCATAACTACTTGCACCCAGTTAGGAAATTCAAAGAATGCAGTGCAATCCCAGGCCATTGCTGATTTCTCCTAGTTGCAAGAAGGTTGCTGTCCTGTTTTTACTGCAGTATGACTAACGACAGCACTGAGTGCATGTATGTTTTACTACATATAAAGGTTTGTGATTGTAATCTTTTTAATGTATACAGAATATCATCAGTCATTTGAGAGTAATAATTTGGAGTGCGGAGTAATTTACTAATGGCCCTATTTAATCATTCTGCAGATCAAGAATCTCTTTAAAGGACAACATTTGACAAGGGAAGGACTACTAACACTGGCAGATCTGACACTATTTCCCACCTTATGTTGAATAAAAGCCAAATATTAATGTAATAAATTATATCATCTACAACAGAGAACAGGCCAGGAAAAAAAATCTAGTCATTTTGGCTGCAGCAGCCCCTCTGCTCCCTTTGTTTGCTTCTTTTTCAAAGAGATCCACTTCCTATTGCTGAAAGCAGAAACTGACTGTCAGAATTCGAGCTAGCCGTGGATTCGTGTTCCTTTTCCTTGAGTGCGGTGGTGAAACGGTTAAAGATGTTCGTAAGGTGTCAGAGTCTGTTTCAACTGAGCCCGTGGTTTTTTTTTCTACCAGGTGCACAACGTGGTTTCCAGCTTCTATTGTTTACTGCTAACTCCCTTCCGCTACTGCAGTTACCTTCTTCCTCCATTGTTCTCATTCTCTCTCAATATCAGTCTCTCCCTCTTTCAACTTCTTTCACTCTTGGTACAAATTTCTCCATGCTTTTCCTCCATCTGATGGACCCAATCTGTACCCATCTGATAAATCAGATGATGTGTTTCTTTTGTTGTTCACTTCCTGCCCACCCACCTCTTCCCTTTCATCTGTCCTTGGTGTGCATACAGTGTTTCCCACATACATGTCATGTACTATGTACAACACCTACACAATCGCACACATCCACGCTCACACACAGATCAACCACAGTGCAATGCATATCACGGTTGCTCTAGTTTTTTGTTTGGCCCCAAAAAACGTTTGCACAAGCTGATTTACCACAACACCTTCTCTCACACCTACACGCACAAAACACTGAATAAAAATGCTTTATGAGCTCCATTACTTCCTGAAACATATTAATGTATCAATGACATCAACTTTATCGTTAGCGGGGCTTCTTGTTTATGTTTTGGTTGGTTTTTAATGCCTCCCCTTTCAAATCACCTCTTCCTCTTCCTCAAATCCACCTCTTTATTCTTCGCCCCCCTTTTTACGTCAAAGCCACGCTTCCGATAATTGCATCATGACTTCAATCAACATTAAGAGAGGAAAAAAAAAAAAAAAAAGCATGGGCGTGCCCCACTCCTGCCTTAGCATAGGCTTTGGGAAGACGCTTCTCAGGTTTGTCCTCAAAGGCATCTGCAAATGTTCCAGCCCGAGCAAAAGTATCCTCAGTAAAAGCTCTGCCAGGCCGATCAAAGGTATCGATCATCTCCACTAACACTAGCAGTAACTCCTCCACCTGCTCACACAACTGCATGTGCTGTAAGTAAGGAGAAATATCATATTTGATATATAGTTATGGCCAGAAGACACATACATTCATCAGAAGAATCAATGTCGTGGCACTTTTGGGCTTTTAATTTTTTTTTTTTTGTTGTTGTTTTTATAATCATTAAAGATGTGTCATTTGAACTGTTGTTTATCACCCAAACCCTCAAATTCCCATGTCATTAATGCCCATGATGAATGTACGTAAACTTCTGACCAAAACCGGATATAGAAGACAATGTTACAGTGTGAGTTATTCATAGAGTATCATTTAAATAGGATGGAAAATTCTGTAATTATACAAGAATGATGTTATGATGTTATAGTAAGAATGTCGTGAATGCAAAGGTGTTATACTTCATGACTGTTAATGCAAATATGCAACATAACTATAAAAAATACATTCAATTATTTCAAGTCATCACTTAATGTGTAAAAAGACCCACTCAGTTTTCTTTACTTTTGCACCCACAAATAATTTGACAAAAACAACATCAACAACTTACCCCCAGCATCTGGATTCGAAAGAAAAAAAAGACAAAAATCATGTAGAATTTTTCTTCTTAATCATATGAAGGCTCTAATTGTTGGTTGCGAGCTGCCGCTTAGATGCTTGTATGTGCCCGGGGTTGTTGATGGGTCTGTATGCAATGATGGGCGTAGCTGCGGGAAGTTTATTGTTTTTTTTGTTGATGAGTGAGTATAGGGGTGGGATTTAATAAGTTTTCTTCGTCCCACTCCTTTTTCAGGCAATTTTTGTTTTTTGTTTTGTGTATTTTATGTTCAATATAGGTATTTGTTGTGCCTGAAAATGAATAAATAAATGAATGAAAATGAATGAAAAATGTCAAACTTGTTTAACTTGAAATTACTCCATTACAGGAAGCAGAGTACTCTTCTCTACAGGCTGACCTTGCAATGATGCTCATCTTCAAGGTTTTCTGCTAGAAATGTGTTTTATAAGCACCTAAAGTCCTTCTTCAGTTTTGAGAGAAAGTGACAATGTTGGTTAAATTACACCCTTCAATTTACATTAGAAACCTACCTCCAGAATTCGTGGTTATTTTCCTTTTATTTCCACATTCCTTCTCCAAGCCTGAGCTGCTTCTTGTTTGGATATGTCCTGGAGAAAAAAAGTGATTTTAACTTTGAAATACTTGAACACTTGGAGTAGAAACAATCTCAGGCTGCTCTGCTCTTTTTTTCCAGTACAGGTTTGTGTGTACTGGAACTTAATTTGTGTGGTGATTGAGATAGTTTACAAAAGACCAATGAAATGTGAAACATGACAGGGTGCAATTATTATTATGTGTGGTATACCTCTGTAGCTTTTAAACTATATAAGGCACTTAAACATGCCTGCAGGTTTTGTTTGAAGTTAAAGATCACCTGTTTCCTGGAAAATCCTCAACCATATTTCTTTAAAGCTAGCAGGAAAATAAACCTTTAGATGGTGTTTGCCTGCCTGGTGTTGTGGAAAGTTTAAAAATAACCTGCAACACATTTGCAGTGGGTTTAATAATCACATTGCAATGTGGAGAGAGCATATATCTTCTCCCTCACAGAGAGAATTATGACCTTGTTTTCTGAGTGGCCATCACCTCAGGATTTACATCCCTGATAAGCAGAAGGAGTCTCACTATCTGTTTAACATCTCCCATTACAATGGCCTCACTGTGTTAACTTTCCACATGCATGTAAACTGGTGACAGGAGAGCTCTTACTATAGTAAAGTGAGAAAGTGATATTACTACAACTAATGTGATATGAGTAAATATGTGATTAATGCATGAGAAAAGAAATCTGCCACCACACTAGCATCTTTAGGTCGTTTACTCTGTCAGTAGTGGAGGCAGTTAGCTCTGGACTTATTCTGCGAGGAACTGCTGTTGCAAATTAATACAGCAAGTTATTAATTACATACAGATAAAAAAACAAACATCATATGTCATCTTCTCTGAGTCCGTTTCACTATTAAACCAATAACCTGCTAGTCAATACAAATGTATACCAGACCACTGGATATGGAGTGTAGACTGTATCAGAATCTGATGACACATTATCCCAAAATTACTTACTTGAATGATGTTGCTTGGATCATAAGCGATCGTGGCTCAAGAGCTGGCAGTTTGACTTGTAATTGGAAGGTTGCCGGTTTGAGCCCTGGCTCGGACAGTATTGGTTGTTGTGCCCTTGGGCAAGACACTTTACCCATTGCCTACTGGTGGTGGTCAGAGGGCCCAGTGGCACCAGTGTCTGGCAGCCTCGCCTCTGTCAGTGCGCCCCAGGGCAGCTGTGGCTACAATGTAGCTGCCATCACCAGTGTGTGAATGTGTGTGTGAATGACTGAATGTAGTATAAAGCGCTTTGGGGTCCTTAGGGACTAAGTAAAGTGCTATACAGATACAGGCCATTTACCATAAGAAATCTTTCTATGCTGTGTGAACTGAGCGAGAGGGAATAAATAGGAGACCATAAAAAGGAATAGCCTGCCCTCTTTATGTGTGTGTGTCTCTGTGTGTGACGAGTGAACTGGGTCCTGCTGTTGTTGTTGTGTATGTGTGGCTGGCAGCTGAAAATCTGCAACCGTGAGTTGTAGAGACAGCAATAAAGGAAATAAATAAATAAAGTGTTTGAAAGTGTGAATATGTGGTCGGTTCTGGCATGCGTCTCTTACACTAAGATTTGAAGGGGAACAAAGAACACAAACCCTGCATCTACATGTCATTTTGTCAATTTGTTTGCAATCCTTGTGAAACCTTTGACTTTGCTTGTGGCAGCCTTTATGGCCATGGTATTACAACAGTGAGTCACAACATTAAACCAGCTTATCACTGAGTGCAGCTGACAGCAAGTGTTCATAGCGAGAGGTGAAAACTGCCCAAAATATCACTGATCCCCAGCTCAAATCTATCAATATAAAAGGTTAATTTGTTTCCACAGATATTTAGGTCAGAACTAAAGGTTAATCAAAGTGAATCTCTTTTATTAAGAATCCTTAATAAACTACAGTTATTCGAGGTAAGTAGATAAGTATACTTTGAAATTGTTTTTGCCTATTGTCTGACTTCATCTGGTTTACCCTGAATGAAAGCTGATTAGTCCTGGAATTTCACTGTGAGAACAGTGAAAACAGTAATACACAACTTTTCTTCAGATTTATGTACAGTGGGTGAGAATAAACAAATATTTTAAAAGAATATTTGGGCCTTTGCGGATATTTTCTCTCCTCCACTACCAAAAAACACAAGTTCGCTAGACACGTGTGGCCACTTTGACCGACAAATGTCTGGATAGAGTTAGTCAACTAACACAACCCAATACAGTGCAACACAACCAGTAGGTGACATCACATTGACTCTATCCATCTTTTGCATACAGTCAGTGCTTGTTAGACTGGGAGAGCTAGCTGTTGGATTTCTGTTTCTCACCCCAAGCTAAACAGAATTCATTTTTAGTTTCTATAATTTGTGCCTTCCTGTGTCCTGTTTTCCTGTCTGTGACCCAGAATCTGATCTCAGAAAGCCATGTTGATAGATGTCTTTCTTCTTCAAGTGTATGTGATGAATAGAAGCCTGCTGGATGACACACATGTGTATCCGTTAGAAGTGATTTCAACATATAAAAGAGGCATACAGGTCGAATATACAAACCACAGAGGAAAGGAGGATAATTAATTAAACTAAATCATTTATGATGTAGCCCTGTTGTAGGGCTGGGCGATATATCGAGTGATACGTACTGTGCTTCAACGTAATCTTACCATATTGTGTGTATAAGGACCATAAATGGCACCTGTTAAGAGACGTGGTTACGAAGCGGATTTCAAACTCCAGGCTGTCAGTCATGCAGTAGAAGTTAGGAGCAGAGCAGCTGTGAAATCTGTCTGTGTTATTATGCTCAGCGTCTTTTAGTTTACATTTTGACTGCACAATTGTGAGCTCTTTATTATGCGCAAAAACAACATACTTTTCTTTTATTTATGGAGCATTATTATTTAATAAATCCTCATAATTTATTTTTGAGTAGTTTTTTTCATGTACATCTATGCTATATGTTAATAAAAGTGCCCGTGTGACATCTGAGACACAGCTTTGACTAAGAACTCTTGTTTTGTTCTTACTTTATGGCTTTAAAAAAAATATTGAGATATATATCTTATATCGCCATCCAGCTAAAAAATATCGAGATATGAATTTTGGGTCATATCGCCCAGCCCTACGTGTTGCACAGTGTATTCAATTGTCATCAATCACTCAATCAAAATGAGGCTGTGAGGTAAGGATGTCTGATTCTACTAACTATATGTTGCCTCAAATCCTCTCTCCTTAGATCTTTGGTGAGAGGGACTAAGTCGCGAGGAGAGGCTACTGCCACCCAGGCTCTATTCAGCCTCATCTATGCCTGCAAAATCCTACAATGGTAACAAGCTCTTACAGTTCCTCATCCTATTGATGAGATTTACAGGTGAAAAAGTGTCAAACTGCACCTAGTGGATGAAGTTGCGTCCTGCACCACCTCATCATTTATTTATTTTTCTATGTATGTTTTTCAGCAACAGAACACTTTATGCAAAAATGGCATTATCTTTATTTTTTGAATAAACACAAAAAATAATTACAATACTGACCAAAGTAGTCATGATTATAATTTTTGCCATAACAACAACAACAACAATAATAACAATAATAGTAGTAGAAACAATAATAATAATACCTTTATTTGTATACTCTTGTATCCCATATGGAAAAGATATATATATAAATCTTATAAAATTTGTATCTGTCTGGTGTGAAACTTGTATGAAAAGCATACAAGAGTGAAAACAGATATAAGATCCCTTGAAAAATTATATAAATCAAACTTGTATGTTTTGGCTACTTCCTAAAACAATATATGAAAGTAATTAGAAAGTGGCCACTTTCATGAGTAAATCATATAAGCCTTATATGATTCACTATATGAAGATGGCCACATTTTATGCAAGTCTTTTATAAGTTTTTTCTATTTCTTTTCCATATGGGATAGCACTTTTCAAAACAGATTGAAGCAAAAGATTGAATTAAAACAAAAGCCACAGACTGAAGCTATGTTCAAATTTACAGACACATAATCAACCGTAGCATTCAGACATTCATTCCAACAAACACACATACCTGCAAATAGTTGCCAACTATGGCTGTAAGGTGAACATTAAAGAAAAGCTAATGAATAAAAATTTGTTTTCAGCAGAAAGCAGTTTGGGTGCACCAACCTCAAAAGCACCATCATCTCTGATTTTAAAATCAGTGCAAGGCAACGTTAGAAAACCCTGGTTAGAGAACTGGAGATGCCAGCTTCATTGATAAGGTCTCAGAAGCTCTGCTATATAAGCAGGGACCTGTAATCTACAACTTAATATGTTAATAACAGAGTTTTAAAGTGGATTCTGGATTTCATTGTAAGTTCATTACCCAACACATTGTTTAAAATAACTGAAA
Source organism: Mchenga conophoros (assembly GCF_057382185.1). Taxonomy (NCBI): domain Eukaryota; kingdom Metazoa; phylum Chordata; class Actinopteri; order Cichliformes; family Cichlidae; genus Mchenga; species Mchenga conophoros. Next base: position 29,435,375 of record NC_140545.1, on the reverse strand, counting down.
GAACTAACAAATAATTAGTTATTCTAATTATTTATTAGTTAGTAATCAGTTTCACCAAGAAGCCATAAATAGATGATGGTTTCTTGGTATAAAGCCGACATCTATACAAGGTTAAGGGAAATCTTCACTCTAGGGCCAATAGTGAAACCAGTTCCTAGAACTTGTGCTTCTAGACCACTGGCATCAAATTTGAGGCCTTGTTGTTTTATTACACATCACTGTAAGGCAAATATCTGTACTGGGCACAGTTCACCACAGATTGAGTTCAAAACCGTTGCCAAACAGAGAAATGCCCATTTTGCGACCAAGGGAGAAACCTGTTCCTAGCAATTTGGCTTCCATTCCTGTTACACTGATTCCCACTCCTGTATCTACTGCCAGCCCAACTTTAGCTCTTATTGGACCTGCAGTTGCTTGTGCACTGGCTACTTCTGCTCTGGCAAAGGCTCGTGCACTGAGAGAAGATAGAGAAGCTCCGGCTCCTGCACTGGCATTTGGACCTTTGGCTTCCGCGTCAAAAATGCTCCATTCAGCACGAGCGTGGCCCACTCCTGCCTTAGCATACACTCCTGCCTTTGGAACACGCTTTCCAGGTTTGTCCTCAAATCCATCCGCATATGCACCTGCTCCTGCATAGGGACCAACAGCAAATGCCTTAGCGGGCCGATCAAACGTATCGATCATCTCCACTATCCCGGCCATATTAACAGTCATTTCTGCACCTCCTTGCAGAACTGCATGTGCTGCAAATACAGAGATATAAAGAGAAAAGAGAAAGGTGTCGATCACCTCCAGTCTGCCAAATAACCCAACATAAGGTCCTCAGATATCTGCATGGGCTACACAGAAGGAAATATACCATCTTAAAGATGGATAATAACAATGTGATGGTGGTAAGTTCCAGAATTTTATTACTATTAAAAGCTAATATCTCCAGCTGGAATTAAACGTGCAGCCTTTCAGTTGTGAATGTATTCATCACTACACTATTAGAGGTACTTAATGATAAGTATTAATAAGCTGAAGCCTGTAGCGTAAGAGGCAGGCTACATCCTGGACAGGTCACCTGTGGGCTAACACTTAGAGAGAGACAACCATTTGTACTCACATTCACACCTACAGACTCACACCTAATCTAGAATGACCATTTAACCTAACCTCACTAAATGTCATGGTCCTGGGTCATTTGACCCAGTGTTTTGTTTTAATTATTATTATCTTATGCTTTAGGTTATTCTGGTTATGTCTTTTGTTATGATTTCTCGTTCCTAGGTTTTGGTTCCCATGCTCCCTCTGTTCCAGTTCAGTCAGGTCTTTGTGTAAAGCCCGTGTCTCTTAGTCTGTGTCTTTGCATGTGTTTTTTGAGTTTCCTGTTTTATTGTGAAGGTCTTTGTCTTATGTCAGTGTGTTCAGTTTTGCCTGTCTCGTCTTGCTTATTAGGTTCAGCTGTGTCTCCCTCCTGTGTGCAGTTTCCTCATTTCCCTTTGTGTATATTAGTGTGTGTTCTCCAGTCAGTAGTGGTTTTTGAGATGGGCGACTGGTAGTGGTGTGCGGATTGATACTGAAGTATCGATTCTTCTGATACCAGTAATTTATGTTCTAGAATTGATTCTCATATTAAAATATCGATATTTTAGTACTTTGGGGTAAATTTGTAGTTTATCATTAACAGGAACACAGTGGAAAGAAACTATATCATTTGGATCGTCTGGATTGTAAGGATCTACTTCCCCTTACGCCTTTCATAGTCATGTGCGAAATACGGCTGAATAAATGTGTCGCAGCCCCTGGCATGCGCACTCACAACAATGGCTGAGCGTAAATGGAGTCATGTGTGGATGTATTTTACCTCCACAAACAGTCAAGATGCAGTTTGCGATACATGTGGCAAGACAGTGAGGTGTTGTGGCAACACCACTAACCTCGTCAAACACCTCAGAGTAAATCATATCACAGAACATGACGAGCGTATGTTGAGGCGAAGTGAAGAGGAGGAGCGGGACACGTGCTGCTAGGGCAAGACAGACGTCTCTCGCAGAGTCCCTTAGTGCTGCAGGCAGTGTTGGGAAGGTTACTTTTAAAATGTATTCCATTACAGAATACAGATTACATGCCCCAAAATGTATTCTGTAACGTATTCCGTTACGTTACTCAATGACAGTAACGTATTCTGAATACTTTGGATTACTTAATATATTATCATACTTTTTACAACAACGTGAATGTACTATTGCTGTGATTTATTACTATTACTGAAGGTCCGCGACTCCGAACTGTAGTAAAGGGACCTCTGACTAATACGGCGGGGTCCCTGTCGGCTTGTAGCCGAAAAATAGCTTTACTTTGTTGTGTGGGTCAACTTTTTTTGCGAGAGACAGAGAGAGGCGTTGAAAGACTGCTCCAACGGAACTTATTGTTTTCGGAGGAAAACACGAACACGGTGTACAGTCGAGTCTTAATAGCTTACTTACAACTGGGCTCGTCAGGCACTCTTCTTGGCTGCAGTGGTTATTATTATATTTACATGCTTCCAGCTCCCGTTTTTCCTCGATGACAACTCGTACCTTTCCACTCCCCTTTTTCTCCCTCCTCGCGCTCACAGACCCATAACGTGTATGGCAGTGCATTCTCCCTGCAACACAGACTACACTGCCCATGATGCTACATTCTTTAGAGCTATGCTTGTAGCATTCTGCCTGTTAGCTTAGCACAACAACAACAACAACAACGAAAAGGCGCTCTCTCACCCAGGAAACACACAGTCGCAGAGAGAGAGAGCGTCGCCCTGTAACCATGGCAACCGTAACGCTGCTGCCTGGAACAAAAGACCGTAGCTGTCAAACAAAACCCAAACAGTCCTGACCCGCGACAAAATGAAACAGGAAAGTACCGCAGTGTAATCCATTTATTTCAACAAAGTAACTGTATTCTAAATACCACCTTTTTAAACGGTAACTGTAACGGAATACAGTTACTCATATTTTGTATTTTAAATACGTAACGGCGGTACATGTATTCCGTTACTCCCCAACACTGGCTGCAGGCAGGCAAGGTGTTCAAATAGCGCACAACTTCACGTTTTTTTTTTTTATTTCTATATGATTATTCTGCATTATTAAGCAATAAGAACAAGTAGTCTGATGTCCTGTAATCATTATGAAGCTATATCCTTCTATTATTACTACAATTACACAATGCAATTATATATTGTATTATGAAATACAATGAAACATTAAGTTTTTGTACAGAGTATCGGTATCGGATCAGTATCGTCGATACCACCCTGAATCACTAGCGACTGGGCGGTTACCCAGGGTGGCATCGTGGTGGGGCGGCGGGGAATTCTCTGGCGAGCTGGAGTGGCACCTAATAACCAGCTCGAAAAACAAAACTACACAAAAACAAACCAACAAATTAGGGCTGTCAACGTTTTACGCTGTCATCACAATTAACGCGATTAAAAATTTTAACGCAATTAATCCATCTGGGGCACAGAATTACTCAAAATCCCTGAAATGTTGCTGTCAACGCATTTCAGGCTGTTTGTCCAAAGTTTGTTCATTCTGCTGTTGGTCCATCTGTGTTACAGTACCTATGTTTCTCTGCTCACCGTGTCCCATGTTTCTCCCTGTGTGTGCTTATACAGTGGGATGCAAAAGTTTGGGCAACCTTGTTAATAGTCATTATTTTCCTGTATAAATCGTTGGTTGTAACAATAAAAAATGTCAGTTAAATATATCATATAGGAGACACACACAGTGATATTTGAGAAGTGAAATGAAGTTTATTGGATTTACAGAAAGTGTGCAATAATTGTTAAACAAAATCAGGCAATTGCATAAATTTGGGCACTGTTGTCATTTTATTGATTCCAAAAGCTTTGGAACTAATTATTGGAACGGAAATTGGCTTGGTAAGCTCAGTGACCCCTGACCTACATACACAGGTGAATCCAATAATGAGAAAGAGTATTTAAGGGAGTCAATTGTAAGCTTCCCTCCTCTTTTTATTTTCCCTGAAAAGTAGCAACATGAGGGTCTGAAAACAACTGTCAAATGACCTGAAGACAAAGATTGTTCACCATCATGATTTAGGGGAAGGATACAGAAAGCTGTCTCAGAGATTTAAGCTGTCTGTCTCCACAGTTAGGAACATATTGAGAACATGGAAGACCACAGGCTCAGTTCAAGTTAAGGCTCGAAGTGTCAGGCCAAGAAAAATCTCGGATAGACAGAAGCGACGAATGGTGAGAACAGTCAGAGTCAACAAACAGACCAACACCAAAGACCTACAACATCATCTTGTGTCATGGGTGTATTAAAAAATAATTTATATTTCACCAAAGATCCATCCTGCTGTGTTATTTTGCTTTGTCAGTATTGGTTATGTATATATGTTAATTTATATATGTTTATTTTCTGTACCTATATTTTGGGAGCTTTTATTTTGTTTGTGTGACCTTTGACTTCCCACGAAGTCACTTCCTGTGTCTAGAGGCCCCACTGAGGAGAGGTGAGCATATGCTAGTGTTCTCAGTTACAGAGCAAATAAACACAGTTAAAGTAACTAAAAGTAATTCAAACACTGCTCGTTCCCTTTGTGCATTTTGTCTCGCAGTTCTGCTAGATGTTTTAGTGTGAATTATTGTTTCTCTGTCGAGTACAGCACTTTATTGTAACATGCTAGTTAGCCATTCTCAGATGGGAGCATATGAGCATGCACGTGGCTTCTCATGTGGTCCGCTATCCTTCTCTCTCCCTTGAAGGTGTTCATGCAGAAGTTCAGTAAAGTGAAGTCGCTGTACTGTTTTGTTTTTATTTTAAACAGGTATGTGAGCTCCCTCTTTTATTTTTGTGTCATGTGTACTGGTTATATCTTTTGTTTGTTTGTGATTCATGTTCACTGTTTCAACTTAAAAAATAAAAAATATGTAAAATTGCCACTGGTAAATGAAGTCTCCCTCAAGTATAATTTTGTTGATGAGGTAATTGTCACTATATGGTCACGATGCAGTGCATTTTCATTTGTTATATATGTTTATAAATACATTTTAGCAGTTTTATTTGTTAATTACACTCGGCTACACTTGCAGCAGATGGAGTCACTGTGCATCGTTAAACCATTTGGCGCACTTTACACAAGGAGATGCTGTATGCGAGAGTGATGCAGAGGAAGCCTTTTCTCCACCCACAGCACAAACAGAGCCACTTGAGGTTTGCTAAAGCACATTTGGACAAGCCAGCTTCATTCTGGAATAAGGTGCTGTGGACTGATGAAACTAAAATTGAGTTATTTGGGCATAACAAGGGGCATTATGCATGGAGGAAAAAGAACACAGCATTCCAAGAAAAACACCTGCTACCTACAGTAAAATATGGTGGTGGTTCCATCATGCTGTGGGGCTGTGTGGCCAGTGCAGGGACTGGGAATCTTGTCAAAGTTGAGGGACACATGGATTCTACTCAGTATCAGCAGATTCTGGAGACCAATGTCCAGGAATCAGTGACAAAGCTGAAGCTGCGCCGGGGCTGGATCTTTCAACGACCTGAAACACTGCTCAAAATCCACTAAGGCATTCATGCAGAGGAACAAGTACAACGTTCTGGAACGGCCATCTCAGTCCCCTGACCTGAATATTATTGAAAATCTGTGGTGTGAGTTAAAGAGAGCTGTCCATGCTCGGAAGCCATCAAACCTGAATGAACTAGAGATGTTTTGTAAAGAGGAATGGTCCAAAATACCTTCAACCACAATCTAGACTCTCATTGGAACCTACAGGAAACGTTTAGAGGCTGTAATTTCTGCAAAAGGTGGATCTACTAAATATTGATTTTCTTTCTTTTTTTGTTGTGCCCAAATTTATGCAATTGCCTGATTTTGTTTAACAATTATTGCACACTTTCTGTACATCCAATAAACTTCATTTCACTTCTCAAATATCACTGTGTGTGTCTCCTATATGATATATTTAACTGACATTTTATTTTTTATTGTAACAACCAACGATTTATGCAGGAAAATAATGACTATTAACAAGGTTGCCCAAACTTTTGCATCCCACTGTACTTGTACATGTTATACATGTAACTTCTACTCCTCTCAAACAGCTTCCTTACTTTGTGTTTTCTTCTCGTTTCTCTCCACTCCCATTTTCTCTCATCTCTCATCTCACCGCACACCTTACCACTATTTTAGTTTTAAAAGACATTCTGAAAATGACTGTAGGACTGCCACATTACATCACTTACCCTCAGCCTCCATATCTGAAAAAACAAGAGAAATTTCATTAGCTTAAGTATTATTTTTTCAAAATTGCAAAAATGTTTGTCAGATTCACGCTTGGCCTTATTTAACTTCAAATAATCCCAACAAATTTATATGTAAATACAGTCAGGCCCATATATATTTCCACTCTGACACAAGTTGTTAAACAATTTATTAATTATTGATTAATGTTCTACAGACATTTTAAATTAATAAAGCTGAACAGAAAGCGAGCCGTTTATTGAAGCTGCAATGTTAACATAAAAGGCAAAACATGAAACCGAGACCAGGCTAACTGACTAAACTTGAAAAACAAAAGCAAAAGTAAAACACAGGGAAAATCGAATGAGCGAACTGGACCATAACACAAAGGACACAGAGGAAATAGAGACAATCTGACAAAGGAAAGAGGAAAAAAGACACAATATAAGTGCACAAGGGTAATTAGGGAGAGTGGAAACACACAGGGAACAAAACTGGAGCAAGTTGGACTGACAACACAGAGGAAGCAAAACTATACACACTGAACACAGGACACGACACTGTCAAAGTAAAACAGGAAACAATAAGACGCAGACTATTTCACACAACGATGGGAGGAGACATGCTGGGGAGACACAGAGTAATATAATGAGGGGAATATGTAAACCGAAAGAGTTTACATAGTTTTTAGACAGAGGGAGACACGGGCATAACTTAAGAGACATACAGGCTCATACAGGAAACAGGGAAAGACACATCAACAAGAAAACAGAGCATAAGACTAACTACACTTACACTTGGTATGGAGTTTAGTCTTGGTTAGGTTCTAACTGTAAACACTAGAACTAAAACATTTTCCCCAAACAGCAAAAAGAAATCAAAAATACAAAAGACACTCAAAATGCGCACACTGACAATTAATGTATACACTTTAGAAGGAAAAAAATCGCATATGTAAAAAATCTCATGATTACTTACTTCAATTACTTGAAGTTGCTTGGGTTATAAGAAATGCTCTTATGGTGTGTCCACTGTGGGGAAGAGGACTAAATACTAGATCAAAAGTCCACCCTCTGCCTGTGAGTGTCCTAGCAGCCAAAAATAGCTACAAGATGTGAAAAAGGTAAAAGGACAACTGACAGGAAAAGGGGGTGTCATTAATTTGAGCTAGGGGTAGTTAGAAGGCTTTCATTTAAATTTTGAGTGACAAGCCGATCAAACAGAAAACAAGAAAAGGAAATTAGAAATGTTTTTTGAGACATCTGTACAGTAGGTGAGAATTAACAACATCGTGCAGCTGAAGGTGTTTTTTTACTTCACGTTAGGCAGTCGTCTTTTTATTTAAATCGTTTGAATTGGTTTAGTAGATGGAAGGTGCAGTTTGTTTGTTTTTTTCTGATCAATACATTTTTAATAATAAAGTTAAAAAATAGCTTTGTCCTTATTAAAGCTTCATAGCACTAAAATAAATAGTGAAATTTTAATGGTTATAATTCTGGTAAGTCGAGCTGTCTAGCCAGACTTACTCTGGATGTTATTACCTTGGTTGTGAAGAATCTTAGAATCCCTTTTGACCAGGTTATGTACTTTAATCTCCATATTTAACAAATATCTAGGACTGCTTTCTTGCATTTCTGCAACATCTTTTAAATTAGAAACATCTTGTCACAGAGTAAAGCTATGCGACAAGATGTATTAGTATACTCTATCACACGATATGATTTGTATAAACATGATTAAGGTACCATAAAGCACTGGATATTCTTGAAGTAAACAGAAAGAAAAAGTGAAAGACAAGACAAAAGCCGTAAAGAACAGTTAGGTAGTTTTAGAGGCAATCCACCAAAACACACACAAACTTATACACCGACAGCAGCAGTGAAAAGTTGACTGGTTTAAATAGAAAGTAAAATGTGGTAAATACACAGTGTATTTCCTGTTGATAGATTCTGTTTAGAAAGTTTTTTATCCTTAACCCAACTGACAGTTTCATTTTCAGTCTACACTCTGTTAAAGGTCACCACCCTTCAACTCTGAATTGGATAGGCAATAGAATGGATTAGGTACCGTATATAAACTGGCTCTAACTCCTTAACAGTTAATCCACTGTTAATGCATTTTTTGTTAAAGCCCTTGAATTAAAGCTGAAACTCTGCACTTTAATCTCATCTCAGCTGTTTGCTTAAAATGTGCTGTAATGGTATACCTATCCAAAATTACCAAATTAGTAATTATCATTGCCCAAAAAACACGTGGCCTTAACTGACTGTTTTTTTTTTTATTCTGTTATGCTGAACCGTGATAAATACATTTTAAAATACTTGTATAAAAGTTTTTGACAATTTCAATATTCTGTCATGACTTACAGAGTTAAATGAAACAATGGTAACATTTTATGGAGTATAAAGCTGTCAAACTGACAGAACTGATTTGCTTTGCTTTCTTTAAGGCACTTTTTATTATAATGTAAAGACTACACAATGTAATACAGAGAAAACGGCAACAATCAAATGACCCCATGAGCAAGCTCTTTGCTAATGTGGGATTGGAAAATCTCCATCCCACAGGGATTGTAACATGATTCTGTGCTATTCCTGACCAGGACAACCGTTTCAGTGCTCTACAGTCTTTGATTTACAGGATGGCTCAGGATGATGTCATCAACTAGCTCATAGAGAGTTTCTGTTTGTGTTTTGCTCTCTGCTGCTGTCCACTTCCCGCTTCTCTCCTCTCCCTTCCAGGTCTCCACGTGCCACTGAAATAGGAAAGGCATGATTAGATGGTCATTGCCAGCTGCGTTGGCCAGCCTCCCCTGGCAATGCCCCCTAAACCCAATGCACTACCCCTCCCTGCAGCTGAGTCACAGACCACACTCCACTACATCCCTTTAACAATAAGAAAACAGGAACCCTCCAGCCTGGTTTCAGTATATACACACCAATGTTCATCTACCCATATCTATATCAATACATGCATGTAGGTACTACATGTACGTAATATACACATCTACAGAGTACATGTGAAGACTTTTGGAGACAGAAGCTGGTTTAGAAAAACAGTCTGCTGCACCTTTTCCAGAAGTTGGGTAGCAGTCCATTGTTTGGCTAAGAGGTGCCCTTCAGAGTGCCTCCTGGTTATGTAAATGATGGACTGGAGCTGGAGGTCAATACTACTTCACAAGGTTTAAGACTGACTGTGTATCATACAGTAGTCTTTGTTTTTTCTCTCATCCTTTTGGTTTTGACACCAAATAAACAAGTAAGTAAGTTTTTATATACCGCCTTTTGAGTCACAAAGTACTTCACAACAAAAATACCAGATCATTAAAAAGAAGAAAATAAAAGTTTACCAAACGCAAGTCAGTCTGGAGGCTGCTGTGGTGAAAGCTCTGTCTGCTTTAGTTTTTAGCCTTATAAGATGTGCAAGCAGGCACAGACACACAAACAAAAACAAATACTGATATAGCACAAAAGTAAACATGTCATAAAGAAAAATGGGACATCCTAAGATTTATTATTAAGTTGTTCATTTGTACCTACTGAGCAAATATCTGGAAAAGAGGAGCCAACTTGCACAGGGCGAGAGGCAGGGAACACCCTGGTCAGTCTGACGCAGTGCTAACAGAGAGATGGACCCATATATTTGGTCACTGTTAAGCCCCTAGGGGTTTTCTGAGCTTCCTGCTTGAAAATGAAATGCCCAAAAGCAGTGGAGCATTTCTCTGCAATTAAAAACTCAGTTTCATTTGTGCCACTACGCGTTTTTGTGGTCTTCTTTTGCGGCTCGTTCACTGAATTTTAGTTGGAGCATGGTGAAACTTGGTGTTTGGAATTGGTGATAGCTCTAGAAGCGAACTAGCCTTTCTTTAGCCGTTTACATGTGGTGGTTGTACAAAAGGTTTGTATGAGAATTTAGCTGAGATTCTAAGGTTTCTGTGGATAGCCTACTACACATGCTGATGTTAGCATAAAAGCCTTGACGCCATGGAGGGTTACATAACACTTGAGCTGCAGGTGAGGTCAGAGAATCAGGCTATGTAAGTAAAACTGATTTATATAGCACTTTTAAAAACAGGATTCTATTAAAAAGTGCTTTACGGGGAATATAAAAACCAGCTTTTAAAAGAAGCCACAGAGTTAATGGTATGTAGAGGGGGAGGTAAACTGTTCCATAGCTTTGGTGCTAGAGTTTGTACAGCACGGTCGCCCTTGTGCATCCAGCACAAGTGCAAAGTCACAGAGCGAGATATCAAGGCATCTAACCCTCTAAGACCCTAACCCTAACCATATGGTAAGTTATATAGCAGTTTCACTGGCCTTGATGTGTGAAATGGTAAAATAAGAATAATAAAGACTTATTAGAGAAATGAAGAATAATAGAATGATGAATAATAAACACGTGCGGTATTTAATTTAGAATGGTCAGTCTTCTACCTACTAATAGCTGAATTTTTAAATTTTTATCTTTCAACTTATTTCAATACTAGTTTGTCAGCTAAGTAAAGCATAAAGATGGTCAGGGCTTGTACACAACACTGTATGAGCCCTTTACCATATTTTATTAATTGTATTAGTCTCTTCTCATTTTCTTTCTTACGTGCACTATATTACTGTCAAACTCTCTCTCTCACACACACACACACACACACGCACACACACACACACACACACACACACACACACACAGTAACTGGGTGGGAGGGCTCTTCTATTTTTGGTCTGGTATTTGTTCCCCTCCGCCTCGGTGCATCCAGCACAAGACCATTTCCTATAATCTGAGCAACTTCTCTAAGGAAGTAATCATGGGATGATGTAACTATTGAGTTAAAAAAAAACCTATGTGTGTGAGTGTGTTATAATATAAATGGTGTGGCATGTTTTAGTGCAAGTTATAGTTTGTCTGATTTCTGATATTTTGTTACTTTTAAAGCTGACTTGCAGAGGACTGTGAATCAGCTTTTTGTTACTTTTAAAACTAATTTTAAATACTTGTTGAACATTCATACAGAAATCATTTTCTCTGGATTCAATAATTAATATTATATAATCTATAATTTACTAAATTACTAGTCTAATAATTTAATCATGGGTTAACATTTCATTTCAGAGTAAAGAGAGACTAAAAATCATGTGAAGATGCCTGGTATGCAAACAAACATATTTTCTTGTTTACTGTACAGAAATATAAGAAATATATTTTAACCAACGCCATCACCTTTTCGTAAACCTTAAAAGTTTCTGATATGTATGTTTTTTCATTTGCTTCCATCTCGAATGGAGTAAACATGACTAGAAAAAAAGTAAAAAAGTAATTTTGAGTTCAACAAGTTTGATCTGATTTTTAAAAAGGACTAAAAATCTTGTCTAAATAACATTTTTTCTTTCCTTCAAATCCAGATGCTAAGGGTAAGTCAATGTTTATTATTATTATTATTGTTATTATTATTATTATTATTATTATTATTAATAATAATAATAATAATACATAGCCGCTGATTTTTGCAATGAAGGTGATTCTTTAAATCAAATCAAATCAAATCAAAATGTATTTCTATAGCAAATTTTTAAAAACAACAGTGTTGACCACAGTGTTTCACAATCAGCCAAAAACAGAATAAAAAATTAAATACAAAACATCAACAAACAAAACAGACCAACAAACTACACAGATGACAAACATAAAAAGCAAGCCGAATGATAGTCAAACTACTTTGATTTAAAAGCCAAAGTAAAAAAGTGAATTTTAGAAGTGATTTAAAAGACTGAATAGACTCGGAAGTACGAAAATCAACAGGAAGTTTACTCCAGAGTCTAGTTGCTGCAGTTGCAAAGGCATGATCACCTCTGGACTTCAGCCGAGACCTTGGTTGAACTAAGAGCATCTGACTAGAAGATCTTTGTTCTTTTTTGGGGTTGTAGGAGTTCAGATAGATAGCTAGGTGCCAAGTTATTTAAAATTTTAAAAGTAAGCAAGAGAATTTTAAAATCAATGTGATATTTGACATGGAGCCGGTGCAAGTTAGCTAAAATTGGATTGATGTGATCATACATTCTAGTACCAGTTAAAAGGCGTGCAGCAGCATTTTTAAATAACTGCAAACGATGGAGAGAAGAGTGCTGGAGGCAGAGGTAGAGAGTTGCAGTAGTCCAGTCTAGTGGTGATAAATGTATGTATAAGTTTATCAAAGTCTTTCAAAACTTAAAAATCTTAAAAACTGTTAAGAAAAAAAGCTTCCGCTTTTTTCAAATACTATGACAAGTGCATAATAGAAGACCATTAGAAGAAAAACAATTATTTTAATTGCTTTCTGTTTAACATACTAAAAACTTGTGATTCCAAATGAAACTAAAGTCATCTAATATCTATGAGATAGGTTGGGTTTTTTGCATCTTTTGATTTATATCAGTTTGCACAGACAAAAACTTTTGTTTTTGGAGGTACAGTTTTCACAGTGATGTAGTGCTTAAGAACTGATGACAAATATCAGACAGGAACATTGTAAAATCTAGTCATAGAGTTTACTGAACTCTGCAAGCATCAGGAAGGACGAACTTAAAACAAGCTGTATCACTGCACACAGTGATAATGAAATAGGATCATCTGAGTTGATTTAATTTACAACACCCTGATTACTTCCATGTTGAAGTGAGAAATCGCTTAAATTTAACCTGTCTGAACAATCAGGCTAACAGATTTTTAAAAAAGCATCACGTTATGCCACAGTCTAAAAACCTCAAGATCAGAAATAAAGTTGATGGCATTGTTGACAGATTACTTTGTCAGATGACTTCCTCAGATGATTTTGACAGATAACTATGCAATTGACAGACGTCAACAAATTTGGTGTGACAAGGGTTGCAAATCCATTTCTATGACTTTGGGATGACCAACCAAGTGCACACTGACAATAGTCATGCAGGAGATCACAAAAGAACTTAGAACAACATCTCAAGAACTGCAGGCCTTACTTGCCTCAGTTAAGATCAGAGTTTGTAATTCAACCATAAGAAAGAGACTGGGTGAAAATGGAATCACGGGAGAGTTTCAAGGTAAAAACTGCTGCTGTTTTTTTTTTTGTTTGTTTGTTTTTTTCATCCTGAAGTCTCGTTATGTCTGCTGTAAAAACAACACAGAACATCATACCAACAGTCAAACCTTGTGGTGGTAGTGTGTCTCTGGTCCGGGGCTGCTTTGCTGCTTCAGGACCTGAACGACTTACCGTACTTGATGGAGCTATGAATTCTCCCCCTTACCAAAAATCCCAAAGGAGAATGTCTTGGTTTGGGAGTGTCTTAGTGTCAATCTAGTCCAATCTATCCTTTCTATCCTTGAAGCTTATAGTGGCTTGCATTTGCAGTGAACCCTCTGTAATATTAACGATAATAATAATAATAATAATACATTTTTTTTAAAAGTGCCTTTCAAAACACTCAAGGACACTGTACAGCAAAATAAAAAAGTGATAAAAACATGAAATATACACAATAATTAGAGTAGCAAATAGAAAGTCTAAGATCATGGATAATTTATATGGAGTAGGCAGTTTTAAAAAGGTGGGTTTTCAGGTTGGACTTCGAAAGAGGGAATGAAGTGATGTTTCTGAGGTAAGGGGGTAGGGAATTCCAAAGTCAAGAGGCAGAGCGACTAAAAGCCCTGCCACACCATAGAAACAAGAGGAGAGGAAGGAACAGAAAGAGAAAGGGAAGAGGATGATCTGAGGCACTGGGATGGGATGGCGATCTGAACCAAGTCAGAAAGGTATGGTGGGGAGAGAGAATGAATAGCCTTAAATGTATATAATGTGAGATTTGACCAGGAGCCAGTGAAGCTGCTTCAGAATAGGGGTGATGTGGTGGGTAGAGGGAGTCCTAGTGACAATACGGGTGGCTGAGTTCTGGACACGTTGAAGCTTATTAAAGGATTATTGTGTAAGGCCAAATAAGAGTAAATTACAGTAGATCTGAGAGGTAACAAGGCTATGAACGAAAATGACAGTGGCATCTGTATTTACTGTCATGCAGTCTTCTCTTTAGGGTAGACTTGGATATCGATGTGCCCACCTCTTGGAGAGTGTTGTTCACTTGGTTTCTCTTCACCATGGAAATGATGGGTTTTGTCTGTTTTTGCAGCAGACTAGGCCACTTCATTACCCTAATATGCTTCTTTTTTAGCCATTCTTTTTGCTGCATCGGTGTTATGATTTGGACCCATTTGTGACCCATCCTCAGTGTTCTGGCTTCAAGGTTCAAGATTCAAGGTTCTTTATTCGTCACATGCATAGTTATACAGGTATAACACACAGTGAAATGTAACCTGACATGCTCCTCGACTTGTGCAAAAAGGGGTGGGGTGGGGCGGGATAGAAGCTCCTCTTGAGTCTCTTTGTCCTTGCCCGGATGATGCGGAACCTTCTACCGGATTGCAGAAGTTGGAACAGTTTGTTGCCAGGATGGGACGGGTCCTTCAGTATCTGCGCTGATCTAGTCTGGCATCTCCTGGTGTAGATGTCCTGAAGCCGGGGGAGAGCAAACCTGCAGCAGCGTTCTCCTGTACGGATCACTCTCTGAAGAGCTTTTTGGTCCTTAACACAGCTGTTCCCAAACCATAATTCTGTGTGAGGATGCTCTCCACAGCGCCTGTATAGAAAATCCTGAGGATCTCTGGAGAGACCCTGAACTTCCTCAGTTGTCGTAGGTGGTACAGGCGGTGCCTGGCCATTTTGGTCTGGACCTGAATGTGGGCAGACCATGTCAGGTCTGAGGACATGTGGATACCGAGATACTTGAAGGACTGCACCCTCTCCACTGGAGCTCCATTGATGATAATGGGCTTGTAGTCACTGTACTGACTCCTTCTGAAGTCCACCACCAGCTCCTTGGTCTTGCCAACGTTCAGCTGGAGATGGTTGTCCTGGCAACATGATGCCAGATTCTTCACTTTATCCATGTAGGCTGTCTCATCGTTGTTGGAGATGGCGCCCAACACCACTGTGTCGTCAGCAAACTTCACAATGGTGTTGGAGCCGTGGGTGGCCACACAGTCTGAAGTGTAGAGTAGAGCAGGGGCGAGAGGACACATCCCTGTGGTGCTCCTGTGTTGATGGTGATGCTGTTGGAGAAGCACCTGCCCACCCTCACCACCTGAGTTCTGCCAGTGAGGAAGTCCAACACCCATGCACACAAACGGCTGCTGAGTCCCAGATCCATCAGCTTTGTGAACAGTCTGCTGGGCACTATTGTGTTAAACGCTGAACTGTAATCAACAAACAGCATTCTCACATAGTTACCCTGTTTCTTGTCCATGTGGCTAAGGGTGGTGTGCAGGACGTGGGCGATGGTGTCCTCTGTGGATCTGTTGGGTCGGTAGGCGCACTGGAGCGGCTCTATGGTGTGTGGGATGGAGGAGGAGATGATGTTTTTCAGCAGCCTCTCGAACACCTTCATTGCTACCGAGGTCAGTGCAACTGGCCGGTAATCGTTCTGGGATGAGGATTTGCTGTTCTTGGGCACAGGGATGATGGTGGATCTTTTGAAGCATGTGGGGACCAGAGAATTTGCCAGGGACTCGTTGAAGATGGAAGTGAACACACCTGCTAGCTGGTCAGCACAGCAGCGCAGCAGATGGCCGGTGATGCCGTCTGGCCCCGCCACTTTCCTTGTGTTCACTCTCCTCAGTGCCGCTCGGACATCGTGATCCGCGATGCTGATCGCCGGTCTCTCGCTGATGACGTCACTGTCCTCGGTAGTCAGGCGATAGTTAGCATTAGCTGCCTGGCTAACCTCGAAACGGGCGTAGAACTGGTTCAGCTTGTTGGTGAATGCAGAGTCGGCGTTGATCAGTGCAGTGTCCCTTGCTTTGTAGTCCATAATGGTGCGTAGCTCCCGGTACCGGCACTTGGCATCTCTCACCGCCGTATGAGGCTGCTTTGTAGGAGCTCATATCGCCAGTGGCGAGACCCGCGTTGTAGGTGGCGGTCCTGGCATTCACTGCAGTGCGGATCGATCTGTCCACCCACGGTTTTTGGTTCGGGAATGTGGTGACTCTCGCAGTGAGGATAATCGCCTCCGCTAGCATATTGCCGAAGCTGTTAAGGGTTCCGAAAGAGACTCAGGCGCAGGCCAGGGTTTCCCTTTAAGCGAAGAACAGTGCGTTTATTCACAGTGAACACAATCACCAAGTGGCTATGTACAATGTGCAGGGGGAAAAGGGTCCGGGTCGCCAGGGTCCGTGGGAAACAGGGTTAGGGGAAAAGGTGCTCCACACTTTCTGTACAAAAACTCCTCCTCAGTCACTCCTCTCAGAATCCGGTTCAAAAACGATCTAAACACAAAAGGTCGGGTTAGCGGGATAATAACAAAGGGCTTTCAAGATACAGGTTGGCAGATACACAAGTTTGACTGACGCTGATAGTTCAACGATCCAGCGAAGACTAGTGCAGACTCGCCATCTAAGTAGTGCAGTAATCAGCTGGGATCAGCGGCCGGTGTGGTGATGAGCAGGTGTGTGGGCCAGCAGCGGGAGCCCGCAGTGAGCATCGCCGTGGCGAGAGAGAGAGAGTGAGAGAGAAAACAAACCACAAACATATTGCCCAATAGAGGATTGACCAGCAGGGCACAGGGACCATGACAGTACCCCCCCCTCAACGGGAGCCCCCCGGCGACCCACCAGGCTTACCAGGATGAGACAGATGGAAGGCCCGCAGCATACGCTTGTCCAGGACAGCGGCCCGCGGAACCCAGGATCGCTCCTCAATGCCATAGCCCTCCCAGTCCACAAGGTACTGGAAGCCACGCCCGCGGCGGCGAGAGTCCATAATCCGCGTGATGGAATAGGCGGGCAAGCCGTCCACAAGCCGGGCGGGCGGAGGGGGCCTGGACGGAGGGCACAGGGGGCTATTCTGTACAGGTTTGATTTGGGAGACGTGGAACACATTGTGAATCCTCATGTTGCGGGGCAGCCGGAGTTTCAGAGAGACGGGGTTGATCAGCGCCGAAACCTCAAAAGGACCAATGAAGTTTGGGTTGAGCTTCTTGGACTCAGTCCTGAGAGGAACAAAGCGCGTGGACAGCCATACCTTTTGTCCCACGCTGTATGCTGGAGCTGGTGTGCGGCGGCGATCTGCGGTCTGTTTGGTTCGGTCCTTCGTGCGCAGCAACGTCGTCCGTGCGGCCCGCCAAGCTCGTCGGCACCTCCGTAGATGGGCCTGGACAGATGGCACAGAATGCTCACCCTCGACAGAGGGGAAGAGAGGCGGCTGGAAACCCAGTGAGACCTCGAAGGGAGACAGACCAGTGGCGGAGGAAGTCAGACTGTTGTGGGCGTACTCAATCCAGGGTAGTTCATCACTCCAGATGGACTGGTTGGAGGACGCTGTGCACCGCAACATTGCCTCGAGCTCCTGGTTAGCTCGCTCACACTGACCGTTGCTTTGGGGATGGTAACCGGAGGTCAGACTGACCTTTGCTCCTAATGAGGAGCAGAATTCCTTCCAGACGCCAGACGTGAACTGGGGGCCTCTGTCAGACACAATGTCTTCCGGGATCCCATGCAAACGAAACACATGACGGGTAAGCAGTCGTGCGGTCTCCATGGCCGTGGGAAGCTTGGGTAGAGCTATGAAGTGGGCAGCTTTAGAAAAACGGTCCACGATGGTAAGTATGACAGTGTTGCCTGCTGATTGCGGCAGTCCGGTTACAAAGTCCAAAGCTATATGGGACCACGGCCTGGACGGAGTCGGCAGGGGATTGAGCTGTCCAGCGGGCGGCTGATGAGATGGTTTATTCCGGGCACAGGTCGCGCAGGCGGAGACGTACTCCCGAGCATCTTTAGTCAGAGAGGGCCACCAGAAGTAGCGCTGGAGGAAGTTGATAGTGCGGTGGACCCCTGGGTGGCACGTAAAGCGGGCAGTGTGGGCCCATTGAAGCACTTGAGAACGTACTGATTGAGGGACGTAGAGCCGTTGGGCTGGCCCGCCTCCCGGATCCGGTTCCAACACCTGAGCCTTCCGAATGGCTGCTTCGATCCCCCAGGAGATGGCGCCCACGACACAGGTGGCGGGGAGAACGGGAGCGGGCTCAGTGGTGTCCTCCGAGACTGAGAACTGACGGGACAGGGCATCGGGTTTGACATTCCGGGAACCGGGTCTGTAAGAGATGGAAAAGTGGAAACGGGTGAAAAACAGGGCCCACCTGGCCTGTCGAGCGTTGAGCCTCTTAGCTGATTGTAGGTATGCCAGGTTCTTGTGGTCTGTCCAGACGAGGAAAGGCTGAGCCGTGCCCTCCAACCAGTGCCGCCACTCCTCCAGGGCTAGTTTTATCGCCAGCAGTTCCCGATCCCCGACGTCATAGTTTCTCTCTGCAGGGGACAGACGGCGGGAGAAGAAGGCACAAGGGTGGAGCTTACCGTCCTTCCGTTGCGACAGAACCGCTCCAACCCCTGAGTCGGACGCGTCGACCTCGACCACAAATGGCTGCGTGAGGTCGGGTTGGATCAGGATGGGGGCTGAGGCGAATCGTTTCTTCAGTTCTTGGAAAGCTGCCTGAGCTTCTTTGTTCAACTGAAAAGGAAGCTTGGGAGAGGTTAGCTGGGTCAGCGGCAAGGCAACTCGGCTGAAGTCCCGAATGAACCGCCGGTAAAAGTTGGCAAATCCAAGGAAACGTTGCAGTTGGTGCCTATTAGGAGGTTCCGGCCACTCAACAACGGCTTTTACCTTCACAGGGTCCGGGCGGAGGTTTCCTTGGTCGATTATGTACCCCAGGAATGCAACGGTGGAGACGTGGAACTCACACTTCTCTCCTTTGACGAACAATCGGTTTTCGAGGAGTCGTTGCAGGACCTGTCTGACATGGGTCTCGTGCTCGGATTGGTTTCTGGAAAAGATCAGGATGTCATCTAGATAGACAAAAACAAAACGGTTAATGAAGTCTCTGAGCACGTCGTTCACCAGGGCTTGGAACACCGCAGGGGCGTTAGTGAGACCAAAGGGCATGACAAGGTACTCGAAGTGGCCGAGGTGGGTGTTGAAGGCGGTCTTCCACTCATCGCCCTTACGGATGCGAACCAGATGGTATGCGTTTCGCAAATCCAGTTTGGTGAAAACAGTAACCCCCTGGAGGAGCTCGAAGGCAGAACTGAGGAGCGGCAGAGGGTATTTATTCTTTACTGTGATGTTGTTTAATCCGCGATAGTCAATGCATGGCCGGAGGGTTTTATCCTTCTTTTCGACAAAGAAGAAGCCTGCCGCGACTGGAGAGGTGGAGGCCCGAATGAGGCCGGCAGCCAGGGATTCCGTGATGTACTTGTCCATAGCGTCTCGTTCTGGAAGTGAGATGCTATATAGCCGACTGGTGGGTAAAGGAGCTCCCGGGAGCAGTTCGATAGCACAGTCATAGGGTCTATGCGGAGGGAGTGACTGGGCGCGGGCCTTTTGAAACACCTCAGCTAGGTCGTGATAAACAGAGGGCACATTAGTTAAATCAGCTGATTCCAATACCCCAGAAGAGGGCGTTTCAACGCTTGGAGGCGAGGCTGCTTTAAGGCAGGTCATGTGGCAGTCCTCCCCCCACCCAGTGACACGCCCCTTTAGCCAATCTATGTGAGGGTTGTGCTGTTGTAGCCAAGGATGGCCGAGAACTAGTGGAGTGCGAGTTGCTTTAAACACCAAAAAACAGATTTCTTCAGAATGATTACCAGAGAGGGTGAGCTCGACAGGCTCCGTCACCAGAGTGATGTCTGGAAGGCGTTGACCTGACAATGCCGTAACACGTAATGCATGAGGCAGGGGCTCCAATAGTAACCCAAGTTGCCGGGCTAACTGACAGTCAATAAAGTTTTGTTCCGCCCCAGAGTCGATTAACACCGATAGGGAGCGGCTCTTAGAGTGAATGGAAAGCGTGGCCGGTAGTGTTAAACGGGGAGGAGCTTCTTCCTGGCTCAGCTCGCCCACCAGTACTCCTACCATCACTGGCGGGCGCGCCCTTTTGCCCGCGAAGGGCAGGTAGCCACAACATGTCCCCTGTGACCACAATAGAGGCACTCACCGGCGGTAATCCGGCGCTGACGCTCCGCCGCGGTGAGATGGGAGCCGCCCAGCTGCATGGGTTCCTCTCCGTCCCCGCTCTCGTGAGTCCGGGAGGGGCCGGCATCCGCCATGGCGCCGGTGCCAGAGACTCCCGCAGCCTCATGGAAGTTGTAGTTCCGCTGCGACCGGCGAGCCCGTAACCGCTCATCCACCTTAATGCACAGGGACATTAGCTCATTAAAGGAGGCAGGGAGATCACGCATGATTAGCTCGTCCCTTAATTCTTCTCTGACATTGTTCAGCAACGTGCTCCGTAGCGCCTCCTGATTCCACCCTGCCTCTTCTGCCAGAATCCAGAAGTCGATAGCGTAATCAGACATGCTTCTCCTACCTTGTTTGAAGTTGAGGAGACGGAGAGCAGCGGCCTCTGCCCCGGTGCCTGGGTTAAACACATTCTTAAACTTGGAGAGAAAGTCAGCGTAGGTGATGACAGGATCAGAGTTTAACACAACCTGGGCCCACTTTAGTGCACGGCCCCTCAGAAGTTGAACTAAATAAGTTATCTTCGCCCCATCGTTGCCATGAAAACGCTGCAGCTCGCGAAACGTCAGAGACACCTGAGCCAAAAATCCGGCGCATTTGTCAGACTCACCCGAGAATGGTTCCGGTGTGGGTAAAGGTCCGTCAGACGGCGTACCGACCCGCGGTGAGCTACCTGACGCTATGGCGGGCGGTGCCGCCTGGGGAGCCGGGCTGGGCGGCTGGGGATTCCCTGGTTGCGCATTTCCCTCCAGCGGTATTAACTGCGCCACTGCCAGGGTCAATGCGGCGACATCCTGCCGTAGCTGCCCGAGCATTTGTTCATGGCGGACCAGCGCGGCTTCCTGGGCGGCCAGAGCCCGGCCCACGGGGTCCTGTCCTGCGGGGTCCTGTCCTGCTGAGTCCATAATGGCTGGATCGTTCTGTTAAGGGTTCCGAAAGAGACTCAGGCGCAGGCCAGGGTTTCCCTTTAAGCGAAGAACAGTGCGTTTATTCACAGTGAACACAATCACCAAGTGGCTATGTACAATGTGCAGGGGGAAAAGGGTCCGGGTCGCCAGGGTCCGTGGGAAACAGGGTTAGGGGAAAAGGTGCTCCACACTTTCTGTACAAAAACTCCTCCTCAGTCACTCCTCTCAGAATCCGGTTCAAAAACGATCTAAACACAAAAGGTCGGGTTAGCGGGATAATAACAAAGGGCTTTCAAGATACAGGTTGGCAGATACACAAGTTTGACTGACGCTGATAGTTCAACGATCCAGCGAAGACTAGTGCAGACTCGCCATCTAAGTAGTGCAGTAATCAGCTGGGATCAGCGGCCGGTGTGGTGATGAGCAGGTGTGTGGGCCAGCAGCGGGAGCCCGCAGTGAGCATCGCCGTGGCGAGAGAGAGAGAGTGAGAGAGAAAACAAACCACAAACATATTGCCCAATAGAGGATTGACCAGCAGGGCACAGGGACCATGACAGAAGCATACTACTACTTCCGTAAACTCGTTGATGTCGACTGTGCATGCTCTGAACATGTTGTTGAGTGTGTCCTGTAGTGTAGCTTCTGATTGGGCAAACCAACGTTTCACGTCCCTCGTGGTTACTTCTTCCCTCCGTATGTTTTGTTTATACTGGGAAATGAGGAAGATGGTGTTGTGGTCAGACTTCCCAAAAGCCGGGTGTGAGACAGCTTTGTAGCCCTGCTTGTATGGCGTATAGCAGTGGTCCAAAATTCGATTCCCCCCTCGTCAGACACGAGACATGCTGGTAGAAATTTGGCATGACTTGTCCAAGGTTCGCTTTATTAAAGTCTCCTGCTACAATGAGGGCTGTGCCCGGGTCCTGGTTTTGAAGCGAACTCAGCACATCATGTAGTTCGGACAAAGCCATACCTGTGTCCGCTTGGGGTGGGATGTAGACCACCGTGGCGATGACCGAGGTGAACTCACGGGGCAGATAGAAAGGGCGGCACTTAATGCTCAGGAATTCCAGATGTGGCGAGCAGCCGCTGGAAAGAGTAGAAATGCTCCCGGCATCACACCACTTTCTGTTTACCATGAAACACACTCCTCCACCTTTGGTTTTGTTTGACTCTACTGTTCTGTCCACGCGGAGCACAAAGAATGAATCCGACGGAGTTACGGCCTGGTCCGGCACGGTGGGGGTCAGCCATGTCTCCATGAAGCACAGAATGTTGCAGTCCCTCATGTCACGTTGGAAGGTGACTCTTGCTCTTTGGTCATCGAGCTTGTTCTCCAGTGATTGTACGTTGGCCAGTAGAATGCTGGGCAGCCAGCGGTGAGCGATGCGCCTGCTGCCTCAGTCTGTCCCGAATGCCAGCGCGCTTCTTTGTTCTACGCCTTGGATGAGCGGCCCGTCCGTTGTTGTTCTCCGTGCCAAGTAGTATCGCTGGTGGCCAGGATGGGTCGGGTTTAAAAGTGTCCAAGATTAAATGTGCAACCTTGTCACCAATGTTTACAAGTGATCTGCTGTCGTAGACTATAAAACTAGAGGATTTTGGAATGTAAACCAGAGCAAAAAATAAGTGAAAAACTAAAAACGTGCATAGTCGGAGCGGACCGGTCAGGAAGGCGTCTGGACATGGCCGCGCCATCTTAACTGCAACACTGAAGCTTGGCTTAACATTGAAGATGTATTCCCGCCATTTATACAACTTTTATGTTACTATGATGTCTGGAAAATCATTACAGCATTCATCACCTGTATCATACATTTTTTAATTCTCAACTAGAATAGAATAGAATAGCCTTTATTGTCATTGTACAGAGTACAACGAAATTGGAGTGCCACTCCCTTGGTGCAAGTTTCAATAATAAATATAAATGTAAAATATAAAAAGTACAAAAAAAACAATCGTAAGTACTCAAACAATAGTATGTACAATATATACAGGATAGCAGCATTAATATAATGACAGTACGGTATGGAATAGGTTCAATTGTTTTTGTGCTTATTTACTACGGTGAAGCTATCCCTGAATCTGTTTGTCCTGGTTTTATGTGACCTGTACCGTCGGCCTGACAGTAATAGTTCAAACAGTTGGTTGCTGGGGTGAGAGTAGTCCTTGATGATATTGCCAGCTCTGCTGAGGTACCGAGAGTTTGCAGTGACCTCCAGGCTGGGCAGAGAGCAGCCAGTGATCTTCTGGGCTGTGTTGATGATCCTCTGCAGTACTTTCCTGTCCACAGCTGAGCACCCTGCATACCATGTTGTTATGCCGTACGTTAGGATGCTCTCTATGGTGGCTCTGTAAAATGTCACCAGCAGCCTCTCCTCCAGGTTGTTCCTCCTGAGCACTCTCAGAAAGTGGAGACGCTGCTGGGCCTTTTTAACCACCGCCGTAGTATTTGCAGTCCAGGAGAGGTCATCAGAGATCTGCACGCCCAGAAACCTCATGGAGCGTACCCTCTCCACACAGTTCCCGTGAATGTAAAGTGGGGCCGGGTCTGCTCTGCCCTTCCTGAAGTCCAAGATAAGTTCTTTAGTTTTCGTGGTGTTCAGTTGGAGGTTGTTAACTGAACACCACTCAGTCAGTCTGTTGACCTCATCTCTGTAGTCCGACTCATCCCCCTTTGAGATGAGTCCAACCACTGTGGTGTCATCCGCGAACCTTATGATGGTGTTTGAGAGATGGGTAGGGGAGCAGTCGGATGTGTAGAGCGTAAACAGGAGGGGACTCAAAACACATCCTTGTGGAGACCCGGTGCTGAGTGTGATGGTGCTGGACCGGTGGGGGTCGAGTCTGACAGACTGTGGTCTATTTGTCAGGAAGTCCTTGATCCAGAGGCAGATGGGGGTGGAGAGTCCCAGGTGAGACAGTTTCTGGACCAGGATCTCCGGGATGATATGATTGAATGCTGAGCTGAAGTCCAGAAAGAGCATTCTCACATAGCTTCCTCGGTGCTCCAGGTGACTCAGCGCAGTGTGGAGCGCTATGGTGATAGCGTCCTCGGTGGATCGGTTTGTCCTGTAGGCAAATTGGTGGGGGTCCAGAGTGGGAGGCAGATCGGCCCTGATGTGCTGACAGACCAGTCTCTCAAAGCACTTCATCACTACAGGCGTAAGTGCAACAGGCCTGTAGTCATTTGGGCTGGCCACAGCTGTCTTCTTGGCGATGGGGATGATGGTGGAGGTTTTGAGGCAGGGCGGGACGGTGTTTGATGACAAGGAAAGGTTGAAGATTTTAGTGAAGACTCCGGTCAGTTCGTCAGCACATGCTCTGAGAACCTTTCCATGTATTCCATCAGGACCTGCCGCCTTCCTGGGATTCACTGACCTTAGAACACACCTCACTTGATGCTCCCTGAGTGTTAGTGTGCCAGTGCTGGGGGCGGGTGGAAGTGGTGTGGCAGCTGAGGGCCTGGTCGTCTCAAAGCGGGCGAAGAAACAGTTTAGATCCTCAGCCAGTGAGGCATCAGTCCTAGATGTTGCCTGGTTATTGCTTCTGTAGTTGGTAATGTGATTGATCCCCTGCCACATTTTTCTGGGGTCGTTGTCAGCAAAGTGATCTTCAATCCTCCTCCTATAGGCGGCCTTAGCTTTCCTGATGCCTCTACTCAGGTCTGCCCTGGCCGCCCTATACGCAGCCCTGTCCCCTGACTTGAAGGCAGTGTTGCGGCTTTTTAGGAGGGATTGCACTTCGCTATTCATCCAGGGTTTTTGATTTGGAAACACCCTGACCCTTTTGTTGACGGTGACATTGTCAACACAGTTCCTGATGTACGAGAGTACAGTGTCCGTGTACTCCTGGAGGTTGTGGCTGGAGAACAAATCCCATACAGTTGTTGAGAAGCAGTCCTGCAGTTGAGAAAGGGCTCCTTCAGGCCAGGTTTTTATTGTCTTTGTCTGGGGCTTTGTTTTTCTCAGCAGGGGGGTGTAGGTACTGTACAGAATTCTGAATGGAAACAAACACACAGGATTTAGCTCATGGTTTTAGCTCAACTGCAAGGAGGAGAGGTGGAGCTGAGTAACTCAGAGAGCACCGCCAGATAAGACTGACTGGCATAGGTGTTACACAATCCAAAACTGAGTATAAACACTGAACCAGGAGCACCTACTCTTGCTCAACAAAGAGTGTAGTGTGTGCGTTTCTGCTGAGTGCACCCACGAGTAGCCTTAGTTGGTCTGAACTTTTTAACTTTTGTTTTCTGTTGAGCAGAGACTCAAAATGAAACTTATGTGAGTCAGAATGAAACTGATACCCCCTCAGTAGAGGATAAACAACTTTCTAAACATAGAATAATGGTCGGAAATGTTATTGCATTCTTTGATGATCACCAGAGGCATTGTTAGGATAGGGAAACAATGGGGGCGTTCCCCAGCCCTGAAATCTTTTGCATTTTCAGTAAATAAAAAGTTACTTTTCAAAGTTATTTACTAGCCAATCAATATTAAACACTGTGCACCAACCAAAATTCGAACTCAGGATTCAGGTCCTTAAGGAAAATTATCATGACTGTAATAAGTCACAAAAAAAAAAAGAAGTTTTTTACTCACAGTAGTTGTTAACAGGACTGCTACACCAACTATACACTTATTCCTGTTGCTGGTAGTCAAGTTACCTTACAAAGATGACAGCCAATTACAACCACAAGGTGGTAGGAATTTACAGGCTTGATGCAAAAAGACAATGTTAGCATCTCTGTGGTACAGAACACTACTGTTTGAAATGTGTGGATAGAGATCACTTTGGTATACAGGGTGGGCCATTTATATGGATACACTGTAATAAAATGGGAATGGTTGGTGATATTAAAGTCCTGTTTGTGGCACATTAGTATATGTGAGAGGGTAAACTCCTCAAGATGGGTGATGACCATGGCGGCCATTTAGAAGTCGGCCATCTTGGATACAACTGTTGTTTTTTCAATAGGAAGAGGGCTATGTGACATATCAAACTTATTGGTAATGTCACAAGAACAACAATGGTGTGCTTGGTTTCAATGTAACTTTATTCTTTCATGAGTTATTTACAAGTTTCTGACCACTTATAAAATGTGTTCAATGTGCTGCCCATTGTGTTGGATTGTCAATGCAACCCTCTTCTCCCACTCTTCACTCACTGATAGCAACACCGCAGGAGAAATGCCAGCACAGGCATCCAGTATCCGTAGTTTCAGATGCTGCACATCTCGTATCTTCACACCATAGACAATTGCCTTCAGATGATCCCAAAGATAAAAGTCTCAGGGGGTCAAATCGGGAGACCTTGGGGGCCATTGAACTGGCCCACGACAACCAATCCACTTTCCAGGAAACTGTTCATCTAGGAATGCTTGGACCTGGCACCCATAATGTGGTGGTGCACCATCTTGCTGGAAAAACTCAGGGAACGTGCCAGCTTCAGTGCATAAAGAGGGAAACGCATCATCATGTAGCAATTTCAAATATCCAGTGGCCTTGAGGTTTCCATTGATGAAGAATGGACCCACTATCGTTGTACCCCATATACCACACCAAACCATCACTTTTGTTTGTTAACTTCACCATTCACATAAAAGTTTGCCTCATCACTGAACAAAATCTTCTGCATCCGCCGAAGGGATGTTCGACTAATGCCACTCTCCAGTGACATGCGGCGAGTGCTACACTGTGGGCTCTTGCTGAATGAAGCTAGGACAGCCACTGATGTTTCTTCATTAATGACAGTTTTCTTGCGTCCACATTTTGGCAACACTGAACCAGTTTCACGAAACTTAGCAAGCAGTTTGCTAACTGTAGCATGGGAGATGGGTGGTCTCGTAGGGTGTCTTGCATTGAAATCTGCTGCAATGACCCGGTTACTGCGTTCACCAGATATCAACACGATTTCAATCCGCTCCTCACGTGTTAACCTCTTCAACATGTCAATGGCTGTGAACAAAGAGAAACTTTTAAATAACTCATGAAAGAATAAAGTTACGTTGAAACCAAGCACACCATTGTTTTTCTTGTGACATTACCAATAAGTTTGATGTGTCACATGGCCCTCTTCCTATTGAAAAAACAACAGTTGTATCCAAGATGGCTGACTTCTAAATGGCCACCATGGTTACTACCCATCTTGAGGAGTTTGCCCCCTCACATATACTAATGTGCCACAAACAGGACTTTAATATCACCAACCATTCCCATTTTATTACAGTGTATGCATATAAATGGCCCACCCTGTACTTTAATGGACTTCACTCAGCGCTTCTGCATGCCCTCAGGGAACACCCATGATGTTGACTAAGTCTACTTTTGCAGTTTGTCTTTCAGTTTGTTGAAGACGTGCGAAATGAACACAAGGAAGCAACACATCCTGCTGCTGGGGATACTACTCTGCTCGGGCTCGAACCAAGCAATAGAGCCTCTCAGTGTCTTACTTGGGACTGGGATAGGGGTATTGTTCAAGTATTTCATTCCAAAAACAGAGCACCGCACTCGGCGTGATAATGAAGGGACGGGCTTCAATGCAGCAGGTGGGTAGTGTTATAATGTAAGAGACTCGATATCAGTTGCCCTCTTTTTTTTTCTTATCTTTTCCTTCATTGTTTCATTTGTGACTTTGGTGTTCTTCTGTTTAAACATACCGTTTTAATGTTCTTATGTTTCTCCATCCCCCAAAGCAGGCTGTAAACTGAGATATAAATAGGCTAATAATAGTTAATAATAATTTCTTATTATTATTATTGTATGGTAAAGGGACTGGTGGCATCAAGGACACAATTAAGAACCCGGTGGTGCACACTGGCTAATTAAACTGGTGACTTGTCCAGGGTGTATCCTGCCTCTTTAGAGTTAACTGGGATAGACTCCAACTCCTCATGGAATTGGATAAGTGGTTATGGAAATGATGAACCGTGTAAAGATATTTGCAATATGATAATGGTATGTTTAACTGTTACTATAGGTAATTGGCTTTAACCTTAATTATCTAAATTACTGCACAGTCTAGACATTAAAAATCCGTGACTTGTGGTTTTCAACTCTCACAGCCAAAACCTAACAAGCAGCAGGATGGGTTTTTACCTGCCATGTTTGGTTTGGGCAGCTGTAAACATCATGATATTGTCAATCAGTCAAAACTGGTTACAGCAAAAATGGCACCATATGGACGGGCACTAGCAATGCTTCCACAAACACTGATCCTTTCAGTCTGCCTTACAAAAGATTAAAAATTGATCTTTTTCATGAAAATTTTAAATTAAAAAATTATGTGCTCA
The DNA here is from genome assembly GCF_057382185.1 of Mchenga conophoros. Taxonomy (NCBI): domain Eukaryota; kingdom Metazoa; phylum Chordata; class Actinopteri; order Cichliformes; family Cichlidae; genus Mchenga; species Mchenga conophoros. Next base: position 29,406,874 of record NC_140545.1, on the reverse strand, counting down.
ATGACAATAATTCCCAGTATCAAAGCGACTGAGGTAATTCTCTCGGGCATTAAGGAAAACGTAATTAAAAAGTGAATTAACAAAACTTCGCTGGACCTGAAAGCTTGACTTCATGAGCGATAATCCCGCCCGAGTACACTCTGAAATCCTGTGAGACAAGATTTCTGAAATCCTGTGAGACAAGATTTCAGAGTGTGGGTTGTTTACTGGGTTGTTTGAACAATTTAAACACTACGTTTGGAGACATTTTCTCCTGCAGTACTTCTCCGGCAACAGTTGAACTGATATAGCTGTTTACTAGTTTACCTTTCGAAGCAGCCAAGATGACATTTGCTCATAATGTTAAATGGCTTGTTATATGGCCATTATGTAAAACTGGTCTAACTTTGTTTTGCCATGTCAGGTTACCACAGGAAGTAGAATTTTACTGGATTAGTGTAATTTCAGTCACTTTTTAGCAACTGATCTTGGTGACTTTCTGTACTCTTCCACTCTATAGGTCTGAAGGCTGACCTGGGAAACAAACTCTTTGGACAACACATTGCATCAGACATCATCTTCAAAGCTGTGAGTGGATTCATGGACAATGACCACCCGAAGAAGCCTCTGGTGCTCTCTCTGCATGGACCGACTGGCACAGGGAAGAACTTTGTTAGCCAGCTAATTGCTGAAAACATTTATGAGAAGGGAAAAGCCAGACAGTTTGTTCACGTGTTCTCAGCTACACATCACTTCCCACATCCAAGTGAAATTGTAACCTATAAAGTATGGTGTACCACACGTTTTATTTTCAAGTAAAATGGTTTAACTTTTCTGTTTGGCCACTGATATGAATTTCTTTTTTCTGCTCTCTCTTCAGTCTCAGTTACAGGAGTGGATCAAAAGCAATGTCACAAACGGTGAACGCTCCATGTTCATTTTTAAAAATGTGGACAAAATGCCTCCTGGTTTGATTGATAGTATTAAGCCATTTCTGAGCCACCAGGTTCAGTTGGATGGAATTTCTTTTCAGAAATCAATCTTCATGTTTCTCAGGTAAAAACTAAAAGCATTTCAACAGGGCAGGTTCATAACCACACGATTGGCTTCAGACATTAATAAAATACCTGTAATTATTTGGCTGTTTCTTGTGTAGTGTTTGTTCAAAAGTAAATTTTGTTGTCATTTGTTGTTGAATTTTGGATTCGTGTTTTAATTTTGCCATTCAGTCTTGCATTTTTGGGTGCACAGTGGTGAGGTGTTTACCTCCATGGGTTCTCTCTGGCTTTCTTTCATTACAAAGATGTTCATATCAGGTTACCTGGAGATTCTAAATTGGAGTTGTTTTAAAGTCTGTGACCACCAGAAAAGAATAGAGGGCTCGAATGCTCACACAAAATAGGCAGAAAATGTCGTTTTTAAAGACTTTAACTCAAAGAGGAAAATACACAGGATTGATTCACTGGAGTTAGGAGTGAGAGCTGCCAGGGTGCAACTCTAAGACCGATTGTCTGCATGATTTACTCGGTTACCTATAACATCTCTAAGTTTCTGGCTTTGATCCTCAACCCACTGGTAGGCAGCTCTGAATACCACATCCAGAACACCTTGGATTTGTTGAGAAGGTGAGAGATGTCATTATGGAGGCAGATGAAACCATGGTCACGTACGATATTACATCTCTCTTCACTTGCATCCCAGTCACCGAAGCATTGGAGGTAGTTCGTAAGAGATTACAGGATGACCCCAACCTCAGCAACAGGACCACTCTCAGCATTGACCAAGTGTGTTTGCTTTTGGAACTGTGTCTTCATTCCACCTACTTCATATACAAGGGTCAGTTCTACAGGCAGAAACGTGGGTGTGCCATGGGCTCCCCAGTTTCACCCCTCATGGACAATTTGTAAATGGAAGAAGTGGAAAAGAGGGCTTTGCTGTCCTACCCTGGAACACCACCAAGTCATTGGTTCAGGTATGTGGATGACACCTGGACACCAGGACATACCACATTTTACAGATCACATTTAAGGTGGACCAACACAAATTCACCAGGGAAGATATGAAAAATGGCAGGTTAGCCTTCTTAGACTGTGAGATTTCCATCAGTAATGTGGCACATCTAAAAGTTGATGTGTACCATAAACCTACGCATACGGATCAGTATTTAAGGTTTGACTCTCATCATCCACTGGAGCATAAACTGGGCATCATCAGGACGCTACAACACAGAGTGAACACCATCCCCACACACACAGTGACCAGGGAGGCAGAAGAACAGCACATGAAGAAGGCCCTGAGTAAATGTTGTTATCCTAGCTGGACTTTTGTCAAAGCTGGGAAGGCGCCAAAAGCAAAAACCTATAGTGATCTTGTATGTATCAGGAGTATCAGAACAGTTGAGACGCAATTTTTCTAAACACTGCGTATCTGTGGCTTTTAAACCCCAAAACACGCTGCGCCAAAAATTGGTCCACCCCAAGGATTGAGTCCCCCGACACAAACGGAGTAACATAGTGTACACTGTTAAGTGCCAGGAGGATGGCCAGGATTTATACATCGGGGGAACCAAACAACCTCTGGTTAAGCGGATGGCACAACACAGAATAGCTACCTCGTCAGGCCAGGACTAAGCAGTCTATTTATACCTACAGGCCAGTGGACACTCTTTTAATGATGAGGATGTGCACATCCTGGACAGGGAGGAACGCTGGTTTGAGTGCGGAGTCAAGGAGGTCATTTACGTGAAAAGGGAAAAACCATCTCTGAATTGAGGAGGGGGCCTAAGGGTACATCTTTCACCATCTTACAATGCTGTGATTGCAGCCATTCCCCAACTCTCTGTAAATGGTACTCATGGCCATTGATCAGTGGTTGTTGATCAATGGTCATGAGAATTTGCATAATTATGAAGAAGGAACTGACCTTTTCAGTCATTATGCAAATGTACTGTTTATAAGATTGGGGGAACCTGCAGTCAGCTGAGACTGAAGAAGTCACTTGGATGAGTGACGAACTGTTTCTCCCACTGAAAACGCTATGTCCAGATGAACAGAATCAACTTTTGGAGAAAATTCTAAGAGCAACTCTAAGAGCAAGGAAGGGAATAAAACCTTTGTCAGTGAGGAGGCGTGGCAGCCTCTATTGTTAGTAGGGGTGCAACAATACTCATATCGATATTGAACCGTTCGATACAGTGCCTTCGGTTCGGTACGCATATGTATCAAACAATACAATTTTTAAATTTATTTTATCAACTTTTCTTCTGACGATGCTGTCTGTGTTGAGAGATCAGTGGATCTGCGTTCGACTACTCCGCCTAGGCTGCACTGTTGAGTGCAGATCCACTGAGCGCAGCGCAAGCTAGCAAGACAGAAGCTAAGCTCGTTGCAACATGGCAACTGCCTCAATGCTACCCGAAATTGAACCTCCCCCACCCTCATTCAGATCTGGCGTTTGAAACTATCTTGGTTTTCATGCGAAGCATGAGCAGGTCATGGACAAAAGTAAAACAGTATGTCGGATGTGCCACACAATGCTCAATTGGTGGGAACTAGTGTGTTAGCGCAGTTAGCTTGTTAACGTGTTGACGCCGTCCAGCCCCTCGCATGGGGCGATCCGCGGTAACTCGTTAACGGAGATTTTCTGCGTTATGACGTTAAAGTCATTTTAACAACATTAACGCTGACAGCACTAGTGGGAACACAACGAATATGACTGCACATTTACGCCGACATCATCCTAGTGCAAAGACAAGTGGAAGCAGACAAAAACAACAAGCACACATGCTACAAACTTTACCCGAGTCATTTAGACAGCCGTTAGCACATGATTCTCCTTATGGGGACCTGATATGTTTAATATGCTGCTGAGAATATAGCCCAGAAGAAGCGTATAGTATAGCTTTTATTTTGGAAAGAGCCATTTCTCTGTAATAAACTCTCTTTTCCAAAGATGAGGGATTTCTCGATCAGATAGATTTATTTATTTATTTTATTATTTTGTTGTTTCAGCAACATTAAATTAAAAAACTGTACTTTTGAGTTAAAATATATATTTATAATTTTAATAAATGACAAATTAAAAAGGCATGAACATTTTTTGTATCGAAAAAATATCGAACCGTGACACCAAAGTATCGAACCGAACCGTGAATTTTGTGTATCGTTGCACCCCTAATTGTTAGGTATAACACATTTATTCATCTTGGTTTATCAAAAACACAAACAAAATGACTTGTCTTCAAAAAAAATTTAATTTCTTGAAAGGCCTGATTTTAAATAATCAGGCCTCATCGTTTAATGACCTTATAGTACCCTCATACCCCATTAGAGTGCTTTGCTCTCGCACTGCAGGCTTACTTGTTGTCCCTAGATTAGTTTGCATTTGAGTTAATGCAAATTAAATTAATTCACTGAATTTCACCTTTATACCAATTGTCTATACCTATTTATGGTCTTTCTCATAGCAATGTAGGAGAAGACGTCATTACACAGATGGCTCTGGATTTCTGGAACAAAGGACGAAAGCGAGAAGAGATCACATTCAAGGATTTGGAAACGTCACTTTCTCAGTTCAGCAATGACCAGAGTGAGTATAAAATGCATGAATACTCAGTGTTGATGAAAACCCTTTTTATTCCTGAAAATCTCTTTACTGATTGAATTATCCACTCAGGTTTTATTGATAACAACATGGTCGACTTTTTTATCCCGTTCCTGCCTCTGGAGTACGGACATGTTATCCAGTGTGTGATGGCTGAGATGAAAGCCATAGGTTTTCAGCCGGACAAAGATGTGGCAGACAGAGTAGTCAGAGATATATCCTATGTTCACCTCTCTGAGAATGTGTTTGTCAAGAGTGGCTGTATGACTGTAGCAAGCAGGTTGTACTTGTACATTTAATGTCAGCATCTAAGGAGGTAAAGTTCACTTGTGATGACTGCTCACTCTCTCCCTTTGTCTGTTATCCTGGTTTGAGGTTGTTAGAGGTGGGTCCAAAGAGGAGTCATTCCTTAACTAACTTCTCAGATTGCTGTACAAGGGGTCTATGTGTGCCAACACTGAATTTTCCCCAGTAATCAGGAATATGTTTGGTTTATGGTTTAGATCCATGAACCAAAAATCCATCGTAATCCATACACTTTCTGCACTGTTGAAAGCTGTGCTATTTTCCTTCACAATTAAATATATTTCGGTTATTTCAAATATTTCACTGTTGTCTGTGTGGAGGTCTGTCTCTGTGTCTGAGCTTTGATATCAGGAAGCCTTCACCTGTCTCATTTATACTGAATAAAGAGCCTGAGGAGTTTTCTGTTTTTTCAGGTAACAAATGAGTACCTCAAGATTAATGCTGTCATATGTGAATGAGTGTTGGTTTCCTTTTAAACTGTCACTGTTTTTTTTTTTTTTTTTTTTTTTTTAAATCTGTGTATTTGCTCCTGATTTTACTTTTTTGCATTGGTCTGAAATGGCCCAGCTTTGTTTAGTTAATGTGAGTAGATAAACAATAAACACTGTCTTTATTTGATTTTTTATGCATATGTTTACCGTACACAGGTCATCACAGCAAATGTGTTACAGAAATGGGCATTTGCACAGATATGAATCAAAAAACTGTACTGCTAATAAATCATATTGAAAGCAACTTTTGCAAGACATGTTTTAATACAGGTTATAAGGATTTCTTATACATTTGAAAACAAAACAAATCACAAAGAAAACCCCAAAACATTTCACCTCCCATTGGTTTTTCAGTCGGGCTCTAATTTGAAGAAATAGATTTTTTGTTTTTCAAATGGACAAACAACAGGAATTGGTGTCTAGAAATAAAGAATAAAAAAATCTAAAATCTCATGAACTGCCATAAACCAGCGCAAAGGTTTTACTACTTGCAAAGGCACACAGGCTCATTATTAACAAAGGCAGAGGCATGGCAAATCAATTTACATAATTTTATTAAACAAAATAACTGAAAATATGGACCTGTGGCAAAGAAAACAGCAAATTAAGTGGTAGCACTGTCAACCCCCCCCAAAAAAGAGAAATTAATTAAAAAAAAACCACTTTATCACCAGACATTGGTTTAAAAAATAAATAAATAAAAAATTCACCGCCACCAACAAATAGGAAAACACAGACAGTAGTAAACGTGATGGGAGAAAGACAATAAAGCAAAGAGGGTAAAACAAAAGGAACTAATCAACTCTATGAAATTCAACTAATTCCAGTTTAACTAAAGACTCAAAATATTAAGGAAATACAAGATGAAAATGTAAACGATAATAAGATAACAACCGAATTGTAAATATTTAATAATATTTAATAACAAAATCAATAAATTAAGGGACAAATAAAACACCCAAGCTGATATGTCAAAATCACAAACAATGCCCAAGTCTTAATAAAATGACACATAGTCACGCATGTGAATAAAGAACTTAACAAAGCATAATTTTATATTTACCAAGAACATTGCAGTGATAAAACTGGTTTGCTATCTAGGACTTTTAAAGCTTGATTATGAAGGGAGTGGTTTTAAAGTTATAGCACCAGCAGGAAATGCAGTTGTTAATATGACAGAACATTAGCTTTTTCTTACACGACCTAGTTGTTTCCCTTATGAGACAAATTTGTTGAACGGTAGAGTGGGAATGAACATCTGAAGGACCACGCTTTAGTGTTCCAGAGGTGTAGCAGTCACAACCAGCTTATTCACATCATCAAGAGCCTGTAAATATGTTAGAAATAAGTTTTAATAACCTTTTTAATAATAATTGTAATGTATGTTCATAATAGAGTTGATTAACTTCTTATTAGAAAGTTGCATGTATTTAACTTCATGGTATGAAGGGGCGTGTTGAAGGTAGACTGGCTCACACTGACACCAATACAGATCACTATCAGCGAGAGCTGCCTTAGAAATGAGTGGGGGGTTATGATAGAATGGTGTTCCTGCACTGGTGATGGTGGAGCAAGGCACAGAGACTTTAAGGTGTCGGGTTAAAGCTGACACCAACACCAACAATTGGCATGCGGAAAGAACACAAGGAGGACAAATCAGAATCAAGTTTAAACCACAGACTCTCTCCATCAATGGCCAATCACATGTATTGTCTGTCTTTAATAACAAATTGTACTTTGTGTGCACAGCTGTGCATCTCGAATTGTTTGATAATAAAATAGTGTGAACCACTAGATTGTCTTCCAACCTTCTTTCAGTAAAAAAGAACATTAATATTAATATTTTTACATCACTATGACTTATTACAGGACAACAAATGGTTGATCATTTATTGGTGTGTAATGTTTTTAAAACTGTAAACCAACAAATGTTATTTTTAAGAGTTTACTAGAGTAACATTCAGGAAATTATTCGGGTACAGCGGAAACTGGCTGGCAGTCTTATTATGAAACTCAAGTGTGTAAAACTAAATCAGTTACCATTGCAAATGATACCCTGCTGGTAGAACAGCAGTGGACATCTAAATGTTCATTGCCACGCTGTTACAAACAAAAAAAATGGTGAGCTAATGGTATTTCGGTCTTTGAAAATTTTAATTTCTGCCAAAAAATTGTTCTGCTTTCAGTTTTGATGGTGACTTTAAGAGTCCATGAGTAAGCTCAGGCTGTGTTGAAGAATAAAGGTGGTCATACTAATTATCAACCTTCAAGGTCTTTCAAGGTACATTTTAACACTGCTTTCATGTGATTGGCTGATTAGATATTTGCAATAATAAGCAGTTTAACTGTGTACTTAGAAAAGTGTAGAATAAAGTGTAAAGTATAAAATGATGAATGAGTGTTCACACACGTTACAAATACAATGGCCAACTATGGCCACAAGATGGCGCTACAATACAGGGTTAATGAAAACAGGGACTATTCGATACTATAAGTGACACAACACTGTTTGAGAGGACAGACTGCTTTCCTTTTGTATGTTTGAACTGATGTCTATTTTTAGATTTCACGATGAAACGCCCTGAAGTTACATGATGTTAACTCTTGGTTAGTTTGTTCTTTGGGCTAGTTTAAGGTGCAATACTTGCAAAATGAAACCAAGTAAGCAACATGTCCTGCTGCTGTGGATTCTACTTTCCTCCACTGTGATCAAGGAAACTGAGCCCTTCAGCAGTTTCAAATTCCCTAATATCAAAGAGACATGGAATTCTATTTGGGGCGAGAGCTGTAATTCATACTGGATTTCCTTCAACCAGACAGGTAACACACCCAGCAAACAGCTTGTGAAATCTAAACAGTAAAGGTCTAATTATTATTTTTTAACTTTACTTGGGAAGGTAACCAATTTTCATGATTTAAATTGAGTTTAGAAAAAAGACTGATGACAAGAATATAGTTTATAAATGACACAGATACAGCACCTTTACAGGTTGGATCTTGGTAGTGGGCTGAAGTCCACCCCCTAAATCAACTGGGGTGCATCTGCCTTGAAAACAAAAGTCCATATAACAAAATAATACATCACAAATATTTATTGTATTTCCAAATCATAAGTCCTTGTAGTTACTGAAAACTACTGTATATTAAATAATCTACATGAAAAAAATACAAAACAATATAAAAGATTAATACAGAAGCAAACATGGTCACACAGTTTGGGTGATCCACTGTGTATTATTATCATTATTATTATTCATACATTTGCCATGTAGAAAAGGAAGAACTGTGTAACCTTGAGTCTTTGTGATTCTACACAGTCTAGATATCAAAGTGTCTGTTGTCTCTTAAAACAAAACCCAAGAAGCAGGTTTAACCTGCTTTCAGGGTGGGGCACAAAAGTCCTAGCTTACTTGACTGCTTCTGAAATGCTTGTGATCTCTGCTTTACTAGAACTAGCATTCTAGTATGATTAAAAAAATAGCTCCATAGATATACAGTACAGATATTGATATTATTTCAATTGAGAATTATTATGTTATGTTTTTTAAATATAAATCTACTGGGCAAAGAGCTCAATGTAAAGCATCCAGAGTCTTCTACAAAGTCATGCTGTTGTAATTCACTGGCTGGGCCCACGTCTTCATTTTAGGATTTACAGCGTTTTAGTAGGTAAAGGTGAATGCTTGGACATGAATTGAGCTGCGGTGTGGGGAAGGCCTCGAAGGGGACTGGCGACGGCTCCCGGGCCTGGCAGATCCCCATGTATTAAATAGAAGTGAAGAAGTTAAAGAACTGAGAACAAGGAGGGTGGGTGGGGCACGTAAACGAGAATGAACAGTTTGTGGAACTGGGGGGAACCTATATAGATGCAACCAGAAGGAGTGTGTTTGGAGGCGTGGTCCCGCTCCTGAAATTCAGATACATAATCTCCAATAGATGTAGTGTATGATTTAACACAGTCTTCCTGAAGTATGCAAAGCTTTCCCTGCAGAAAAAGAAATGATAGCATATGTTACTCTAAAAATCTTTCCAGCTGTTCAAGCTGCCAGTTCCATAGGTACTAATGCACGAACATCCTATCAGCAAATGCACGCTTTGAACTGAGTGCTGGTAAAAACAACCCCAAAAAACAAAAACAAAAAAACCCCAACAGATTTGATCAAATCTGACCACAGAACAGTTTTGCACTTTGCTTCAGTTTATTTTAAATTAGCTTTGCCCCAGATAAGATTGCTTCTGGATCATCCTTGATGTTTCTATGTTAGTTTAAATAAATCAACACCCCCGAGTCATACTATCAGAATCCTTGAAGCGCAGGCTGAGGAGGGGGTGTGGCAGCAGTCTTCCACTCTCAATTAACCAAAGACCCAGACAGAGTTTTGATTCATTTGAAGTCTGATGCTTAGCCTTGTCCACTCTAACTGGAAAACTCAAAAATCTGTTTTATTTGTTATTATCTATCGTTCACCTGGGCCTTACACAAAGTTTTTGTCTGATTTCTCAGGGCTTTTATTTAATCTGATTTAGTGGTCAGACTTTAATATATGTTTAGATGCTAACAATGACAGCCTCAGCATAGCATTTAATCTGTTATTAGACTGAATTTAATTAATTCTAAATGTAAAAGAGCCCCCCAGCACTTTAATCACACTCTAGATCTTGTTCTGACATATGGCATAGAAACGTAACATTTAACATTATTTCCTGAAATACCTCTTTTTTCTGATCATTTCCTAAAAACATTTAAGTTTTGGTTACACAGCACTGGGTAGTAGATTTCATCACAGTAGATATCTTTCTGAAAACACTGTAACTAAGTTGAAAAATATAATTCACCCACTGTTATCATCTTCAATGCCCTGAACCAACACAGTGGAGAGCAGCTACATGAACGCAAATCCAACAGAGGTCGATTATACTGTTAATGGTTTTACATCTTCACTGTGGATGACTGGATACTGTAGCTTCTCAGAAACAGAGAGCCTTAAATCAGAAGTATTTGATTTCCTGGTATAACTCTCAAAAACTCACCTTAACCTCCTAAGTCCCAAACTCTTCCACAGCATGCATTTTTAATTTCTCTTTGATATTTGGACTGATTGGGACCCGATGAATGTAAAAACAAAGAATTACCAGATTATTTTTAACCTAATTTTTGTTTCTAAGAAAATGAGAGCCACATATGAGGATATTCGTTTAAAATTTCAATTGAACAGTAGCATTATAAAGTCCTCGTCAGTGGATATCAGGCCCTTGCAGAGCAAAATTGAGTATTTTGGTCTAAATAACCCAAAATGTGATGTCCACATATGTGGACGCCAGGTCCTAGGAGGTTAAAGCCTGAGAAGGAATGGCGTGCACTAATTTAGAAGATCATCTTTTAGTCTGGAAAAGTAGTTTACTGCTTTATAAAAAAGCCCTCTATAAAGCTAGATCATTTTACTATTCATCACTGATTGAAGAAAATAAGAACAACCCTACATTTCTCTTCAGCACTGTAGTCAGGCTGACAAAAAGACAGAGTTCTGTTGCTCTGTTTCTTTAACTTTAACTGTAATGACTTCATGACATGAACCACGACTGGCTGAAAAGACAGCAGTTGTTGAGCGTTAAAAATCTTTATGGAGATACTTGATCAGGCTAGGCACTAAAAAGCAGTATTTATTAGTAGCAGGCTTCTGTTTTGAGTCCATATTGAGATCCTGGCATTTTTGAGATGGCAGTTTTGTATATGATACTTAACAAAAGTTAGCACTGTAACTACTAAACTACTAAACTACACATGTACACAAGTTTTGTGATGGTTTCTCAGAGCAACAGTCATTGCTGTAGGAGTGAAGATCTACACATTTTTGTCGGCCTGCAGCCTGCCCACCCCTTTGGAAAGTAGACAGGGCTCTTGTGCAGTCTATGCAATTTCTCCATTCACTGAACAAAAAATTAATTTTGTCTCAATTTTTGCGTGGGTAGATCTGCTAAGTCCACCCTTGCTCAAATAGCTTTTCTTTTAAACCTCCTCTCACGTCAGTCACATTTTCAGTCACTAATCCTGCTGACTTTCTGCTATGTATTCTCAAGGTCTGAAGGCTGACTTGACATGTTAGGTTACCACAGGAAGTAGAATTTTACTGGATTAGTGTAATTTCAGTCACTTTTTAGCAACGGATCCTGGTGACTTTCTGTATTCTTCCACTCTATAGGTCTGAAGGCTGACCTGGGAAACAAACTCTTTGGACAACATATTGCTTCAAATACCATTTTTAAATCTGTGAGTGGATTTATGAAAGATAATAACCCGAAGAAGCCTCTGGTGCTCTCTCTGCACGGACCAGCTGGCACAGGGAAGAACTTTGTTAGCCAGCTGATTGCAGACAATGTTTACAAGAAGGGATATCACAGCAAGTTTGTTCACGTGTTCTCAGCTACACTTCACTTCCCCCATCGAAGTGAAATTGTTACCTATAAAGTATGGAGTATCATGTGTTTCAAGTGAAACTCAGTTTATTTGTTCTGGTTGGTTTGTCTGTTCTGTCTGTATTAATTCTATTTGCTGCTCTCTCCTCAGTCTCAGTTACAGGAGTGGATCAAAAACAGCGTTACAAACTGTGAACGCTCAATGTTCATATTTGATGAGATGGACAAAATTCCTCATGGTGTGATTGACAGCATAAAGCCATATCTGGACTATGGAAAAGTGGAAGGAGTTTTTTTTCAAAGATCGATCATCATCTTTCTCAGGTAAAAATCTGGAAGCCTTTCCAGAGGTAAGTTTAATGCTTCCACTTTGTTAGGGACTGGTAAAATAACTTAATTTGTTACAATATATGTCAGGTCGGGTATCAGATGCCACCTCTCTAGGGACATCTCAGGCCATCCAAGGTATGGAGGCCTATCTCCCCCCACCACTCCCCCTGCCAGTGGCAGACGCTCTCAGACATTGGTGCATTGGTGGTTCTTTGTGTTCGGGGATGGGCGTCCAGGTACGCACCAGCTCACTCCTGGTGGCTGCTTGTCGGGGCCTGGAGCCTGGGGCTCGCTCGGGCCCCTTCGGAGGTGGGGTGCCCCCGGGCTCTTGGCCTGGGGCTCGGTCACTCTGGCACAGCTGGCTGCCGGCGGAGCTCACGGGCACGTCACTGCAACTCCCTCTGGCTTCTGCTCCGCGGCTGCTGAGTGACCCCTCATCTGGGGCTCTCCTCAGCTCTTTCTGGGATAGTGGCAGCTGCCCCTCCGTTGGTCTTCCTTGGTCTCTTGTGCTCTGAGGGCCTCTGGATGTCTGGAGCCTGGATCTCCCCCATACCTGCTTCATGCCCAGGAGGATGGGGCTATGGCCCCCCTCACACCCTCTACCAGATCATTACATGAAGGAACCTTTTAAATACAAGCGCGCTCATGCTCACAGGTGTACACACGGGTGCTCACACACACAAATTACACCCTTTTTGGCTCAAAGCACACTGTGCGCTGTCGGTCCTGCATGCTGCACAACAACATTCAATATTTAGTATTTACTGTTATATTTGCATAGATCATCGCAATGATGTTGTTTATTATATTGCTCTTTTTTTGCTTGTTTTCTCTTTTTTCTTTCTCAACAGGTGATTGATTTATGTATTTTTTGTCAGTTTGTTTTGTTGGTTTTTGTTTTTTGCCCTTTATCACCGTTCCTCTTCCCCGCTATTTTTCTTTCCCTCTTTCTTTCTCCCTTTTCTTTTCCCCAGTCAAGTCTGTCCTGTGTTCAGCAAGTGAAAATAAAATAAAATAATCAATTAAATCAAAGGTGAATCAAATAGACCAATATGGCAAGGCTGGGATGGTCCATTTGGTGAGAAAGAAAAAACAAAAAAGTCAAAGTGACACATAGAGGGTTTAAGATGGGAGACTATTTCGGGCAGAGTGCTCACTGAAAAAGGCTCAAAGTGATCAAACACAACTGAGGAAATCAGGGGAACAAAGGGATCATAACCTGGAGGAGAGATATGAGACCTGATAGTATCAACCTTATCGACAGAAAAACATAAAAATGTTTTCACAGGTGGCTGGAGACCCTGGTAGGTGTGAGGTGGGTTGAGGGTTGATAACAGAATTAATGGTGTTGAATAAGACACGGGGCCTGTAGCTGTGGTTAGAGATTATATCTGATAAATACTTTTTGAATAGCATCCTGATAAAGAAATAGGGCTTCCCTTAACAAATCAAAGGAAATCTGGAGTTTATCTTTTTCCATTTTCTTTCCGCTTTTCTACACGTCCTTCTGACAGCCCGAGTGACATAGTTTAACCAAGGATCATTTTAGACCTATTAAACTTGTTTTATTTAAAAGGAGCAACAATATCAAGAACATTTGAACAAGTGGTATTGAACAAAGTGAGCAAATGATCAGCATGCGGTTTAAGGGAACAATTGTCCAAGGAAGGGACACCAATATTCTGATAAACAGCCGAGAAATGTCCAGCAGTAGCAGGAGTGATGATGCAGAATTCATGCGCAGGTAAAAGAGGTTTAACTGGAGGACATGGCACCGAAATCTGGATGATAACAGGCATGTGATTAGAAAAGTGATAACTAACAAACTAACTAAGATGCTATCTTAGCATCTACTATCTATAAAATATATTATAGTTATATATAGTTATATTTGTTAGCACCTATTATAAAATACAAAATATTTGAAAACGGACCAGTTGCTCATTCACATTATGACACTTCTTATGTTTTTACTATTTCTTTTTTCTTTCTCACAGCAATACAGCAGATCAAATTACAAAAACAGCTGTAGATTTCTGGAAAAATGGAAAAGATCGAGAAGAGATGATGCTCAAAGATTTTGAAAGTTTCATTTCTCCTATAGTTTTCAACAGTGATCAAAGTGAGTGTATCCTTATGTCTTTATCATTCACCACTTACGATGATCATCTTTCTTACTGAAAATCTCTCTTTGTAGGCGGTTTTTCAAAGTCAACTTTGATTGACAGTTGTCTGGTTGATGTTTTCATCCCATTCCTGCCTCTGGAGTACAAACATGTTGTACAGTGTGCGATGGCTGCGATGAGAGACAAAGGTCTTCAGCCAGATGAAAATGTGGCAGACCAGGTGGCCAGAAGTTTAGCCTATTACCCCAAACTGGAGCAAGTATTTGCTGTGAGTGGCTGCAAGACAGTAGCAAATAGGGTGCACTTTTACAGATGAAGACTGATTCTACTCTGATTTCTACTGTATGTATGATTTTATTAACTCTTTTTTTTTATTTTATTAACTCTAAACTAGACAACTCAAAAGTCAGCAAAGCATGTTACAGAAAACAAGATTTTCAAATAAAAATATGATGCAATTTTCTGTCTCATATTACATATATAAAGTTTTCCAAAATGTGTTGCAGGAATTTTTTATGCATACAAGAATGTTTTGATTCCACTTGACAGGATTTTTGGCGTACACGCAAAAGAAAATCATCATGATTATAATATGAAACATAGTACATCTTATATTTTTTAAATTGGGCTTTAATTTACTCAAGCACAAAAACACATATTTGCTTATATAAAAAGAGAAAAAAATAACATCTAAAATCATTGATTAGAAAGAAGTGAATAGAGTGAAGGCGCTTCAGCCTTTTATAACTGCAGTGCACACAATCAGCCACTCATTGCCTCTTGGATTACCATGGGATCCCCAGGCAGCCAATCATCTGCGTGGGCTGTCACACTTCAATCTGCCTACGAGAGGGAGGCACAGGACTCCAATTAACCAATTGTCAACGAGTCCTTGCACTCTTGGATTTGCTTGAAGCAAAGGGAGGTCTCACTCCCTCCGAGGCCCAGGGCTGTGACATCATGTTGTTGTAATGATTTGTCTTTAAGTTTACTTAAGCTTCCCTTGTATACTTTGTTTCTTGTTTCTCTGCCATGTTTACTTTCTGCTTTAAGTTGACAGTCTTTGTCTTTTGTGCCTTGTTTTTATTTTACTTTCTCAAATCTCATTATCTGATCTTGTTCAGCTGTGTGTAATTCTCAATGTCATGGTCCTGGGTGTGACCCAGTGTTTTGTGTTTAATTAATATTTCTTGATTATTTGTTATTCATGGTTTTAGTTGTTTTGAGGTTATACTGTGTTGCTCTAGCTTATAGTTTCAGTTAGTGTGCCTTCCCTGTGAACATGTTATATCTACTCTGTGCTTTTTTCCCGTCCCACGGTTCAATCCTCTGCCACAGGCTCTGTCCCAACTCAGGGTCTGCACGCTTGAAGTACGCATTTCAAGTGCGGTTACGTCCCCGCCACGCGACGACGGCTGTCCCAATTCGAAGTGTGTTTCAAATGCATACTCCAAATGCGCCGTCGATTTCCCCAAATATCAAGCGTGGTCCGGTGCACGCTTCGTGGTCCCATATATCCCACAATTCATAGCGCTTCGGTGGGTGTGGAGAATTTTGCCGCAAAATACGGCAGAAGGGAGCGGCCGAAGAGGTTTTTTTTTTTCCCAAAACTTTATTGAACTTATAAAGCGAACAGTCAGTCATTCCAGTTCAGTTTGTACAGTAGACATACAAGGCAAATAAGAGTAACAATATACAGTACAATGAAATAAGGATAAATAAATAAAGGATAGAAAAGAAAAAAGAAAAAAAAAAGGGGGGGGGGGTGGATGTGACAGACTTCATAACAACTTTGTACTTGAAAGTTGTGACAGCTCATTCGTTAAACATTTCTGAATGAATTTCAATCAATGATAAACCTTTTTTATTGGAAGTTAATTTAAGAGAGTTTAAGTAATATTCAATTTTAATCAAAAACAAATTAAATGATGGGGTTGAGTTTTGAAATTTACATTTATGTATATGGAATTTCCCTAATGAGATGGAGCGGCCGAAGAGTGAACTGTCAAAAGTACTGAATATGACGTCACTTATTTATGTGCGAATGTTTAATAATTAAAGTCAGTCATATATCCACAAACACAACAAGCTGAAAGTCAGTGATATATATATATATATATATATATATATATATATATATATATATATATATATATATATATATATATATATATATATATATATATTAATAATCTGACAATACTATAATATTGGCTATATTATATTTACATTACCACAGTGAGATGACTTTAGTCTAATGAACAACATTAGCTAATTGTTATTCACTAACTAATCTTAAATGACTGTTCAGCACAGAAATGAAGCCCAACTATCATGTTTTACAGTCCCGTGGTCTCAGCCTCAGATATTCAACCAATCATAGTGATGTCATGACAAAAATGAATGACCAACAAAACATTTTTCTCCTTCATTTCTGTCAAACAACGCTGTATGTACCGTGTCTCGCGGTTAGTATCATGGTTGCTAGGCAACCTGAACAGCGCGACGAAGCGTATACCGTCCCATTTCACAAGCCTCTCACTTCCGCACTTCTCGTACTTATAGTACGCACCGTACGTAGTACGTGTAGTGCGCGTGCAGACCCTGAATTGGGACACAGCTTCAGTGTAGAGTCCGCTTCTCTGTTTTATACTTCCTCTTTTATTTTGACAGTCTGTTTTTAGTCATTGGATTCTGCTTTGCTTTTTTTTTTTTTTGTCTTATTAAGTCTGATTACTCCCAGCTGTTTTCTCCTGCTGTGTCTCATTCCCTTGTTATGCCACTGTTTATATAAGCCCTGGGTTTTCCCTTATTCTTTGTTGTACCCTCATTATGCCAAGTTGACAGATTCTGGTTTGTTTTCTTGTTGAAGTTTCTTGTTTCTAGTTTAGTTTTGCATTTGATGTTAGTTTTTTCCAGCAATAAAAGCTGCCGTTTTGATTTTAATCCTCTGTCTTGAGTCCTGCTCCTTCGTCCTGCCTGCCACACAGCCTGACCTTAACACTTTAGTTATTGTCAGTCTTTCCTTATTGCCTACTGTGTGTATATAAATTAATTGTCTCCCCTTTCTCCTTAGTCAGACCATCTATATTTTTGGCCCGAGTTTCAACCCTGTGTAATGTTCTCCTTATTCTGTAGTTTGCTTATTTTGCCTATTCATGTGTGCTTCTGGAGCTCAGGAAGATTTTGGAGTCATTTCTGAGTTTTCTTTGTGGATTTTTATGGACTTCAGTTTTTCACCTAAATAAAGACTGGTTTGTTTATTAGGTTATACACCTTGGGAGGTCCTTTTTGGCACAATTATAACATTTATAAGCAAACTGAACAAACACTATATCACATATAAACAGTCTTTTGTGGATTCAAGATGTTTTTCTGATCTTAATGTTCTTTTTCTTTTAGCTGCTCCCTTTATGAGCGTCACTCGAGTCATAAGAGATGCGTTTGACGACAAGTGCACACATACAAGTAGAGTTGTGGCGAGTCGAATAGGTACTAATGGAAAAGGGGCTTTAGTGCCAACTGTGCATTGTTTAAGTGCCACAGCCTTCATGAGTATTGTTGCTAAACATGTACAACACCTTATGACCACACGGCAGGTGCTTCCAGCATGGGACAAGTGGCCCCAACCTGGTAAAAGCAAGATGTTCCTAATAAATTGTTTGGTGAGTGATTAGATCGTTTTAGTTGCATTAGTTCTGATGGTGAGAAGGTGAAACAAAGGTTCAGAGGTTACAGTAGATTTTATTATGACTGCTGCAGGTTTCATCCACTGGGGGGGTGAAGTCTGCACATCTAGAGACTGGAGAGCACTTCCTGCATGTGGAAAACTGACAACACAGTGTAAAGTATTAGTTCTACATTCATATACTCGGTGATCCAGCCTCTGAATTTAGACATAAACAGAGATGATTCACCTCCAGGTTTCTGCTTGTGTTGTTCTTTGTGTCTGACTGCCTCCTGGTGGTCAAACCTGTGGAGCACAAATACAAAAGCTTTTCTTTTCTTTTTCTGTTTAGTTAAAATATTATTAATATTGAGCTAGAGGGACACTCACCGTCAGTCTCCCTTATTCTGATCCATTTGTAGAAGAGCAACACAACAGCAGCAAACAGCACAGAGACACATGTGACCAAAGGCAGGACATGAGCTGAGCAGGTAAGAAGAGACAGAGGAGTAAAAGAAAACATCAGAAAAATTAAATGAATAATAATTAAATCATTATTTAAGTGAATACTTTACCCACTTAAATACCTTTTGATGTAGAATATATAGACAGTATATAAAGTTTATTTATGCTACTTCCAACCACTTCTGCCTTCAAAAATGTACTTTTAACAGCTTAAAGGTGAAAAATTTGCATTTTGTGTATATAGTCATGAATCTGTATATACAAGAGCAGTCAGATGACAAATATTTTCAAGGACAAGGAAAATACAGGGAGTTCTTTTTGCTTATTTTTGCTCAACATGCTTATTTGTGCTTTCTCAGCTCCCAAGTCCAAGGCATCAACTTTATTTCACTCAGACCAGACAATAAAAACACTCCAGAGAGTCACTAGTTAAGCTTTCTGACTGACTCCTAAAACAAGGTTTTAAAAACTTGAAGTAGTCTTTACATTTTGTTATAAATAACAAAATATTCTGTAGATATGAGAGAGGTAGCTGCGCACACTCGTACCTTTGAAACTAAGAGCCTGAGCGGTTTCGTCAGTCTGCTGCTGTTCAAGCTGCCTCAGTGTCTCAGGGAAAGTCTTCAAGGCTGTGAATAACAAAATAAACCAGTTAATTAATGTAGCTGCATGATGCATGCAATACTTTATGACCAACAACTAAGTTTATTGATTTAAATATAATAATATGACATTTAAAAGATCAGCAGCTGTCTGTAATCTATAAAAAAAATGAAACGAGGGTTTTGGCAACATCGACTGTCGCCACCAATTACTGTATTTTTGGACCAGAGTATTTTTTTATACATGTTACCCGGGAACACAATAAGCTAACATTTGCAGAAATCTTGATAATAAAACGTAGAACCATTGATTTCTTAAACCATTACTTGGTTTAAGGCATGACTTAAGAATTAAGTGGGATTGTTCAATGTCTATGTGAGGTCATTTTTCTTATTTGTGACCTTCATGTCTGAAACAAAGGCTCACATCAGACTTTAACAGTAAAAGGTTGTTTTTTTTTGTTTAGTTTTTTTTAACCTCATGTTAAAATTGTAAAGTTTTAATATTATCAATACTGGCTCAATATCGGATTGTAAAGTAAAACATGTCTTGACTGTTCTTGCAGGTAAATCTGCAGGTGCGGCACTTGTATTACACAAAACAGATGAAACGAAATGGTGAAAACTTTATGGCTGATCCATAAAAATGCAATGCATTGTGAGGATTATGACTGAGGATTTTGATTTGTCCTTATTTATAAATGACGAAGAAACTCACCATCTATAACTCTGACTTCAAACTCCTGATATGAGTCTGGTAAGAGAGGCCGTTCCAAACCACACGAGTATCGTCCAGAGTCGGACTTTGTGAGCTCTGTGAAGCTCACATACAGAACTGTAGACGATACTGGAAAGGATCCCTCTTCATACTGGATGCTATATCGGCCCCTTTGAGCTGTGTCACCTTCAGTTTCAATGAGAACGTCTCCTTCTTCGCATTTATCCTTACAGAGAAACTTTTTTCTTCCAGATAAGGAGAAGGAGCACTCCACTGTGATACTGCCTCCTTCTGTGTGGATGATTGTTTTTGCACTGATGAGCCCACAGCTACACAGCGCTGTGGAAAACATACATAATGATAGTGATTACTCTTTTCTGTTAAACGTTAATTGTTGAACAGAATCCAGCATCAGGCTGAGAACGTTCAGCATATCTCTGATTCTGTTTAATTCATCTAGTTTATTACCGACAATCAAGATTTACGTCTGCATTCGTCTCTCTTTCATATAATTAACTCTATATTTGTTAAATCTTACAGTGTGGAAATTTTACTCTGGGTTAAAAGGTCCAGTCAGTTAACTGCTAAGTTAAAATTTTAAAACTCTTTTTCTTTTTACCTTATGTCATTCTCATTAAATATGTTTCCCTTCTTTCTTTGCACAAGGTTTTACTACTTCGTCAAAGGAAACCAAATATATATACAAATGTTAATTTTTGGCTGGAAAATTGTCAAAATAATGTTTATTATGTTACACCCCGGCCTAGGCAACCGGCGTGCAACGCAGAAAAATAAAAATAAGGAAAAAACACACGACAAAAAAACCCACTAAGGCTCTCCACCAAATTCCCAAAACGGAAGTGTCTCAAAACAAAAGTATTGACAAAACCCATTTACAGCTATTTACAACAAACTATTTATTTACAACACGGGGGGAGATCGCGACCATGACATACTGAAACACAAGGCTTAAATACATAGAAGGAGCAATCAGGGAATGGACCACAGGAGGGAAACACAGCTGGGGCAAATTAGACCTGACGAGACAAGGAAACGTAAACTGAACACACTAAGATAACACAGACTTTCAAAGTAAAGCAGGAAATACATGACAGTCACGCAAAAAACAAAAAACTGACAACACCGAAACGTAACAATAAATAAAAACATAAATTAAATAGCACTATGACAGAAAACAAAAGGAAATAAGTATTAATCACAATTTGCGTGGTTTCCTTTCTTTTAGCATTGGGCCAGTTAGGTTTAGATAGGTTTTTTTTTTACACTCCTTTTAGTTCTTACTAAATTAGATTACAAAAATATATTGAAACAGATGCATATGATTAATACTGGAACACTGAAATGCACTATAAAGTAAAGCGCCTGAGTGAACCTATAGCTGCTTTAAACCGCTTGAATCAATATGATGAGAAGGACAATGAGTTCTCACCTGAGAAGAAGAAGGACCAGTAGAAGAGGAGACAGTGGATGTTCATTCTGAAGTTAATTCAGTAGGAGAATAAACTGCAGGAGATCACTTCACTGCTTCTAGTCTCTAAATATCTGAGCAGTCGGGAAGCTGAAGCTACACACTTCAGTGTCTCGCTTCCTCATTTTGCTTTGAACTTTTCTTCTACACCCACCATTTAATTGTGTTAGGAATCAGTCAGTCCTATTGACCTGCAGCTGGTTCAGAATTCACCAGTAATACTTGCCCAGTAAAGGCCTATCTTCACTGGTTACCAGTAAAATATAGGATTTAAAGATTGTTTTCTTTGTTTTGAAAACACAAAGGTTACCCTCCCCGCTAACGCTGCAGAAAATAAAATCTTAAAAACAAAAACACTTTAACTGAACCCCCGCTGAGGTTCACCTGGAGTGAACTTTAACGCCACATCTTCCTTCCTACAATAACTTTTTCAACCTGAGTATTTTTTGTTGGGATGTTGACTGTCTGAAATTTAATGGTCACAGTATGTCTGACCACATTGTTTAATTATTTACAGTTTATGTATTTCATGTACATCAGTGCCCATTTTTGATGAAGGCAGCAGAAGGTAAATGCTCTTTTTGTCTTGTTCTAAGTTGCCATGTGCCTAATACAACACGAAGTGGATATATTTTGTAAGTCATATCCTCTGTTTACGTGATAATGTCTCTAAAATATACATATTTACTCTACAAAGAGTAAATATATGAACATCAAAGTTAGTTACATTTGATAAGCTCCTCCTGAAAACTCTGCAGCATAATTTCAAAGAGATTAAAAATAGACACCAGGTGCCTCTCTGACAAGTAGTCGCTTCCTTATTGTGGTGAAGACAGATGTAAGAAAAAATAGATCATCTACATCTCCTGTCAGAAGTGATCAGTATTCTGTGGAGTCAGATTGAGGCTGGATAGCATATTGTGTTTGTATATATATATATATATATTGAGAGGTACCTGAGGTAACCTGAGTTCCTCCTCAGGGCCGTAAAAATTACAGCAATGCAGATTTCTTATAATAATAGTAATGAAAGTGGAAGTCATCATGAAAAAGAATAGAAATAAACGGAAGTTCTTGACATGTATCTAGCAGACAAAAGAATAATTATGATTCATGTGACATTACCAATAAATTACATTCACAGGGCCGCATTTAAGGGGATCAGATATCATTTAAACATTGAAATTTAACTTCACGCTCATTGACTTGAGACATTCCTTGCCTAGCAATAAACCAGTGAAGGCTAATGTTGATTTTATGTTTTTTCTCTTTATTTCATTATGTAGACATGAAAAAAAGTAAAACTCTCCAAATTGTTCGTACTGTTTAAGCTTTATTGTCACATGCAGCAAAAATACCACGAGAAACTACTACATCTTTACTGAATACTCCATAACTAACCAGGTAACACTTACTTTTAACTGAATAAAAGATTTACCAAAGTAAATCCACACCTTTTGCCTTTCTTCTTCTTTTCTAACTAAATTTATAAACAATGTGAGGAAAAGGAAAAGACACATTCTACCAGAAAGAAACCCCCCCGAACATAACCTATTGATTATCAGTGCAGATTTGCATTTGGTGGAGGCTCAAATAAAGAGTACAGCGCTTCTTCCCTGCTGCTGAGCTCCTGGTATGTTGACCCGTCAGTGGCACTTTGGTAGACTTCAGCAACATCATCATAGACAGCAACCTAAAACAAACAAACAATCGATCAAGCAAACAGACAGACCTACAAACAAATTATTGGGATGACAAGGAGTGATAGCTGAAATAACTGATTTCAGAGAGAAATACCTCCATATTTCTTCCATTACCTCTCGTGTTCACATCTGTAAGATATAGCAGAAACGTGTTTTTTTCTTTCCTTTTAATAGAAACTTAATAAACAATAAAAGTAACTTACACTGAACACGCTTACGCTTTATCTTCAGTTTGTAGAAGAGCAGAACAAAAACAGCGAGTAGCACCACAACCACAGTCACGCATACAGCCAGCAGCAGGATGTTACCTGATTGAGAGGCGGGGGAGAGTGGGAACGATTGAACAAATTAAACCATTTGCACATGAGAATTGCAGATGACCTCGGGCAAATTAGCTTGTAATTTTCTCTCATATAGTACACCTTCAAGGTCTGTACGATGAAGCAGGATTGGAGTCTGCTTAATAAGATCCAAAGTAGTAGTTGTATAAACACTGACTCTTACAAACTTCATTCCTGCTGGTTTTAATTCTTGTTTTCATACTTGTTCATTGCATGATCTCACTTTTAACACTCCTGGGACTGCAGCTGAAAGAAGAGGACTAAACGACTGAGGAGAAAAGAGTTTTATGCACATTAAAATAATTTAACAAACTGCCTGAAACCCTGGATCAACTTATTGAGGTGGTAACCGTCTTTGTGTGATTCCTGATATTGAAGTAAACTTAATCAGATAAGGAAAGGATTTTCTGGTTATACTGAACTTTATTTGTGATAAGGGCTCTAAAAGATGCCTCACATATTCTCCCATTTTAAAATGAGATATAAGCTTGATTATAACCTGCTACTCTTTGATTAAGGGATGTAAGTTGACACAGGGTTTCTGCAGACTGCATCAAGTTGGACTGGAAAAGTTCATTCTTCATCTTGAAAACACAATGAAAGCAAATGGAAGGACTACTATGGACCATTGCATGTATCAGTAAAGTCGTTCATCAGACCCGGAGACATGCAGGTACATTTTCCAGTAGAAACTCACCATCTGTTACTGAGATCTCAAATTCCAGGCATGTATTTTTTGCATCTTTTTTTCGCACGCCACACTTGTACCGCCCAGAGTCCGACTTGATTAGGTTTGTGATGGTCACGTTAAAGGCCGTGTTACTCCAATACTCAATTTCATGTCTGCCATTCATAATTGTGAGATTATTTGTGTTGATGATCGTTGTTTTACATTCATCTTTACAGAGGAACTTTATGTTTCGTGAATGTAAAGGCAAGAGGCATCTGATTGTAACCTCTCCTCCCACAGTAGCACTGTAGACTTTGGGTTTACCATTGGTGATATCTTCTTCACAGAGTTCTGTTGAGATATAAAAATATAGATTGACATAGAGAACTACCTGAAGCAATCAATATAAAATCCTTGACTTTGGAAGAAACTCACCTCTAACTTTGAGCTCTACTACCTGAAATAAATTCAGGGATGAAGAATTGCTCACACCAATTTTGTACCGTCCAGAGTCAGACTGGGTCAGCTCTTTGATGACTGCATGCACTCTCTTGTCACTTATGTCATATCGTATTATGTATCTGCCACTCTCAGCTCTGTTTTCAGTAGTTTCAATGAGGATGTCTTCCTTTTCAGTGTCATTCCTGCAGATATATTTTCTACTTCCTGCAGGCACTTCATGGTCAAGTTCAATTCTGAAGTCTTCGCCTTCCACTTTTGTATAAAGGTTTGTTTGTGCGTTGATGAGATGAGTATTTTTGTCAAATAGTCCTGCTGTGATATAAAGAACAACACCCTTGGTCAATATAAAACTCTTGTTTGTGACTCAACTCAAGAGTTGTGAGTATTTAGCTAATTTAATACCTTCTTTTATTTTGATTATTTTCTCTAATGTCTCTAATTTATGAAATTTGCAGGTGTGTTTTTCTTGCTTTTGTCATCCAAATTTGACATTTCTGGGTTTTGGATTTAAACCCTGGACAGTAAGAAATATTTTGGACTATTTTATTGACAAACAATGATATCAATATCAATAAAAAAGCATTCAAAATTTGCAAATTCATAGTCTCTGTGTGTTCAGAGATAAATTAGTATGAATTTAACTTTTTTTGCCCAGAAACTGGTAATAATGATAATGAAAACTTCACAAAATGTGAGCTGCTGTATTTAAGAGTCATTCTGGTGACGGATACTCACCTGATAAGACACAGAAGAACAGAACATGGTGGATATTCATTCTGAATCTTGAGCCTGTTGGTTTGACAGTCAGACAATCAACAAATGGCTGGAGAACTGCCTCTGTCTGGTGTTTAAATAAATCCTTGCAACTTCTCAGTTTAACCTTTACCAACTTCCTGAGTTAAGTTACTCCACTAAACTGTTATGTCACCCCCCTGCCGCCTTCTCCAAAACTGAGCTTTTACTCAATTTCCCACTCAGTCTTCCTTATTTTTGTTTTGACTGTGACCTCATTTGGAAATAATAACCTGAGATAAATGTTGAACATTTTTAGATGATGCCTGTCACCCCTTTCCTCCAGTTAAACCACTTCACTCTTCCTCACTGGTATCTATTTGGCATTTACGTCTCAGGTGTTGACAGATCTTTCTCCCGGTTGAATACAACTGACAAGGATGATTCTCTACAAACTGACTAAACAAACACCTTAGATATTTAAACATATTCTTTTCTTGAAAAGGTCAAACTGGCAGATGTGTCAAAAAAAACTGCAGCATCATTTTTTAAGTGCTGAGACTGATTCTTGCACTTCTGTGTGATTTTTGTGCCTAACAGGGTTCAGGTCACGGGGGTAACAGTCTGAGCAGAGAAACGCAGTCTTCCCTCACCCCAGCATCCTCTTCCAGCTCATCCAGGGGGACACTGAGACAGCCAGCCGGGAGAGATAATCTCCAAGGCAACTCCTGGGTCTGCTCCGGGGCAACTCCCGGTACAACATGCCTGGACTTCCTCACCGTGAAGGCGCCCAGGAAGAATCCTTGTCAGGTGCCCAAACCACCTCAGCTGGCTTCTTTTGATGTGGAGGAGCAGTGGCTTTATTTTGAGTCCCTCTTGAATGACCCAGCTCCTTGCCCTATCTCCAAGGGACAGCCCAGCCACTCTTCCTTAGAGGAAACTAATTTCTGCTGCTTGTATCCACGACTTCATTCTTTCGGGTACTACTCAGAGCTCGTGACCATAGGTGAGGGTAGGAAGATAGACTGACTGATAAATCGACAGCTTCACTTTTATGCTCAGGTCTCTCTCTAACACAACATATTAGTAAAGCTTCCACATCACTGCGGACATCACCTCAATCTGTCTGTCAAAAGCAAACATGAAATCCTGAGGCCACCAAAGTGGACACACTCCACCACCTGGTTACGCCTAGATCTTACGTCCACAGAAACACTCCAGGTTTTATAAATTAAGGATTTATATTAATAAACATGATGATGATTGTGTGGATGATGATGAAGAGCATGTTCAGGAAGACTATGGTGATAATAATTAGAGTAGTCAGAACTTTCCATCTGAGCACAACTAAAGAACAAATGTTACACAAAGAAAAGCATTTAAGATAAATTAAGGTGATGAGTCCCCACCCAGCATTCAGCACATGAGACAGATTGGACATTTCTTTTAAGTGTAAAGGAAAAAACACTTTCTGTTTCTGCCTGTGTGACACATACATTCTTTTTCTAGTTCCCTTTTCTGAAAAGTTTTCATTACAACATATTTTCCTGCACCCACACACTCTTGCATCCTCAGTAATTTTTGCACACTTGTTTTTATGATTATCGTTCTTTTACCAAAGTCTATTTTAAACTTCCACCTCCAGAACTTAATTCAAACTGAAGTCTGTTTATTAAATAATTTTGAAATGATTTGTATATTGGTGGTTTAAACTGAGCTATATAAATTTGACTTGTTTAGTCAATGCAATGATAAAGTCTTATGAGTCTCTAAAGCCCCTGGTCCCTCTGAATTGTATTTACAGGGATTATATATGACAAAGAAAAAGAAAAAACTTATTTCAAGTTTCACTTTAGATTCTAAACTGAGAAAAATGTGCCACCCTGAAATTTCTCTTTTTGTATAAACACGTCTCAGTTTAACCTCCAAACATACAATTTCTATTTTATAGGACATCTGACAAATTTCAGTTGAATTCGATTGGCTGTTACTCATAGAAGGTATGCAGCATAATTTAAACATAATAATAGATGCCAGGTGCCACAATAAGGAAGTGACTACTTCCTTATTGTGGTGGAGACAGATCTGAGAAAGGCCGATTAGATTTTCTGTAAAAAATAAAAATGATCAGAATTAATCAGTACTTTGTGGAGTCACATTAGATAATATATTGTGTCTATTTCCGTACATAACAGGTTGTGATATTTAGAGATATCTGCATCTCAAGAGTCCCTTTCTCCTCAGGGGTCCGAAAGCCTGTGGTAATACAGATTTCTTAAATTGATATAAATGAAAGTGGAAGTGATCATCAAAAAAAGAATAGAATTAAACAGAAATTTCTTAACATGTATCTAGTAGGAAAAAATAGAACAACTTTGATTATATTGTATATTTGATGGTTCAAAGAGTATGAATTAGCTCAAGTAATATACTGTTAAAGAAAGTGTTAAGATTCTAAATATAAAGATCTCACATTGAAAATGAATTTAATGACAATGACATAAATTTTTTAAATCAAATAATGTTTTGAATCCCCCACCTGAATCTGCTATGCTAATCTCGTTTCGCTAACCTCAGTCAGCAAGGTAATCCTCCTTTATCTTATACTGGTTCTTGGTGCAGCCCTGTAGTTAATCTTCTTTTTGAAATCAGCTTCTGTAGCATTAAAGCTAACCTCTTTTAAGCTATTTTTTCTCTAATTGGCTATCTCTTGTAAACAGATGTTTGGAACAGTTGGTTGGTGGGTAGACCATATTAAGGATCTCTAGTTCCTTTGACCCCTTATGGAGCCTCGTAGAGAGAACTGTTTAAACCAGAGACAGAGGAGTTTGAAACCTCTGATTTTAGCTAACAGGGATTATCTTCTTTTAATGATGCTAGTTAAAATACAGAATTTCTGTTGGCAAAGTGTCTTAAAGGAAAAAACGTCTGTAAACATTTGTCTAGTTTTATCAGATACAGAATTTTTCTTACTTGTTTTCAGTAAATATGCTACTGGCCTATTTGTTCATAAAGTACAAACAAATTCAGGTGCAAAAAGTTTTCATACATGAGGCTGTTGATCTCTTTGTGGTGGTACTGGTTAACAGGTGAGATGCATTGGACATTCAGTTTATCTGATTATTTTTCACATATGGCATTGTTAGTCCATGCTGATTTATTAAAAACAGACCAATCAAGTGGTTGGAAATCTGGCTGTAGCTTATTTTGTACTACTTCTATACATTTTGTCCTGGCACTTTTCAGAGGACAAGTAACTAGATCAATTAGTAACTAGATTAATTAGGTGATTCAGATGAGTAGTAAGAATAATAATCACATTTTGCCACATAAAATTGTTTTTTATTTGTGTGTGTAATTTAACTTATGAAGCTGTGACAGCATATTTCGCATTTATTGCTGTATTCTTTTTCTTATTAGCATCAGATGGCTGCTTCATTTAGATTGAAGAATGTGTTCATTAAAATAAAAACATTTAAAGTGCAACAATTTTAGGATGTGGTTTTTATTTTTAATCAGTTTATATTTTTTCCCAAGTGAGCAAATTCCAGCAATATGAGATCAAAACGTTCGTTTATTGAACAGAAAATTACAGGTGTAAAAATGTGAAAAAACATCTGTTCACTTGTTTTATTATATAAATGCTTTTTATGACATCAAAAATTGTAAATGATAACGTGGTGAGTATTATGCAATGAGGTTAAATGTGCAGACTTTAGACTCAACCCTTATATCGAGCTCTAACTCCTGAAATAAACACAGGGAGGAAGAATTACTCGCAGGAAATTTGTACTGTCTTGGGTCAGACTGCGTCATGACTGCATGCAGTTTCTTGTTATTTGCGTCATATCTGAGCATTTCCTTTGAAAAATAAGCAAGACAAAAATTTTAAAATACTGTAAATACCGGCTTTAATGACTCATGTTATTATGCTACGCAGACCAAACCTCGCCATATTTTTACGAATCACGTATAACACCTTACATCTGGTGTGCATGATGGGCCATCACTGACTGGACACAAGCGCTTATCTGATATAATCACGATCAAATCAGATTTGGTATGTATCACAGTGCCATCTGTTGGTCAGAAAGGGACATTGCAGGTACCGGTCAATATGCGGGACATTTCATAAGGGACTAAGCCGGATAGTTGGCAACCCTACTATGGACATTACGTTTATTTTTGTTGCACAAATGGTAAAGTGGACAATGCTCAAAGACAGAAACAACTGCATTATACTGTTAACGCAACTTCGGCTCTTAGCAAGCACCTGCACAGACAGTATGCTAACAATAAGCTAGTCAAGAAGTCACTTTAACAGGTAACAAACTGATGAGCAGTTATGCTGCTGCCTCCGTTTCTACCTGTTTATGTTTCTGCAGTAGAATCACAGTGATGCTTTAAAGTCTCTTTGTGCTGGTGTGTGTTGGTGTGCAGGGCTGTAGCCTGTAGGGTTGTATTGTTGACATGAAAGTAATGTAACAAGTAGTATAATGAATGTCTTTCTACTGGGTGTAATTATATAAAGTACTCCATTACTTTTAAGAAAAGTGTTGTGTGCAATATGTGTAATAACTTTTTTTACTTTACTTTTTTTGAGCAATGAATTCAACACCAATCACAACAAAGACGGCCAATACCGCCAACATTCACAAACATTTGACTTAGTAGCATGTGATTCATTTGCATGAATGTAATGTCTTTGGTATGCTGATTAGAGATCAAGGTGACAATGAGCCAATGAGAACTTATCTTATCAGTTCCCATCCCCAGTGGTATATTTAAATAAACTAAAAATAAATAAATAAATAAATAAATAAAATCCTGAGCAGGTAACTCACCAGCAGTTTCCACCTTTGACTTCCATTTATAAAACAGTAGTAGTAAAACCACCTGCACCACAATGACAACCATCGTAGCACAAACCGCAGTAAATATGACAATCAGGGTGTAAACTATAAGAGACAAAGCAAGAAATTAGGAAGTTGATCAGGTGTGGTTTGCATTTTAACGAATACCTGCAAGATTTGGTGTTGAATAAACATGATAAATACACTTTTCTTCATACCGGTAGTGTCTATTTAAGACAGTGACCAAGCTCTGCCATTCCACATAGCACCTTATCTCTTCATTTTATTCATTTAATGTAGGTTTTGGATGATTTTTTTTTTTAAAAAAGTAAAGTAAAATCTGCCCAACATGAGCTGTTCTACAATCCCTAAAGCTACTTTTAGCTCAACTTTTGATCAGAAATAATTTCACAGTTATTTTGGTAGCTAGAAGAGCACAGAAGCACTAGAATCGTTGGAAAGTCATTCATGAAAATAACAGTACAGAAGAACAGAGCTGAATCCACTGCGGCTGCCTGACTAAAACCTGATGAAAACACTGCCCCCTTGTGGTAATAATTTTCATTAAATACTGTAGAGCAGGGCTGCCCAATCCCTGTCCTCAAGAGCTACTATCCTGCAGCTTTTTGTAGTATCAGGTAAATGTTAAGTGGTAGGAGCGTTTCTGCTGGGTTGTTGTTGTGGGGGGGGGGGGGGGGGGGGGGGATGAAAAATAATAAGGGACACTCATTGGAGTAATGGCGCGTCTCGTGTGTCTGTGAGTTATGCCTCCAGTCAAACATCCATGACCTCAAATAAGGCTACGTTCACACTGCAGGTCTTGATGCTCAATTCCGATTTTTTGATCAAATCCGATTTTTTGTCTGCGTGTTCACACTACAAATAAAATGCGAAAGCAAACGCGCTCTAGTGTGAACGCTCAAAGCGGCCGCATGCGCAAAAGAAGACGTCACACACAACGCGGTGTGTTTAGACCCAGAGCAAACAATATTGTTTGACAGATGGCCGTTAATATAAAGACTTCGGACTTTACGTTTCCCAATTTTTGCTTTAAGTTATTTTGTTATTTACATAATAATGTAGATAACCTAATAATGATCCTTATTGCTGTTTTAGAGAGGAGCGGTGCTTCAAAGGATGGTTGCAGATTTCTGTCAGAATCTGCAGGTTATACAGAACAAATAAAATGTTCACGTTTCTCCAACGTTGTCTTCCCAGCAGTTTCACTGACATCTACACTGGATGGCCAGGAAGCGTTCGCGATGTCTTCTCTGGCGCTGATAATTGGCTTCAGTCTTGTGTCGGTGACGTAAAAGGCGGATTTAATGCGACCTGACCGTTCACACAGCAGTCGCTTTCTAAAACATCGGATATGTATCGGATTCAGTACCACATACGAAAGTGACCCAGATCGGATTTGAAAATATCGGATTTGCGCCGTTCACACTGTCATAGCATGATCGGATATGGGTCGCATAGGGTCAAAAAAGTCGGATTTGATGCGCTTTCACCTGCAGTGTGAACGTAGCCTAACGGAACACTTTTAGATGCATCCCTACTCCAACACAGCTGAATCAAATGGTTTGATTACCTCTTCAGCATGCCATCATGTTTGGCAAAGGCCTGATAACAAGCCATTCATTTGATTCGGGTGTGTGGGAACAAGGATGCATCTAAAAGCTGCAGGACGGTAGCTCTCGAGGACCGGGATTGGGCACCCCTGCTGTAGAGCGTTTACCTATTGAACTTTTCAAAGCAGCTGTGCTGTTTAAGCACAATACAATGCTTTCTCTCTCAATCCAATTAAAGTATCCAAGTTGCTACTGATTGTTCTTGTTTTGTTCAGACTCTGTTGATGGACGCTAAAAAGTTGAAAAGATCATGAACACTTAAATACTGCAGGTGGTTAAGTGGTCTGAGTACAGTATTTGGTGTCAACTGATTTATGTACTACATACGACAATATGTAGTACATAAATCATATGTATTATTACATATTGTAGCCATAACTACAATATGTGGTCTACTAAAAAGACAAGCAGGAGAATAACCTGGGGTCCGTTCTTCGTACCTCGCTAAGTAAGTTAGCTGGATTTGATTGCTGATGATTTCGCGTGATCTTGGATCGTTCGGTTCTCCGAAGCTCATACGGGACTTGCTGTCATAGCAACAGATCCGTAAGCGTAAACCTGCTCGGGAGCAGGTTCACTTTATGTAAACAAGATTAGATCGCGGCCACTCAGGTATGTCCGCTTCATTTATACGAAAGCAACAGCGATATTTTTCCACTGTTTCACCATAAATAAATATTATCAATGTAACTAAAGATAATGCAGCACTTGATCCTTTTATTGATTTCATACAGATACATACAGGTCATTTCCTAAAAAAAGGGAAATGTACTATTAATCATTCTATTTCATGTATTTGATTATTTCAGATGTAATTCACAGTTCAGAGTAGTAATAGTAAATTACTTCATGTAAGCAACATGAGAGACCACGGCTATAAAAGCGAAGGTGGATTTGGGAAGTCTGTCGCAGCCATGTCCTGTCCGTATACGCGAGCCACCCATTGCGGAAGGTGCAAGATTGATAAGGAGAGTCCTCAGAATTCCGCGTATATCCGGTTGTTCAGTCTGACGTCACTAGCCGTGTCTGGACCTAAACTCCGCTGCAGGTCCATATATCAAACGATCACTATGGCATTACTGAGAGTTGAAAAACTGTCTAAAGTCTTTCATCTTTAATAAAATGATCAGCTGTAGGACTGCAAGGTAATTAAAGCCAAGAAGGTGGATTAATACCTGTAGTTGATTTCTCAGCCAGCTCCCGTTCATACAGTTTGGTGGTTGTAGGGAACGTGGTTGACGCTGTGAACAGTGAAAATTACATACTGTAATTTTCCACAGTCACTTTAGCTTTTTCTTAATTTTGTTTTATTAAACACAGGAGATGAAACTGTATGAAATAGTCATAGAAAGTCGAACTGAACTGACTCAATGTTGCCTTAACATATTCACACTTACACTCCCTGAATCTCACACAGGGAAACTCCCATAGAAGTGGGAGACTTACTTTGTAAGGTGTGTTTTACCTGAAATTGGATCGCTTGTGTCTTGACACCTCAGGCAGCTCTTTGCTTTTCTCTGGATACTGAGCTGTAAAAATGAAATAAAATACAGTGAAAATGAGATGCAGTCAGTAATATTATAAAGGATATACTTTGCATTTAAATAGCTGTGGTACATGTCTTAAAAATGTCTGAAACCCAAAACAATATAGATAAATATAGAAAACAATTATTTGTACGTTTAGTGCATTTTAAAATGAGGAAGTAGTGAGTCAAGAATGTGCACTGCTGAGCCACATTTAAGCCTAATATAGCACCGCTATTATTCCTTCACTACATTTATTGAAATTGAAATTACCTGTTTTTTCCTTACTAAGTATGGAAGTTTTATTAATTAATTGATCTCAGCATTTTCAGTCTTTTCATTTGAATGACTCTGTCTTCTTTTTACTTAATGAGTTCATTCAACTCAATAAAGTTTTCAAAAACTTTGCAGACTTAGCAGCTCTCCAGAACCTTCTTTTGCACTTTAAAGAAGTTCCTGATGAAAACTACTACTTTTGTCTCTACATAATACATACAATGATATTAACTATTGCAAATGATGGTATTGGCTTGAGTCCCTACCAGTAACACCTGCTTCTAATACTTCCAAAAGTTCTACTATGGAAAGAAGTCGATCTACATGATAGATCATTTCTGCCGCTTGTATCCGCGATCTTGATCTTTTGGTCACTACCCACAGCTTGTGACCATAGGTGAGGATAGGCACATCTTTATTGATTAGAGTTTGTTACAGTTTTCAAACCTGATTTTGCCTCAGCATGGTCATTATGCTTCTGATAAAATTAAACTATTTACCCCATAGTCTCAAAGTTATTTACACATTAAAAAAAGTGACAGCGTGACAGGTTTCTCAAAGAGAAAGTGGAAGAAAAACGTTTAAGGAAACTTTCCAAACTTCCACCGGTCTGTTTATGCTTACTTTGTTTCACAGAGTGTAAACATCAGTGTCATAATAAATATCATTATCATTCTGTTTTAACACACACAGACACAATAACACAAATGAGCCTGTCTACAGTTGAATTTCGATTTCATTACAAAATACCAATTAATTTTGTATTTGTGTGGTAAAAAGAAAATCCTTTATTGTGCCAATATCATATTTTGTTTGTAAAAAAAGAAACATGAATTTTAATTTCAAATTGAAAGCCCTCAGAAATGTCTTATATGCGCAATTTTTCTCTGAAACTAGAAGGCTGTTATAAGGAAACTTCCTGTTTCCACAGACCAGTTTATACGTAGATCAACAGAATACGCCCTCATATTGTTACTCAGTCAATATCACACGTCAGTCTGATTTTGGATTTCATAATAATAGCCTTGTGAAATCGCTACCATGATCTTGTTTGTGTGTGAATTCAGAATCTATTGCAAGGAAAGTTTTTGTTTCCACAGACCAATGGAAGAGTAGATGACAGGGTACACACTCAGCGTTACTTTATGGAACTTTGGATTTCAAAATAATAGCGCTTCAGATGCGTTTATATCAGCTACTTTTTCATCTAGTTTCAGAATGCACATTTTTAAATTTAGGTATTCATTTCTATTTCAAAACAAACAAATGAAAAAACAACCAGTACCCGGAAGAGAAAAATATGTCCTTTCCCCCTCTTTTTTTGAAAAAGAAAAATGCAGTTCTGCCACCAGCATGTTCATGTTCTTGCATTTTTAGAAATTTCAAAATGATATACTCATTGAGCGTGCTTCCTCATAGCAGCTGTTTTCCTGCAATCTCTCTTGTGAAATCTTAAAGTAATTACAACACCTTAAAGGTCAGTGAGGGTTCATGAAAGAGCATACAGTTAATCTTATAATTAAAAAAAAACTAAACAAAAAAAACTTTCTTATTTCATATCTTTATAAGAAAAAAATACCAATAACAGCTTTCTTTCAAAGTCATCTGACCGTGACTTAGCTAAATCAAGTGTCCTGCTGTGACTGTATTAAGAGAAATGATGCAAAAATTTGGGTGGAGAGTAGGGCTGACTGTTTATTTAGCAGAACAAGTTCTTCATTTAGAAATAAGGAGTTTCTGATATGACAGTGAAATTCAAGGATTCGAGTGATAAAGTCTCAACATGAAAGTCCGTCACATTGTTATCTGCTTCATCTTCCTCAGTAAGTACATTTACCTGTATTATTTCTAAAGGTTTTTGTTATTTGATTTAATTTTTAAGATTCATTAGTCACTATGGAGATTTTACCTTCATCATTCTGACACCACTTGTCTCTTTCTTGCATTTCATGTATTTCTCAGAATAGTTTATACATCAACACAGGAACACATTTATTCTGATTAACCAAAGAGCCTTTTCCAACTATATTAGCATTTTCTAAACCAAACTTTTTTTTGTTAACTTGCATTCAGAGCCTCAGGAATAGTCGTGAGGTTGAGTAACATAATCAACATATTATAACATAATCAAACACCCTTTCGCAGCAGTGGTGAACTACTGCTTAATGTTAAACGGGTCTTGTGCTGCTCATAATTAGCCAAAGACTTACCTTGATTTGGGTGCACAGTTATGATATTGTGACTTATAATGTGACTTGGTGATAAATTTCTTCATGAGGGGCACTGATGTGTTCAAAATGTCTGTGAAGACATTAATAAAACAACAGTGCGTGAGTCACTTTTGCATTATGGTGGTCTGTCAGTAATGCTCACTTGGATGAGGCCACTGACATGGGTAAACACAGCAGCAGCTGCAAGCTCGTTACCACAGCTGTGGTAATTATCAGATACCAGCCCATTTGAACCAGCCGGAAATTATGCAAAATGATCTGTCAGCTCATTTTGCATAATTTCGTGTTAATGGTGACGAAGAGGCTACGTGTAAAATCATAAGACCATATGTTTGAAAAATCCTTACTGATTTATTTACCACAGCTGTCCAACTCATGTATTTCTTAGATAAATAATATTTTAAGTGTTTTAACACCTTTGTTTATTTTACTAAATTATTACATTGTGCATTTATTTATTTATTTTTGCACTTGACTGGGAATGCAGTGATCTTAGCTTTACACAGGGGGTGCTGTGGCACCCTCAACACTCCCACAGCGCCACTTGAATTTTGCCAATGCACTTTATAAAGTTCATAAAAGCAGAATGAGTCTCTTGGTGGAGCTGAGGCTTAAATACTTGTGAAAACAAAGCAGACTTTCACAAGTAAGTACGTCTTCAGCTTCAGTATCCACTGAAAGAACATCAGCATTTAGTTGATGGTTAAAGGATAAAATTAAGCAAGAAAATCAACCTAGGTGAACATAGAGAGATTCTAAATATTAATTACAGCTGATAAAACATTAATATAGTATTTCAGGTGTTAGGAAATGTGGATATTTGTACAGAGAATTATTGTTAAATCAATTTGTTGATCTTCAAATTATCACCAGACCCGAATATCTATTTGAGTGATAGTAATGATTTACTAATCTTTTCCATAGCACTGCAGGATGGAAACACTGTTCCTTACAATGCAAAGATTGCCATGCACACAGGAGTGGAAGGAGGAAACATCACAGTTAAATGTTCATTTTATATCTTTGGAAAGTGGAAGCTCTTATGTAAGGACCAATGTGAAAGGGGAAACATTCTCATTGAAACAGCCGACCTTGTAGCTCAAAGAGGCAGATACTTTATTAAATACAAAGAAGAAGAGTTTCCAACACGTCATGCAGTTTTTTATGTCAGCATCACACAGCTGGAAAAATCTGACTCGGGGCTGTACCGGTGCTATTTGGACAGAGACTTGGATCCATATTTGTTTGATAGCTTTCAGCTCACGGTGACAGAAGGTGAGTTTTTACTAGTCATCAATAACATGCAATATTTTCATTGCTCACTGATAACTTCTTTACATCAGTAATGTTTCTGATTGTGTCCCTGTTTGCAGCATCAACAGCTTCAACACCAGCATTGGGCCCGCAATCTTTTTCAACTTCCACAGCAATCACTAAACAGCCTAAAATAACATTTGTAAATTCAGGTGCAGTGAAATATATTTCACAAGTTATTTCTCTCAATCCAGAAACATGAAGGGGTAGTTTTTCTATACATAAATACATACGTACATACATATATAAGAACAGTAGTTTTTATACAAAGATTATATTCTCCCATATTTTGGTCTTCTCTTTTCTCTCTGCAGGTTTTCTCTGGCCTGTGGTTATAGCTGTAGTCATGGTGTTTTTGGTGTTGTTTGTTGTTGTGCATCTCATCTGCAAAAAGAAGACTACGGACTCTTGTGAGTTATGTTTCACCTCTTTGGCACCTTTATGATAAGCTGATTAGTGATTCTAATGTGTGGATTTTTAACCCTGTAACCGACTGCTGACATTTGTGGAGCGCACAGAGTGTACAGTCTCCAACCAGCCTTACATCTAAGAATATTTCATGTTTGTCTAATACTTTTCTGTGTTTTACCGTTTTCAGGTTTGAAGAAACAGAAAATTATGAATTATGAAAAGAGCGAGGTAATTTGTACAGAATCTATTGTTTATGATGTCAACATGACGAATACCAATGAAGGCAGGGGGAGGAATCTTGTTTTGCATCTTTTATGAACAGCATAAAGCAGCGCTTATAGTACACTGACTTGGCCCAAAAGTTTTATACTCAGCCAGAACAACAATAATGATGGCACTATTCCTAATTAGGGATGGGTACCGGTATCGTTCTGACATTGTAAGTGCGCATGCGCCATTAGCGTGCTGCCTGCTGTAACCCTAATTTCCCTCGGGATGAATAAAGTATTCTGATTCTGATTCTGATTAAACGGTAGTAACCAGACCGAAAAGCAGCGCACATTTCGGTGCTTTTTTTTCCTGAGCTGTGATACACTTTAGATTCTAGCCAATCATTTTACGTTTCCGAGGATAGTAGGCGGGGCCAGGTACGTACGTTCTTTTAGAGCAGAGCTACAGATTAAAAATGCCGCACGTAGCATAATGTTGTTCATGTGTAATTTACGCTGAGTAGGCTAACCACGTTATTACATTAATGCATGTAAGGTGAACTAGCAAACACCATCGTAGTTAAATGCGGCTGTCTTCTTGCTTGATGGCAGATACTCCCTTCACCCTGGCCAAAAATGACCAAAGAAAAAGTGGAAAACAGCTAAACATGAGAGGTTTTTCGACAAAGTTTGTGTTCTCCATTCTTTAAGCACCGGTTTGAGCACCGTTTAAGCACTGGCACTGTTTCAAAAGTACCGGTTTGGCACCGGTATCGGATAAAACCTAAACGATACCCATCCCTATTCGTAATGCCTCATTCTATGCACTACATTACCCAGAATGCCTGGAGCCATTCTGGGTAATGTAGTCCTTATTATTACTATATATCAGGGATGGGCAACTCCAGGCCTCAAAGGCCGGTGTCCTGCAGGTGTTAGATATCACCGTGAGTTAACGCACCTGAATCAAATGATTAGTTCATTACCATGCCTCTGGAGAACTTCAAGACATGTTGAGGAGATAGGACATCAGCCCTTGAGGCCTGGAGTTCCCCCACCTAAAGGTGCTTATCTCAAACCTCAAGAGCTTCTGATTTAACAGGGTTACTTTCATCATTCTGTCTTTTCCAGATTGTTCTCTATGACAATCCTCTGACGTTGCCACCTGAAGAGTCAGTATACCAGAGCCTGGATCCAGCCAGCAGGGATGAAGACCAAGTGTACCTTACACTTAAACAGACATGAAAGCACAAATAATCCAGCATTCAGGCCTGAATTTATGTGTCACAACAGACACAGATTGATACAACAGACAACATCTTTAAACACTTCTTTATTCTTCACTTTACTAAAAGATAACGATTTTACAGATTGAGCATTATGATCATTATAATATTTTGGTTTAAAATAATTTCTCTTCTCATTCTGGTGCAAAATTAGAGCTCATCTTATATTCAAAGGCACCACCTGGGGGTGCTGTAGGAGTAGTGACAAATATCAGGATTAAATAACAGCTCATCAAACTGATCTGTAAAGTTGCAAAGCAAAAATAAACATTTGTATATTGGTATGTCTTCTTTCCAAACAGGTTTTCCAAACTCTGAGAACCAGAGGGGAAAACAAACCCTCCTACCCTAAAAACCACGAAGCACTCTGAGAGTGCAAACATCCACCAAAGTTTTATTAGAATTCACACAAACCTTTTTGAGTTATTGTGTTTACACACAGAAAGAATGACACACATGCATGTTAAAACTACCAGAAACATAACCTACTTGGAGATGGTTACAACAGAAAAAGAAAAAATAATTGCAATTTCATTTATTTATTTGGGGGGATTTTTTTTTTTTGTCATCCACCCATTTTCTTCCGGTCCAACCTGGCCACCAAGATCTCTCCCTTGGCCCCCCCTTCCAGGCCTGTCTCCTGGGCAGGGCCCTGGTAACCCTATCCCAGGCAGGGTGAACTGTTCCCTTGAGCTTACACTGATAAGTGCCTTTGTCGGGTCCTTCACCCAGACCAATTTGCCATGGGAGACCCTACCAGGGAACAAAAGCTAACTGTCAGCACACACCCTGGAACCTGTGGGAGACACAAACCCCGATTCATGGAGGGGGGATTTTTAGTTATGTTTATTTATTTATTTTTGATCTGTGATAATGGGTCGAAAAGAGAAGTATAAAATTGCCCCAAAATCTGGTCTGACTTAAAAGTAAATATGTCTGATGTTGCTGTGGAATGACTCCCAGCAGAAGACAAAACTTCATAAAAAGATTTAGACAGAATCATGACTTGACATCTGTTTTTGAAGCACCGCTATATTCTGTATCATGTGCTAACACATAGGATCCATGACAAAAACTGTATTTAAACATTATTTTCTTTTTCTTTATGTTTAACTTCTTAAACATAAAGAAAATTGATTGTTGTTAATGGTTTTAAGCTCTTGTAAGTCTTTCATTACTACTAAAAAAATTATTTTACTGAGTAAAAGATCCGAATTTACACCAAAAACTCCACTTCTGAAATTTGTGAAGAAATTGCTCCAGGAATTATACTGGATCATTTGTCACCACATGAATTCTACATATTTGAACATTTAGATGGGGCTTTAATTTTTTATCCTTTCATTGTATTATATCAGTTAATACGATCAAATGCAGGGACTCAGGTGGTGAGGGTGGGCAGGTGCTTCTCCAACAGCATCACCATCAACACAGGAGCACCTCAGGGATGTGTCCTCTCGCCACTGCTCTACTCCCTCTACACTTCAGACTGTGTGGCCACCCACGGCTCCAACACCATTGTGAAGTTTGCTGACGACACAGTGGTGTTGGGTGCCATCTCCAACAACGATGAGGCGGCCTACATGGATGAAGTGAAGAATCTGGCATCGTGGTGCCAGGACAACCACCTCCAGCTGAACGTCAGCAAGACCAAGGAGCTGGTGGTGGACTTCAGAAGGGGTCAGCACAGAGACTACAAGCCCATCATCATCAATGGAGCTCCAGTGGAGAGGGTGCAGTCCTTCAAGTATCTTGGTGTCCACATCTCCTCAGACCTGACATGGTCTGCCCACATTCAGGTCCAGACCAAAAAGGCTAGGCACCGCCTGTACCACCTACGACAACTGAGGAAGTTCAGGGTCTCTCCAAAGATCCTCAGGATTTTCTATACAGGCGCTGTGGAGAGCATCCTCACACAGAACATGACATCGTGGTTTGGGAACAGCTGTGTGAAGGACCAAAAAGCTCTCCAGAGAGTGATCCGTACAGCAGAACGCTGCTGCAGGATTGCTCTCCCCCCGCTTCAGGACACCTACACCAGGAGATGCCGGACTAGAGCAGCGCAGATACTGAAGGACCCGTCCCATCCTGGCAACAAACTGTTCCAACTTCTGCAATCTGGTAGAAGGTTCCGCATCTTCCGGGCAAGGACAGAGAGACTCAAGAGGAGCTTCTATCCCCAAGCCATCCGTGCCCTAAACACACACACCCGCCCTCTCACATCATCTATAATTGACTGAGACAGGACTCGCTTCCAGACACTCTAAACCAAGGCACAATGTACATTTCAATTCCTTTAATTTTAAATATGTTTATATTGTCTATCCTGTAAAATAGTCAGATGTCTATTCATATTAATGTACAGAATTCACCTGCTTGCTGCTACTACTGCACATTCACCCAATGTACATACTATATGTATGTATATGTATATATATATATAATGTTCTTCCTCTACACCCCCCCCAAATTTGCACATGTCGAGGAGCGTGTCAGGCTACATTTCACTGTGTGTTATACTTGTATAACTATGCATGTGACAAATAAAGAACCTTGAGCCTTGAACCTTGAGTAAAGAGAGATGGGGAGGAGAGTAGGGCTGAGTGTGTCCTGTGTTTAGAAGAAGAACCCAAACATAAAAAGAACGAGACGCTTCGGGTTTGCCAGTGAAGAAGGACGAGGAGGTAGCGACAAACGATCAAAGCATCAAAATGAAAGTCTGCCACACTTTTATCGCCTTTATCTTCCTCAGTAAGTACATCCACCTCTTTGTTTCCTGTTGCTTTATTCATTTATTTATAGGTGATCTGTGGGTTCTTCAACTATAATCAACAAATAGCCTGAAACATCCCCACCCACTCACAGAGTGTACCTTTCATTCTACACAAAGTGTGTTGTAAATAGTTCTACATGCCTTGTAGAGCTGGTGACGAAAAACATGTTTGTTTGTTTTTTAGACTAATGTTAAAGAGGAACAGCAGTGCGGCAGTAAACTGCTTATTGAGCAACACATCAAAAATCTAATTTCACGCTCAAAGACATGAACAGTGGGCAGCTTGTCTGACACTGATGCAGTTTCACAGGCTCCTGGCTTCTCTTCAATGTCTCCTTTTATTGTTGTGAATAAGTTAGAACAATCTTTTTTAAGCATCTTCTACACAGCAACTGAAATGACATCAGTGGATCAGATGCTTCACTTTATGATTAGGACAAAACTAATCAGCCAACATAGCCTGAGATTGATAGGCTGAAATGTGAGGTTAAATAACCCTTTGTCTGTCTCATCATCCTCTTTAGCATCTTTAGCTATTACTTTATCCCCCCTATCAACCGCTGTGATGAGCTGATGGTAAATGGACTGGTTCTTATATAGCGCTTTTCTACTCATCTGAGCACTCAAAACCTAAATCACAACAGAAGCCTAAAAATAAGACTCCCCCAAAACGGTGTGACCTTGACCCGATTTTCACCAAACTTAAATCAGCTTGAGTTGTTGTTGTTGTCTGTCTTCACACAAAACATGATATCTTAAGAATCAAAATCTTAAGAATATGATAAGAATTTGAAGGATAGATTTCTAACTAGCACTCACAGCCAAGAGTGAAGCAGTAAGAATGAGAATCAGCCACTCCAACTCTGAGGCAAATGGTCCTCAGCAAGAAAAGGGTGGGGTGCCCACTCCAGGTCAGGAACGAATTCATGCCCATAGTGGAGGAGTTCAAGTATCTCGGGGTCTTGGTGACGGGAGAAGGGAGCCGGAGATCGACAGACAGATTGGTGCTGTTGCTGCAGTGATGCGGACACTCTATCAGTCCACTGTGGTGAAGACAGAGCGAAAGAAAGATACAAGAATCGCAGATACAAGTGGCAGAAGTGGGCTTCCTCCAAATGGTGGCTGGCCTCTTCCTTGGAGATACGGTGAGGAGTTCAATGGAGCTGCTACTCCTCCACATCGAAAGGAGCCAGTTGAGGTGGTTTGGGCATCTGATAAGGATGCCTCCTTGGTGCCTCCTGGGTGAAGTGTAACAAGCATGTCCCACTGGGAGGAGGCCACGGGGCAGACGAAGGACACGCTCCTGACTGGCCTGGGAACACCTTAGTGTCCCCCCGGAGAAACTGGAGGAGGTGGCTGGGGAGAGGGAGGTCTGGGTTCTCTCTGTTTAGGCTGCTGCCCCCGCGACCCGGCCACAATAAGCGGAAGAAGATGAATGGATGGATGGATTTCTAAAAAACAGACAAACAAATGGAACCAATTTGATACTGCCTCCCTTTGAGGGAGAATATAAGAATAAAGATATTGCAATGGCCCTGTTAAAGTCCAAACCTCAACCTGATTAAAATGCTTTGGTGGGACTTAAGAGAGCAGTGCACAAATGAAAACCTGCAAGCCTCGACTGAACTGAGCCTACACTGTAAATAAGAGTGGGCCATATCTTTGTGTCCACAAAGATATGAAAGACTGATAAAACAAACACTTTTTATGTTAGAAGCAATGATTTCAGGGTACCACTGCTATGGTGGTTCAGCAAGCTACTCAATCACAGAAGTACACAGGGTCATGTGAAAATATTCTTTTTCATATGTGTAAGTTGTAGTAATTCTCTAAGACAACTGCAACACAGTATGGAGTTTTACTTTGGGCTACTGGTAAATTTTAAATTCAGAACTAATGTATCAAAAATCGTTGTATGATTTTTCGTGTCGGTTTTTTTTAAACAATTCTCAGCAATCTAGATCTTTGCGATCATGATTGACCTTTTTATGTAGAGTATCTGTAAACAGAATTGATTAGAACATTTTAAATAGTTTAAAATCAAAGCAACATGTGTATCTTTAAATATAAAGCAGTCTTGTCTTACATGAAGACAGTAAATAATGATTTTTCGTGTTTTCAGCGGCTCTGCAGGATGGAAACACTGGTGTTGTCGGTGCAGTCATTCCCATCCGCACTGGAATGGAAGGAGGAACCATCACAGTTGGATGCTCATTTACTCTGTCTGGAAGCAGGAAGCTCTTCTGTAAAGAAAAATGTGAAAAAGGAAATATTCTCATTGAAACAACAGATGATTCAGCCCAGAGTGGCAGATATAGTATTAAATATATAGAAGGATTTTTTCTCATTCATACAGTTGTCTATGTGAGCATCACTGAGCTGGAAAAGTC
The DNA here is from genome assembly GCF_057382185.1 of Mchenga conophoros. NCBI lineage: Eukaryota > Metazoa > Chordata > Actinopteri > Cichliformes > Cichlidae > Mchenga > Mchenga conophoros. The sequence continues at coordinate 29,362,877 of NC_140545.1, read as the reverse complement.
TGACTCAGGGCGGTACAGGTGCTCTTTGGACAGAACACCTTCAGATCACTTATCTTTAAACTGGGATTTTGAAGTTGTTGTCACAGAAGGTGAGTTTCTACAGAAAGTCACGAAAACCTTCATGTCTCTGAGGATTATATGTGTATTTAGTTTATCGTAGATTGAGAACAACTGTGTTGTTAGAATATTAGTGAACTTTCTTTGGTTAGAGACTGCTTTGAGCAGTAAGTGTTGTTCTGATTGTTTCTTTGTTCTCAGCTTCAACTTTCAAGACTAAATCCCATGTGAAACCTATTTCATCGTCAGCACATCTCCCTTCATCACCACGACCACTAACATGGAGTTTTACTTCAGGAAGCACCTTACCTTTATCAGCCTTCAGTGAAAGCACCAAGCAGCCTAAAACATCACCTGCAAGTTCAGGTTCATTATTCTACATTTTATAAGATTTTCTCTCAGCCAATGGACAGGAACAGAGTTCCTTTCCTAACTACTCTGCAGTGCATATAGTGGAGGTTATTCTGGCTTCTTTAATTGCATCTTCTTTCCTACAGGTATCCTCTTGCCTGTGGTTATAATAGTGGTATTGGCTGTGTTTCTCCTGCCTGTTGTTCTGCTGCTCATCTATAAAAAAAGGGCAGTTCATTCTAATGGTGAGTCCAAACGATTCTTTCTGCACCCTTAAGAGCAATTTATTCAAATTAAATTTATTAAAAGGTGGGACAGTAGTTCGGTGGTTCAACAGTGCCATGACTGATTAGACAATGGCAATGTGTTTTCTACAGATTTAAACAGGAGAAGCTCAGACCACAACCAGACTGAGGTGACTTATCTTTGTTTATTCTCTCTGTAAGTTTAAGTACTTTAGTATTAAGTACTACTTAATAAAAAGAAGGAACCAAGGAGTGATTTCACGGTTTGCTAAATCCACTAAAACTGCAGTCAAGGATTTTACATTCAAAAACACAAAGACTATAAAGTTAAATCATCATTATGCTACCAATTCAGAGCCGTGTTTTAAGGGCAGTGATTAACTTCATGGTCATCTTTGTGGTTAATGTTCATGAGAAAATTATTTCAGTCCAAGATCAATCATTCATCTGTTTCTATTTAAAGTTTTCTTTTCACTGAAAATTTCGCTAATCTGCAATTATATTAACAGTCAATCAAATATCTTTACGTAATGTTAAAACCAGTAATATCAGAATTTTTACACCTCATAATTGTTCAGTTCTGTGATTGCAGTCTTTTGGTTTTATTGTTCATGGTGTTGGTGTTTGTTTTGGTTTAGAGTCTGTGCTTTTGTTAAGCCTTTTGAGTACAAAAAAGAGCAAAGCTCAGTGAACCCCCAGTACAATGCACAGACAGACACAGTCAGTGATTTTCTGTTGAATAAAAGAATTAACCTGTTAAAAAGCTGAATGCTCTTCTGAAGTTGTTTCATAATATAATGTTTTAGAATATCTGTATACAGTGTTGTCACTGGCAATCACAGTTACGTATAACTAAAACAAATTTTTATTCACACTTGAACTGACTCAACCTGGAAATTAAAACTAAATTGAATTTCAAATAGAAAGGCAAACTAAATTAAAAAAAAAAACATAAAAATGAAAATGATGAAGAACCACTGGTTTTGTAAATCAAATATTTCTACTTAAATCTGTGGCAGTTTAAATATCGGCCCTGCAAAGAGCATACCAGCTATGATATGGACTCTCAACAATACCCACACAACCTACATAAACTTTGAAAGCTTTCACAGAAAAAGGAATCAATATATATATATACAATATAAAACTATATATAGATATACAGTAGATAGATAAAAAAAATATGAACAAAACAACTTGAAGTGAAAATCTGCTGTCTGTTGACAGCTTCTGCTAAATTATTTATTTATTTCCCCCCTCAGATGGTTCTTTATGATGACACTTCTCCAACCTCCAAATGTGAAGGCTGAACTTACCTTACTCTTGGTGCAACCTGAAGGACAAGGACTGGACCTTTTCCACACTCATGGAGGCACAATAACACACACGATCCTATCTGCAGATGGACCCTGACTTTTAATGAGTTGTTTAATGTTGACACACAAGCCAAGGGTGATGGATCACTGAGCCTGTTCTGTTCTTATGATTTATTTCTTTGCAAATATTATGAGATACTTCTTCTACTTCTAGAGATATTTCTAGTTCTTGGTTCTTGTTTAATTATGTTAGTTCCCTATCTGTCCCAATCTCGTCTCTTGTCTTGTCATCAGCGACCCTGTGGAAATCAGTCTTGTCTCTGTGTTTTGTTATTCCTTCTGTCTCCCCAGTCATACCCCTGTGTCTGTCTGGTCACTCTATCTCCTGGTCCCTGTGTTTATCTCTTTATCATCTCTCTGTGTTCCGTCCTTTTGTGCCCCCAGTAAGTCATGTCTCCATGTCTGTTTATTTCTGGTTCCTGTGTTAGGTTCAGTTTTGCTTCCCCTGTCTAGTGAGTCTGATGCTGTTCAGCTGTGCTCTCGGGTGTGTACACTCTGCCCTAATCTGCTCCTGTACATACAGTGGCTTGCAAAAGTATTCGGCCCCCTTGAACTTTTCCACATTTTGCCACATTACAGCCACAAACATGAATAATTTTTATTGGAATTCCACATGAAAGACCAACACAAAGTGGTGTACACGTGAGGTTCACTGTCCTGCTGGAAGGTGAACCTCCGCCCCAGCCTCAAGTCTTTTGCAGACTCCAAGAGGTTTTCTTCCAAGACTGCCCTGTATTTGGCTCCATCCATCTTCCCATCAACTCTGACCAGCTTCCCTGTCCCTGCTGAAGAGAAGCACCCCCAGAGCTTGATGCTGCCACCACCATATTTGACAGTGGGGATGGTGTGTTCAGAGTGATGTGCAGTGTTAGTTTTCCGCCACACATAGCGTTTTGCATTTTGGCCAAAAAGTTCCATTTTGGTCTCATCTGACCAGAGCAGCTTCTTCCACATGTTTGCTGTGTCCCCACATGGCTTGTGGCAAACTGCAAACTGGACTTCTTATGGTTTTCTGTTAACAATGGCTTTCTTCTTGCCACTCTTCCATAAAGGCCAACTTTGTTCAGTGCACGACTAATAGTTGTCCTATGTCACCATGGGCCTCTTGGCTGCATTTCTGATCAGCGCTCTCCTTGTTCGGCCTGTGAGTTTAGGTGGACGGCCTTGTCTTGGTAGGTTTACAGTTGTGCCATACTCCTTCCATTTCTGAATGATGGCTTGAACAGTGCTCCGTGGGATGTTCAGGGCTTGGGAAATCTTTTTGTAGCCTAAGCCTGCTTTAAATTTCTCAATAACTTTATCCCTGACCTGTCTGGTGTGTTCTTTGGACTTCATGGTGTTGTTGCTCCCAATTTTCTCTTAGACAACCTCTGAGGCCGTCACAGAGCAGCTGTATTTGTACTGACAGTAGATTACACACAGGTGCACTCTATGTAGTCATTAGCACTCATCAGGCAATGTCTATGGGCAACTGACTGCACTCAGAACAAAGGGGGCTGAATAATTACGCACACCCCACTTTGCAGTTATTTATTTGTAAAAAATGTTTGGAATCATGTCTGATTTTCGTTCCATTTCTCACGTATGCACCACTTTGTGTTGGTCTTTCACGTGGAATTCCAATAAAAATGATTCATGTTTGTGGCTGTAATGTGGCAAAATGTGGAAAAGTTCAAGGGGGCCGAATACTTTTGTAAGCCACTGTATATTGTCTGCCTCTCCTGCTGTTCTGTTTTCTGAGCCCCTGTCAGTCTGTTCCTACCCAAAACTGTTGTCATTCTTCAGCCCCATGATGCATGACAAAACTAGATGAGAAGTTGTGAGGTTGTTTTGCTTCTGTCTTATTTGCTAGTAGTGATGTGCAAATAAAGCAATCAATCAGTATTGAACCACTTCATAAGTTGTTTTGAAAGTTGGTTCATTCATTCAAAGCTTTGTTTAAGTGACAGTGGCGAAACAGGAGACACCAAAACAACATCTCAGTAATCATGTGCTGAGTGTAACTAAGGATTGTGTGAATGATGTAAATACAATTTTGTAAAGATAGTTTGACTAGCCAATTGATTCTGTAAACTTATGTAACTTAGTAGCTGGAAGACGATGTGCTTGGAGAAACAGGGGATGCGATGGTAAGCTGTGCTTGTATAACTAGGACAGGGTGTAGTTATGGTATGGGAATTCAAAGACTGTAATTGAGAAACAACATCTTTTCTGCAGTTTTTCTTTCTCCAGCACTGATGAGCTGTTACGAAGCATTTTGCGTTGCTTAGCAGTTCCATTAATTTGGACCAGTCATGCGATTCAAACAGAGGGCCGAAGCAGTTACTGCTTCAGGCATCATTGGTAGCATGTGTTTTTACAAAGCAAGCTTTGATGGAGCGGTGCAAGGAAAATGCAACTTTGAATTTGAAGCTTAATTAGGAAGTAAAGCAACTTTTGTTTTGGAATCAGAGTCGCATTGTTGATGTTAAGCCAACAAATCTGCAGCAATGTGTGATGCTATCACATCAATATGGACTGAAATTATTACAGTTAAGGTAAAATGGGGCCCAGCCTAGCAATGTGGACATAATCACGTGATTATTAGTGTATATTTATTGTTAATAAATTCAATTGAAATTCATTTATAAAGCCCCAAATCACAACAGCAGTCACCCGGAAACTCTTTATATTTTAAGGTGGTACAGAGAAAACCCCAACCGTCAAACGACCCCCTGTGAGCAAACACTTCCTTAAAGGACCTTTCGCTTTCACGAGCATTACATTCATGATACTCCTGTGAGACATGGCCTACGTTTTGGGAATCTCTGATCTAAGAAACTCATTAAAGTTCATTATAATGCAATTGTTTTGACTTAGAATGTTTAACTTGTTATATGTGGTTTAGGCTAATGTTATTATTGATCATTTTCAGTGGTGATTTTGTGATTAACTTTCCTTTTACTAACAATAAAGAACTTCAGAAGTGACTTTTGGTTTGTTTGTTTTTAGAATATGACTCACCAACAACATGTTTATTTACTCTTGCCTTACTAGTAACTTTTTTCACTTCCCCTAAGTTTGAAGGTATTTAAAATTAATCTGCGCTTTATAAGATATAAGAACAATTGCATACAGAGGTTTGAAAAAAGGAAGTGACAGTATTTAAGGGAGTTTAAGAAAATGGTTCTTAGAAAAGTTAAAATTGTCTCAAACATTAAATGACACCACTATGATGTTTTTCCTGTGGAGTTATTTCTATAACAATGACTCGAATCATTAAAGTAGCCTTCTCATGAATCTACAAGTTGATCCTTCTGTTTTCTGCAGAGGTGATTAAGATTTGACCAATGCATCAGCTCCTGAAATACATGAAGACATTTCTTAAGGGAAAACTGGACTTTTTCTTATCATATGAATTCTACACAGTTATTTTGGTGAATTATCTTTCGCTCTCTCAGCATGTTGTAGCTCATTATTATGTGAAGTCTGGTTTGCTGAGAAATCAAACAAAAGCTGTCTTTCAAAGAAAAATACAGTTTCATTACTAATCGAAGTAAGAAGTTCCTGGTTCGCAAGCGAAAAACGAGACGTCAGATGAAACCAGATTCTCAACATGACTGTATACCAGACTTTGATCTTCCTCGTCTTCATCTGTGAGTACATCTTTGTAATATGTTATTCTTTATTTACATACTAACATATTTAGAGTTGACCAGTAAGTTTGTGCACATTATCAATTATCAATTTTAATTTAGGCAACAATTATAATAACAATAATATAATAATAATATAATAATAACAATATTAATAATAATAACAGTAACAGCAATAATAATAATAACTTATATAATAAGTGTCTAGCACTTTTTAAAGCACAGTTCGATAGCAATTTATACTCAGGATAAGAACAGACACACACGAAGCACTGTGAGAGCAAACCAAGGGAGCTCACTTTCTGGGCACCATTTACTTTAAGAAAGTGATATAATATATTTTGTATATATATTCATTTTGTTTCCTTTGGTCTTTTTAAATGTACTTTAAGGAGTTTGTAGTGCTGTAAAAATCTGATATATTCACATGACAGCTGTTTACTTTGACTACACAAACATTGTGTAGCACTAGGATAATCGATAATGGGTATTGATTTGGAAATAACTGGACACAAATAACTTGAGCTTATTATATATTATACTACAGTATATTTCTAACTATGGTAAATGGTAAATGGCCTGTATTTGTATAGCACTTTCCTAGTCCCTAAGGACCCCAAAGCGCTTTACACATCCAGTCATCCACCCATTCACACACACATTCACACACTGGTGATGGAAGCTACATTGTAGCCACAGCCACCCTGGGGCGCATTGACAGAGGCGAGGCTGCCGAACACTGGCGCCACCGGGCCCTCTGACCACCACCAGTAGGCAACGGGTGAAGTGTCTTGCCCAAGGACACAACGACAGAGACTGTCCAAGCTGTAAAATATATATATATATTTTTAAAGATTTAACACATTTTTAGGTTTTACTCATGTTGCTTTTGCCTAGCTCTAGCTGAGATACTAAAACAGATAAAGCAGGAAGCTCACTCAACCAAAACAAGAGTGGGTGGATTTTGCTTTTATTAGACTGCAGCTAGGAAAACCCCATTGCAAATGACAAGTTCACTAAATTTAGAGGCTTCCTTATGTTCTAAAACAGCGGTCCCCAAACCTTTTTTGCCCACAGACCGTTTTAATGTCAGACAATATTTTCACTGACCTGCCTTTAAAATATTGACAACATTGAGAGTAAAATCCTCCTCTCTGTGCCCCTTAATGCTTTCTGGTCGCAATGGTAACATGTATATTTCTTTCAAAATCAGACACACAACTACAATACAGGAAAAGAGCCAGAGAAACCGAGTTAAAACCCCCAAAAGCCATAAATTTCAAACCCCAGCTGGTGCCAAACGACTCACAGACCGGTACCGGTCCTTGGCCTGGGGGTTGGGGACCACTGGTCTAAAACATGCTATTTTATTTTATTAGCACAGCTTGGAAAAAAAAGCGTCTGGACTTCTTTAAGTTGCTTTAAGATGTTTCACCTCTCATCCGAGAAGCTTCTTCAGTTCTAAGGTCAAATGGTGGGGAGTCCCCCCAAGAGGGAAAATAGACCACCTAATGATCCTCTACCTAATCACACAAGCCAAGGAGTGAAAACGGGTGTAGATCACAATCAACCAAGGTTTCGGGTGAATTCGCTGTGAGAACTAACCATACCCTATCATGTGATTTCCTGAGGTCAAACGCCCAGGATGTGAGTGGGCATTAAGGCGTCTTGGAAAGGATCTCTAAACTGGATTATAGATGGAAGACAGTTGGTGTTGTAAACCACCGCCTCTGTTCAAAGATGGTCGTTCATAGATGACATTCTTTCAAACCATCTGTCTTCTCTGTCCAAAATGTGAACATAGGTGTCCTCAAAGGAGTGACCTTCTCCTTCCCTCCATTCTCCGTGCAGCATGGGCTACGCTGCCCATGAAGCTACATTCTTTAGGGCGATGCCTGTACAAACACTCTGCCTATTGCCTTCATGTTAAATAAGTTTTTGAATAATAATTTTTTTAAATATTTCTTCACTTCATAATGCGGGCCGCAACTAGGGGTGACATGGGCCGCGAGATTGAGACACAGGCATTAGAGCCTCTTAATGCATGTTTTTTTTTTTTTTTTTTTTGGGGGGGGGGGGGGGGGGGGGTGTTCCCACTGCTGTGGAATTACCAGAAATAGAGAGAGCATAGCCTAACATATGAAACAGGAGAAGACCACTGTGTAATCCTTTTATTTCTACAAAGTATCTGTATTCTGAATACCACCTTTTTGAACGGTAACTGTAACGGAATACAGTTACTCATATGTATTCCGTTACTCCCCAATACTGGCTACACTGTACAGCAAATACTACGTTGTTAAGTTTGTGTTTAGGATTTCTGTTCTTGGGATGAACCAGTTTTTGTCTGAGTCTGTTGCTGGGTCTGAGGTACACTGGGATGTAGTGTTTGTAGACTCTCCTGAGTTTTTCTGATAAACCTGCTACATACAGGATAATAATATTGCGTTTCTCTTTCTGATCCTCCCCTCCCCAGTTGTCTGATCTTTTTTTCAGTCTCTTTGTTGACTTGATGAAGGCCCAATTAGGATAACCACATGTTTTAAGAGCCTCTTTCACATGTGTGCGTTCCTTCTTTTTCCCATCAGGCTCAGAGGGAACATTTCCTGGATAGTGTTGTAGGGTCTTGATTACTCCAAGTTTGTGTTCCAGAGGGTGGTGGGAGTGGTGACTCCATCTATGTCCACTGGGGCTATCTAGTTCCACTGTGAACGACCGTCTTTGAACACAGGCGGTGGTTTACAACACCAACTGTCTGCCATCTATAATCCAGTTTTGAGATCCCTTCCCAGACACCTAACGCCCACTCACATGATAGGGTACGGCTAGGTTTCACAATGAGTTCACCCGAAACCTTGGCTGATTGTGACCTACACCTCTTTTCACACCTTGGCTTGTGTGACTAATTAGAGGATCATAAGGGGGCCCATTATCCCTGTTGGGGGGACACTCCCTTTAAATCTGAGACCCTCCACCATTTAATCCTAGAACTGAAAAAGCTTCTCGGATGAGAGATGAAACGTCTGCAAGCAACCTAAATAAGTCCAGACGCTTTTCTTTCCAAGCTCCTTAGACTACGATGACCTAGATGACTGAAAACCTTCACAGAGTTTTTAGAACAGCATTTCACCACTAAACAACTTGTTGATAAAAACATTTGTAGATGCACTCTTCCACATCCATGACCTTTTCTTACACAAAATGCAATCCACAGATGAAGACCAATAAACTTTGGTCACATCAATATTTTTTCTATAGGCTGCTGGTATTTTTTCTTTTTACAAGTCTTATACATTTATTAGCAGAAGATAATGTTGTATAAATTTCTGAATCTGAATAATCAAATCAAATTGTAAACCTGTAAATATGAAGAAGGAATTAGCTTTGCGCTGCTCTAACCTGTAGGAAAATCTTAACTAATGGTTTTTCAACAGCGCTGCAGGATGGAAACACTGGTTTTCCCAATCATATGGCAAAAGAAGGAGGGTCCATCACAATCATGTGCAAATGTTCTTCTCCTGGACAAAAGAAACTGTTCTGCAAGAAAAATGGTGACACAATTATTCCCTTTCAAACAACTAACGACTCGGCTCAGAGGGAGAGATACAGCATTCACAACGAAGATTTTCTTTATCTGAGCATCACACAGCTGAAAAACTCAGACTCAGGCATGTACAACTGCACTTTGAACAAATCGGGGAATCTGGAGTCGTGCTGTAATTTTCATATTGTCGTCACAGGTGAGTTTTGTCTAAAAAAATGTAGCTTGATTTCTCTGATCCTTTAAAGAAAGTTTAATTCACCTTCATTATTCTACATGGTAGTCTGAGCTTCAAGGGTCTCTTTCCTTCCTATAATGTTATTCTGGCCTTTTAAAGTTCTGTCTCGCTTTCTCATTGTCTTCCATTAGATTTGCCTGAGTTTAAAAAGGAGGCGTTGTGGGTTTTGGTGTTGCCCGTATTTCTGTTTCTCGTTTGTAAAAAGAAGACAGACATCTCTGATCGTAAGTTACCTTCCAACCTTATCTGTGTGATTAAGAATACAGTATCTCACAAAAGTGAGTACACCCCATACATTTTTGTAAATATTTTATTATACCTTTTCATGGGACAACATTGAAGACATGACACTTTGATACAATGTTAAGTAGTCAGTGTAGAGCTTGTGTAACAGTGTAAATTTGATGTCACCTTAAAATACCTCAACATACAGCCATTAATTTCTAAACTGCTGGCAACAAAAGTGAGTACAGCCCCAAGGGAAAATGTCCAAACTGTTCCCAAAGTTTCAATATTTTGTGTGGCCACCACTATTTGCCAACACTGTCTTAACTCTGTTGGGTATAGAGTTCACTAGAGCTCTTCCACTCCTCTATGATGACATCATGGGGCAGGTGGATGTTAGAGACCTTGCGCTCCACCACCTTCCATTTGAGGATGTCCCACAGGTGCTCAATAGTCTGGAGACATGCTTGGCCAGTCAAGTACCTTTACCCTCGGTTTATTTAGCAAAGCACTGGTCTTTTTGAAGGCGTGTTTGGGGTCGTTATCATGTTGGAATACTGTCCTGTGGCCCAGTTTCTGAAGGGAGGGGATCATGCTCTGCTTCAGTATGTCAGAGTAAATACTGGCATTCATGGTTCCCTCAGATAACTGTAGCTCCCCCGTGTCAGCAGCACTCATGCAGCAATGACATCCCGCCACCATGCTTGACTGGAGGCAAGACACATCTGGCTTTATACTCCTCACCTGGTTACCACCACACATCCTATACACCATCTGAACCAAATAGGTTTATCTTGGTCTCATCAGACCATATTCGACCATGGCGAGGTTTGTACTGTCAATCTTTTTAAATCTTATCTTAAAACACATTTTTATTTACTGGCCTTTAATACAGCATGAGAGTTATTTGTTAATTCATATTAGGTGTTTTGCCATCAATACTCTAAGTTATTTTATTTTAGGTATGTTGTATTCTTGTACAGCACTTTGGTCAACGCTCCTGTTGTAATTAAATGTGCTATATAAATAAATAAACTATAACTATAACTATGTTGTTGGCGCATTTCAGGAGGACGCTGCTAATAAAGTTACACAATTGCACAGTGAATTTATGTTTTTATATATATTTACAAAGCACCACAGTTATTGTCTTGGTCGTATCATTTTATTTTGTTGTATTTATCAAAAAAGGTCAGGGACCGCTGGCCTAGGCCATCTTTATGTAGAGTAGCAATTCTCTTTTTCAGATCCTTAGAGAATACTTTGCCATGATGATATCAGAATGTGTGAGAGCAATAACACCAAATTCAACACACCTGTTCCCCATTTAAACCTGAGACCTTGTAACGCTAATGAGTCACATGACATTAGGGAAGGAAAAGGGCTATTTGGGCACAATTTGGACATTTTCCCTTAGGGCTGTACTCACTTTTGTTGCCAGGGTTTTAAGCAATAATGGCCATATGTTGAGTTATTTTGAGGTAACATCAAATTGACACTGTTATACAAGCTGTACACTGACTACTTTACATTGTATCAAAGTGTCATATCTTCAGTGTTGTCCCATGAAAAGATATAACAAAATATTTACAAAAATGTATGGGCTGTACTCACTTTTGTGAGATACTGTAACTCATTCAAATAGTCAGGTGGCCCAGTAGTGCAGTGGTCAGCACTGTCACCTCAAAGGAAGTGATGCTCTTTCTACTGTCCTCATGACTGTGAAGTTATATTTAACTGATGTTTTTTCTATAGGTCAGAACAGACGGAGAAACCCCGACCACAACCAGACTGAGGCGAGCCATCTTCATTTCTTCTTCTTCTTCTTTTGTTTTTAGAAGAGCTTTATTTCTGATTTTGTATCAAATCCCTACTTCACCTTTAATTAAAGTTGCAGTAATCAGATTTTCTTTTAATTAATGGTGTATCAAATAGCTTTGTGTTGTGTTGACAATTATGAATCTTTTAGTACAATTTCATTTTTCTTTTTGTTTGTTTGCTGATGTGCCTTTTGAAACATGCTGGGAGTAGCTGTAAGGTGAAACTTGTGCTTTGAATGTGAAGATCTCAGTTTCCAGTGTGCATCACACATATTTCAGGTTTCACTACTTGTTACAGACAAATCCGGGTCTTCTTTGTAAACCACAACAGTGGCAATATGTTATCGATGAAAGGAATCACAAATCACATTTCTTTTTAAATCAAGATTGATTGTATTGTCTCTGTGACTCAGTGACTGTTACTGCGTACAAGAGTTTATGATTTTGGAACTGAGAATAAAGTATCTCTGAGTCTGGATGCGGATTTTTTAGCAGTCCTGTTGTGCCTGCCTGATGCCAGCAGCTAGGACTGATTATGGCCAGGGTGTAAGGGATTCTTTATGATGTTCCTGGCTCTACTGAGGGAGTGGGATGTGGTAATGTCATCCTTTGTGGGTAGTGATAAGCCAATGATCTTTGCAGCAGATCGGATGTCGCCATGTAGGGTGTTTTTTGCCTGTGTGAAAAAAAGCATGGGTCATTACCACCAGAGGTTTGGGGTGAAACCACTGTGTGATATTGCCTCAGCTTATCATGGGATTTATTGAGGTGATGCGAGATGTGAGTAGAGGTTGAGGTGCCTGGGAAGGGATCTCAAGACTGACAATTGATGTCGTAAGCCACCCCCTCTGTTTAATAATGGTTCATCTGTGATCAGTGATGATGGACATAAATGGTCTCTTTCACTGCTCTTTCAAACCATTTGTCTTCTTGGACCAAAATGTGAACACTTGCATCCTTGAAAATCTGACCGTTTGTCTTTAGATGCAGATGTACAGCTGAGTCTTGTCCTGTCGAGGTGGCTTGTCTTTGTTGTGCCGTGCATTTATGGGCTCGCTGTTTGGTTTCTACAGGAAGTAAGGCAGTGGGCTTGGTTTCGAGGAGCAGTGGTGCAGAGTGACATGGAAAAAATTGGGGATGGAGTCTAACTCTCTATGTCTAGTTAGCTAAGTATTTTACCAACATGCAGATGATGGTGGTGAGGTCCGGATGCATTGTGCTGGTGAAAATGTCTGGGAGGAAGGTGGTGAATTCTGCAATTTTCCTCAATTACTTAAAGCTAAGGCATGTCATCAGTTTCTGTTTGAATGTGTCACAGTTTTATCAAATCTGTATATTTTCCCCTAGGTTACACTTTATGAGAATTGTTCTCCAGTCCCGACGCCAGACGATCCGATCTATCAGAGCCTTGATCCAGCCAGCAGGGACCTGGATCAAATCTACTCTTCACTCACACATAACAACACAAATGATACTGTCCACATCTGAATATGGATTTTATACCATAAAGGTTGATTTTGCAACCAGAGAAACAAAAACTCATACTATGGATTGTGACTTCAAACTCATCCTTTTTCTTTCCTTTAATGAAAAAAAAATATAAAGATTTGAATGTGCCAGTGAGTTTCTTTTGTTTTTTTCTTGTAATGTACAAAATCCTCAGTTAACCTAAAAGCACCACCTGGTGCAATATTTTTTCGATACAAAAAAATGTTCATGCCTTTTAATTTTGTCATCTATTAAAATTATAAATATATATTTTAATTCAAAAGTACAGTTTTTAAATTAAATGTTGCTGAAACAACAAAATAATAAAAATAAATAAATAAATCTTTCTGATCAAGAAATCACTCATCTTTGGGAACGAGAGTTTATTACAGAGAAATGGCTCTTTCCAAAATAAAAGCTATACTATACGCTTCTTCTGGGATATATTCCCAGCAGCATATTAAACATATCAGGTCCCCATAAGGAGAATCACGTGCTAACGGCTGTCTAAATGACTCGGGTAAAGTTTGTAGCATGCTTGCTTGTTGTTTTTGTCTGCTTCCACTTGTCTTTGCACTAGGATGATGTCGGCGTAAATGTGCAGTCATATTCGTTGTGTTCCCACTAGTGCTGTCAGCGTTAATCTTGTTAAAATGACGCGGAAAATCTCCGTTAACAAGTTACCTCGGATCACTCCGTGCGTGGGGCGTCAACACGTTAACGAGCTAACTGCGCTAACGCACTAGTTCCCACCAATTGAGCATTGTGTGGCACATCCGACATACTGTTTTACTTTTGTCCATGACGCGCTTACCATCAGGGTCATGTTTCACATGAAAACCAAGATGGTTCCAAACCCCAGATCTGAATGAGGGTGGGGGAGGTTCAATTTCGGGTATCGTTGAGGCAGTTGCCATGTTGCAACGAGCTTAACTTCTTCTTCTTCTTCTTTTTTTTTTTTTAAAAAGAAGCTTAACTTCTGTCTTGCTAGCTTGTGCTGCGCTCAGTGGATCTGCACTCGACAGTGCAGCCTAGGTGGAGTAGTCGAACGCAGATCCACTGAGCGCTCAACACAGACAGAAGAAAAATTGATAAAATAAATTAAAAATTGTGTATTGCTCAATACATATGTGTACCGAACCGAAAGCACTGTATCGAATGGTTCAATATCGATACGAGTATTGTTGCACCCCTAGTAATCACGATCACTTTCTAGCACGACACCTGGAGCTAAGGGGTCAAAACAATCGCATGAGTGCTGCTGTTTGACTGAGGAAGAATAAAGTAGTGGTGGTAAGCCAATCACATGACCACTTAAAGACAAAGCAACAAGGTGATATATACCAGTTTTTAAATTGTGTTGATAGGCTACGTAAAACCAGAGTCATGATAAACAATATATAGGCAGCATTTTTTTCCTGAATAGTTTAGTCATGTTTACTGTCTAAGGACAGCGCTAGCAAGCACTCTCTGCTCATGAGTAACCCCCCCCCCCAAAAAAAAACCAACAAAAAAACCCGGGAAGTTTTAGGAGTGAGAGAGAGAGAGAGAGAGAGCAGAAAAAGAGAGAGAGAGGGAGTTTTGAGATGTGAGAGATTTGTGACGTCTAGCGTGTTTGGAGTGTGTACACTCAAAAAAATAAGTCATTGGATGAACTCAATTGGACTGATGGCAGGTTTTCCACGTAATACATCTATTTTGGTCCAACCTAATCTACATACATCATGACAATTCAATTAAATTGAGTCAGTAGAACACAATTTCGTAAATACTGCTAAAATGAAAAAAAGTACATTAAAATGATGTGAAAGGTTTTGGTTGGTCCAACTCAATACAATGTCATTCACTTGAGCTAGATTTTCATTGCATTGAAATCATTATTTTGAGTTCAACTAAATCATAATTTTCATTACCAGAAAACTAATTTAATTATTAAAATAATGACAAAATGAATTTGTTTTTACAACTCAGGTTTATTCACTTGAATTAAAAGCAGAAACAGAATATTTTGTAAATAAACATACATGTCACATGGTCAAATCAACCTTAACAAAAATCAAAGTGCTCACAAAAAAGTGCTGACGTACATTTGTAATGAATGTCAAATCTGAATAGCACACACCTCTGTACTACTAGGCAATACTGAAAACAAACTGGAATCTGTAAAATCAGATTTCACTTCAGAATCATTGTATATATTTATAGTGACACTTGCAAATTCACAATGATAACCTACTAAACATTGCAATTCACACCATAGTATGGCAGTCACTGAAGATTTGAAACAACCCAACAATACATAAATACACACACATATATATATATATATATATATATATATATATATATATATATATATATATATATATTAGGGGTGTAACGATACACAAAATTCACGGTTCGGTTCGATACTTTGGTGTCACGGTTCGATATTTTTTCGATACAAAAAAAAATGTTCATGCCTTTTTAATTTGTCATTTATTAAAATTATAAATATATATTTTAACACAAAAGTACAGTTTTTAAATTTAACCCTAACCCTTGTGCGTGTTGTTTTTTAGCTCGTCATATTGCAGCCACAGAAATTATTTTGTCCATGAAACCATAAAGCTGCACTTTCTTTTTGCCTTATAGTCTGATTTGTCATAACTTCTCCGTTTTGTGGTAAGCTTTTCTTTGGCTGTCACTTCTTCACCCTGACCTGTCTTATTTGGCTCAGCAGAACTAAAATATATATCTGTCTGTGAAGGTTCTCAATCATCCAGGTCATCGTAGTGAAATATATATCCTGCCGCACTCACATAAGCTCAGCGATTCTCTGCGCGATCAACCTCTCACATGTTTAAGCTGCGGGAGATTTCACTTGTCATGTTTGCATAGTAAGCTAACAATTAATAAGACGATGTCAGAGGAATTGGTGCACAAATTATCATCACTCACAGATCAGTGCTGTCGCTCTCTATACACAGTTCGCGCAATTGCAAAGTGAAAGCAAAAAAACAAGCGCAAATTCAAACACGATTTCAATATGTCACATATTGACAGTGGCTCACCCAATGACATAATTACCCAGCTACATTTCTGAAAGAATGCAAAAGCAATGACATATATTTTTCCTTCCTACAATAGCCCGACAGGCAGGGGAGAGATAGCCCCGGGACGTCGGGCTAGCGATATTGCGAGCCCTGTATCTGATTGAGGAATCACTCATCTTTGGAAAAGAGAGTTTATTACAGAGAAATGTCTCTTTCCAAAATAAAAGCTATACTATCCGTTTCTTCTGGGCTATATTCTCAGCAGCATATTAAACATATCAGGTCTCCATAAGGAGAATCCTGTGCTAACAGCTGTCTAAATGACTCGGCTAAAGTTTGTAGCATGCATGCTTGTTTTTGTCTTTGCACTAGGATGATGTCGGTGTAAATGTGCAGTCATATTCGTTGTGTTCCCACTAGTGCTTTCAGGTTAATCTCGTTGAAATAACCTTGACGGCACAACACGGCAAATCTCCGTTAACGAGCTACCCTATACAGAGGGGCTAGACGGCCAACACGTTAACGAGCTAACTGCGCTAACACACTAGCTCCCACCCATGTAATTGAGCATTGCATGGCACATCCAACATACTGTTTTACTTTAGTCCATGACTCGCTTACCTTCAGGGTCATACGTCACATGAAAACCAAAATAATTCCAAACGCCAGATCTGAATGAGGGTGGGGAGGTCCACTTCTGTCTCACTAGCTTGCCCTGCGCTCTTCCTTCTGACCATCCTGTCTGTGTTGAGTGCTCAGTGAATCTGCGTTCGACTACTCCGCCTAGGCTGCACTCTCGAGCCTAGGCGGAGTAGTCAAATGCAGATTCACTGAGCGCTCAACACAGACAGCATCGTCAGAAGGAAAGTTGATAAAATAAATTACAAATTTTGTATTGTTCTTTTTTTTTCTCCCCTTTGGTTTTCTTTCTTTCTCTCCCCCTCTTTCTTTCATTCTTTCCCCCTGTCCTATCCCACAGTCATGTCTGTCCCGTTTGCAACTGAAAATAAAATAAATTCATAATTATAATAAAGGTCAATCAAATGGACCAATATGATGATCCACTTAAAATAAATCCCCTTGGCATCTTTCTTGGCCTCAAGACAACAATTCTGATGGCTATAGATCCAAACGGGACACAAAAAAAAAAAATTGAAAAAAAAAAATTGAAAAAAAAAAATTGAAAAAATGTTGTATTGTTCGATACATATGCGTACCGAACCGAAAGCACTGTATCGAACGGTTCAATATCGATACGAATATCGTTGCACCCCTAATATATATATATATGTGTGTGTGTGTGTGTGTGTGTGTGTGTGTGTGTGTGTGTGTGTGTTTTCATGACGAACATTTTTCTGTTACCAAGGGGGAGGTATTTTAATAAAAAAAAAAATCTTTCAACTTTACTTCTCCAATGTTTACATGTAAACATTTACAAGCTTATAAGAACGGGAAGACCAACTTTAAAACACTGGAAGACACAAAACTTGTCAACATTTTTCTATTACCTTTGCAAATCCCAAAATCAATCAAAAAGAAAATGGTGGTTACAACCATGAAACTTTTTCTGAGCTAAATCCCCAGTCCTTTCATCCATCTATAGTAGTACAGATTAAAGGTCACATCACTCACAACCGAACAGCAGACAAAAATAGACAACTTCCATTTGGCCAAAAAAAAGAAAGAAAAAAAGGTCACAGTTTGAACAAAAGATATAAAAAGGCCAAAATCAACTTTTGTGCTGGGTCTTGTTTGCCTAAGCAAACATCTTCATTTTCATTTGCTGCATCTTTGTACTGAGCCTTTGTCCATCCAGATTCATCAAAATCTTCTGACAGAACTCAAAAGTGTACTTGTAGTCATTTGGATAGCTCAGATCAAGTGCAGAAATCAGTCCAAAGAGGACGATGAATAGGGTTGCCAACTCCCTGAAAAATAAATAAGGGACACCTCGTGGCCAGGGCCGGGCGACCCAATTGTCTTCACCCTTCCCAGTGTGGTGAATTTTCTAGCTCTTTTTTTGTGTGTGAAATTATTTTTTTAACCATTTGACTTGAATTTGATTTAAGTAGATGTGTATTCTTTGTGATATGAACACATGTGAAACAAATGATCATTTAGCCATTTATTTTTAGCTCAAAATGACAACATTAACACAGTAAAACAGGTCTCCTTCTTAAACAGAAGCCTGTCATGCTTAACTTTTGAGAATATAAGTAAATCTTTCTTTAAAAGAACTCTGTCCTGCTTAACTTAAAATAATAGAAAACAATAGAAAGAAAAACATTCTTGTAACAGTGCACATTTAGTGCATTTAGTACAATTGGCTTCAGTTGAGGTATTATTTCAGCTTTTCTAATGCTAATCAGCTGCTCCTGTTTGTAAACCCACTTGTTCCCATGATTACGCATCTTAACTCATCATCATTATTCATCTATGTATTACTTTTATGTATTAGTCATCTATTTGTTGTAATCATCTATTCTTGCAGTTGTTTATTACACAAAATAAATTATATTATCACACTTCTGGCCACATAGCGCTGATATTCACTGCACATGCCCATATTAACTTTTTCCAGCCAGGTGTTTTCCTTTTCCCATTCTTCCCTTTCTCTGAGGGGAACAAACATTGCTGCTCTAATGCTGGGCTTACACTGTGCAGTTTTAGGCCCATTTTGAGCCGATTTTTGAGTGATCAGACCGATTTTGGCCTTCATCGTGCATCGTGTAGTATACGTGGGGTAAAGAGACGTGATTAACACCTCACGACCAGCTCCCGATCATCAATCGCTCGTGAGGGTCTCACCACAGCCGCTCACACTGCTCGCGCGCAAACACGTAAACGTTGGTGTAAAAGATGGAGCAGCACGGCTGTGCAGCGTGTGATCTGGACACAAGCGATGGAGGCACAACTTGTAGAACTTTGGAAAGCTCATCCGAGCCTTTTCGATGTGGCATCACAAAATTATCACGACCACAACAACCGTGAAAATAGTTGGATTTACATTGCTGCTCAGTCACAGCTGCCCGATCAATGTTTTTCATTAGCAATTTAGCAAAGTTGATGGTGGTGGTGTGTGTGTCTGTGTGAGTGTAAGACGGAGAGAGAGCGCGACAGATTTTCTGTTATAACCTTCATTTTATGGAGGCACAGTGTGAGCACTCAGGTCGCATCAGAGCATCGGGCGGTATAGTGTGAGACCTGCATCGTGACCTACCAACTGCGAGTCAATCGTGCAGTTTGAGCAGGAGCTGAATAACGTGACTGAAAAAATCGCACAGTGTCTGCCCAGCTTTAGGTTTACTGTCGTCCGAGACTTGCACCGCCGTGTCGGCGTTTGTTTCCCTGTTGGCCATGCTTCTTGTTGTGGTCATTTGTTGTCTTCCGGTATTTTCTCCGTAAGCGACCTTTCCTCGACCAATGAGATGAGTGGTAATCTGAATTGTCATACTCGTAAGTGTGCTGTCAGCTCATTGGTCACAAAGCAGGAGAGGGGCTGGGAATTATGTTTTCAAACAAAGCGTTAATTCCATTAAAAGTTATAGACTACTTTTGATTCTCACTGTATTACGGGACAAAGTGCGTCCCTTATTAGCTCAATACGGGACGTGTACTTTTGTTTCGAAATACGGGACGATTCCGTATTTTAAGGGACGGTTGGCAACCCTAACGATGAATGCCATGATGACACTACCGAGGTTGTTCATAACTGTAGTACCTTCAATGACAACTCCAACATCCTCTGGCTCCTGAATCCCTTCTCTTCTGATGGTGTAAATGCCCATGACAGTTGCTGCAGTGGACCTCAACCGTTCATCCTCAGTGGAGGAGGTCTGAAAAACAGGTTGTTTCAGGTTTAAGGGCTCTGTCACTTGGTAGGGGACATATTATGCAAAACTCAGCTTTTGTATCCTTTTGTGCTGAAACATAGGTCTCTACCGCCTCTATAAACACTCCAAACATAAATAAAACCCGTCAATCTGTTTCCTATCAATAGTTTGGGTTCAGGTATTATGTACCTCCCTTTGGGAGGGGCTTGATATAGAGCAGCAGCTCCTCCAGTGTCTATCAGTGTGTGTGTGTGTGTGTGTGGGCTGGGTCAATTTCCCTTATTTCATCACAATTGGGAACCTTTTGAAACAGCTTGTTTTATGCACATTATTCCTGAAACCAGGAGATTGCTGTAATGGCAGTGACACTAGTTAGTGTCTTGATGCAATCTGCTGTGTTCCTTATAATGAAGACTTTTTACTAATTGGCATAATAAACTGAACTCCATTGGAGTGTTTACTTTCTGAAGTGCCTTGAGATGACTGTTGTTGTGATATACCGCTATATAAATAAACTGAATTGAAACACTGACAGAAAATGGATGAATGTTTTGTCCACATTTACTGTGTTTATAGAGGCAGTAGATACCTACATGGCAGCACCAAAAGAATGAACAATTGAATTTTTGCTGAAACTGTCCCCTTAAAAAGTGCTCTCCAGTGCAAGTTTCAACAATGACTATTAAGAATAATACATATTTCACAATTATATTGTCTCTTTTGAATATATGAGGATTTTGTGTGCGATGAACCTAACTCAAATTGAATCTAGAAAAGAAAGTGTGATAAGCGTACCAGATACTCCTTGAACAGTAGGTCTGGATCTTCATTAAAGTAGATCACCAGGCTTTTAAGAGTATGCTCCCTCTTTATGTCGATGTCATCATACTAATGCAAGGGTGGAAAAAAAGGGTGAAAAAAATGGAATTGATTGATTGCATTTAATTGATGGGTTTATCATTAGTACCAACCAAACTACTGATCGCCATGATATCCTTGATCTTTTGGCCCTTTGCTCCTTTGCTCCCCTGAAAAATTTGCATCAGCTTGTCTGTTAAATTGTCCAGCTGAGCCAAGAACTTCGCCTGCAGGGGTTTTGTAGTGATCTGCAGGAACTCTGCACCTGGAAATAAAACATACATAAATATAATAAACTAGAAGTTTAAATACAGACTGCTGAATCAACACACTGAAAGTTGCTAAACATTTGAACCATCAGTGAAGTTTGTCAAGACCTAAACTGTTTTTAGCTGAGTTTAGGAATATATCGCCACCTGTTGCTTTGGCATGTTCCTAGCAGCGTTTTCCTTCATTTTTGCGTTTACCTGTGGACGGGATTATTTTTTAAAACGAAAACGGAAAATCTCAGTTTTCAAAAATACCTGTGTAAGTGTGGACGTAGCCGAAATCTTTTATAATAATAAATAGGTTTGAACGTCATGGGAGTGCGCATTGTGCTGCCTGCAGTTACTCTTCCGGCCACATGGTTCGCTTTTGGTAGCACCCTCAGTAAACTATGTAGTGCTTTTAAAGACACCTCAAAACGATACACAGCAAATTCAAAAGTGTTAAATGTTTTGGTGTTAATAGTCTTCTTGCAAAAGTTGAGTTAATTTTACTCTAAGCAGAGTCACATTCTTTTAATGTAACTCTGAGGTGTAAAATGATAGTAGTTAAAATCGAGTGTTAAAAATGAGTGTTTCTCTGTCAAATCTGGAGGTGTTACAATGGAAACATTAACTCTTGACCTCTTAACTCTGAACTCCTAGAGGGGCTATGACACCAACAGAGTAAATTCACAGACTCCGCCCCCAGCACGGCTCCAATCGAAGCTGAAGTGAAGCCGTTTCAGAACATTTTGCTCTACATATTTGAGTTGTTTGCCATGCTTGGTAAGTCATTTTTTCAAATATTGTTTCAATTGTTATTAGCTTTTACTTCTGTGGCTCTTTGGAGTTGAGACAAAGCTGTGTGAAAGGCATTAGCCATGTTGCTCGGTGATAGCATAATATTCTGTTTTAGCTAGCTGAAAGATATTGTTTGCAGGCAAATACCACAGCCTTGAAAAAAAGCTTGCATGTGAATTTTCAGTCAAACTTTTGGTCAAATACACCTAAAACAATGTCTAGAATGTGAAATGTTGGTATAATGGTGCTACTTGAAGCCTGAAAACGATCGCCATAAAAAAAAACGAGCAAACAGCAGTAGCAGACGTCCTGACTGGATTCTACGGTAGCATAGATCCCTCCAGAGTTTTGTGCACACGGTTTAGGTAAAAATGAAAAAGGTTGAGGTTTTACATTTAGTTCAGTATTACCTGTTGCCTGTGTCTTTTGGGAAAATACTTTACACAAGTAATGGCTCAAAGAGGATTCCTTTTTTTTTTTTTTTTTTTACTGTGCTGCAATTGTTTACTGGATTATTTGTGCCGTTAATTAGTGTCAACTAATTTTTTATTCAATCTCCGCACAGGATATGCTTGTGAAGATGGAATATGGGGGAGAGCAGAAGTGCGCTGAAGTTCCACAAAGGGATGAATGAAGGACATGCATATTGTATTGAAGAAATAAGTGATGAGAATGCTGTTATTTGCATTTACCATGTCAGACCTTTTGATAAACAAAATTCTAATGAAAGTGAGAACATGTATACTGTTACATCTTTCAGAATAAATGTTTTTCAAAAACCATTGCATCTTTTTAGTAAATGTTTATTTCCAAAAGAAATTTCTAGAAGTTCAGAACAGTAAAATTCCTGCTTTTTAGAATGAATTAGAAGATAACTCTTACGTAGTTAAACTAAAATACTCTTTGAGAGTTAATATATAAACTCTTAACACCAAGTGTTAAATTATCAACTCCAGACAGATTTGGTGTTTAACACTAAATCAGAGTTAACGTACCAACTCTCCAAAAAGAGTTAAATTAACACTCTCTGGTGTGGACCCATATAGACACTTTAATAGTGTTGAAATCAAATCCAACAGTGTTAATTTGGACATGCTGGATTTGCTGTGTACTTTCTACTAGAAAATGGCATATAATAATAAACACAGAATACCATATTTTTAGATTATAAAAAGAAAACAGTAAGAAAGAAGTTAGCTATAGGACATCATCTTTCATTGAGCACAATGGCTAGCTGCTAATAAGCTAGCACACGCTCCGACTTAAAAGTTGGCAGCTACACAATTTCTCCTCTAAAACAAGGCACTTTTGAAAAGACCTGGCTATATTGTCAAAAAAAATAGTATTCAAGCAGAGAAGAGAATGGTAGCACCACCAAAAGTTCAAAAAACAACTGTTACTTCTATGATAAATAGCATTGCCATAGATTTAGCTGATAAAGAAATACACAATTGGATATATGAAAAATATATGTAGTTTTATCCAAAAAGTACAGAGAGGCCAAGAGCAGCTGCATTCATTTAGGTGATCCTGAAAGAGCGCAAAATTTTCAAAGAAGGCGGACCATTGTGTAACTCAGTAACTTTGTGTTCTTGTGACAAAGACTGCTTTGAGAGAAAATAATTTAGGTTCACCACACGAATAATAATTGCAGTAATGCTGGAGTGCTACATTTGCGTTGAATGAGATTAAAAATAATGTTTAAGCTTAAAGAGGGGCTTGAATTTATTTCTTTGAGTTTACAAATACTTAAGTGCAAAAATGTACTCCTCCTACCCCCATTGCCCCAACAAACTCATTCATTTTGTGTTCAGAATCAGCCTCTGCTGGTTTTGAATAATTTTAGGTTTACACAAAGAAAATCAAATTAATTTGGTATTTTTTAATTGCATTTGTGAACAACTAACATAATTTGCATGTGTTCTTTGAAAGGAGGACCTGAATCTGTTTTTTGAGTGTACTTAATGTGTTGTCTTGTGTAGTTAGTGTGTAGTGTTGTGGATAGTTTTGTGTTGTGTGTCAGAACAATGGGGCGACTGCTGTCTCCAGGTAGAAACCTGCTGCTGTCAGACCTGCACGTATCAGGCTTTGATATTCTCCTTTATAGTGGACAGAAATTGTGTTTTTGGAGTGGCACAAATAATTTGTGTGTCTTATTGAATGCAGAACAGCTGATTGTTCTGTAAATAGTTTGAAATGGTTATTTAAAAAAAGGGTAAAAGGTAAATGAATAACTTTGTTGTTTGCAAAACTTGTGCATATGATTTTAAAATTGACAATTTGTATTTGCATTTAAAGTTATGAAATATGATTCAATAAACATGTTTGTGGTTGTTACGATAAAAAATATAACTTTTTCTACTCTGATTTTATGTTTTTTTTGTCTGATTTTAGATCAGTTGTGTTAATACAGTATGTCAAAATGAAAACACAACTCTTTATTCAGACACACAAGGTTGCGCTGAAAAGGATGATACCAAACAAGGCAAATAAACTGTTTTTAAAGGTGAAATGTGGAGGGAAAATCAAAAGTAGTTAAAAATGGCCCCTGGACCCCAGAGGCTTAAACATTTTAAACATTTTTTTAAAGTAACGCAATAGTTACTTTTCAAGTAATTAATTACTTTTAGAATATTGTAACTCAGTTACTAACTCAGTTACTTTTTTGAAGAAGTAACTAGTAACTATAATTAATTACTTTTTCAAAGTAACTTGCCCAACACTGGTCTTCAGCGACTCTGGCAACATAATAAACTGCATAGTAGTAAGTTTAAGGACTTCAAAGTTTTAAAACACCATTAAAATTTAACTGAAATCAAATATAAAATACAATATTGTATTTGGGTCTAGAGACCCTTGAAGCTAATAATGAAGGTGAATTGAACTTTCTTTAAAGGATCAGAGATCAAGCTACATTTTTTAGAAGAACAGTTAGTGAGCACTTAAAAAAGTGCATGTGTGACTGAGTGTGAATGGGTGAATGTGGCATGTTGCATAAAGAGCTTTGAGCGCTCCAGGAGAGTAAAAAAGTGCTATATATGAATCAGTCCATTAACAATATAACCACCCCCACCCAAAATCGGGTAACAAGCCCCAAGAGTGATGGAAGAAGGAGCTTTGAGTGTGAGAGGAACTGACCTGCAAGATGGGATCACGGTGAAGCTTGAAACCAAGCTACTGCATGGTTACCAAGATTACTTGAAGTACTCTCTGAAGATCTACTAGATGTAGACTAGATATAAATGTAGCACTACTTTATTCTCTCATCTGAATCCTCGGTGGTGTTTAATAGTTTGAGAGTAAGTAAAGAATAAATAAAAAAATTAAAAATTAGTCTACATGCAAACTGGATGTAAGTTTAGCAAGTACAAACAAGTACTCTGTTTTAGTGTCATGTATTTGTGCTTAGAGAACAAACAAAATATTTGGAACCAACAGGAAAAAATAAAGTTTCCTCGAAGACTATATATTTCTTACTGATAATCATGGGAAAGGGGTAGAAAATAGACACAATTGTCTACTAGCATCTATTGTCCAGCACATTTCCCTGATTAGACATTAATGTCTATGATGTCCACCTTACTCCTAACCATATTTTCCCACCGGAAAACTTTACACCCTCCTGCTGTACACACACAGAGGCCTGAGGGATCTTCCAGGAATGGAGATGCTTTTTCCAATGATCCAATCAGTCAGTTCGTGACGATTTAATATCTGTGGATTTCTAATCTGGAACATAACCTGCTACGCAACATGTTTGGCACAGTTGAGACCAAAAGAGCTGAATAAATCACTTATTACATTTTCAGAGGCAAATATGGAAGCTGGTGAAACCATCACAGGTAAGATCCACCTGCACAACCTTGGGACAACCTAAGGCATGTTGCAACTACAAGTGCTTGACTTCAATGCCACTGTGGGTATTCACAATGTGTGACACTAATATATGTTTTTGTGCAGTGTGCAGGAACACGGGACATGGTCCAACACAAAGTGAAAGTACAAAAAGAAAAGCATGCTAAAAAAAAAACAAACAGGCAAGTATGGAAGACTGGTTTGCTCATGACAGGTAAGATCTCCTTGCAGAACAAAGGCACATGCAGTCATGAGTACTTACCTGCGAGTGTTAAGCACAGCGTACAATCTCATGTTCTTGCAAAAGAACACACAAGACAAGATTTTGACTGTAATTCAGCTGAATAGTGTTTGGGGAAGTTGTTAAGATGGTTCCTAGTTTAGAGACATTAGAAACTGCACATGCTCATCTTAAACTTCACCTGGACAACTTGGCAGACTCTGAAATCCTTCTAGTCTCTGTGTCTCAGTATTGTAGGTCATCTCTCATGTGACAGTTTAAACTGCCACCTCTCCTTCCTTGTTCATCTGTGTGTAACCTCGTTGACTTTCTCTGCCACCAAACCTACACATACTTTTTCTAATGTGCCAACATAGTTAACCTTTAGATTCAACTTAAGGTTTCTTCCGGTGTCAAATTTCTGAGCGGTAAAAACCCTGTGTGAGTAGTAAATTATCATGGTTTTGTTACAAAAGACAATATCACTGTTTGTGGTTAACCTCACAATTTTGCACAAATATCAGCTAAAATCAGGACTGAAACAAAACCAATGAGGGGCAATGAACAAACATTGCAACAGCTGAAGCATGCACTGAAATGCACTTTTACTTACACTAGTTCTGGTTTGTTTTACATTCAAAACAAAGGATTAAATTTTTGTCTGTAGTTAATGAAACCTTTTCATAAAATTGGACTAAATCATTCTTGCAAAACAGGAAGTCGAATGTTCCTTTTTTCTAAGTAAAGAAGGAAGAGAGGAAGCAGTTACTCATCACAGCCTCGATATGAAACTGTGTCACAGTTTGGTCTGTTTCATCTTCATTCGTGAGTAAATTTTCTTATTTAACTTGTTTTATCACTTTTATTATTATTTTATTTCTATGTGGTATTAACGAATTCATTTTGCAACTTGCTGAACAGTTTAAATGGTTTATTCTGTTTTGCTCATTATTGTCACCTCTCGCTTACAAGTTATTGGTTTCTGTGGTTAAACACGTGGTTAAGAGTTGGGAAAAGGTCACTTCCACACATAGCTCACCAACAACACAATTTAACTGCTTAAAAATATAAATGTATGGAGAAAATAAGTTCTTAGCACAAAAATATTTTTTTATAGATATATTTTTAGTTTCACAATAGATCTCTCGTTAGACATTGGCCTTCTAATCATAGTTTCATCTTTGTTGAATTACCCAAATGTTTTTCTTTTTTTAAAAGATCAATTTTTCGTTGCCTTTTCTGGTATAAAGAGTTAGAAGTGCAGACTGGTGTTGCGTCAGACTTACTGCTTTAGCAAATACGCAGGATATTAAAAAAAATAATCTTAGAGAGTCGTTTCCATTGTTTTTGTCAGCGCTCTGTGTGCGGGGAGGTGGAGATGTGGATCCAAGTGCAGGACTCTGAGATGGAAAGATAACTGAAAACCACAGCTTTATTGCTGGCACCAACAAAACAGAAACCAATCATGAAACCACGAACTAGAAAACACAGGCAGGATCTGACGGTAGGACACGACACCGAGCATGGGAAAACACAGGGCTTAAATACACAGGGTAGTAATGAGGGAATGGGCAACAGAAGGGAGACACAGCTGGGGGAGATCAGGGCTAACGCGACGGGGGAGCTAAGCTGCACACACTAACATAAGACAAAGACTTTCACAATAAGACAGGAAACAAGAATTACTAAACCAGATGCAGACATGACACTGAGAGACAGACTAGACACTGAACAGAAACTGCAACACACATGAGAACCCAAAACCTAAGAACTGATCCCTCACCAAGAATAACAGAAACAGGTCTATAATGATAATAATAAACAAAGCACCAGAACAGCAGAAAACAATCCATAATGCAAAAATAAACCAAAACATAATAAACTCAAAACACTAGGTCCAACGGTCCCAGTACCGTGACAGTTTTAAAAAGCACAACATGAACGTGTTAACGGCAATCTTCAGATGTTAAACAACAAATCCACAACCTCCATTTCACATTCAAAGAAAGCAAAAGAAGATTTAATCAGAAACACAAAAAGTCCAACTTTCAAGCTTTTTTAAAATAAGGTTCTGAGTTTTCATCAGCCGATGGTTTGTGTTGATGTCAGGAAGAATCATGGAGCTGTGTTTGCAAATTCAAAATCAATAAAAATGTAGTGAATTTAACTGAAACTGAAAATGTTCGATCTGCTTAAATAATTTTTGGTCTTCGATTTAATTTATAAAGGTGTTTTAAATTATTTTGGGCATGTCGTAATTACTGATTGTTTGCATTTTCAGAAGCACTTCAGGATGGAAACGCTGATCTTGCTACTGCTGAAATTCACATCCATGCAGAAAGGGAGGGAGGAAACATCACAGTTGGCTGTTCATTTTCTTTGTCTGGAAGCTTGAGGCTCTTCTGTAAGGAAAAATGTGAACAAGGAAAAATTCTCATTGAAACAACAGAGGACACAGCTCAACGAGGCAGATACAGCATTAAATATAAAGAAGGAAGCTTTCTAGGAACTAAGACAATTATGTATGCGAGCATCACAAAGCTGGAAGTGTCTGACTCGGGAGTGTACAGGTGCTCTTTGGGGAGAATGGGTGTAGATTTTTTTGATTCAAACTATGAATTTCAGATCTCTGTCAAAGAAGGTGAGTTTCTGCTGAATGTCATGAAAATGTTTGTTCATACCTGTCCAAATACTTACTGACACCTTATTCAAATAACCTTTGTATATTATATCAACTGTAAAAATGCAGTTTTATCAGTTCTGCTGTGAAGCCCAAACTATTACTTTCTTGTACGTGTTTCACTAAAAGAATATTAATGAACCTCCAGTTAACCTGTCAGTTAACTAGCTGCATTATTCATTATTGATAGCTTCAAGTGTTTCAATGCTAAATTTAATTCTGAAACCTTTTTCAACATAAACATTTGTCACATCAGCCTCCACACCAACAATGAAGATGACACCAGAGAGTTCAATCTCCACTGCTACATCATCCTCCACTGAAGCTTTCCAACACTTTCCCACCCAACCTGCAAGTTCAGGTACATTTATATTTGCATGTATGTAGATGGGTCTATTTAAATTATGCATGAGTTTATTAGAATGTGTCACATACCCACAAAGGAATAATTGTGTTAGAAGTAAGAATACATTAAATTGAAATAACATACAAGTAGAAAAAGTGCAGTACTTCTAATCTTCTAATCTTTCTATTTTTACAATTGTGAGTACAGCAGTTATAGCACACAAAAAGCCTCATTTGAACTGTAGGTATTAATGAATACTTTAATTAAAATGAGGAAGCACAGCAGTAGATAATCATGCCTAAAACCAAAAAAAACTTCTCTTTATAGTTTTCATCTTAAGGTGGACATGTAGGAGCAACTATGCTTTAAGTAATATTAAGTGAACACTTCTCTCTACCTAATGAGCTGTTGTATGTGTTGGTGCTGAATGGATAAGGAAAATACCTGCTTACTGTGAACATGCAAGCACATGAATTCACATAACACTGTGGCTAAATGAACTGGCCCACGGCCACATGCTGTATTTAAACTAAATAAACTAAGTCTGTTCTGTTCAACTCCTGTAGATCTGCTGCTATACACGGGTCTGTTTGTGATTGTCCTGATCGCCTTCTTATCAGCAGCTTTGCTGATTTTCTGCAAGAGGAGAGCCACTAAACCCATAAGTGAGCGTACAAAAAATGAATTTTAAAGCATTTTGTAATATTTTTAAAGGACTTTATTGATGCATTATCCTGTTTTGGAGACTATCCCCAACCTAGTTTTTGCAGTAAGATCTAGAAATATACTTTATGGAGACTATTTGCAAAAATAACTTTCAGTGGGACAGATTTGTATGTACCAAGTGTTTAGTGTAAGACTTTAAAGAACACTTTTTAAAAAATACTATTCATCTATGAAGCTATAATTTTCTTTTAAATTGTGTACACAGAAGTCAAACTTGTCTTCCATAGCACGCACACACACGCACGCACGCATGCACACACACACACACACGCACTCACGCACGCACGCACGCACGCACGCACGCACGCACGCACGCACGCACGCACGCACGCACACACACTCTCTCTTCCCTGTATGTAACCAAAGCACCAGATGTTCATTTATAACTAAGAACAGTGACTGGTTACAGCAGTAATTACTTGTAGTTACTATTTAGTTAATAGTTACTAGTCATTTAGATATTTATGTCACTGACCTGAACTTATTTTAGTTCTTCAGATTTAGTTCCTCATATTTTACAGAGTTTGCTTCCTCAGGTTCTACGTATTGCAAGGTTTCCTCATGCAAGATGTTTATTTTCTGAACTTTATGTTTTCAGGACCTCCAGTAGAAAATGTGTACTCCAGCATCATAGATGTAAGTTTTAGGAAGTATGAGACATGACTTTCATTATTGCTAAGTTTGTATCAGTCAGGTGGTTTCTTCTCCTCCTTCAGGACAACCAGCTGTATGAAGAGATCAGAGAGGAGACATTTCCACCTCCTGTGGAAATGTCTACAGTTTACACCACTGCCACACGCCCCCAGCCAGATGGAGTTGAAAGCTCAGATGACTAAAGCATCGCCACTTAGAACTTAAAACGGTGTAAGTGGCGTGATCTTTCAGTTCAGTTCTTTATAGTGAATCAGGTAAAAATAGGAATAGTCATTTTTCAGTTCTCAGACACAAAGATGAAAGTTGTGAAATAATTTTTCCCAATAAACTGTTGACGGTTAAAGATATGAACGTTTCTTCTTTAACTGTAAACAGGGTGCACCAAGGTGGCACCGGCCACCACCTCAAAATTTGCAGGCCTTCCTGCCAAAACTGTCCTGTGATGGTAATAAGTTAAATAAACTTGAGCACAGGAGAGACAAAAACACCCTACAATGAGTTGAAACATTAAATCGTTATTTAAAGCAAATTATTATAGATTTCAAAGTCTTATTTGATTTTCATATTTACCCATTTTCAGTGATATCGACTTTAATAGCAGGAAATTAAGTTGACAGCGATCGTTGCTCAAGAGTTGGCAGTTCGTCTTGTAATTGGAAGGTTGCCGGTTTGAGCCCCGGCTCAGACAGTCTCGGTCATTGTGTCCTTGGGCATGACACTTCACCTACCGCCTGCTGGTGATGGCCAGAGGGGCCGATGGCGTGATATGGCAGCCTCGCCTCTGTCAGTCTGCCTCAGGGCAGCTGTGGCTACAACTGTAGCTGCCTCCACCAGTGTATGAATGTGAGAGTGAATGAATAGTGGTATTGTAAAGCGCTTTGAGGGGTCCCGAAAAGCGCTATATAAATGCAATCCATTATTATTATATAATTCTTTTCTTTCACTCATTTTTGCCATATTTTTCAAGTAACCTGTATTTGACAACAGCATAATACAACTGGAAATTCTTTATTTGGTGGCCCCCATATGGCTGCCCCTATGAAAGAATTGTGGAGCTGCCTGTTGAGGAGAAAAGTGTATTGGAGAGGGAAAAGTCTTTTAAATTTGTATTTTACAATAAATTTGGATTCAAATTTATATTAAAAAAAACTATTTTTAATTTATGGGATTAAGGATTTCAAAGATTGTTCAGATTTTATGTCAATAATATGTTGGACGGTTCAGGACTAAGCATATATGTTGATACTAATATATATATAAAAAGAATCAAGCTATTCAAACCTTTCTATATAAACACAGTAGAGTCATACAAACTTAACCTTCCCTTTTCTGTTAGTTGCTATGCTTTTCTGATGGATCTCTGTCACCCAGGTAATTATGATACTCAGATTTGCTGGTAATGTACACACACTCTGGATCCAGTTTATTAGGTACAGTTAATCATAACTATTTTTTTTCATAAATGCTATCTTTTGATCAGAGCAGTAATTGGACTGTTTTTGCAATTGTTGATGAGCCAGTGGAATGAAATGAATCCAGTTGTGTAATGACTGATCCATGTCATCATCTTTTGCTTCACCTTATCATTACTGATCTGCGTTTCATGTATTCTGCCATTTCTTCTTAAATGTGTATTCTTTTCTTAGGTGCTCTCTAAGCGAAGTGCTCTGCCGTGTTCACAAATGAAGATTTGACGTACCACAGCATCAATCCAGGGACCGGAACGAAACCTACGCTACACTCACAGAGATATCAAATCTAAATTACATATTGTCTGTGTGTGCCAGCTCATGCATGCTTTAAAACAACTCTAATGACATGATGAATGAGATGGATAGGAAAGATATACTAAGGAATAAAGCTAAAAGGAAACATATGAGTTAAAATGGTTAAGTTGTTGTGATAACTACTCACAAATGAACCAGCTAATGTAAAGTATAGTAATATAATTATTATTTGAGACTATGATGTTCAAAAAAATCAAAGGAAAGGAAATGAACTTATAAACTTGTATTATAAACTTATAATTTATCTATGGACATATAGGAAGGACCAAATAAAAAATATGTAACTAAAACAAGTCAACAACAAAGGAAATAAAATTTGTTTTATTCTAAAAGTAACTAAAAACACATTTGTCTGCATCTTAGTGCTCTATGTAACATTCACACTCCACTGACTGCATCAGGAGCAACTTAAGGCTCAGTACCTTGCCCAAAGATACTTCAGCATGTAGTCAGCATGACTGAAGAAGCTGGGAATTGAACCACCAAACTCCCAATTATTAGATATTTGATTATTGCTCTACATCCTGAGCTGCAGGCACCCAGATGCTTCCCGGCAGAAGAAACTTAGTAAGAAACAAATGTCATCATGATTTATTTGTGTGCATGGCACCACAAGAGGGTGCTCACTAACTTTTCTTTGATATGCCAGGTGATTTCAAATGCAATGTTTCCAGTAGGTTAACAAACACCACACACAATTTCTTTCTGTGTGGTTTGGACCATAGACCATCTTTGTGCTAGCTAAAGGTCCAAAAAAAGTAATAACTTTACTCTTAAAGGCAAAATATATCAGAAAAAAGACACACAGGTGGGAAGATGAGAGATCGTCAAAGGTAACAAAAGCTCAGCAAGTGACATTTGATGCTCTGGAAATTTAATGTATTGTTCTGAATTAATTTAGATTCTTTTCAACTTGACCACACATGCTTTATATTAAGGTTTCTTTCAAACTGAGAAATGTCTTTGAAAACAAATTAAAAGATAATAATGTCATGATGTTCAGAGTTTATTATGCAATATGTGCTAGTTGGGCTGGTTTGCAGAGGCGGGCTATGTTGTACTGGTGAATGACAGACTGCGATATCCACAATCACTGCCATGTTAGGTCCTGATAGCAGAAAGAGACATTATAAAAGGAAGACATGGCACTGAAAGAATTCTGAATTGGAATTTGTGGTAGATTTTTGTAACCAAATAAATGGTTGTAGATACAATACAATTTATACAGCACGTTTAAAACCAGGGGGTACCCCAAAGTGCTTCACAGTAAGGAATGACGGTAAATGATTACACTGGACAGTAAGTCATTAAAACAATTTCAGTGAAAGCCTCAGTTACATACTGTATAGGGCCTGAAAATGTACTCTATCAATTGGTTGAGCAAAACTCTAAAAGGTTAAGAATTGTATTCATGTCTATAAATCTGTGAAGAAATCTTTGCTTCTCACTGACAATCTTTTAAGTAGACTACCTGTTAGGTTTAGACAAAAAAAACAAAACAACTTTCATTCTTAGCAAAACACCACAAAACCTCAAATTGTTTGTCACATGCAGATTTGAACAGTATTGTTATGACTATTGGTAGTAGTGTTATGACTCTGACTGTCATTCTTCGCAGCTTCAGTGAGTTCAAAACTGAAATCCACCGTGCGACCTTTGCCAGCTTTTACATTTTTCTCATCGGCCTCCACAACAAAAATGACCATGACAACACCACCAGCAACAACAGCAACGCCAGCAACAATATAAACAACACCAACATCACTACCACCAACAACAACAACACAGAATGAATGGCATGAATGGCACATCTGTTGAAGAAGGATTTTTATTTTTTAGAGAAGAATAAGGGGAAAGAAAGGTCTAGAACTACATATATGAATATGTCTTTTTAAGTAAAATCCATAATAGGTCAAAGTATAGTAAGTAATAGAAGTACTGAATTATCAGGGACCTATCAGAAAAACATACATTATATTCTAGGACTTTAACATGATTTAATCTAGTAAATATGTGATTTAAATGATTGTAACTTATGATTATCATTTTGTATTTAATTGTATTTTTTATAATGTTTGTTTTTTTTAAATTGATTTTTATTGACAATTGCAGCAGCTTTTCAGCTGCCTGCCTCTGCTACATGCCGTACACAGTTAAGTCATCAGATCAGGGTCAGCCTCCCCTGACACCAAACCCGGAACCCACTGCTCCACCTCTGTCCTGCAGCTGAGCTGCAAACCACAACCTGCCAAAGTAGCATTTTCTTCTCCAGTCATAATTCTTTCATTTCCTGAAATGTAGTTCTTTACTGGAACATACACACACCCGATCTCAACGGGAAAAAAAAAATGCTGAATATCTATACTGTTGTGAATTGGGTAATGTGTTAGGAATAAAATGTTGCCACACCTTTTCATGGAAATGAAACCAAGAAATCGGCTCGTACGCATAACTGTATGTCAGGGCATGCTTTTAATGAGACAATGAATGATGTCCTATAGCAGCGGTCCCCAACCCCCGGGCCTCGGACCGGTACCGGTCCGTGAGTCGTTTGGTACAGGGCCGCGAGAGTTGAGGCTCAGGTGTGAAATGTATAGTTTTCAGGGTTTTTATCGTTATTTTGTTATCGTTTTTATCGTTTACTCGGTTTTCCTGGGTCGTTTCACTTGTGTTATGAATAAATTTTCTTTTTTTCGGTACCGGTACTAGTTTTATTTTGTTGTATTTATCCGCGACACCTTAAAGGCCGGTCCATGAAAATATTTTCGGCATAAACCGGTCCATGGCGCAAAAAAGGTTGGAGACCGCTGTCCTATAGAATGTCCTCCCAGATGTGGACCAAAGCATCCTGATATCTAATGGCAGAAAGGGTGGTGTTATGTGCTTTCCTCCATGGATAGGCCTCCTCAGACCATCACTGACCCACCACCAAACAGGTCATTTCGAATGATGTTACAGGTACATGTCCATTCCTTCTTCAGATCCTTTTACATTTGTCACATGTGACCAGGGTGAACCTGCTCTCATAGTTAGAAAGCACAGGAGGTTACTAATGGACGTTCCAAGTACTGTAAATGCTAATCAGGTTCCACAGAACACAGGGCCCACGAGAGGACCTTGAACCCTCAGGCCACCCTTGTGAAGTCCATTTCTGATTGTTTAATTAGAGACATTCACACCAGTGGCTGTTGGAGTTAATTTTTTAAGGCTCTGACATTGCTCATCCTGTTCCTCCATCAGCAGGATGGGTTAAGGAACTTCTATGGCCCTGTCGAGCTCAGAGAATTGTATTAGTCAAACAGCTAACAGATCATCTGCAGAGGAATGGCTTATTTGAAGAGTTTCAGTCAGATTTCAAAGCTCATCACAGTACACAAACAGCTTTAGTGAAGGTCTTTCTGTGGCCTCTGACAGTGGACTCATCTCTGTGCATGTCCTGCTAGATCTTAAGTGCAGCTTTTCGAAACTGTTCACCATAATATTCTATTAGAACAATTGTCTATATACAGAACAGTATATAGAAAGACGAGACAATGAGGTTCCAGTTCCATTCAGTGCAAAAGACAAACAATAAATGGAACTTTTTTTTAAAAAATCTAATCTAATCTAATAACTTTGATCTCAGCCAAACCGATTTACTCCGGAACAAATAAAACACAGAAAAAAGCCAAACAATTACATTTTTAAGATATCCGAGTGATTTATATATCATGTTTAACCTGAGTAGCAAAAGACAGCGGGGGTCTGAAAACGATGAAGCCGGGAGTCCGCTGCTCTCGCTGGCTCGAGTGACCATTGAACACCCCGGCTAGCTATCGAGCGGGTGGGTAAATGACATCTCCAAAAACGTCGGAGCACTTTTGCAAATATGTGATGTCTTGATAAATCAAGCAGATATTTGAAGTTTACACAGCTACTTTCTCGCTTGAAAATATATTAAAAGTTTATTTTGTGACCCAGAAAGATTAATAAGAGTGATATTAAAACTTGGCAGCAGCCGCCGTTCTTGGAAACTGGAATTGGCTGGGCTGCGCTATAAATTCTGGGATATGGTGTGCCACGAAGGACACACCTGGCCCAGCCTTCAAATTCGGGGAAAGGAAGAATGCATTTGTTGGCCGCATTTTAAGGAGTCGACGAATTGGGACAGCCTTCGTCGCGTGGCTGTGACGTAATTGACCTTCAAATGCCCCCTCCGAAGGATGCAGCCTACGTTTTGGGACACAGCTTACACCTCTGTCAGTGCGCCCCAGGGTGGCTGTGGCTACAATGTAGCTTGCCATCACCAGTGTGTGAATGTGTGTGTGAATGGGTGGATGACTGGATATGTAAAGCGCTATATAAATACAGGCCATTTACAGGCCATTTCTTGGCTGCTACTTCAATGCACTGTCGGTCCTGCGTGCTGCACAACAACCTTCAATATTTAGTATTTACTGTCATTTACTGTTAGCTACATTAATGTGATGGTGCTGTGTTTATTATGTTGCTCTCCTTTTTTGCTTGTTCTCACTTTGTTGTTCTTTTTTTTTTTTCTCAACAGGTGATCCGGGGGATTTCTTTTTATGTGTCCTTTCTCACTGTCTCCCTTCCCCTCTGTTTTTCTGTTACTTCATCTTTCTTTCTCCTTTTCCTATCCCCCAGCCATGTCTGTCCCGTCTGTAACAACTGAATATAAAATAAAATAAATAATAACAACAAAGGTCAATCAAATGGAACAAAATGGCAAGGCCGTTTGCCACTTGGCAAAGTAAATCCGTAGAGTATCTTTGTTGGCTTTCAGACATCAATTCTGACGGCTAAAAAACCAAATGGGACAGGCAGAAAAAGAGATGGTAATGTTCTATTTGAACTGAAAAAACTGCAGTACTGCCAGTCAATATATTAAGAATTTTGTTTTAATAAACCTTAAATGTCCAGCTTTGACAACCAAAATGTACGTTATTAGACAAAATTTAAACAAAAAGCCTGACAATAAAAATTACAGTACAGTATGTTAGTGGAAACAAAGCTTAAAGCAGAGGGGAGCCGTGTAAACGTGTAATGAAGGGAGGACCTCATCATTAAGAGAAGTGAGAAGTTTCTGGCTTGCAAGTGAAGAAGCGCAAAAGCATTATACCATCAGAGCCTCGCTTTGAAAATCTGTCACACCTTGTGCTTCATCATCTTCTTCAGTGAATAAATAATTGTTTAATTCTGTCAATTTCTCAGTTCTCAGTGTTATTGGATTTTTTTTTACTATACTAATCATTACCCTTTGGTACTTGTTTAATGGATTTGATGTTTTGTGCTTGCGTTCAGTTTGAAATATTCCCTCAAGCATGCAGTTTGATAACAATACAATACAAAAAATACATTAATACATTGTTAATAAACATTAAGAATGCAAATTAACGCTGAAATTATAAACCTGTGAGCAATTAATTTAAGTTTGTAAATGCAGATTTTAGCACATCTAATGGAACAGAATAAAACGATATTTCACTTCAGTATTAAACACTGAAATGTGACCCATGGCACGTACCAACCCCACACCGCCGCAAACACCCAATGCCTGTTCTCTCAAATCTGCACTAATCTGTTGTATATTAGTAAAGAATGCTTTTTATGTACTTTTGTTTAGTCCACTTAGCCTTTAATGTCTTTCAGCTCTCTGCATTAATGTTTGGATTTGTCACGAGCTGAAAGCAGGGACTCAAGCGCAGAGCAGGTTGATGTCTCAGAACACGATTTATTTACACACCCGTGCAATAATATATACAGTGACGGGAAATTCAGGGTTCCAGGGGATTAGGGGAAGGCTCTCTCTCTCTCACGCTCGCTCACGTCCTCACACACGTTCGTACCACGGGGAGGTCACAGGTCCGGGAAGATAAGGTCAGTAGCGCAATCATCCCGCGATGAGAGGATCTGTGACCCAGCCTCAAATAGAAGACGGATAATCAGCTGATCGCCAACAGCTGTGAGAGCCAAGGGCGGGAGCCAGCTGTGAGCTCCGCCCAGGCAGAGAGATAGGGGGAGAAAGAGAGAAAAAACACAAGTGTAGCCTTGTGAGGCCGGCTGGGCAGGCACGGGGACCATGACAGTACCCCCCCCTCAACGGGAGCCTCCCGGCGACCCACCAGGCTTACCTGGATGCCTGCGATGGAAGTCCCGAAGCATATTCCTGTCCAGAATAGCCGCCCGAGGCACCCAGGAACGTTCCTCTAGCCCGTAGCCCTCCCAATCCACCAGGTACTGAAAACCCCTGCCGCGGCGCCGGGAGTCCATGATGCGGGAGATGTCATAGACCAGCTGACCACCCACAAGCCGGGGGGGCGGCGGGGGCCTGGCAGGAGGACACAGCGGGCTGGAGAGCACCGGCTTGACCTGGGACACATGGAAAACATTGTGAATCCGCATGGTACGAGGCAGCTTGAGGCGAACGGACACAGGGTTGACAATGGAGTCTATGGGAAAGGGGCCAATGAACTGAGGTGACAGCTTCTTAGACTCCGTCCGCAACGGCACAAAACGGGTAGACAGCCATACCTGTTGACCGATGGAGTATTCAGGGGCCGGCGTCCGGTGACGGTCAGCGAGGGCTTTGTTGCGCTCCTTAGTGCGGAGTAGAGCGGCCCGAGTAGCACGCCAGGCCCGGCGGCACCTGCGGAGGTGAGCCTGAACAGAGGGGACAGAGTGCGCACCTTCGACAGCTGGGAGCAGGGGTGGCTGGTAGCCCAGGGATGCCTCAAAGGGTGACCTGCCCGTGGCGGCGGAGGTGTGGCTGTTGTGGGCGTACTCGATCCATGGCAGCTGTTCACTCCAGGTCGATTGATTGTGGGAGGCAACACACCGGAGGGCAGCTTCCAACTCCTGGTTAGCCCGTTCGGACTGTCCGTTGCTCTGTGGGTGGAAACCAGAAGAGAGGCTGACCTTGGCCCCCAATGCGGTGCAAAACTCCTTCCATACTCGGGAAGTGAACTGTGGTCCCCTGTCCGAGACAATGTCCTCGGGGATCCCATGGAGCCTGAACACATGTGAGGCGAGGAGCCGAGCCGTCTCCAGAGCCGTAGGGAGTTTAGGAAGGGCGACAAAGTGTGCGGCCTTAGAGAAACGGTCGATGATAGTTAGTATGGCGGTGTAACCTGCAGAAGGAGGCAGTCCAGTGATGAAGTCCAGCGCGATGTGTGACCATGGTCGAGCCGGCGTAGGGAGAGGTAGAAGATGGCCCGACGGAGGTTGGTTTGACCGCTTGTTCTGGGCGCAGGCGGGGCAGGCGGTCACAAACTCCCTGGCGTCCCTCGCCATGGTGGGCCACCAGAAGTAGCGTCGAAGGAAGGACAGGGTACGGAAGACCCCGGGGTGGCATGAGAAACGGGCAGTGTGAGCCCACTGGAGTACCTGGGAGCGGACCGCCGAAGGGACGAAGAGGCGGCCCGTTGGGCCGGTCCCAGGATCCGGTTCAGTCTCTTGTGCCTCCTGAATGAGGGATTCAATCTCCCAGGAAACGGCTCCAACCACCCAGGCCGCCGGCAGAACTGGTTCGGGTACCGACTCCTCCTCCGTGGTGGAAAACTGCCGGGACAGGGCATCCGGTTTCACGTTGCGAGATCCGGGCCTGTAGGTGATGGTGAAATCAAAGCGAGCGAAGAACAATGCCCACCTGGCTTGCCGAGAACTGAGGCGTCTGGCCGAACGGATGTACTCCAGGTTCTTGTGATCCGTCCAAACAATGAATGGGTGAGCAGCCCCCTCCAGCCAATGTCTCCATTCCTCCAAGGCGAGTTTTATGGCCAAGAGTTCCCGATCCCCGACGTTGTAATTGCTTTCTGCGGGTGAGAGACGGCGAGAGAAGAAAGCACATGGGTGAAGCTTACCGTCCTCCTGTTGTGAGAGAACCGCCCCCACCCCGGAGTCAGAAGCGTCGACCTCCACCACGAACTGCCTTGTGAGGTCCGGCTGCCGGAGGATGGGCGCTGAGGAAAACCTCTCCTTGAGCTGGACGAAGGCTCGCTGAGCGGCAGGGTCCCACAGAAAAGGAACCTTCGGAGAGGTGAGTCTAGTGAGAGGGAGAGAGATCTTACTGAAATCGCGAATGAATCTCCTGTAGAAATTAGCGAATCCCAGAAAACGTTGCAGTTGGCGGCGATTAGGAGGGACTGGCCATTCAACCACCGCACGCACCTTCCCAGGGTCGGTACGTAGACTTCCGTTCTCAACTATATAGCCCAGGAAAGCCACCGCAGGCGCGTGGAACACACACTTCTCCCCCTTCACAAACAGCCGGTTCTCCAAGAGGCGTTGCAGGACCCGTCTCACATGCACCTGATGCTCCGCGAGTGACTTAGAAAAAATGAGGATATCATCCAAGTACACAAAGACACAGCGATTAACAAAGTCACGAAGCACCTCGTTCACCATGGTCTGAAAAACAGCGGGAGCGTTGGTGAGGCCGAAGGGCATAACAAGGTACTCAAAGTGCCCCTGGTGAGTATTGAAGGCCGTCTTCCACTCATCCCCCTCCCGGATGCGAACCAGGTGGTAGGCGTTGCGCAGGTCCAGCTTAGAAAAAACAGTCATGCCCTGGAGCAGCTCAAAAGCAGAGGAAAGCAGCGGCAAAGGATACTTGTTCTTGACAGTGATCAGGTTAAGGCCGCGAAAGTCGATACACGGGCGCAACGAACCGTCCTTCTTGTCCACGAAGAAGAACCCAGCCGCAACCGGGGAGGAGGAGGGACGGATCAAGCCCGTAGCGAGCGACTCAGAGATGTAACGCTCCATAGCGACCCGCTCCGGCTGGGAGAGGCTGTACAGGCGGCTAGACGGCAACGGAGCCCCCGGAAGGAGATCGATAGCGCAGTCATACGGGCGGTGGGGGGGAAGGGACCGCGCCCGATCCTTGCAGAACACGCCACGCAAGTCATGATAGACCCGCGGAACCGCCGAAAGAGCTGGGGGGTCGGACGGCGAACCAGAGGGCAGAAGCGGAACGGGCGCCGTGGCCGCCCGAAGGCAGGACATGTGACAATTAACACTCCAACCCAGGACGTCACCCTTCTCCCAGTCAATGTGCGGGTTATGGAGCACAAGCCAGGGGTGACCGAGAACCAGCGGAGTGAGTGGAGCCGTGAATGCAAAAAAATAAATCCTCTCCGTGTGATTGCCCGAGAGAGACAACGAAAGGAATTCCGAGACATGAGTGATATCGGGCAGGCGGTGACCAGAGAGCGTGTGCACGCGGAGAGGGCGTGACAAGGGCTCCAAAGCGATGTTCAGCTTGGCGGCGAGCGAGGTGTCAATAAAGTTCTGCTCAGCCCCAGAGTCAATGAGTACTGAAAGCGAGTGAAAAACAGATTGTACTAGAAGTTTGGCCGGTAAGAGAAGTCTGGGGAGAGGGTTTTTACTAGACAGATCGCCCACCAGCACCCTCTCAATCACTGGCGAGCGCGCCCTTTTGCCAGCGTCGGGCACGAGGAGACAGAGTGACCCTTACGGCCACAATAGACGCACTCACCGGCGGCCAGACGGCGCTGGCGCTCTGCAGGCATTAGCCGCGAGTGTCCAAGCTGCATGGGCTCCTCCTCATCACCGGCGTCAGAGTCGCGCGGCCCGCGGCCGGCTGGAGAGGCCCCGTGATAATCCAGTGATTCCTGTCCCGTCCGTGTGTGCGCGCTCCGGTGTGCACGTACTCTGTCATCCAGCCGAACGCACAGGGTCATAAGCGCGTCTAGGGAAGAAGGCACTTCACGAAGCATCAGTTCTTTCTTTATGTCTTCGTTAACATTAGAAAGCAAAGTACTTTTTAAAGCCTCCTCCCCCCACTCTGTCTGTTCAGCTAAGGTGAAGAAGTCAATAGAGAAATCAGCCAAACTCCGCTTGCCTTGTTTGAGCGCGAGCAGGCGCTGGCCGGCTGTGAGCGTGGTGGATTTTCTATCGAAGACGCCTTTGAACTTATCCAAAAAGTCAGAATACGTTATGTCAGGGTTGGCGTGAAGCACAGCTTGAGCCCAAATCAGAGCCCGATCCTGGAGTAGTTGAACTATATATGCAATCTTAGCACCATCGTTAGAAAAAGCTTGCGGTTGCTGACGAAACTGAAGGGCACATTGAGTGAGGAAGCCAGCACATTTATCAATTTCTCCGGAGAAAGCTTTCGGTGTGGGTAGAAATCTGTTAGCTTGGGAAAGTGAAGAAGCAGGAGGTGTGGCACTTACTGCTGAGGCCGAGGCTTCCTGGAGAGGAGCGGCGGCAGGTGGAATTGCCGGCAGGGGTGTTCGTTGGGCCACAGCCTGCGTGAGAGCAGCGAGCTCGCCACGGAGATGAACAAACATCTGTTCGTGTCGCTCCAGCATTGCGGCCAGGGTGGCGAGAGTGGGAGTGGAGGCCGCCGAGTCTGCTGAGTCCATTTCCTGGCGGGATGATTCTGTCACGAGCTGAAAGCAGGGACTCAAGCGCAGAG
This sequence comes from Mchenga conophoros, assembly GCF_057382185.1. Classification (NCBI taxonomy): domain Eukaryota; kingdom Metazoa; phylum Chordata; class Actinopteri; order Cichliformes; family Cichlidae; genus Mchenga; species Mchenga conophoros. The sequence goes on along the minus strand of NC_140545.1, from coordinate 29,320,417 downwards.
CAGGTTGATGTCTCAGAACACGATTTATTTACACACCCGTGCAATAATATATACAGTGACGGGAAATTCAGGGTTCCAGGGGATTAGGGGAAGGCTCTCTCTCTCTCACGCTCGCTCACGTCCTCACACACGTTCGTACCGCGGGGAGGTCACAGGTCCGGGAAGATAAGGTCAGTAGCGCAATCATCCCGCGATGAGAGGATCTGTGACCCAGCCTCAAATAGAAGACGGATAATCAGCTGATCGCCAACAGCTGTGAGAGCCAAGGGCGGGAGCCAGCTGTGAGCTCCGCCCAGGCAGAGAGATAGGGGGAGAAAGAGAGAAAAAACACAAGTGTAGCCTTGTGAGGCCGGCTGGGCAGGCACGGGGACCATGACAGGATTAGTGTCTGAACATTCATCAACTTGCTTCAAAAAAGAAAGACAGCACAGACAGACGAAGAAATCTGTGGCCTAGACTCGGCCCTGTTGTTGGAGAACATGAGAGAGGATATTGAGTGCTTTGTGAATTTTGTGAACCATCTTTTTGTGAGGTTAAACATCTGTAATCGTACTTATCCCATTGGTGGTGAGTTCACTTCGAACAACCAAGGACATTTTTGATAATAGTGTTGTATCCTGTAACTAAACAATGAGCTAACTAGTTCATCGTTAATGCTAATGCTCTGCTTCCATTTTGTGCATGCTGTGTCTCAAGTATTCACTTCTAAGAGCACAATATTAAAGCCAACATGTCAAGAATATCTGGAGAACTAAGCTATTACTGGTTAAGTTTTTTGTGGGTGTTTTTGCATCTTGTCTTTATTACACAAAAGTAAAGATGATCTGCTTTCTAGCAAATAGGAAAAAGCTATGTTTTTGCACTGATCATTTTCAACACCTTTTTGGCAAGGCTGGATGTCAAGACTTTTACCACATCAGCTTCATGCTACAACTCATACAGCTTTGGACATCATCAGCAATGGTGACAACTGGTTCCATTTGTTAGGACACCATTCCTCCGGAACTCTGTTTAGAAAATCCACCACTCATCTGGCACTCTGTTTAAAAAATGCTGAAGAGTGACAGTCTGGTCAACAAGTCCATTGCCCTCTCTCCTAGGCATTTCCATACCTCCACAAGCACACTATATTACTACAAAACGTGTTGTAGTTGGCCACACTTTTTGCACACATCTCAGGGGGCATTTTGTCCCACTCCTCTTTGCAGATCCTCTCCAAGTCATTAATGTTTTGGGGCTGATGTTTGGCGACTCAAACCTGCAGCTCCCTCCACAGATTTTCTATGGGATTAAGGTCTAGAGACTGACTAGGCTAGTCCAAGATCTTGTTCTTGATCCAATCCTTGGGCCACTCTTTGTTGCCTTGGCCGTGTGTTTTGGATCATTGTCAAATGATCTAAAACTGGATCAGTTTTATGAGACTGAGGAATTGGATGGACAAATTTTTTACTTAGTCAACTTCAACTATAACTAGTGAGGTCTGTAGTTCTTCTAAATCAGAAAATTTTCTATGAACTTTAGTGTTGTTTTTCTGGTGAAAAATGAACTGGTTAATGGAATTCAGACACGCAGTCAAGCCACATTTGTCAACACTGCATTACCACACTGACTTTAAAGAGGAAGACTAAGTGATGATTGGTGGAAACTGAACTGTATGGGAGAGTCTGGTGTTGTTCAAGACACGTTCAGTATGTACAACCTACTGGACTCTAATGTTCCTTTATCAAATTCAAATTCAAATTCAAATCAAATTCAAATTCAAATTTTATTTGTCACGTACACAGTCATACACAGTACGATATGTAGTGAAATGCTTGGACAACTGCTCGTGACCTAAAGAGAACAAAAAAGGAAAAGGCTATGAATAAGATAGGAAATAAATATGAAAAATTAAAAAGGGTAAATTTAACTAGGAAGGAATAAAATATAAATTAAGGTTAAAAATGAAATAACTGTACAACACAAATTAGAATGAAGGGTAAATTTAACTGGGAAAGAATAAGATAAAATATATAAATTAAAGTTGAAAATAAAATAACTGTACAACAAAATACACAATATAGAACTATATAAGAATGTATGAAGGAATCTAAATATAAATAAATATATACACAATAACAGCAGCTGTACAAGTATTAACCGGAAATGAAGAATATAGTGACCAGTGTTGTGCAAAACCAAAGTCCAGAAAGTCCAGTGTGTGTGTAAGAACCATATGTGTGGGTCAGTACTGTGTGGTGGTGTGATTGAGAGACCGTATCGCCTGCGGGAAGAAGCTCCTCCTCAGTCTCTCTGTGTTGGTCTTCAGGGAGCGGAATCGCTTTCCTGACCTCAACAGAGAGAACAGTCTGTTGTTGGGATGGCTGAGGTCCTTCACGATCTTCCTGGCCTTGGTCCAGCACCGCCTGCTGTAGATTGAGTGCAGGTCAGGGAGCTCGGAGCGGATGGTGCGCTCAGCTGACCGCACAACCCTCTGTAGAGCTCGTCTGTCCTGCATGGTGCTGTTCCCGAACCAGGTTAAGATGTTTCCCGCCAGGATGCTCTCTATGGTGCACGAGTAAAAGTTCCTGAGCACCTTGGAGGGCAGTTGGAAGTCTCTCAAGCGTCTGAGGTGGTAGAGACGCTGTCGGGCCTTTTTCACCACGGTGTTGATGTGACAGGACCATGACAGGTCCTGCGTGATGTGAACTCCGAGGTATTTGAAGCTGTCCACTCTCTCCACTGGGCACTTGTTGATGACGGGGGTCTGGTAGTTCCTCTCCTGCTTAGTGCTGAAGTCCACTATCAGCTCCTTTGTCTTACTGACGTTTAGAAGGAGGTTGTTCCTCTGGCACCAGTTCTCCAGATTCCTAATCTCCTTCAGGTAGGCCGTCTCGTTGTTATCAGAGATCAGGCCCACCACGACGGTGTCGTCAGCAAACTTGATGATGGTGGTGGAGCTGGTAGTGGCCACACAGTCATATGTGTACAAAGAGTACAGCAGGGGGCTCAGAACACACCCCTGGGGGGCTCCAGTGCTGAGAGTGGTGGAGGCTGAGACATGTCCGCCCATCCTTACTGCCTGTGGTCTGCCAGTTAGGAAGTTGGAGATCCACTGACACATAGATGAGCTGAGTCCCAGATGCTCCAGCTTGGTGGTGAGTGTGGAGGGAATTATGGTGTTAAATGCAGAGCTGTAGTCTATGAAGAGCATTTTAACATAATTCCCCCTTCTAGTGTCCAAGTGAGTGAGTGATGTGTGGAGGAGATGAGAGATGGCATCGTCTGTGGAACGATTTGGACGGTAAGCGAACTGTAGTGGGTCCAGTGTGTCTGGTAGTGAAGAAATGATGAAGTCTCTGACCAGGCGTTCAAAGCACTTCATCACTACTGAGGTGAGGGCTACAGGGCGATAGTCATTGAGAGAAGCAGGGTGGGGTTTCTTCGGGACAGGAACAATGATGGACTCTTTGAAGCATGTGGGGATCACCGACTGAGATAAAGAGATGTTGAATATCTCAGTGAACACAGGAGCTAGCTGGTATGCGCAGTCTCTTAGGATACGACCTGGGATGCCGTCTGGTCCTGCTGCTTTCCTGGTGTTCACTCTCTTGAAGGCTCTCCTTACTTCATGCTCGGAGATGACGAGCACGTTTCCGGTGCTGGCAGTATCTTCCTGTCTGCAGCCGTTAGCGCCGCTAACACTAGCATTGTTGGAGACCTTAGCTGCAGCCTCGAAGCGAGCATAGAAAGTGTTCAGCTCGTCTGCCAAAGTCACGGCCGCGTTCGTCATACCGGTTGTTGGTGCTTTATAGTCCGTTATTGTCCTTAGTCCCCGCCACAGGCTCCTAGAGTCACTCTGTTGGAGTTGTGACTCTAGTTTCCTCCCGTAGCGCTGCTTCGCCTCTTTCACCGCCCTCCGCACGTTATATGACGCGGCTTTGTACGGGTCCATGTCCCCCGTCATGAGTCCCGTGTTGTAGGCAGCGGTGCGGGATCTCAGAGCGTCGCGGATGGTTTTATCCACCCACGGCTTCTGGTTGGGAAACGTTGTGATAGTCGTTTAACTGAAGGAACCTTTAACTGAAAATATCATTCAGGTTGTCTGACTAAAACCTGTGAAAGATCTTTTAGTGCCTTATGTTGCCTCCACAGATGGTTCAGATGGATCTGAGCCTTCACCTGACACATGTGAAGTACCTGATTCTAGAAACTGATCCCCGTTTCTGAAAGTACATATATTTTAGCATGTAGAAATTATACCTGACCCAATACCTCAATGAATAATAATTCTGCTTTTAAAAAGAGGAATCCAACGTAAGAACAAACTCAGGCCTTCTCAAAAGTCTAAACTGTTTTTCTTTTTCATGCACCTGCAGCAGCCAAGTTGCAATACTTGCTTCTAGAATGACTTTGACTACTGCTGGGTCCCATGGGAAAATATGACACGATGATAAAAAAGCAATACATGCAGGAAGTAACAAAGTACAGTGGGGCAAAAAAAAGTATTTAGTCAGCAACCGATTGTGATAGTTCCCCCACCTAAAATGATGACAGAGGTCAGTAATTTGCACCAGAGGTACACTTCAACTGTGAGAGACAGAATGTGCAAAAAAAAAAACCATGAATCCACATGGTAGGATTTGTAAAGAATTTATTCGTAAATCAGGGTGGAAAATAAGTATTTGGTCAATAACAAAAATACAACTCAATACTTTGTAACATAACCTTTGTTGGCAATAACAGAGGTCAAACGTTTACTATAGGTCTTTACCAGGTTTGCACACACAGTAGCTGGTATTTTGGCCCATTCCTCCATGCAGATCTTCTCGAGAGCAGTGATGTTTTGGGGCTGTCGCCGAGCAACACGGACTTTCAACTGCCGCCACAGATTTTCTATGGGGTTGAGGTCTGGAGACTGACTAGGCCACTCCAGGACTTTCAAATGCTTCTAACGGAGCCACTCCTTTGTTGCCCGGGCGGTGTGTTTTGGATCATTGTCATGTTGGAAGACCCAGCCTCGTTTCATCTTCAAAGTTCTCACTGATGGAAGGAGGTTTTGGCTCAAAATCTCACGATACATGGCCCCATTCATTCTGTCCTTAACACGGATCAGTCGTCCTGTCCCCTTGGCAGAAAAACAGCCCCATAGCATGATGTTTCCACCCCCATGCTTCACAGTAGGTATGGTGTTCTTGGGATGCAACTCAGTATTCTTCTTCCTCCAAACACGACGAGTTGAGTTTATACCAAAAAGTTCTACTTTGGTTTCATCTGACCACATGACATTCTCCCAATCCTCTGCTGTATCATCCATGTGCTCTCTGGCAAACTTCAGACGGGCCTGGACATGCACTGGCTTCAGCAGCGGAACACGTCTGGCACTGCGGGATTTGATTCCCTGCCGTTGTAGTGTGTTACTGATGGTGACCTTTGTTACTTTGGTCCCAACTCTCTGCAGGTCATTCACCAGGTCCCCCCGTGTGGTTCTGGGATCTTTGCTCACCGTTCTCATGATCATTTTGACCCCACAGGATGAGATCTTGCGTGGAGCCACAGATCGTGGGAGATTATCAGTGGTCTTGTATGTCTTCCGTTTTCTGATGATTGCTCCCACAGTTGATTTTTTCACACCAAGCTGCTTGCCTATTGTAGATTCACTCTTCCCAGTCTGGTGCAGGTCTACAATACTTTTCCTGGTGTCCTTCGAAAGCTCTTTGGTCTTGGCCATGGCGGAGTTTGGAGTCTGACTGTTTGAGGCTGTGGACAGGTGTCTTTTATACAGATGATGAGTTCAAACAGGTGCCATTCATACAGGTAATGAGTGGGGGACAGAAAAGCGTCTTACAGAAGACGTTACAGGTCTGTGAGAGCCAGAGATTTTCCTTGTTTGAGGTGACCAAATACTTATTTTCCACCCTAATTTACGAATGAATTCTTTACAAATCCTACCATGTGAATTCATGGATTTTTTTTTCACATTCTGTCTCTCACAGTTGAAGTGTACCTCTGGTGCAAATTACTGACCTCTGTCATCATTTTAAGTGGGGGAACTTGCACAATCGGTTGCTGACTAAATACTTTTTTGCCCCACTGTAGTTATTCTTTGACTGTGCAGTTGGTAAAACCCTAAGGAGAGGGAGGAGTCAGGAGGAGGGGACATAAGAACGAGAAGTGAGAAGTTCCTGGTTTACAAGTAAAAAAGAAAAGAAGCAACATTAACCCATCAGTGGCTCAAGATGAAAGGCTATCACATTTTGATCTGCTTCATCCTCCTGAGTGAGTAAATTCTCATCTCTAATATTCAGTGTTACTTGTCTTTCTTTTCTTAGGAATTAATCCTTAAGCTTTGTTCATTTTTAACCACTAACTGCTTAAGTCTTTTTTCATTTTATTTGTTCAAATTTGAAAATAGGTCAACAGTGAACCACAGCATACACCACTTCCAATGAGCATGCAGTACATTAAAAGTACAAGACAACATAATATAAATTAATATAAACCTGTCAGAAATGAGTTTCACAACTGCTATGTGCTAGTTATGGTGTGTTCATTTCATCCCTGTTTTAGAAATTATTTTTCAGATCGCTGTTGTTTTTCCTCCAGTTTAAAAAGATAAACTCAGAATAATCTACACTGCTCAAAAAACTTTTAATTAGAGTATAGCATCAAGTTAATTAAACCTCTGGCTTATTAATCTGGTTAGTTAAGCAGCAGCGGGGTATATTAATCAGTTTAAGCTGCTTTGACTTCTTCTATCTGCTGGTGTTCCATACCATGCAGGGGTCTGTCCTTTCATGATGGTTCTTCTCCTTGTGCCTCTTCGTTCTTGTGTTTCTGCTGCCTCAGGTAGGAAGCAGAAACACAAGGTCTTTTTGAGCAATGTACCTGTTTATCTTAGCCGCTATGATGCCTGAACAGAGCTTCCATGTGGTTCTGAGGCAGGTTCTGGCAGATCCTTGGGATCAAGAATGTCTAGTCTTCAGTTAGCCATTCCAGACACTCATGAAGTGCAGTCAGATTCTTCAGCCAGTAGGTGTGAATCATGTTGGGGCCTAGTGATGTCTAGTTCTTTATGCTGCAGAACCTTTCTTGGATGTCTACCAATGTGATGGTTAATGGACTATGCCAATTAATAAAAGGAGCAATAGTGATTAAAATACATAAAATAAGTTAAAATTGCAAAACAGAACTTGACAACAGATAAAATCAACACTAAAGTGAATATTTAATAAGATCAAGATAATCTTTCATTCGTTTCATCTAAAGACTTTTTTTTAGTTTGTGTTTGGAGGGTTTCTCTGTGGCAGTACGACAAATGTCTTTAATTCACAATAGAACATAAAACTGTTAAAACTCAACTGTTAAAATTCAAATGTGTAATCTCAAATTTGTCTCTGAATTGATACATTTAAAATATGAGTACACGCTAACGGGTTAATTTTTAAATCTTGTTCTCAAACTGTTTTTGACAAAATTCCTTCAGCATCAGCGCACTATTATAATTGATTTGTATTTCTTCTTCAATTATAAACAGAATCTGGATCTCCTTATTCCACACCTGCTTCACTACCACAGACCTCTCCATCCACCCCGGTAGATGTCACTGGTTCAACAGCAGTGGATAACAACACAGGAGTAAAGGGGGCGGTTCGCCTGGTAAATGGCATTTATGGCTCCTGCTCTGGCAGGGTGGAGATCTTCCACAGAGGCCAGTGGGGGACAGTGTGTGATGATTCTTGGGGCCTGGAGGATGCTCAGGTGATATGTAGGCAGCTGGGCTGTGGTAGGGTCCTCTCAGCATCAACTAATGCACGATTTGGACAAGGCACAGGGCCCATCTGGATGGATGAGGTGTCATGCACAGGCAGGGAATCCAACCTATTCGAGTGTCGCCAGTCAAGGTTTGGATCTCACAACTGCGGCCACAATGAAGACGCTGGTGTCATCTGTGAAGGTAAATTTGAGACGGTGGATGGACTCAAGTTTGTACCTGTTTGACTGTTTGTCCCTGATAAAATTTTAACTGAGAGGTTTTCAGTGACCAACTATTACACATTTATATTCACTTTATACTAAAATATTTTACCTACAGTCTCTTTGACATTGAATGCTTCAATTTTGTTAAACATTTAAAGTTGAAGGAATGTGGAGTTTAAATTGGGTAATTTGCAATGTTAATCTGCAGTTCATAGGGGCTCATTCTAAAATTATCATTGTATTCTTGCATTTCTTTATTTTTTGTATGTAGTCCCTTTTATCACAGAAACTAAAGGGAATGCATAATTGATTTGTATTTCTTCTTCAATTATAAACAGAATCTGGATCTCCTTATTCCACACCTGCTTCACTACCACAGACCTCTCCATCCACCCCGGTAGATGTCACTGATTCAACAGTAGTGGATAACAACACAGGAGTAAAGGGGGCGGTTCGCCTGGTAAATGGCATTTATGGCTCCTGCTCTGGCAGGGTGGAGATCTTCCACAGAGGCCAGTGGGGGACAGTGTGTGATGATTCTTGGGGCCTGGAGGATGCTCAGGTGATATGTAGGCAGCTGGGCTGTGGTAGGGTCCTCTCAGCATCAACTAATGCACGATTTGGTGCAGGCACAGGGCCCATCTGGATGGATGATGTGTCATGCACAGGCTGGGAATCCAACCTGTTTGAGTGTTACCACTCAGGATTTGGATCTCACAACTGCGGCCACAGTGAAGACGCCGGTGTCATATGTGAAGGTAAATTCCAGAAGGTGGCATCACTGAGGTTACATTTTTTTAATCTGTGTCCGTGGTTCAAGGTTTATTATACAATAATAGAAATCTTGTATGTTTGATTGACATTAAAGTCTGCTAGCCACAGGTTTTGTTATATCAAATATTTTGTCATTAAACATCAAAATTTATCAATCGTTAGAGCGCCACCTAGATGTAAGGCCATGTTATATACTTTGCCACACTCCTCCTCAGAAGCTGACTACATCCATCTCAAATGTGGTCAGAAAAATGACGTTGATTTCCCCCGAATGCAAAAACTATCCGTGTGGTTATATAATGATGTCCTCTGGTGGCAGACAGTTCACCACGAAATACAAAGTTATTGTTAAGGGAGAAGGAAAACTTGACTATTCATAAAACTTGGTTGAATCATCCATGAGTTTTGATCGCCCTCATGAAATATTTCAGTGAAACAACCCAATCACTGCATTTTAGTTACAGTCATGAAATTTGGAGCCATCAGTTATTAATGAAAAACAAAAAAATGCTTCTTTGGGCAATAACCTAGGCCCAGCAGGCTGTCCACTATTATTAATTTAACTACTACATTTTACATTTTATTTGAGGGCGCCTTTCAAAAACCCAAGGTCACCTTACAAAAGAACAAAATTAATAAAAGGAGCAATAGTGATAAAATACATAAAATAAGTTAAAATTGCAAAACAGAACTTGACAACAGATAAAATCAACACTAAAGTGAATAAGCCAGCTTGAACAGATTTGTTTTGAGCTGTGACTTGAATACGAGAAGACAGTCTACATTTCTTATGGCTGGAAGAAGAGAGTTCCCGAGCCGAGGAGCAGAGCGACTGAAGGCTCTGTTCCCCATAGCGATAAGATGTGCAGATGGAACAGTAAGATGAACAGCAGATGAGGATCTGAGAGTGCGGGAAACAGTGGTGATATGAAGCAGGTCACACAAATAGGATGGAGCAGATTTATGGATACACTTGTATGTGAGAAGTAAGATTTTATCGTTTATCCTGGTTTCTATGGGCAACTAGTGAAGCTGCTGAAGAACTGGGGTAATATGAGCTCTTGACAGAGTACGAGTTATGACCCGAGCTGCAGAGTTTTGAAGAAGTTGGAGTTTATGAAGGGACCTTTTAGGGAGACCAAATAAGAGGGAATTGCAGTAATCAATACGTGACGTAATAAGACTATGGACGAGGATGGAGGCAGCATGGGGAGTAAGGAAGGGACGGAGTCGGTTAATATTACCTAAGTGGAAGCATGCAGACCGGGTTATGTAATTAATGTGAGACTGGAATGAAAGAGTATTATCAATTATGACACCCAAACTCTGAACCCAAGGGGAGGGAAGGGTGGGAGAATTTTCAATGTTAATGGAAAAAGTGTGGGATTTGGTTAAGATAGAGGCTGTGCCAACAAGTAAAACTTCTGTTTTATTTAAGTTTATATTATACTGATGTTTCCATTATTGCCTCTTTCATTAACAAATTCATGGTGAATATTTAATAAGATCAAGATAATCTTTCATTCGTTTCATCTAAAGACTTTTTGAGTTTGTGTTTGGAGGGTTTCTCTGTGGCAGTACGACAAATGTCTTTAATTCACAATAGAACATAAAACTGTTAAAACTCAACTGTTAAAATTCAAATGTGTAATCTCAAATTTGTCTCTGAATTGATACATTTAAAATATGAGTACACGCTAACGGGTTAATTTTTAAATCTTGTTCTCAAACTGTTTTTGACAAAATTCCTTCAGCATCAGCGCACTATTATAATTGATTTGTATTTCTTCTTCAATTATAAACAGAATCTGGATCTCCTTATTCCACACCTGCTTCAATACCACAGACCTCTCCATCCACCCCGGTAGATGTCACTGGTTCAACAGCAGTGGATAACAACACAGGAGTTGAGGGGGCGGTCCGCCTGGTAAATAGCATTTATGGCTCCTGCTCTGGCAGGGTGGAGATCTTCCACAGAGGCCAGTGGGGGACAGTGTGTGATGATTCTTGGGGCCTGGAGGATGCTCAGGTGGTATGTAGGCAGCTGGGCTGTGGTAGGGTCCTCTCAGCATCAACTAATGCACGATTTGGTGCAGGCACAGGGCCCATCTGGATGGATGAAGTGTCATGCACAGGCTGGGAATCCAACCTGTTTGAGTGTCGCCACCCAGGGTTTGGATCTCACGACTGCAGCCACAGTGAAGATGTCGGTGTCATATGTGAAGGTAAATTCCAGAAGGTGGACACACTGAGGTCCCACTGTTTCCTTTGTGTCCATGCTGCAAAGATTATTATACAATAACATAACAACAATGATAACATATCATGTTATATACTTTGCCACACTCCTCCTCACTCAAATGTGGTCAGAAAAAGACCTTGATTTTCCCTGAATGCAAAAATTATGGGTATTCATATAATGATGTCTTCCTGTGGCAGACAATTCACCACGAAATATGAAGCTATTTTTAAGGGAGAAGGAAAACTTGAATATTCATAATATTCATAACTGTTGGCCCTCATGAAATATTTCATTGAAACAACCCAATCACTGCAATTTACTTACAGTCATGAAATTTGGAGCATCAGTTATTAATGAAAAACAAAAAAATGCGTCTTTGGGCAATAACCTAGGCCCAGGAGGACGTCCACCATTATTAATTTAAGTTTATATTATACTGATGTTTCCATTATTGCCTCTTTCATTAACAAATTCATGGTGAATATTTAATAAGATCAAGATAATCTTTCATTCGTTTCATCTAAAGACTTTTTTTTAGTTTGTGTTTGGAGGGTTTCTCTGTGGCAGTACGACAAATGTCTTTAATTCACAATAGAACATAAAACTGTTAAAACTCAACTGTTAAAATTCAAATGTGTAATCTCAAATTTGTCTCTGAATTGATACATTTTAAATATGAGTACACGCTAACGGGTTAATTTTTAAATCTTGTTCTCAAACTGTTTTTGACAAAATTCCTTCAGCATCAGCGCACTATTATAATTGATTTGTATTTCTTCTTCAATTATAAACAGAATCTGGATCTCCTTATTCCACACCTGCTTCAATACCACAGACCTCTCCATCCACCCCGGTAGATGTCACTGGTTCAACAGCAGTGGATAACAACACAGGAGTTGAGGGGGCGGTCCGCCTGGTAAATAGCATTTATGGCTCCTGCTCTGGCAGGGTGGAGATCTTCCACAGAGGCCAGTGGGGGACAGTGTGTGATGATTCTTGGGGCCTGGAGGATGCTCAGGTGGTATGTAGGCAGCTGGGCTGTGGTAGGGTCCTCTCAGCATCAACTTTTGCACGATTTGGTGCAGGCACAGGGCCCATCTGGATGGATGATGTGTCATGCACAGGGAGGGAATCCAACCTGTTTGAGTGTTACCACTCAGGATTTGGATCTCACAACTGCGGCCACAGTGAAGATGTCGGTGTCATATGTGAAGGTAAATTCCAGAAGGTGGACACACTGAGGTCCCACTGTTTCCTTTGTGTCCATGCTGCAAAGATTATTATACAATAACATAACAACAATAATAACATATCATGTTATATACTTTAGCATACTCCTCCTCAGAAGCTGACTACATCCATCTCAAATGTGGTCAGAAAAAGACCTTGATTTTCCCTGAATGCAAAAATTATGGGTATTCATATAATGAGGTCCTCCTGTGGCAGACAATTCACCACGAAATATGAAGCTATTTTTATGGGAGAAGGAAAACTTGAATATTCATAATATTCATAACTGTTGGCCCTCATGAAATATTTCATTGAAACAACCCAATCACTGCAATTTACTTACAGTCATGAAATTTGGAGCATTAGTTATTATTGAAAAACAAAAAAATGCTTCTTTGGGCAATAACCTAGACCCAGGAGGACGTCCACCATTATTAATTTAAGTTTATATTATACTGATGTTTCCATTATTGCCTCTTCCATTAACAAATTCATGGTGAATATTTAATAAGATCAAGATAATCTTTCATTCGTTTCATCTAAAGACTTTTTGAGTTTGTGTTTGGAGGGTTTCTCTGTGGCAGTACGACAAATGTCTTTAATTCACAATAGAACATAAAACTGTTAAAACTCAACTGTTAAAATTCAAATGTGTAATCTCAAATTTGTCTCTGAATTGATACATTTTAAATATGAGTACACGCTAACGGGTTAATTTTTAAATCTTGTTCTCAAACTGTTTTTGACAAAATTCCTTCAGCATCAGCACACTATTATAATTGATTTGTATTTCTTCTTCAATTATAAACAGAATCTGGATCTCCTTATTCCACACCTGCTTCACTACCACAGACCTCTCCATCCACCCCGGTAGATGTCACTGGTTCAACAGTAGTGGATAACAACACAGGAGTAAAGGGGGCGGTTCGCCTGGTAAATGGCACTTATGGCTCCTGCTCTGGCAGGGTGGAGATCTTCCACAGAGGCCAGTGGGGGACAGTGTGTGATGATTCTTGGGGCCTGGAGGATGCTCAGGTGATATGTAGGCAGCTGGGCTGTGGTAGGGTCCTCTCAGCATCAACTAATGCACGATTTGGTGCAGGCACAGGGCCCATCTGGATGGATGATGTGTCATGCACAGGCTGGGAATCCAACCTGTTTGAGTGTTACCACTCAGGATTTGGATCTCACAACTGCGGCCACAGTGAAGACGCCGGTGTCATATGTGAAGGTAAATTCCAGAAGGTGGCATCACTGAGGTTACATTTTTTTAATCTGTGTCCGTGGTTCAAGGTTTATTATACAATAATAGAAATCTTGTATGTTTGATTGACATTAAAGTCTGCTAGCCACAGGTTTTGTTATATCAAATATTTTGTCATTAAACATCAAAATTTATCAATCGTTAGAGCGCCACCTAGATGTAAGGCCATGTTATATACTTTGCCACACTCCTCCTCAGAAGCTGACTACATCCATCTCAAATGTGGTCAGAAAAATGACGTTGATTTCCCCCGAATGCAAAAACTATCCGTGTGGTTATATAATGATGTCCTCTGGTGGCAGACAGTTCACCACGAAATACAAAGTTATTGTTAAGGGAGAAGGAAAACTTGACTATTCATAAAACTTGGTTGAATTGTCCATGAGTTTTGATGGCCCTCATGAAATATTTCAGTGAAACAACCCAATCACTGCATTTTAGTTACAGTCATGAAATTTGGAGCCATCAGTTATTAATGAAAAACAAAAAAATGCTTCTTTGGGCAATAACCTAGGCCCAGCAGGCTGTCCACTATTATTAATTTAACTACTACATTTTACATTTTATTTGAGGGCGCCTTTCAAAAACCCAAGGTCACCTTACAAAAGAACAAAATTAATAAAAGGAGCAATAGTGATAAAATACATAAAATAAGTTAAAATTGCAAAACAGAACTTGACAACAGATAAAATCAACACTAAAGTGAATAAGCCAGCTTGAACAGATTTGTTTTGAGCTGTGACTTGAATACGAGAAGACAGTCTACATTTCTTATGGCTGGAAGAAGAGAGTTCCCGAGCCGAGGAGCAGAGCGACTGAAGGCTCTGTTCCCCATAGCGATAAGATGTGCAGATGGAACAGTAAGATGAACAGCAGATGAGGATCTGAGAGGGCGGGAAACAGTGGTGATATGAAGCAGGTCACACAAATAGGATGGAGCAGATTTATGGATACACTTGTATGTGAGAAGTAAGATTTTATCGTTTATCCTGGTTTCTATGGGCAACTAGTGAAGCTGCTGAAGAACTGGGGTAATATGAGCTCTTGACGGAGTACGAGTTATGACCCGAGCTGCAGAGTTTTGAAGAAGTTGGAGTTTATGAAGGGACCTTTTAGGGAGACCAAATAAGAGGGAATTGCAGTAATCAATACGTGACGTAATAAGACTATGGACGAGGATGGAGGCAGCATGGGGAGTAAGGAAGGGACGGAGTCGGTTAATATTACCTAAGTGGAAGCATGCAGACTGGGTTATGTAATTAATGTGAGACTGGAATGAAAGAGTATTATCAATTATGACACCCAAACTCTGAACCCAAGGGGAGGGAAGGGTGGGAGAATTTTCAATGTTAATGGAAAAAGTGTGGGATTTGGTTAAGATAGAGGCTGTGCCAACAAGTAAAACTTCTGTTTTATTTAAGTTTATATTATACTGATGTTTCCATTATTGCCTCTTTCATTAACAAATTCATGGTGAATATTTAATAAGATCAAGATAATCTTTCATTCGTTTCGTCTAAAGACTTTTTGAGTTTGTGTTTGGAGGGTTTCTCTGTGGCAGTACGACAAATGTCTTTAATTCACAATAGAACATAAAACTGTTAAAACTCAACTGTTAAAATTCAAATGTGTAATCTCAAATTTGTCTCTGAATTGATACATTTTAAATATGAGTACACGCTAACGGGTTAATTTTTAAATCTTGTTCTCAAACTGTTTTTGACAAAATTCCTTCAGCATCAGCACACTATTATAATTGATTTGTATTTCTTCTTCAATTATAAACAGAATCTGGATCTCCTTATTCCACACCTGCTTCACTACCACAGACCTCTCCATCCACCCCGGTAGATGTCACTGATTCAACAGTAGTGGATAACAACACAGGAGTAAAGGGGGCGGTTCGCCTGGTAAATGGCACTTATGGCTCCTGCTCTGGCAGGGTGGAGATCTTCCACAGAGGCCAGTGGGGGACAGTGTGTGATGATTCTTGGGGCCTGGAGGATGCTCAGGTGATATGTAGGCAGCTGGGCTGTGGTAGGGTCCTCTCAGCATCAACTAATGCACGATTTGGTGCAGGCACAGGGCCCATCTGGATGGATGATGTGTCATGCACAGGCTGGGAATCCAACCTGTTTGAGTGTTACCACTCAGGATTTGGATCTCACAACTGCGGCCACAGTGAAGACGCCGGTGTCATATGTGAAGGTAAATTCCAGAAGGTGGCATCACTGAGGTTACATTTTTTTAATCTGTGTCCGTGGTTCAAGGTTTATTATACAATAATAGAAATCTTGTATGTTTGATTGACATTAAAGTCTGCTAGCCACAGGTTTTGTTATATCAAATATTTTGTCATTAAACATCAAAATTTATCAATCGTTAGAGCGCCACCTAGATGTAAGGCCATGTTATATACTTTGCCACACTCCTCCTCAGAAGCTGACTACATCCATCTCAAATGTGGTCAGAAAAATGACGTTGATTTCCCCCGAATGCAAAAACTATCCGTGTGGTTATATAATGATGTCCTCTGGTGGCAGACAGTTCACCACGAAATACAAAGTTATTGTTAAGGGAGAAGGAAAACTTGACTATTCATAAAACTTGGTTGAATTGTCCATGAGTTTTGATGGCCCTCATGAAATATTTCAGTGAAACAACCCAATCACTGCATTTTAGTTACAGTCATGAAATTTGGAGCCATCAGTTATTAATGAAAAACAAAAAAATGCTTCTTTGGGCAATAACCTAGGCCCAGCAGGCTGTCCACTATTATTAATTTAACTACTACATTTTACATTTTATTTGAGGGCGCCTTTCAAAAACCCAAGGTCACCTTACAAAAGAACAAAATTAATAAAAGGAGCAATAGTGATAAAATACATAAAATAAGTTAAAATTGCAAAACAGAACTTGACAACAGATAAAATCAACACTAAAGTGAATAAGCCAGCTTGAACAGATTTGTTTTGAGCTGTGACTTGAATACGAGAAGACAGTCTACATTTCTTATGGCTGGAAGAAGAGAGTTCCCGAGCCGAGGAGCAGAGCGACTGAAGGCTCTGTTCCCCATAGCGATAAGATGTGCAGATGGAACAGTAAGATGAACAGCAGATGAGGATCTGAGAGGGCGGGAAACAGTGGTGATATGAAGCAGGTCACACAAATAGGATGGAGCAGATTTATGGATACACTTGTATGTGAGAAGTAAGATTTTATCGTTTATCCTGGTTTCTATGGGCAACTAGTGAAGCTGCTGAAGAACTGGGGTAATATGAGCTCTTGACGGAGTACGAGTTATGACCCGAGCTGCAGAGTTTTGAAGAAGTTGGAGTTTATGAAGGGACCTTTTAGGGAGACCAAATAAGAGGGAATTGCAGTAATCAATACGTGACGTAATAAGACTATGGACGAGGATGGAGGCAGCATGGGGAGTAAGGAAGGGACGGAGTCGGTTAATATTACCTAAGTGGAAGCATGCAGACCGGGTTATGTAATTAATGTGAGACTGGAATGAAAGAGTATTATCAATTATGACACCCAAACTCTGAACCCAAGGGGAGGGAAGGGTGGGAGAATTTTCAATGTTAATGGAAAAAGTGTGGGATTTGGTTAAGATAGAGGCTGTGCCAACAAGTAAAACTTCTGTTTTATTTAAGTTTATATTATACTGATGTTTCCATTATTGCCTCTTTCATTAACAAATTCATGGTGAATATTTAATAAGATCAAGATAATCTTTCATTCGTTTCATCTAAAGACTTTTTGAGTTTGTGTTTGGAGGGTTTCTCTGTGGCAGTACGACAAATGTCTTTAATTCACAATAGAACATAAAACTGTTAAAACTCAACTGTTAAAATTCAAATGTGTAATCTCAAATTTGTCTCTGAATTGATACATTTTAAATATGAGTACACGCTAACGGGTTAATTTTTAAATCTTGTTCTCAAACTGTTTTTGACAAAATTCCTTCAGCATCAGCGCACTATTATAATTGATTTGTATTTCTTCTTCAATTATAAACAGAATCTGGATCTCCTTATTCCACACCTGCTTCAATACCACAGACCTCTCCATCCACCCCGGTAGATGTCACTGATTCAACAGCAGTGGATAACAACACAGGAGTTGAGGGGGCGGTCCGCCTGGTAAATAGCATTTATGGCTCCTGCTCTGGCAGGGTGGAGATCTTCCACAGAGGCCAGTGGGGGACAGTGTGTGATGATTCTTGGGGCCTGGAGGATGCTCAGGTGGTATGTAGGCAGCTGGGCTGTGGTAGGGTCCTCTCAGCATCAACTTTTGCACGATTTGGTGCAGGCACAGGGCCCATCTGGATGGATGATGTGTCATGCACAGGCTGGGAATCCAACCTGTTTGAGTGTTACCACTCAGGATTTGGATCTCACAACTGCGGCCACAGTGAAGACGCCGGTGTCATATGTGAAGGTAAATTCCAGAAGGTGGACACACTGAGGTCCCACTGTTTCCTTTGTGTCCATGCTGCAAAGATTATTATACAATAACATAACAACAATAATAACATATCATGTTATATACTTTAGCATACTCCTCCTCAGAAGCTGACTACATCCATCTCAAATGTGGTCAGAAAAAGACCTTGATTTTCCCTGAATGCAAAAATTATGGGTATTCATATAATGATGTCCTCCTGTGGCAGACAATTCACCACAAAATATGAAGCTATTTTTATGGGAGAAGGAAAACTTGAATATTCATAATATTCATAACTGTTGGCCCTCATGAAATATTTCATTGAAACAACCCAATCACTGCAATTTACTTACAGTCATGAAATTTGGAGCATTAGTTATTATTGAAAAACAAAAAAATGCTTCTTTGGGCAATAACCTAGACCCAGGAGGACGTCCACCATTATTAATTTAAGTTTATATTATACTGATGTTTCCATTATTGCCTCTTCCATTAACAAATTCATGGTGAATATTTAATAAGATCAAGATAATCTTTCATTCGTTTCATCTAAAGACTTTTTTTTAGTTTGTGTTTGGAGGGTTTCTCTGTGGCAGTACGACAAATGTCTTTAATTCACAATAGAACATAAAACTGTTAAAACTCAACTGTTAAAATTCAAATGTGTAATCTCAAATTTGTCTCTGAATTGATACATTTTAAATATGAGTACACGCTAACGGGTTAATTTTTAAATCTTGTTCTCAAACTGTTTTTGACAAAATTCCTTCAGCATCAGCGCACTATTATAATTGATTTGTATTTCTTCTTCAATTATAAACAGAATCTGGATCTCCTTATTCCACACCTGCTTCACTACCACAGACCTCTCCATCCACCCCGGTAGATGTCACTGATTCAACAGTAGTGGATAACAACACAGGAGTAAAGGGGGCGGTTCGCCTGGTAAATGGCATTTATGGCTCCTGCTCTGGCAGGGTGGAGATCTTCCACAGAGGCCAGTGGGGGACAGTGTGTGATGATTCTTGGGGCCTGGAGGATGCTCAGGTGGTATGTAGGCAGCTGGGCTGTGGTAGGGTCCTCTCAGCATCAACTTTTGCACGATTTGGTGCAGGCACAGGGCCCATCTGGATGGATGAAGTGTCATGCACAGGCTGGGAATCCAACCTGTTTGAGTGTCGCCACCCAGGGTTTGGATCTCACGACTGCAGCCACAGTGAAGATGTCGGTGTCATCTGTGAAGGTAAATTCCAGAAGGTGGACACACTGAGGTCCCACTGTTTCCTTTGTGTCCATGCTGCAAAGATTATTATACAATAACATAACAACAATGATAACATATCATGTTATATACTTTGCCACACTCCTCAGAAGCTGACTACATCCATCTCAAATGTGGTCAGAAAAATGACGTTGATTTCCCCCGAATGCAAAAACTATCCGTGTGGTTATATAATGATGTCCTCTGGTGGCAGACAGTTCACCACGAAATACAAAGTTATTGTTAAGGGAAAAGGAAAACTTGACTATTCATAAAACTTGGTTGAATTGTCCATGAGTTTTGATGGCCCTCATGAAATATTTCAGTGAAACAACCCAATCACTGCATTTTAGTTACAGTCATGAAATTTGGAGACATCCGTTATTAATGAAAAACAAAAAAATGCTTCTTTGGGCAATAACCTAGGCCCAGCAGGCTGTCCACTATTATTAATTTAACTACTACATTTTACATTTTATTTGAGGGCGCCTTTCAAAAACCCAAGGTCACCTTACAAAAGAACAAAATTAATAAAAGGAGCAATAGTGATAAAATACATAAAATAATTTAAAATTGCAAAACAGAACTTGACAACAGATAAAATCAACACTAAAGTGAATAAGCCAGTTTGAACAGATTTGTTTTGAGCTGTGACTTGAATACGGGAAGACAGTCTACATTTCTTATGGCTGGAGGAAGAGAGTTCCCGAACCGAGGAGCAGAGCGACTGAAGGCTCTGTTCCCCATAGCGATAAGATGTGCAGATGGAACAGTAAGATGAATAGCAGATGAGGATCTGAGAGTGCGGGAAACAGTGGTGATATGAAGCAGGTCACACAAATAGGATGGAGCAGATTTATGGATACACTTGTATGTGAGAAGTAAGATTTTATCGTTTATCCTGGTTTCTATGGGCAACCAGTGAAGCTGCTGAAGAACTGGGGTAATATGAGCTCTTGACGGAGTACGAGTTATGACCCGAGCTGCAGAGTTTTGAAGAAGTTGGAGTTTATGAAGGGACCTTTTAGGGAGACCAAATAAGAGGGAATTTCAGTAATCAATACGTGACGTAATAAGACTATGGACGAGGATGGAGGCAGCATGGGGAGTAAGGAAGGGACGGAGTCGGTTAATATTACCTAAGTGGAAGTATGCAGACCGGGTTATGTAATTAATGTGAGACTGGAATGAAAGACTATTATCAATTATGACACCCAAACTCTGAACCCAAGGGGAGGGAAGGGTGGGAGAATTTTCAGTGTTAATGGAAAAAGTGTGGGATTTGGTTAAGATAGAGGCTGTGCCAACAAGTAAAACTTCTGTTTTATTTAAGTTTATATTATACTGATGTTTCCATTATTGCCTCTTTCATTAACAAATTCATGGTGAATATTTAATAAGATCAAGATAATCTTTCATTCGTTTCATCTAAAGACTTTTTGAGTTTGTGTTTGGAGGGTTTCTCTGTGGCAGTACGACAAATGTCTTCAATTCACAATAGAACATAAAACTGTTAAAACTCAACTGTTAAAATTCAAATGTGTAATCTCAAATTTGTCTCTGAATTGATACATTTTAAATATGAGTACACGCTAACGGGTTAATTTTTAAATCTTGTTCTCAAACTGTTTTTGACAAAATTCCTTCAGCATCAGCGCACTATTATAATTGATTTGTATTTCTTCTTCAATTATAAACAGAATCTGGATCTCCTTATTCCACACCTGCTTCACTACCACAGACCTCTCCATCCACCCCGGTAGATGTCACTGATTCAACAGTAGTGGACAACAGCACAGGAGTTGAGGGGGAGGTCCGCCTGGTAAATAGCATTCATGGCTCCTGCTCTGGCAGGGTGGAGATCCTCCACAGAGGCCAGTGGGGGACAGTGTGTGATGATTCTTGGGGCCAGGAAGATGCTCAGGTGGTATGTAGGCAGCTGGGCTGTGGTAGGGTCCTCTCTGCACCAACTAATGCACAATTTGGACAAGGCACAGGGCCCATCTGGATGGATGAGGTTGGATGCACAGGCTGGGAATCCAACCTATTCGGGTGTCGCCACTCAGGGTTTGGATCTCACAACTGTGGCCACAATGAAGACGCCGGTGTCATCTGTGAAGGTAAATCTGAGAAGTAGGATTCACTTAGGTGTCCACCTGTTGGACCTTTGGTCCCCGATAAAATTTTAACTGAGAGGTTTTAAGCCACAAACAATTACTGTAAAAAAAAAAAGTGTTTTGTTGACACTAAATTTTGTTACCTACAGGCTCTTTGACATTAAATACTTCCATTCTGTTAAACATTTAAAAATGAAGGAAAGTGTTAGTTAAACTGGGTGAATTGCAATGTTGATCTGCAGTTTACAGTGAATCATCCCAAAATAATTATTGAGTCCTTGCATTTCTTTATTTTTTGTATGTAATCCCTTTTATCACAGAAACTCAAGGGAATGTTCGCTTGGTTAATGGCAATTATGGCTCCTGCTCTGGCAGGGTGGAGATCCTCCACAGAGGCCAGTGGGGGACAGTGTGTGATGATTCTTGGGGCCTGGAGGATGCTCAGGTGGTATGTAGGCAGCTGGGCTGTGGTAGGGTCCTCTCAGCACCAACTAATGCGCAATTTGGGCAAGGCACAGGGCCCATCTGGATGGATGATGTGTCATGCACAGGGAGGGAATCCAACCTGTTTGAGTGTCGACACTCAGGGTTAGGATCTCACGACTGCAGCCACAGTGAAGACGCCGGTGTCATCTGTCAAGGTAAATTTGAGAAGGTGGCATCACTGAGGTTACATTTTTTTACTCTGTGTCTATGCTGCCAGGTTTATTATACAATAATAGAAATATTATGTTTTGTTTACATTAAAGTCTGCTACCCACAGGTTTTGTTATATTAATTTTTTTTCTCATTAAACATCAATATTTGTCAATCGTTAGAGCGCCACCTAGCTGTAAGAGAACATATCATGTTATATACTTTAGCATACTCCTCCTCAGAAGCTGACTACATCCATCTCAAATGTGATCAGAAAAATGATCTTAAGCTTTTTTCTGAATGCAAAAATTATGGGTGTTTATATAATGATGTCCTCTAGTGGCAGACAATTCACCACAAAACATGAAGTTATTGTTAAGAGAGAAGGAAAACTTGAATATTCATAAAACTTGGTTGAAGCGTCCATGATTCTGTTGGTTCTCCTGAAATATTTCATTGAAACAACCCAATCACTGCATTTTAGTTATAGTCATGAAATTCAGAGGCCTCATTGATTATTGAAAAAGAAAAAAAATCTTTTTTGTACAATAACGTAGACCCAAGAGGATGTACGCCATTATTAATTTAAGTTGATATTATACTGGTGGTTCCATTACTGCCTCTTTCATTAACAAATTCCCGCTGAATATTTAAAAAGATTAAGATAATCTTTAAATCGTTTCATCTACAGACTTTTTATTTGAGTTATTGTTGTGGGGGTTTCTCTGTGAAAGTACAACAAACACAAATCCTTGTGTTTTACCATAGCACACAAAACTGTTGAAACTCAAATGTGTAATCTTAATGTTTTCTTCAAATTGATTCATTTTAAATTTTAATACACACTAACAAATTAATTTTAAAAAATATTGTCCTTAAACTGTTTTTAACAACATTCCTTCAGCACAGCTGCACTATTATTACTTATTTGTATTTTTTAATTGCAAACAGACCCTGGATTTCCTTATTCCACACCTGCGTCAAGAACACAGACCTCTCCAGCTTTTCGGGTTAATGTCACCGGTTCAACAGCAGTGGACAACAGCACAGGAGTTGAGGGGGAGGTCCGCCTGGTAAATAGCATTCATGGCTCCTGCTCTGGCAGGGTGGAGATCTTCCACAGAGGCCAGTGGGGGACAGTGTGTGATGATTCTTGGGGCCTGAGGGATGCTCAGGTGGTATGTAGGCAGCTGGGCTGTGGTAGGGTCCTCTCTGCACCAACTAATGCACAATTTGGACAAGGCACAGGGCCCATCTGGATGGATGAGGTTGGATGCACAGGCTGGGAATCCAACCTATTCGGGTGTCGCCACTCAGGGTTAGGATCTCACAACTGTGGCCACAATGAAGACGCCGGTGTCATCTGTCAAGGTAAATTTGAGAAGGTGGCATCACTGAGGTTACATTTTTTTACTCTGTGTCTATGCTGTAAAGTTTATTATACAATAATTGAAATACTATGTTTTGTTTACTTCAAACTGTGCTACCCACAGGTTTTGTTATATTAAATATTTTGTCATTAAACATCAATATTTGTCAATCGTTAGAGCGCCACCTAGATGTAAGAGAACATATCATGTTATATACTTTAGCATACTCCTCAGAAGCTGACTACATCCATCTCAAATGTGGTCAGAAAAATGATCTTAAGCTTTTTTCTGAATGCAAAAATTATGGGTGTTCATATAATGATGTCCTCTAGTGGCAGACAATTCACCACAAAACATGAAGTTATTGTTAAGAGAGAAGGAAAACTTGAATATTCATAAAACTTGGTTGAAGCGTCCATGATTCTGTTGGTTCTCCTGAAATATTTCATTGAAACAACCCAATCACTGCATTTTAGTTATAGTCATGAAATTCAGAGGCCTCGTTGATTATTGAAAAAGAAAAAAAAAATTTGTACAATAACGTAGACCCAAGAGGATGTACGCCATTATTAATTTAAGTTGATATTATACTGGTGGTTCCATCACTGCCTCTTTCATTAACAAATTCCCGCTGAATATTTAAAAAGATTAAGATAATCTTTAAATCGTTTTATCTACAGACTTTTTATTTGAGTTATTGTTGTGGGGGTTTCTCTGTGAAAGTACAACAAACACAAATCCTTGTGTTTTACCATAGCACACAAAACTGTTGAAACTCAAATGTGTAATCTTAATGTTTTCTTCAAATTGATTCATTTTAAATTTTAATACACACTAACAAATAAATTTTAAAAAATATTGTTCTTAAACTGTTTTTAACAACATTCCTTCAGCACAGCTGCACTATTATTACTTATTTGTATTTTTTAATTGCAAACAGACCCTGGATTTCCTTATTCCACACCTGCATCAAGAACACAGACCTCTCCAGCTTTTCGGGTTAATGTCACTGGTTCAACAGCAGTGGACAACAGCACAGGAGTTGAGGGGGAGGTCCGCCTGGTAAATAGCATTCATGGCTCCTGCTCTGGCAGGGTGGAGATCCTCCACAGAGGCCAGTGGGGGACAGTGTGTGATGATTCTTGGGGCCAGGAAGATGCTCAGGTGGTATGTAGGCAGCTGGGCTGTGGTAGGGTCCTCTCTGCATCAACTAATGCACGATTTGGTGCAGGCACAGGGCCCATCTGGATGGATGATGTGCATTGCACAGGCTGGGAATCCAACCTGTTTGAGTGTCGACACTCAGGGTTAGGATCTCACAACTGTGGCCACAATGAAGACGCCGGTGTCATCTGTGAAGGTAAATTTGAGAAGTAGGATTCACTTAGGTGTCCACCTGTTGGACCTTTGGTCCCCGATAAAATTTTAACTGAGAGGTTTTAAGCCACAAACAATTACTGTAAAAAAAATAGTGTTTTGTTGACACTAAATTTTGTTACCTACAGGCTCTTTGACATTAAATACTTCCATTCTGTTAAACATTTAAAAATGAAGGAAAGTGTTGGTTAAACTGGGTGAATTGCAATGTTGATCTGCAGTTTACAGTGAATCATCCCAAAATAATTATTGAGTCCTTGCATTTCTTTATTTTTTGTATGTATTTCTTTTTAACACAGAAATTCAGGTAAATGTTCGCTTGGTTAATGGAGGACATGGCTCCTGCTCTGGCAGGGTGGAGATCCTCCACAGAGGCCAGTGGGGGACAGTGTGTGATGATTCTTGGGGCCAGGAGGATGCTCAGGTTGTATGTAGGCAGCTGGGCTGTGGTAGGGTCCTCTCTGCACCAACTAAAGCACGATTTGGGCAAGGCACAGGGCCCATCTGGATGGATGAGGTTGGATGCACAGGCAGGGAATCCAACCTGTTTGAGTGTCGACACTCAGGGTTAGGATCTCATGACTGCAGCCACAGTGAAGACGCTGGTGTCATCTGTCAAGGTAAATTTGAGAAGGTGGCATCACTGAGGTTACATTTTTTTACTCTGTGTCTATGCTGTAAAGTTTATTATACAATAATAGAAATACTATGTTTTGTTTACTTCAAACTGTGCTACCCACAGGTTTTGTTATATTAAATATTTTGTCATTAAACATCAATATTTGTCAATCGTTAGAGCGCCACCTAGATGTAAGAGAACATATCATGTTATATACTTTAGCATACTCCTCCTCAGAAGCTGACTACATCCATCTCAAATGTGGTCAGAAAAATTACCTTGATTTCCTCTGAATGCAAAAAATAAGGGTTTTCATATAATCATGTCCTCTGGTGACAGACAATTCACCATGAAACATGAAGCTATTTTTAAGGGAGAAGGAAAACTTGAATATTCATAAAACTTGTTTGTAAACTTGCATGATTCTGTTGGTTTTCCTGAAATATTTCATTGAAACAACCCAATCACTGCATTTTAGTTAAAGTCATGAAATTTAGATGCATCATTTATTATTGAAAAACAAAAAAAAATACTTCTTTGGCAGGACGTCCACCTATTAATTTAAGTTGATATTATACTGATGTTTCCATTATTGTCTCTTCAATTAACAAATTCCTGCAGAACGTTTAAAAAGATCAAGATAATCTTTCATTCGTTTCATCTACAGACTTTATATTTGCTTTTTTGCTGGGAGGGTTTCTCTGTGAAAGTACAGCTAATGTCTTTACTTTGCAATACCACATGAAACTGTTAAAACCCAAAAGTGTAATGTCAAATTTGTCTCTGAATTGATACATTTTAAATATGAGTACACGCTAACAAATTAATTAAAAACCAATCTAGTTTTCAAACTGTTTTTAACGAAATTGGTTCAGCACAGCTGCACTGTTATTATTATTTATGTGTATTTCTTTTTTAATTGCAAACAGACCCTGGATTTCCTTATTCCACACCTGCGTCAAGAACACAGACCTCTCCAGCTTTTCGGGTTAATGTCACTGGTTCAACAGCAGTGGACAACAACACAGGAGTTGAGGGGGAGGTCCGCCTGGTAAATAGGATTTATGGCTCCTGCTCTGGCAGGGTGGAGATCTTCCACAGTGGCCAGTGGGGGACAGTGTGTGATGATTCTTGGGGCCAGGAGGATGCTCAGGTTGTATGTAGGCAGCTGGGCTGTGGTAGGGTCATCTCAGCACCAACTAAAGCACGATTTGGACAAGGCACAGGGCCCATCTGGATGGATGAGGTGTCATGCACAGGGAGGGAATCCAACCTACTCGAGTGTCGCCAGTCAAGGTT
This sequence comes from Mchenga conophoros, assembly GCF_057382185.1. Classification (NCBI taxonomy): domain Eukaryota; kingdom Metazoa; phylum Chordata; class Actinopteri; order Cichliformes; family Cichlidae; genus Mchenga; species Mchenga conophoros. Next base: position 29,293,814 of record NC_140545.1, on the reverse strand, counting down.
TGGATCTCACAACTGCGGCCACAATGAAGACGCTGGTGTCATCTGTGAAGGTAAATTTGAGAAGGCGGATGGACTCAAGTTTGTACGTGTTTGACTGTTTGTCCCTGATAAAATTTTAACTGAGAGATTTTCAGTGACCAACTATTACACATTTATATTCACTTTATACTAAAATATTTTACCTACAGGCTCTTTGACATTGAATGCTTCAATTTTGTTAAACATTTAAAGTTGAAGGAATGTGGAGTTTAAATTGGGTAATTTGCAATGTTAATCTGCAGTTCATAGGGGCTCATTCTAAAATTATCATTGTATTCTTGCATTTCTTTATTTTTTGTATGTAATCCCTTTTATCACAGAAACTCAAAGGAATGTTCGCTTGGTTAATGGCAATTACGGCTCCTGCTCTGGCAGGGTGGAGATCCTCCACAGTGGCCAGTGGGGGACAGTGTGTGATGATTCTTGGGGCCTGAGGGATGCTCAGGTGGTATGTAGGCAGCTGGGCTGTGGTAGGGTCCTCTCTGCACCAACTAATGCGCAATTTGGGCAAGGCACAGGGCCCATCTGGATGGATGAGGTTGGATGCACAGGCCGGGAATCCAACCTGTTTGAGTGTCGACACTCAGGGTTAGGATCTCACAACTGTGGCCACAATGAAGACGCCGGTGTCATCTGTCAAGGTAAATTTGAGAAGGTGGCATCACTGAGGTTACATTTTTTTACTCTGTGTCTATGCTGTAAAGTTTATTATACAATAATAGAAATATTATGTTTTATTTACTTCAAACTGTGCTACCCACAGGTTTTGTTATATTAAATATTTTGTCATTAAACATCAATATTTGTCAATCGTTAGAGCGCCACCTAGATGTAAGAGAACATATCATGTTATATACTTTAGCATACTCCTCCTCAGAAGCTGACTACATCCATCTCAAATGTGGTCAGAAAAATTACCTTGATTTCATTTGAATGCAAAAAATAAGGGTTTTCATATAATCATGTCCTCTTGTGGCAGACAATTCACCATGAAACATGAAGCTATTTTTAAGGGAGAAGGAATATTCATAAAACTCTGTTGAAACTTCCATGATTCTGTTGGTTCTCCTGAAATATTTCATTGAAACAACCCAATCACTGCATTTTAGTTAAAGTCATGAAATGTAGATGCATCATTTATTATTGAAAAACAAAAAAAATACTTCTTTGGCAGGACGTCCACCTATTAATTTAAGTTGATATTATACTGATGTTTCCATTATTGTCTCTTCAATTAAGAAAATCCTGCAGAACATTTAATGAAATCAAGATAATCTTTCATTCGTTTCATCTACAGACTTTTTATTTGAGACTTTTTATTTGAGCAGTACAGCAAATGTCTTTACTTTGAAACACCACATAAAACTGTTAAAACTCAAATGTGTAATGTCAAATTTGTCTCTGAATTGATACATTTTAAGTATGAATACACGCTAACAAATTAATTTTTAAAATGTTGTTCTCAAACTGTTTCACAGCTCTACAATTATTATTTACTTGTATTTCTTTTTTAATTGCAAACAGACCCTGGATTTCCTTATTCCACACCTGCTTCAAGAACACAGACCTCTCCAGCTTTTCCGGTTAATGTCACTGGTTCAACAGCAGTGGACAACAGCACAGGAGTTGAGGGGGAGGTCCGCCTGGTAAATAGGGGTTACGACTCCTGCTCTGGCAGGGTGGAGATCTTCCACAGTGGGCAGTGGGGGACAGTGTGTGATGATTCTTGGGGCCTGGAGGATGCTCAGGTGGTATGTAGGCAGCTGGGCTGTGGTAGGGTCCTCTCCATGCCAACTAATACACAATTTGGTGCTGGCACAGGGCCCATCTGGATGCATGATGTAGCATGCACGGGAAGAGAAGCCAACTTGCCTGAGTGCCACCACTCAGGGTATGGATCTCACGACTGCAGCCACAAAGAAGATGCTGGTGTCATCTGTGAAGGTAAATTTGAGCAGCTGGAGAGTTTATTTTACCAATATGGAAATATTATGTTTGATCTACATTAACCTCCTAAGACCTGAACTCTTCCACGGCATGCATTTTTAATTTCTCTTTGATATTTAGGCATATCGGGGCCCGATGAATGCAAAAATAAAGAATTAGCAGATTTTTATTATTTTTTTTACCTTATTTTTGTTTTTAAGAAAAGTAAGAGCCATATCTGAGGATATTCGTTTGAAATGTTGATAGAATACTAGCAGTATAATGTCCTTGTTCGTGGATATGTAAATGGCCCTTGCAGAGCAAAATTTAGTATTTTGGTCTAAATAACCCAAAAAGTGATGTTCGCATATGTGGACGCCAGGTCCTAGGAGGTTAAAGGTTTATCTACAAGTTTTATTGCATTAAATGTTTTTTCTTTCACAGCTCTTTTGTTCCTGCTTCTTTTACTGTTGTTATTTATATAAATTAATCTTGAGATGAAATTTACATCTCAGCTGCGATTTACTCCTTTCAGGTTATTTTCAGCTCACTTTTCATTGAATCGTATCAGCTCCCCATCCCCAACATCAGTTTTAACGAGACTACTGAATTTAAGGTTATGGCTCTCTTCTCACTAAGCGAGTTTAGTCTGCAGAGTAGATTTCTTAAAAACAGTAATTAATTAAAATGCTACATTTTAATATGTAGTTGCTCTTTATAAGAAAACATCTCATATTCAAAATCTTTCTGCCATTTTCAAAATTTATATTGATGTTTTTTCTATGTAATTTTAACCAATAACTTTTATAAGTGACGTTATTTAATTGTCCCATTTTTTTCAGTCTCTCATACAGGTTTCTCTCCGCTTTTGGTTATTGTATCGGTGGTAGTGGCAGTTCTTCTGTTACTTCTTGTTCTTTTGCTCATCTACAAAAAGACGGCAACGGGCTATCGTGGTGAGTTCTGATCCAGCCTTATATGCTTTTTTAAAGAATTATTAATCAAAAGGATTTTATGTGGCTCCACAGTGTAGTGGTTTACACCATTGTTCAGCAAGGGAAAGGTTACTACTTCAACTCCAGCCGGAGTCACAAATCATTCTTGGGATTGTGTCGGGAATGGCATCTAGTGTAAAAACTGACAAATTAAACATGTGCAGCTTCCTGTTGTTGTGGCCCCTTCTGAACAAGAGGTCAGACAAAAGTAGTATTTCTTTTTTTAATTAAGTATTCTCGTGGAATCGTTTGACTGCTAACCTGCCCCACTTCTTTTCCAACAGGATAAGATCCGACCTAACACCACAAAAATGAGCAAAGCTATAACATAACACGTCTTTGTCTCTTTTCTATAGGTTTCTCTAGGTATAGAAGAAACTCAACCCAAAGCCAAACTGAGGTGATTCATTTATATTTGTTTAATTTCACTGTCATTTGTAGGCTCTTTATGCTGCACTGTGAAGAAATTAACACATTTCACTGGTTCATAAAAAGTTCAGAATTCTGAATTTTGTTGTTTTTTGCTTGTTTGTTTTTTCCCCAGATTGCTCTTACTGAAAAATATTCTACAGTCCTCCACACGTAAAGTCTCGACCAACTAGAGCATTGATCCAGCCAGCAGGAACCAGGACCAAACCTACTGGACTCTACTGTCACACACACTAAATAGCAAATTATCATACATTCCTTCCGATGAATAGAAATGTGTTTGGGGGTTTCATGTCTTATCTAGAACCATGGTCAATTGTTCTGTAAGAACTAACCATGTCACTTCCCTTGCCCTTACTAGGCCAGACCAGTAACACTGACACTGGCCAGTCAGGCACATAAAACATACATAAAAGCAAGGATGAGTTGACTCAGAATCCATTTGTTAGGCTTGTCATTGTTATCCTCTCCACAGCATTAATAATGGCCATCAACAGTGGCCTGCGCAGAAACGAACATGGATGGATGGCTACAATAAGAGATACGAATAAACTTTATTATCCCACATGTGAAATTTAATTTGTACAAATAGTGCTGTGCATAGAAGTATTCACACAATAAAGCCAGCACCAAAATTCAATTAATAAATATGTTAATAATTCATTCATTCATCACTGATAGTTTCCCATAATTAAACTCCAGGAAACATTTAAGTACAGGATGATGTGGCTCCAGAGCTTTCAAAGTGCACTGAGTCCTTATGTGCAAAAGATGCTGGGATTGATGAGAGCTTTTAGCAGTTTGTTTTACAGTCCCTGAGGGTAAAAACTCAAGCTCTGAAAAAACTGGATAAGGGATGAATCATTAAAACTTTTAGGAGCCTGATAAACAACAATTTTGTAATATTTTGTTTGGTGAGACTAGTGCTCTTTGTTTCCTATCATTGTCATAGCACTTTTGACTTTACTGTAAGTAAGCCACACCAACTGCTATCCCATATCTAATCAAACTTTCAAGCATTGTATTATAAAAAAAATCCTTAGATCTCACTTCAAACATTTTGAGCCGTTGAAGAAAATTGAATCCGAGCTTATTTGTCAGTAAAAAAATAAATCTACATGTACTTCCCATATTCCCTTAGGGTGAAATGTTATTTCTTTAGTTTTATCAGTGTTCAAAATAAAACGATGATGATGACACCACTGCTGATGCACAGTCATTTGCGTGCAGAAGACTTAAAATAGTTTTATCATCAGAGAATTTGACAGCCAACTATTAGTGCAGTTATCACTATAGTGATTAGCATGCATGGTGAAAAGGAGAGGGGGAAGTCACAAAAATTGAATCATTTAACTTGTTGTCACCTGCTAGTCAAGAGGGATAAAAAACATTTGATAATTAAGGCACATTTAAGAGTTTTGGGCCTGCAGGTATGGACGAACAATCAAATGCAGAACTAAAATCAACAAATAGAATCTGATCATAGGCTTTTGGATCTTCTGAATGCTTCCTTTATTAAATGAATGATATTTATCATAGCATCCTTCACTGTTTACAAACTGATGCGGGTCTAGACTTGAAGATATCTTTGGTTTGATCATATTCAAAATAATTTTCTTAAAACACTTCCTCACTACACATGTTAGTGGCAACATCCCTGAAGTCCTTGTTCTCAATAGGATGTGTTACAGACATGTTACCTCTGGTGTAAGAATGATTTTAGATATTCACCATAACTTGCAAACTGTGTGACGTTTGGGAAAAAAGGGCACCGTGCATCGGTTAATTCACCGAGCAGCGTTTCAATAAAGAAGCAGACATCAGTCACAAACATTTCTGAGAACCAACTGAAATGGCTTCAAATTAATTTTCACACTATCAGAATCACCAAGTAAGTCTCTACTTTTTATTGATGCAATCTCTAACTTTTTTAGTGACGTGGTTTAATATTTGGGAAATTAATAGCCTCTTTTTTCAGGATTATATTGTTCTTACAACAATTTATATAGTCTATTGTTGGATCTGTAGCCTCATCTAACACCATACTATAGAATAAACTCCAGTATGTGCATATGAAACAACCCATCAAAGTCCCTGCACTGTCCTGAGTCCATACAACACTGCAACACAGTTGTATTTTAGCACAGATTTATACAGCATACCTGCTCCTCAACATATGAACATAAGAAAGGTCAGTGGTAGACTCTCTCTCTACCACCCTTCATTCTTATTGTGAGTATAATTCATTTGCCAAAAAGAGATAAAATACACAGCTTACTAATTATACTTTATTCTTGAAAATGCTTCATGCTAGTCATACAATAATATAATTAAAGAAAATTAACCTGTCGTGGTGAAAGTAATGATAACATAAAGCCTATACTAAAAAGAGAAAGGTTCTTCACCCTCCATACACATGAAGCTTTCTTCAGCACAGCCTTATAAGCAGGCTTTCTCTTTAAGTAGGCTTCATCTCTACCTCTCCTGTGTTTTACAGATGGCTGTAAGCACTCATTGTTGTACCTCTCTCCTGACCTCCTCCATACATACAACATTTTTTGTTGTTTTTTGTGTAAACTGTCTTTTCAAGCCTTTTCAAGTAGTTTCCCTTCCTTAGGAATGGCTTCTCCACAGCCACCCTTCCACCCTGCCTCCTCTTGTTTGTTGAAACATGTGATTTTGCATAGTTTTTTTTAAGACACTTGGCATATTTCAGCTAATAGGTCTTTAGGAATCACCTCGTTGGTACAAAATTACTATTTACGTCTGTCAGACTGTGCTATTAGGAGCATTTTTATGCTTGACTAATACATAGATGAGTGCTAAGTGGCTTAACTAACAAAAAAATACCGGAGTACTTTAAAAGCAGTCAGATATTGAAACTGTGGACTGAACTGTGGCATCAAGACAGACACAACACTATCCAAGCGATTCTGTAAGAAATTTGATGGGAATAAAAACAGGGAATCTAATGGAGCTGTATGTTATCCATGTGATATCCTTTGAGTCTGTTTTTCTTTATCATGCTGACAGTATTTTGATTGTGTATACCGTCTAGATGTACAAGTGTTTTTGAATGTGACTGGCACCTACGTGTGTGACTTTACTGCATTTTCTTATCTTCATCAATAAATCAAACAAAATATGAAAATAAAATGAAAAAGAAAAACAGGTGAGACTGTTTGATGCTCAGGATGTATGTTTATTTGTGTTTATTTCCAATAAAATCATATTTGTTAACACGTTCCAGCAGTGATGTCATCGAGGCTTGACATGCTGGTGGAAGTGACATCAACAGAGGGGATGTGACATTCAGATGTTACACGATGTGTTGATGATATAATCTTTTCCTAGAAAAGAAACAAAAGATTTAAAGTTGCTTTTGAATTTTTTTTTTTTTTTTATTAAGCTTCAGTTCTTTATATCTTCTTTTACATTTTGCTTCTTGTTTTGATTGACATGCAATGGATGAGTATTTTTTTTTTTTTTTTTACTTTGAAGCCTTAGCTTAAACCTTAACTCATTAATTTTACTTATGTTTAGTTCTTCTAGCCCCCTGAATGTTCCTTCTGTCTCATCCAAGTGTTTGGGCCTCATTGTCAGTTGTATTTTGTATATCTCCTGCTCTACTTTAAAGTAGAGATGGCACAATACCACTTTTTTAAGTCCGATACCAATATTATAAATTTGGATATCTGCCGATACCGATATGAATCCGATATCGTGTGTTTTAATCAATAAAACTGTTTTTTTAATATATTGCTGCATTTTGTATAAGTTCATACTCAAGTTTAAATAAACAACAACACTAAAGCTATTCTGTTATACCTGTATGTAAAAAATACACTGCACCCAAAATATTTCATAGTTCAGCAATACTGATCAATCTAATAAACTTAAACCTGCTCCATCCTCCCTATTCTGGTATTTTAAAGAGTACTTAGCAGAAATATTAAGCAACCTAACTAATAGGGTTGCAAACTCCCAGCAAAAAAAATAGGGAACCACCCCCCACCCTCCACCTCATGATACTTAATTGACGTAATCAACTTTAATTTGATGCAGTGTGGGGGAAAATGCACAGAAATAAATTATTTTTCAAGAATAATTAAATAGATTCAACATCTTTCTTCAACAGAATTGCAGACTGCACAGATGGTATCTTCCCAAAGGAAAAAGTACTATAGCTTACCTAGGGTATATTAGACTTAACAGTTACTATATACAGTAATGGACTTCTATACATTTTACATAAGATTAAAACTTTGGGTGTAAGATTCAGATAATTATTTATTAAAAGCTAGACATTTTAAATGAGAATAAGAAAGAAAAGTATGTCTTTGTGCCCCCTTTTCCCTGTTCATGCCCTATCGGCCCCCCTGGCTAAACTTTGCTAGATCCGCCCCTGCACAGTTACCAGCCGTCAGCTGCGTAGAAAAAGATCCTGGTGTAGAAAGTAATATTAAATAAATTCTAACAACAGCTTATCAAGGTTAAACGTGCTGCGGTTGTTCAGCTGCTGGTTTCCTCTTTCTGGTGCAAAGTGGGCCAAAAACAAACAAGAGAGACGGACTCGCGACAGAAAAGCCGATCAGCTGATCATTAAGCAGTTTCATGATTGAAGTAGCAGCAGAAGAGGAAGTCGCTCCATATATCGGTTGTTAAGCTTAACGTGGGAATGATTTAAAAACATTCAGAGATGAACTTACAAAACAAACTCGGGATCTCGCAAAAGTTTTGCGAGATCCCGAGTTTGTTTTGCGAGATCTTGCAAAACGTTTGCGAGATCCCGAAGCTATTAGTATAAGAAAGAATCTGTCCTATTGGTTATCATGATGTGAATGTCCATTATAAAGCCTCAGACACAGAGGTTTGACCCCACTCAGTGAAATCAACGAGGATGGTCCCTGAGACTGCTTTGGACGCTAGCAGAATTATTTTGGAGTTGTATGTGCATTACTGTTTAAGGCACTTACACTGGGTGTGTTGACCCTGGGTGATGTCCAAAACCTGCAGGACACCGGCCCTTGAGGTTTGGAGCTAGACACCCCTGGTTTAAGGTACTTACACTGACAAGTATAAACCACCTCCAGGTACTTGTAGGTGCCAGCACAGGGGTCTCCAAATACAGAGTTGCTCGCTGAGATAGTACAGCTGTTTTTCCCATTACACCTTTGATTGCAGATAGAAAGTAAGTCAGCAAAGGGTTTAACACACTGCACATTGTGTAGCCTGGTAAAAGAAAAAAACGTAAAACTAATCAAAGACAGTCAATCTGTACCTTTCAGCTACAACACTGGTGCTCGTCTGACTTGAGCAATGGACAACTTGGAGCTGAGAGGCCGGACGTCCATCAGAGCATGTGGTTTTGTCACGGCGTCCATAATTAGCTCCGTGGATGACTAAAACCTGTCCTTTTTCTGAGGAAGAGATCATAGCATTAAACAATAACCATGTTTACATTTCAATAAATGAAATTCAACAAAGTTACAAAAAAGAAAACCTCACCACACTGAAGGTTTGCCTGAGATCCTTCACATGTTGCACTCTGGACTGAGAGAAAAACACAAAACACATTAGAAAGATATTTTGGATTAAGTCCTAGCTGCGAATGCTCCACATTATATTGATGTTTGTTCATTTTTTAAAGAAAACGAGAATAAAAAGAGGATGTTCTGTAAAATGTCATGATTCAGTGGCTAAATGTCCATTATTAAGCCTCAGTCACAGAGGTTTGACTGGCGACAGAAAAGGCGATCAGCTGATCATTGATCAGTTTCACGTTTGAAGTAGCAGCAGGAGAGGGAGGGAGAGAGAAGAGGCACTCGCTCCTTATATCGGTTGTTAAGCTTAACGTGGGAATGCTTTACAAACATTCAGAGATGAACTTACACACTTGCTTTACTTCTCTCTGGGATCACTTCCTAGGAGATGAAATGCTGGTTTGGTAGCGAGGCTACAAATACACACAGCCGCTCTATCACGTGAGCACACTGCTCAGACGTGCTACGGTTATGAGCCGAGTTACGCCGTGTCGCAAGTTTTGTGAGGTGCTTTTCTGATATTTAATGGATCGGATTACATTTTTTATTTCTCTCCGATATCCAGTAATTTATGTCAGCATTGGACCGATACCGATACGTAATATCGGATACCGATACGTAATATCGGATACCGATACGTAATATCGGATCGGTCCATCTCTACTTTAAAGTAAACTTTTCTTTAATATCTTGAAGTTCAAGTTTTGCTGCCTTCCTCTCTGCTTTTTGTCCACACTCTTATAACCTTCCCTTACTCTGTTCTCCATTAATTTCTCCATTCAAGTCCATTTTCAGTATTTATTTTCATGTTTCAATGTCTCCTTGATTTAGTACTGGTTGCTCATTGCCTTTTTTAGTTCTGTCTTTATTTGGGTTTTGATATGCTACTGTTTGGTTGTCCTCAGCTGTGTTAATTACATGCACCCATGTCTTGTTGCTCAGGGGTGTCTAATTCCCACTTAACCCTCTGTTTGCAAATTAAAACAACTAATTAAAAAAAAAACCTTGTGCCGGTTTAGCTCAGTGGGTGAGCAGGCAACCGTATTCCGTATGGCTGGAGAGCAGTAGGCCCAGGTTTGCATCTCTTCTCCTTTCTCATCCTGCTTTCACGTCTATCAACACCGTCTCTATCCACTAAAGGAAAAAAAACCTCGACTTTTTTGTGAATCTTCAAATCAGCTATTGAAGTTCATCTTTTTTAAAATTGTTTCATGTCCTGTAATCTGTATTTGAGTCTTTGAATCCATGTTTAAAATCTATTTTTCTGTCCAATGCCATATTTTTATTGCCTTTTTTTTTTTTTGCATTTCCACATTTTTTGTTTCTTGTTTGTTCATCTTTAAACTTTTAAAGTTCAAATAAAGTTTCGTTTGATTTTGCAGCACTGCCTTGGTATACAAAGGGTAACTTAGCCCAAAGTTCAACTTCAGCTTGTCAACACAATACACTGATATTTTGAACAAGAAGTACTAGCTGCGAATTCTCCAAAATCTCTTTGTACAAAAGTAAAAAAGTATAAGAAAGAATCTGTCCTATTGGTTATCGTGATGTGAATGTCCATTATAAAGCCTCAGACACAGAGGTTTGACCCCACTCAGTGAAATCAACGAGGATGGTCCCTGAGACTGCTTTGGACGCTAGCAGAATTATTTTGGAGTTGTATGTGCATTACTGTTTAAGGCACTTACACTGGGTGTGTTGACCCTGGGTGATGTCCAAAACCTGCAGGACACCGGCCCTTGAGGTTTGGAGCTGGACAGCCCTGGTTTAAGGTACTTACACTGACAAGTATAATCCACCTCCAGGTACTTGTAGGTGCCAACACAGGGGTCTCCAAATACAGAGTTGCTCGCTGAGATAGTACAGCTGTTTTTCCCATTACAACTTTGAATGCAGATAGAAAGTGAGTCAGCAAAGGGTTTAACACACTGCACGTTGTGTAGCCTGGTAAAAGAAAAAACGTAAAACTAAACAAAGACAGTCAATCTGTACCTTTTAGCTACAACACTGGTGCTCGTCTGACTTGAGCACTGGACAACTTGGAGCTGAGAGGCCGGACGTCCAGCAGAGCATGTGGTTTTGTCACGGCGTCCATAATTAGCTCCGTGGATGACTAAAACCTGTCCTTTTTCTGAGGAAGAGATCATAGCATTAAACAATAACCATGTTTACATTTCAATAAATGAAATTCAACAAAGTTACAAAAAAGAAAACCTCACCACACTGAAGGTTTGCCTCAGATCCTTCACATGTTGCACTCGGGACTGAGAGAAAAACACATTAGAAAGTGTCATAATTCATGTGCAGACTGATTATTAGTTCATGATTTAATTCGTAACTTGAACTCTTTTGCAACCTTTTCCTTCTGTTTCATCTTTTCTGCATCCTCCAATCTGTCTTTGAATAATATATATGAAACGTAGTATGATTTTATTATTTTTGTTTTCCTCTGTTCATTTGAATTTTTACTGTCATTTTATGTTTTGCATCTCACATGTTCCCCAGTTTCCTTTTGGTTCATTTTTTACCTTTTTAAAATTAATTTCAGTTTTATTTAAATATTGCCAAATCAGCAGTCACGTCAAGGCATTTCATACCCTTAAAGACCCTACAGAAATAAAGAGAAAACTAGTTTATTTTGGAGAACCTCCTTAAAAACAAAGGTGTATTTAGGCCAACACAATAAACAGATGTTTCGGATTAAGTCCTAGCTGCGAATGCTCCACATTATATTGATGTTTGTTCGTTTTTTAAAGAAAACGAGAATAAAAAGAGGATGTTCTGTAAAATGTCATGATTCAGTGGCTAAATGTCCATTATTAAGCCTCAGTCACAGAGGTTTGACTGGCGACAGAAAAGGCGATCAGTTGATCATTGATCAGTTTCACGTTTGAAGTAGCAGCAGGAGAGGGAGGGAGAGAGAAGAGGCACTCGCTCCTTATATCGGTTGTTAAGCTTAACGCGGGAATGCTTTACAAACATTCAGAGATGAACTTACACACTTGCTTTACTTCTCTCTGGGATCACTTCCTCGGAGATGAAATGCTGGTTTGGTAGCGAGGCTCCAAATACACACAGCCGCTCTATCACGTGAGCACACTGCTCCGACGTGCTACGGTTATGAGCCGAGTTACGCCGTGTCGCAAGTTTTGTGAGGTGCTTTTCTGATATTTAATGGATCGGATTACATTTTTTATTTCTCTCCGATATCCAGTAATTTATGTCAGCATCGGACCAATACCGATACGTAATATCGGATACCGATACGCAATATCGGATCGGTCCATCTCTACTTTAAAGTAAACTTTTCTTTAATATCTTGAAGTTCAAGTTTTGCTGCCTTCCTCTCTGCTTTTTGTCCACACTCTTATAACCTTCCCTTACTCTGTTCTCCATTAATTTCTCCATTCAAGTCCATTTTCAGTATTTATTTTCATGTTTCAATGTCTCCTTGATTTAGTACTGGTTGCTCATTACCTTTTTTAATTCTGTCTTTATTTGGGTTTTGATATGCTACTGTTTGGTTGTCCTCAGCTGTGTTAATTACATGCACCCATGTCTTGTTGCTCAGGGGTGTCTAATTCCCACTTAACCCTCTGTTTGCAAATTAAAACAACTAATTAAAAAAAAAACCTTGTGCCGGTTTAGCTCAGTGGGTGAGCAGGCAACCGTATTCCGTATGGCTGGAGAGCAGTAGGCCCAGGTTTGCATCTCTTCTCCTTTCTCATCCTGCTTTCACGTCTATCAACACCGTCTCTATCCACTAAAGGAAAAAAAACCTCGACTTTTTTGTGAATCTTCAAATCAGCTATTGAAGTTCATCTTTTTTAAAATTGTTTCATGTCCTGTAATCTGTATTTGAGTCTTTGAATCCATGTTTAAAATCTATTTTTCTGTCCAATGCCATATTTTTATTGCCTTTTTTTTTTTTTGCATTTCCACATTTTTTGTTTCTTGTTTGTTCATCTTTAAACTTTTAAAGTTCAAATAAAGTTTCGTTTGATTTTGCAGCACTGCCTTGGTATACAAAGGGTAACTTAGCCCAAAGTTCAACTTCAGCTTGTCAACACAATACACTGATATTTTGAACAAGAAGTACTAGCTGCAAATTCTCCAAAATCTCTTTGTACAAAAGTAAAAAAGTATAAGAAAGAATCTGTCCTATTGGTTATCGTGATGTGAATGTCCATTATAAAGCCTCAGACACAGAGGTTTGACCCCACTCAGTGAAATCAACGAGGATGGTCCCTGAGACTGCTTTGGACGCTAGCAGAATTATTTTGGAGTTGTATGTGCATTACTGTTTAAGGCACTTACACTGGGTGTGTTGACCCTGGGTGATGTCCAAAACCTGCAGGACACCGGCCCTTGAGGTTTGGAGCTGGACAGCCCTGGTTTAAGGTACTTACACTGACAAGTATAATCCACCTCCAGGTACTTGTAGGTGCCAACACAGGGGTCTCCAAATACAGAGTTGCTCGCTGAGATAGTACAGCTGTTTTTCCCATTACAGCTTTGAATGCAGATAGAAAGTGAGTCAGCAAAGGGTTTAACACACTGCACATTGTGTAGCCTGGTAAAAGAAGAAAAAGTAAAACTAAACAAAGACAGTCAATCTGTACCTTTTAGCTACAACACTGGTGCTCGTCTGACTTGAGCACTGGACAACTTGGAGCTGAGAGGCCGGACGTCCAGCAGAGCATGTGGTTTTGTCACGGCGTCCATAATTAGCTCCGTGGATGACTAAAACCTGTCCTTTTTCTGAGGAAGAGATCATAGCATTAAACAATAACCATGTTTACATTTCAATAAATGAAATTCAACAAAGTTACAAAAAAGAAAACCTCACCACACTGAAGGTTTGCCTCAGATCCTTCACATGTTGCACTCGGGACTGAGAGAAAAACACATTAGAAAGTGTCATAATTCATGTGCAGACTGATTATTAGTTCATGATTTAATTCGTAACTTGAACTCTTTTGCAACCTTTTCCTTCTGTTTCATCTTTTCTGCATCCTCCAATCTGTCTTTGAATAATATATATGAAACGTAGTATGATTTTATTATTTTTGTTTTCCTCTGTCCATTTGAATTTTTACTGTCATTTTATGCTTTGCATCTCACATGTTCCCCTGTTTCCTTTTGGTTCATTTTTTACCTTTTTAAAATTAATTTCAGTTTTATTTAAATATTGCCAAATCAGCAGTCACGTCAAGGCATTTCATACCCTTAAAGACCCTACAGAAATAAAGAGAAAACTAGTTTATTTTGGAGAACCTCCTTAAAAACAAAGGTGTATTTAAGCCAACACAATAAACAGATGTTTCGGATTAAGTCCTAGCTGCGAATGCTCCACATTATATTGATGTTTGTTTGTTTTTTAAAGAAAACGAGAATAAAAAGAGGATGTTCTGTAAAATGTCATGATTCAGTGGCTAAATGTCCATTATTAAGCCTCAGTCACAGAGGTTTGACTAGCGACAGAAAAGGCGATCAGCTGATCATTGATCAGTTTCACGATTGAAGTAGCAACAGGAGAGGGAGGGAGAGAGAAGAGGCACTCGCTCCTTATATCGGTTGTTAAGCTTAACGCGGGAATGCTTTACAAACATTCAGAGATGAACTTACACACTTGCTTTACTTCTCTCTGGGATCACTTCCTCGGAGATGAAATGCTGGTTTGGTAGCGAGGCTCCAAATACACACAGCCGCTCTATCACGTGAGCACACTGCTCCGACGTGCTACGGTTATGAGCCGAGTTACGCCGTGTCGCAAGTTTTGTGAGGTGCTTTTCTGATATTTAATGGATCGGATTACATTTTTTATTTCTCTCCGATATCCAGTAATTTATGTCAGCATTGGACCGATACCGATACGTAATATCGGATACCGATACGTAATATCGGATCGGTCCATCTCTACTTTAAAGTAAACTTTTCTTTAATATCTTGAAGTTCAAGTTTTGCTGCCTTCCTCTCTGCTTTTTGTCCACACTCTTATAACCTTCCCTTACTCTGTTCTCCATTAATTTCTCCATTCAAGTCCATTTTCAGTATTTATTTTCATGTTTCAATGTCTCCTTGATTTAGTACTGGTTGCTCATTGCCTTTTTTAGTTATGTCTTTATTTGGGTTTTGATATGCTACTGTTTGGTTGTCCTCAGCTGTGTTAATTACATGCACCCATGTCTTGTTGCTCAGGGGTGTCTAATTCCACCTTAACCCATTTTTCTGTCCAATGCCATATTTTATTGCCATTTCTTTTGCATTTCCACATTTTTTTGTTTTTTCTTTGTTCTTCTTTAAACTTTTAAAGTTCAAATAAAGTTTAGTTTGATTTTGCAGCAAAATCTTGGTATACAAAGGGTAACTTAGCCCGAAGTTCAACTTCAGCTTCTCAACACAATACACTGACATTTTAAACAAGAAGTACTAGCTGCGAATTCTCCAAAATCTCTTTGTAAAAAAATTTAAGAAAGAATCTGTCCTATTGGTTATCGTGATGTGAATGTCCATTATAAAGCCTCAGACACAGAGGTTTGACCCCACTCAGTGAAATCAACAAGGATGGTCCCTGAGACTGATTTGGACGCTAGCAGAATTATTTTGGAGTTGTATGTGCATTACTGTTTAAGGCACTTACACTGGGTGTGTTGACCCTGGGTGATGTCCAAAACCTGCAGGACACCGGCCCTTGAGGTTTGGAGCTAGACACCCCTGGTTTAAGGTACTTACACTGACAAGTATAATCCACCTCCAGGTACTTGTAGGTGCCAACACAGGGGTCTCCAAATACAGAGTTGCTCGCTGAGATAGTACAGCTGTTTTTCCCATTACAGCTTTGAATGCAGATAGAAAGTGAGTCAGCAAAGGGTTTAACACACTGCACATTGTGTAGCCTGGTAAAAGAAGAAAAAGTAAAACTAAACAAAGACAGTCAATCTGTACCTTTTAGCTACAACACTGGTGCTCGTCTGACTTGAGCACTGGACATCTTGGAGCTGAGAGGCCGGACGTCCAGCAGAGCATGTGGTTTTGTCACGGCGTCCATAATTAGCTCCGTGGATGACTAAAACCTGTCCTTTTTCTGAGGAAGAGATCATAGCATTAAACAATAACCATGTTTACATTTCAATAAATGAAATTCAACAAAGTTACAAAAAAGAAAACCTCACCACACTGAAGGTTTGCCTCAGATCCTTCACATGTTGCACTCGGGACTGAGAGAAAAACACATTAGAAAGTGTAATAATTCATGTGCAGACTGATTATTAGTTCATGATTTAATTCGTAACTTGAACTCTTTTGCAACCTTTTCCTTCTGTTTCATCTTTTCTGCATCCTCCAATCTGTCTTTGAATAATATATATGAAACGTAGTATGATTTTATTATTTTTGTTTTCCTCTGTCCATTTTAATTTTTACTGTCATTTTATGTTTTGCATCTCACATGTTCCCCAGTTTCCTTTTGGTTCATTTTTTACCTTTTTAAAATTAATTTCAGTTTTATTTAAATATTGCCAAATCAGCAGTCACGTCAAGGCATTTCATACCCTTAAAGACCCTACAGAAATAAAGAGAAAACTAGTTTATTTTGGAGAACCTCCTTAAAAACAAAGGTGTATTTAAGCCAACACAATAAACAGATGTTTCGGATTAAGTCCTAGCTGCGAATGCTCCACATTATATTGATGTTTGTTTGTTTTTTAAAGAAAACGAGAATAAAAAGAGGATGTTCTGTAAAATGTCATGATTCAGTGGCTAAATGTCCATTATTAAGCCTCAGTCACAGAGGTTTGACTAGCGACAGAAAAGGCGATCAGTTGATCATTGATCAGTTTCACGTTTGAAGTAGCAACAGGAGAGGGAGGGAGAGAGAAGAGGCACTCGCTCCTTATATCGGTTGTTAAGCTTAACGTGGGAATGCTTTACAAACATTCAGAGATGAACTTACACACTTGCTTTACTTCTCTCTGGGATCACTTCCTCGGAGATGAAATGCTGGTTTGGTAGCGAGGCTCCAAATACACACAGCCGCTCTATCACGTGAGCACACTGCTCCGACGTGCTACGGTTATGAGCCGAGTTACGCCGTGTCGCAAGTTTTGTGAGGTGCTTTTCTGATATTTAATGGATCGGATTACATTTTTTATTTCTCTCCGATATCCAGTAATTTATGTCAGCATTGGACCGATACCGATACGTAATATCGGATACCGATACGTAATATCGGATCGGTCCATCTCTACTTTAAAGTAAACTTTTCTTTAATATCTTGAAGTTCAAGTTTTGCTGCCTTCCTCTCTGCTTTTTGTCCACACACTTATAACCTTCCCTTACTCTGTTCTCCATTAATTTCTCCATTCAAGTCCATTTTCAGTATTTATTTTCATGTTTCAATGTCTCCTTGATTTAGTACTGGTTGCTCATTGCCTTTTTTAGTTATGTCTTTATTTGGGTTTTGATATGCTACTGTTTGGTTGTCCTCAGCTGTGTTAATTACATGCACCCATGTCTTGTTGCTCAGGGGTGTCTATTTCCCACTTAACCCATTTTTCTGTCCAATGCCATATTTTATTGCCATTTCTTTTGCATTTCCACATTTTTTTGTTTTTTCTTTGTTCTTCTTTAAACTTTTAAAGTTCAAATAAAGTTTAGTTTGATTTTGCAGCAAAATCTTGGTATACAAAGGGTAACTTAGCCCGAAGTTCAACTTTAGCTTCTCAACACAATACACTGACATTTTGAACAAGAAGTACTAGCTGCGAATTCTCCAAAATCTCTTTGTAAAAAAGTATAAGAAAGAATCTGTCCTATTGGTTATCGTGATGTGAATGTCCATTATAAAGCCTCAGACACAGAGGTTTGACCCCACTCAGTGAAATCAACAAGGATGGTCCCTGAGACTGATTTGGACGCTAGCAGAATTATTTTGGAGTTGTATGTGCATTACTGTTTAAGGCACTTACACTGGGTGTGTTGACCCTGGGTGATGTCCAAAACCTGCAGGACACCGGCCCTTGAGGTTTGGAGCTAGACACCCCTGGTTTAAGGTACTTACACTGACAAGTATAATCCACCTCCAGGTACTTGTAGGTGCCAACACAGGGGTCTCCAAATACAGAGTTGCTCGCTGAGATAGTACAGCTGTTTTTCCCATTACAGCTTTGAATGCAGATAGAAAGTGAGTCAGCAAAGGGTTTAACACACTGCACATTGTGTAGCCTGGTAAAAGAAGAAAAAGTAAAACTAAACAAAGACAGTCAATCTGTACCTTTTAGCTACAACACTGGTGCTCGTCTGACTTGAGCACTGGACAACTTGGAGCTGAGAGGCCGGACGTCCAGCAGAGCATGTGGTTTTGTCACGGCGTCCATAATTAGCTCCGTGGATGACTAAAACCTGTCCTTTTTCTGAGGAAGAGATCATAGCATTAAACAATAACCATGTTTACATTTCAATAAATGAAATTCAACAAAGTTACAAAAAAGAAAACCTCACCACACTGAAGGTTTGCCTCAGATCCTTCACATGTTGCACTCGGGACTGAGAGAAAAACACAAAACACATTAGAAAGTGTAATAATTCATGTGCAGACTGATTATTAGTTCATGATTTAATTCGTAACTTGAACTCTTTTGCAACCTTTTCCTTCTGTTTCATCTTTTCTGCATCCTCCAATCTGTCTTTGAATAATATATATGAAACGTAGTATGATTTTATTATTTTTGTTTTCCTCTGTCCATTTGAATTTTTACTGTCATCTTATGTTTTGCATCTCACATGTTCCCCAGTTTCCTTTTGGTTCATTTTTTACCTTTTTAAAATTAATTTCAGTTTTATTTAAATATTGCCAAATCAGCAGTCACGTCAAGGCATTTCATACCCTTAAAGACCCTACAGAAATAAAGAGAAAACTAGTTTATTTTGGAGAACCTCCTTAAAAACAAAGGTGTATTTAAGCCAACACAATAAACAGATGTTTCGGATTAAGTCCTAGCTGCGAATGCTCCACATTATATTGATGTTTGTTTGTTTTTTAAAGAAAACGAGAATAAAAAGAGGATGTTCTGTAAAATGTCATGATTCAGTGGCTAAATGTCCATTATTAAGCCTCAGTCACAGAGGTTTGACTAGCGACAGAAAAGGCGATCAGTTGATCATTGATCAGTTTCACGTTTGAAGTAGCAGCAGGAGAGGGAGGGAGAGAGAAGAGGCGCTCGCTCCTTATATCGGTTGTTAAGCTTAACGTGGGAATGCTTTACAAACATTCAGAGATGAACTTACACACTTGCTTTACTTCTCTCTGGGATCACTTCCTCGGAGATGAAATGCTGGTTTGGTAGCGAGGCTCCAAATACACACAGCCGCTCTATCACGTGAGCACACTGCTCCGACGTGCTACGGTTATGAGCCGAGTTACGCCGTGTCGCAAGTTTTGTGAGGTGCTTTTCTGATATTTAATGGATCGGATTACATTTTTTATTTCTCTCCGATATCCAGTAATTTATGTCAGCATTGGACCGATACCGATACGTAATATCGGATACCGATACGTAATATCGGATCGGTCCATCTCTACTTTAAAGTAAACTTTTCTTTAATATCTTGAAGTTCAAGTTTTGCTGCCTTCCTCTCTGCTTTTTGTCCACACTCTTATAACCTTCCCTTACTCTGTTCTCCATTAATTTCTCCATTCAAGTCCATTTTCAGTATTTATTTTCATGTTTCAATGTCTCCTTGATTTAGTACTGGTTGCTCATTGCCTTTTTTAGTTATGTCTTTATTTGGGTTTTGATATGCTACTGTTTGGTTGTCCTCAGCTGTGTTAATTACATGCACCCATGTCTTGTTGCTCAGGGGTGTCTATTTCCCACTTAACCCATTTTTCTGTCCAATGCCATATTTTATTGCCATTTCTTTTGCATTTCCACATTTTTTTGTTTTTTATTTGTTCTTCTTTAAACTTTTAAAGTTCAAATAAAGTTTAGTTTGATTTTGCAGCAAAATCTTGGTATACAAAGGGTAACTTAGCCCGAAGTTCAACTTTAGCTTCTCAACACAATACACTGACATTTTGAACAAGATGTATTAGCTGCGAATTCTCCAAAATCTCTTTGTAAAAAAGTATAAGAAAGAATCTGTCCTATTGGTTATCGTGATGTGAATGTCCATTATAAAGCCTCAGACACAGAGGTTTGACCCCACTCAGTGAAATCAACAAGGATGGTCCCTGAGACTGATTTGGACGCTAGCAGAATTATTTTGGAGTTGTATGTGCATTACTGTTTAAGGCACTTACACTGGGTGTGTTGACCCTGGGTGATGTCCAAAACCTGCAGGACACCGGCCCTTGAGGTTTGGAGCTAGACACCCCTGGTTTAAGGTACTTACACTGACAAGTATAATCCACCTCCAGGTACTTGTAGGTGCCAACACAGGGGTCTCCAAATACAGAGTTGCTCGCTGAGATAGTACAGCTGTTTTTCCCATTACAGCTTTGAATGCAGATAGAAAGTGAGTCAGCAAAGGGTTTAACACACTGCACATTGTGTAGCCTGGTAAAAGAAGAAAAAGTAAAACTAAACAAAGACAGTCAATCTGTACCTTTTAGCTACAACACTGGTGCTCGTCTGACTTGAGCACTGGACAACTTGGAGCTGAGAGGCCGGACGTCCAGCAGAGCATGTGGTTTTGTCACGGCGTCCATAATTAGCTCCGTGGATGACTAAAACCTGTCCTTTTTCTGAGGAAGAGATCATAGCATTAAACAATAACCATGTTTACATTTCAATAAATGAAATTCAACAAAGTTACAAAAAAGAAAACCTCACCACACTGAAGGTTTGCCTCAGATCCTTCACATGTTGCACTCGGGACTGAGAGAAAAACACATTAGAAAGTGTCATAATTCATGTGCAGACTGATTATTAGTTCATGATTTAATTCGCAACTTGAACTCTTTTGCAACCTTTTCCTTCTGTTTCATCTTTTCTGCATCCTGCAATCTGTCTTTGAATAATATATATGAAACGTAGTATGATTTTATTATTTTTGTTTTCCTCTGTCCATTTTAATTTTTACTGTCATCTTATGTTTTGAATCTCACTTGTTCCCCTGTTTCCTTTTTGTTCATTTTTTACCTTTTTAAAATTAATTTCAGTTTTATTTAAATATTGCCAAATCAGCAGTCACTTTAAGGCATTTCATACCCTTAAAGACCCTACAAAAATAAAGAGAAAACTAGTTTATTTTGGAGAACCTCCTTAAAAACAAAGGTGTATTTAGGCCAACACAATAAACAGATGTTTCGGATTAAGTCCTAGCTGCGAATGCTCCACATTATATTGATGTTTGTTCGTTTTTTAAAGAAAACGAGAATAAAAAGAGGATGTTCTGTAAAATGTCATGATTCAGTGGCTAAATGTCCATTATTAAGCCTCAGTCACAGAGGTTTGACTAGCGACAGAAAAGGCGATCAGCTGATCATTGATCAGTTTCACGATTGAAGTAGCAACAGGAGAGGGAGGGAGAGAGAAGAGGCACTCGCTCCTTATATCGGTTGTTAAGCTTAACGTGGGAATGCTTTACAAACATTCAGAGATGAACTTACACACTTGCTTTACTTCTCTCTGGGATCACTTCCTCGGAGATGAAATGCTGGTTTGGTAGCGAGGCTCCAAATACACACAGCCGCTCTATCACGTGAGCACACTGCTCCGACGTGCTACGGTTATGAGCCGAGTTACGCCGTGTCGCAAGTTTTGTGAGGTGCTTTTTTGATATTTAATGGATCGGATTACATTTTTTATTTCTCTCCGATATCCAGTAATTTACGTCAGCATCGGACCGATACCGATACGTAATATCGGATACCGATACGTAATATCGGATCGGTCCATCTCTACTTTAAAGTAAACTTTTCTTTAATATCTTGAAGTTCAAGTTTTGCTGCCTTCCTCTCTGCTTTTTGTCCACACTCTTATAACCTTCCCTTACTCTGTTCTCCATTAATTTCTCCATTCAAGTCCATTTTCAGTATTTATTTTCATGTTTCAATGTCTCCTTGATTTAGTACTGGTTGCTCATTGCCTTTTTTAGTTATGTCTTTATTTGGGTTTTGATATGCTACTGTTTGGTTGTCCTCAGCTGTGTTAATTACATGCACCCATGTCTTGTTGCTCAGGGGTGTCTAATTACCACTTAACCCATTTTTCTGTCCAATGCCATATTTTATTGCCATTTCTTTTGCATTTCCACATTTTTTTGTTTTTTCTTTGTTCTTCTTTAAACTTTTACAGTTCAAATAAATTTTAGTTTGATTTTGCAGCAAAATCTTGGTATACAAAGGGTAACTTAGCCCGAAGTTCAACTTCAGCTTCTCAACACAATACACTGACATTTTGAACAAGAAGTACTAGCTGCGAATTCTCCAAAATCTCTTTGTAAAAAAGTAAAATAGTATAAGAAAGAATCTGTCCTATTGGTTATCGTGATGTGAATGTCCATTATAAAGCCTCAGACACAGAGATTTGACCCCACTCAGTGAAATCAACGAGGATGGTCCCTGAGACTGATTTGGACGCTAGCAGAATTATTTTGGAGTTGTATGTACATTACTGTTTAAGGCACTTACACTGGGTGTGTTGACCCTGGGTGATGTCCAAAACCTGCAGGACACCGGCCCTTGAGGTTTGGAGCTAGACACCCCTGGTTTAAGGTACTTACACTGACAAGTATAATCCACCTCCAGGTACTTGTAGGTGCCACCACAGGGGTCTCCAAATACAGAGTTGCTCGCTGAGATAGTACAGCTGTTTTTCCCATTACAGCTTTGAATGCAGATAGAAAGTGAGTCAGCAAAGGGTTTAACACACTGCACATTGTGTAGCCTGGTAAAAGAAGAAAAAGTAAAACTAAACAAAGACAGTCAATCTGTACCTTTTAGCTACAACACTGGTGCTCGTCTGACTTGAGCACTGGACAACTTGGAGCTGAGAGGCCGGACGTCCAGCAGAGCATGTGGTTTTGTCACGGCGTCCATAATTAGCTCCGTGGATGACTAAAACCTGTCCTTTTTCTGAGGAAGAGATCATAGCATTAAACAATAACCATGTTTACATTTCAATAAATGAAATTCAACAAAGTTACAAAAAAGAAAACCTCACCACACTGAAGGTTTGCCTCAGATCCTTCACATGTTGCACTCGGGACTGAGAGAAAAACACATTAGAAAGTGTCATAATTCATGTGCAGACTGATTATTAGTTCATGATTTAATTCGCAACTTGAACTCTTTTGCAACCTTTTCCTTCTGTTTCATCTTTTCTGCATCCTGCAATCTGTCTTTGAATAATATATATGAAACGTATTATGATTTTATTATTTTTGTTTTCCTCTGTCCATTTTAATTTTTACTGTCATCTTATGTTTTGCATCTCACATGTTCCCCTGTTTCCTTTTTGTTCATTTTTTACCTTTTTAAAATTAATTTCAGTTTTATTTAAATATTGCCAAATCAGCAGTCACTTCAAGGCATTTCATACCCTTAAAGACCCTACAAAAATAAAGAGAAAACTAGTTTATTTTGGAGAACCTCCTTAAAAACAAAGGTGTATTTAGGCCAACACAATAAACAGATGTTTCGGATTAAGTCCTAGCTGCGAATGCTCCACATTATATTGATGTTTGTTCGTTTTTTAAAGAAAACGAGAATAAAAAGAGGATGTTCTGTAAAATGTCATGATTCAGTGGCTAAATGTCCATTATTAAGCCTCAGTCACAGAGGTTTGACTAGCGACAGAAAAGGCGATCAGCTGATCATTGATCAGTTTCACGATTGAAGTAGCAACAGGAGAGGGAGGGAGAGAGAAGAGGCACTCGCTCCTTATATCGGTTGTTAAGCTTAACGTGGGAATGCTTTACAAACATTCAGAGATGAACTTACACACTTGCTTTACTTCTCTCTGGGATCACTTCCTCGGAGATGAAATGCTGGTTTGGTAGCGAGGCTCCAAATACACACAGCCGCTCTATCACGTGAGCACACTGCTCCGACGTGCTACGGTTATGAGCCGAGTTACGCCGTGTCGCAAGTTTTGTGAGGTGCTTTTTTGATATTTAATGGATCGGATTACATTTTTTATTTCTCTCCGATATCCAGTAATTTACGTCAGCATCGGACCGATACCGATACGTAATATCGGATACCGATACGTAATATCGGATCGGTCCATCTCTACTTTAAAGTAAACTTTTCTTTAATATCTTGAAGTTCAAGTTTTGCTGCCTTCCTCTCTGCTTTTTGTCCACACTCTTATAACCTTCCCTTACTCTGTTCTCCATTAATTTCTCCATTCAAGTCCATTTTCAGTATTTATTTTCATGTTTCAATGTCTCCTTGATTTAGTACTGGTTGCTCATTGCCTTTTTTAGTTATGTCTTTATTTGGGTTTTGATATGCTACTGTTTGGTTGTCCTCAGCTGTGTTAATTACATGCACCCATGTCTTGTTGCTCAGGGGTGTCTATTTCCCACTTAACCCATTTTTCTGTCCAATGCCATATTTTATTGCCATTTCTTTTGCATTTCCACATTTTTTTGTTTTTTCTTTGTTCTTCTTTAAACTTTTAAAGTTCAAATAAAGTTTAGTTTGATTTTGCAGCAAAATCTTGGTATACAAAGGGTAACTTAGCCCGAAGTTCAACTTTAGCTTCTCAACACAATACACTGACATTTTGAACAAGAAGTACTAGCTGCGAATTCTCCAAAATCTCTTTGTAAAATAGTATAAGAAAGAATCTGTCCTATTGGTTATCGTGATGTGAATGTCCATTATAAAGCCTCAGACACAGAGGTTTGACCCCACTCAGTGAAATCAACGAGGATGGTCCCTGAGACTGATTTGGACGCTAGCAGAATTATTTTGGAGTTGTATGTGCATTACTGTTTAAGGCACTTACACTGGGTGTGTTGACCCTGGGTGATGTCCAAAACCTGCAGGACACCGGCCCTTGAGGTTTGGAGCTAGACACCCCTGGTTTAAGGTACTTACACTGACAAGTATAATCCACCTCCAGGTACTTGTAGGTGCCAACACAGGGGTCTCCAAATACAGAGTTGCTCGCTGAGATAGTACAGCTGTTTTTCCCATTACAGCTTTGAATGCAGATAGAAAGTGAGTCAGCAAAGGGTTTAACACACTGCACATTGTGTAGCCTGGTAAAAGAAGAAAAAGTAAAACTAAACAAAGACAGTCAATCTGTACCTTTTAGCTACAACACTGGTGCTCGTCTGACTTGAGCACTGGACAACTTGGAGCTGAGAGGCCGGACGTCCAGCAGAGCATGTGGTTTTGTCACGGCGTCCATAATTAGCTCCGTGGATGACTAAAACCTGTCCTTTTTCTGAGGAAGAGATCATAGCATTAAACAATAACCATGTTTACATTTCAATAAATGAAATTCAACAAAGTTACAAAAAAGAAAACCTCACCACACTGAAGGTTTGCCTCAGATCCTTCACATGTTGCACTCGGGACTGAGAGAAAAACACATTAGAAAGTGTCATAATTCATGTGCAGACTGATTATTAGTTCATGATTTAATTCGCAACTTGAACTCTTTTGCAACCTTTTCCTTCTGTTTCATCTTTTCTGCATCCTGCAATCTGTCTTTGAATAATATATATGAAACGTAGTATGATTTTATTATTTTTGTTTTCCTCTGTCCATTTTAATTTTTACTGTCATCTTATGTTTTGCATCTCACATGTTCCCCTGTTTCCTTTTTGTTCATTTTTTACCTTTTTAAAATTAATTTCAGTTTTATTTAAATATTGCCAAATCAGCAGTCACTTCAAGGCATTTCATACCCTTAAAGACCCTACAAAAATAAAGAGAAAACTAGTTTATTTTGGAGAACCTCCTTAAAAACAAAGGTGTATTTAGGCCAACACAATAAACAGATGTTTCGGATTAAGTCCTAGCTGCGAATGCTCCACATTATATTGATGTTTGTTCGTTTTTTAAAGAAAACGAGAATAAAAAGAGGATGTTCTGTAAAATGTCATGATTCAGTGGCTAAATGTCCATTATTAAGCCTCAGTCACAGAGGTTTGACTAGCGACAGAAAAGGCGATCAGCTGATCATTGATCAGTTTCACGATTGAAGTAGCAACAGGAGAGGGAGGGAGAGAGAAGAGGCACTCGCTCCTTATATCGGTTGTTAAGCTTAACGTGGGAATGCTTTACAAACATTCAGAGATGATTGGTCCATCTCTACTTTAAAGTAAACTTTTCTTTAATATCTTGAAGTTCAAGTTTTGCTGCCTTCCTCTCTGCTTTTTGTCCACACACTTATAACCTTCCCTTACTCTGTTCTCCATTAATTTCTCCATTCAAGTCCATTTTCAGTATTTATTTTCATGTTTCAATGTCTCCTTGATTTAGTACTGGTTGCTCATTGCCTTTTTTAGTTATGTCTTTATTTGGGTTTTGATATGCTACTGTTTGGTTGTCCTCAGCTGTGTTAATTACATGCACCCATGTCTTGTTGCTCAGGGGTGTCTAATTCCCACTTAACCCATTTTTCTGTCCAATGCCATATTTTATTGCCATTTCTTTTGCATTTCCACATTTTTTTGTTTTTTATTTGTTCTTCTTTAAACTTTTAAAGTTCAAATAAAGTTTAGTTTGATTTTGCAGCAAAATCTTGGTATACAAAGGGTAACTTAGCCCGAAGTTCAACTTTAGCTTCTCAACACAATACACTGACATTTTGAACAAGATGTATTAGCTGCGAATTCTCCAAAATCTCTTTGTAAAAAAGTATAAGAAAGAATCTGTCCTATTGGTTATCGTGATGTGAATGTCCATTATAAAGCCTCAGACACAGAGGTTTGACCCCACTCAGTGAAATCAACAAGGATGGTCCCTGAGACTGATTTGGACGCTAGCAGAATTATTTTGGAGTTGTATGTGCATTACTGTTTAAGGCACTTACACTGGGTGTGTTGACCCTGGGTGATGTCCAAAACCTGCAGGACACCGGCCCTTGAGGTTTGGAGCTAGACACCCCTGGTTTAAGGTACTTACACTGACAAGTATAATCCACCTCCAGGTACTTGTAGGTGCCAACACAGGGGTCTCCAAATACAGAGTTGCTCGCTGAGATAGTACAGCTGTTTTTCCCATTACAGCTTTGAATGCAGATAGAAAGTGAGTCAGCAAAGGGTTTAACACACTGCACATTGTGTAGCCTGGTAAAAGAAGAAAAAGTAAAACTAAACAAAGACAGTCAATCTGTACCTTTTAGCTACAACACTGGTGCTCGTCTGACTTGAGCACTGGACAACTTGGAGCTGAGAGGCCGGACGTCCAGCAGAGCATGTGGTTTTGTCACGGCGTCCATAATTAGCTCCGTGGATGACTAAAACCTGTCCTTTTTCTGAGGAAGAGATCATAGCATTAAACAATAACCATGTTTACATTTCAATAAATGAAATTCAACAAAGTTACAAAAAAGAAAACCTCACCACACTGAAGGTTTGCCTCAGATCCTTCACATGTTGCACTCGGGACTGAGAGAAAAACACATTAGAAAATGTCATAATTCATGTGCAGACTGATTATTAGTTCATGATTTAATTCGCAACTTGAACTCTTTTGCAACCTTTTCCTTCTGTTTCATCTTTTCTGCATCCTGCAATCTGTCTTTGAATAATATATATGAAACGTAGTATGATTTTATTATTTTTGTTTTCCTCTGTCCATTTTAATTTTTACTGTCATCTTATGTTTTGCATCTCACATGTTCCCCTGTTTCCTTTTTGTTCATTTTTTACCTTTTTAAAATTAATTTCAGTTTTATTTAAATATTGCCAAATCAGCAGTCACTTCAAGGCATTTCATACCCTTAAAGACCCTACAAAAATAAAGAGAAAACTAGTTTATTTTGGAGAACCTCCTTAAAAACAAAGGTGTATTTAGGCCAACACAATAAACAGATGTTTCGGATTAAGTCCTAGCTGCGAATGCTCCACATTATATTGATGTTTGTTCGTTTTTTAAAGAAAACGAGAATAAAAAGAGGATGTTCTGTAAAATGTCATGATTCAGTGGCTAAATGTCCATTATTAAGCCTCAGTCACAGAGGTTTGACTAGCGACAGAAAAGGCGATCAGCTGATCATTGATCAGTTTCACGATTGAAGTAGCAACAGGAGAGGGAGGGAGAGAGAAGAGGCACTCGCTCCTTATATCGGTTGTTAAGCTTAACGTGGGAATGCTTTACAAACATTCAGAGATGAACTTACACACTTGCTTTACTTCTCTCTGGGATCACTTCCTCGGAGATGAAATGCTGGTTTGGTAGCGAGGCTCCAAATACACACAGCCGCTCTATCACGTGAGCACACTGCTCCGACGTGCTACGGTTATGAGCCGAGTTACGCCGTGTCGCAAGTTTTGTGAGGTGCTTTTCTGATATTTAATGGATCGGATTACATTTTTTATTTCTCTCCGATATCCAGTAATTTACGTCAGCATCGGACCGATACCGATACGTAATATCGGATACCGATACGTAATATCGGATCGGTCCATCTCTACTTTAAAGTAAACTTTTCTTTAATATCTTGAAGTTCAAGTTTTGCTGCCTTCCTCTCTGCTTTTTGTCCACACTCTTATAACCTTCCCTTACTCTGTTCTCCATTAATTTCTCCATTCAAGTCCATTTTCAGTATTTATTTTCATGTTTCAATGTCTCCTTGATTTAGTACTGGTTGCTCATTGCCTTTTTTAGTTATGTCTTTATTTGGGTTTTGATATGCTACTGTTTGGTTGTCCTCAGCTGTGTTAATTACATGCACCCATATCTTGTTGCTCAGGGGTGTCTAATTCCCACTTAACCCATTTTTCTGTCCAATGCCATATTTTATTGCCATTTCTTTTGCATTTCCACATTTTTTTGTTTTTTCTTTGTTCTTCTTTAAACTTTTAAAGTTCAAATAAAGTTTAGTTTGATTTTGCAGCAAAATCTTGGTATACAAAGGGTAACTTAGCCCGAAGTTCAACTTCAGCTTGTCAACACAATACACTGATATTTTGAACAAGAAGTACTAGCTGCGAATTCTCCAAAATCTCTTTGTAAAAAAGTAAAAAAGTATAAGAAAGAATCTGTCCTATTGGTTATCGTGATGTGAATGTCCATTATAAAGCCTCAGACACAGAGGTTTGACCCCACTCAGTGAAATCAACGAGGATGGTCCCTGAGACTGATTTGGACGCTAGCAGAATTATTTTGGAGTTGTATGTGCATTACTGTTTAAGGCACTTACACTGGGTGTGTTGACCCTGGGTGATGTCCAAAACCTGCAGGACACCGGCCCTTGAGGTTTGGAGCTAGACACCCCTGGTTTAAGGTACTTACACTGACAAGTATAATCCACCTCCAGGTACTTGTAGGTGCCAAAACAGGGGTCTCCAAATACAGAGTTGCTCGCTGAGATAGTACAGCTGTTTTTCCCATTACAGCTTTGAATGCAGATAGAAAGTGAGTCAGCAAAGGGTTTAACACACTGCACATTGTGTAGCCTGGTAAAAGAAGAAAAAGTAAAACTAAACAAAGACAGTCAATCTGTACCTTTTAGCTACAACACTGGTGCTCGTCTGACTTGAGCACTGGACAACTTGGAGCTGAGAGGCCGGACGTCCAGCAGAGCATGTGGTTTTGTCACGGCGTCCATAATTAGCTCCGTGGATGACTAAAACCTGTCCTTTTTCTGAGGAAGAGATCATAGCATTAAACAATAACCATGTTTACATTTCAATAAATGAAATTCAACAAAGTTACAAAAAAGAAAACCTCACCACACTGAAGGTTTGCCTCAGATCCTTCACATGTTGCACTCGGGACTGAGAGAAAAACACATTAGAAAGTGTCATAATTCATGTGCAGACTGATTATTAGTTCATGATTTAATTCGCAACTTGAACTCTTTTGCAACCTTTTCCTTCTGTTTCATCTTTTCTGCATCCTGCAATCTGTCTTTGAATAATATATATGAAACGTAGTATGATTTTATTATTTTTGTTTTCCTCTGTCCATTTTAATTTTTACTGTCATCTTATGTTTTGCATCTCACATGTTCCCCTGTTTCCTTTTTGTTCATTTTTTACCTTTTTAAAATTAATTTCAGTTTTATTTAAATATTGCCAAATCAGCAGTCACTTCAAGGCATTTCATACCCTTAAAGACCCTACAAAAATAAAGAGAAAACTAGTTTATTTTGGAGAACCTCCTTAAAAACAAAGGTGTATTTAGGCCAACACAATAAACAGATGTTTCGGATTAAGTCCTAGCTGCGAATGCTCCACATTATATTGATGTTTGTTCGTTTTTTAAAGAAAACGAGAATAAAAAGAGGATGTTCTGTAAAATGTCATGATTCAGTGGCTAAATGTCCATTATTAAGCCTCAGTCACAGAGGTTTGACTAGCGACAGAAAAGGCGATCAGCTGATCATTGATCAGTTTCACGATTGAAGTAGCAACAGGAGAGGGAGGGAGAGAGAAGAGGCACTCGCTCCTTATATCGGTTGTTAAGCTTAACGTGGGAATGCTTTACAAACATTCAGAGATGATTGGTCCATCTCTACTTTAAAGTAAACTTTTCTTTAATATCTTGAAGTTCAAGTTTTGCTGCCTTCCTCTCTGCTTTTTGTCCACACTCTTATAACCTTCCCTTACTCTGTTCTCCATTAATTTCTCCATTCAAGTCCATTTTCAGTATTTATTTTCATGTTTCAATGTCTCCTTGATTTAGTACTGGTTGCTCATTGCCTTTTTTAGTTATGTCTTTATTTGGGTTTTGATATGCTACTGTTTGGTTGTCCTCAGCTGTGTTAATTACATGCACCCATGTCTTGTTGCTCAGGGGTGTCTATTTCCCACTTAACCCATTTTTCTGTCCAATGCCATATTTTATTGCCATTTCTTTTGCATTTCCACATTTTTTTGTTTTTTCTTTGTTCTTCTTTAAACTTTTAAAGTTCAAATAAAGTTTAGTTTGATTTTGCAGCAAAATCTTGGTATACAAAGGGTAACTTAGCCCGAAGTTCAACTTTAGCTTCTCAACACAATACACTGACATTTTGAACAAGAAGTACTAGCTGCGAATTCTCCAAAATCTCTTTGTAAAAAAGTATAAGAAAGAATCTGTCCTATTGGTTATCGTGATGTGAATGTCCATTATAAAGCCTCAGACACAGAGGTTTGACCCCACTCAGTGAAATCAACAAGGATGGTCCCTGAGACTGATTTGGACGCTAGCAGAATTATTTTGGAGTTGTATGTGCATTACTGTTTAAGGCACTTACACTGGGTGTGTTGACCCTGGGTGATGTCCAAAACCTGCAGGACACCGGCCCTTGAGGTTTGGAGCTAGACACCCCTGGTTTAAGGTACTTACACTGACAAGTATAATCCACCTCCAGGTACTTGTAGGTGCCAACACAGGGGTCTCCAAATACAGAGTTGCTCGCTGAGATAGTACAGCTGTTTTTCCCATTACAGCTTTGAATGCAGATAGAAAGTGAGTCAGCAAAGGGTTTAACACACTGCACATTGTGTAGCCTGGTAAAAGAAGAAAAAGTAAAACTAAACAAAGACAGTCAATCTGTACCTTTTAGCTACAACACTGGTGCTCGTCTGACTTGAGCACTGGACAACTTGGAGCTGAGAGGCCGGACGTCCAGCAGAGCATGTGGTTTTGTCACGGCGTCCATAATTAGCTCCGTGGATGACTAAAACCTGTCCTTTTTCTGAGGAAGAGATCATAGCATTAAACAATAACCATGTTTACATTTCAATAAATGAAATTCAACAAAGTTACAAAAAAGAAAACCTCACCACACTGAAGGTTTGCCTCAGATCCTTCACATGTTGCACTCGGGACTGAGAGAAAAACACATTAGAAAGTGTCATAATTCATGTGCAGACTGATTATTAGTTCATGATTTAATTCGCAACTTGAACTCTTTTGCAACCTTTTCCTTCTGTTTCATCTTTTCTGCATCCTGCAATCTGTCTTTGAATAATATATATGAAACGTATTATGATTTTATTATTTTTGTTTTCCTCTGTCCATTTTAATTTTTACTGTCATCTTATGTTTTGCATCTCACATGTTCCCCTGTTTCCTTTTTGTTCATTTTTTACCTTTTTAAAATTAATTTCAGTTTTATTTAAATATTGCCAAATCAGCAGTCACTTCAAGGCATTTCATACCCTTAAAGACCCTACAGAAATAAAGAGAAAACTAGTTTATTTTGGAGAACCTCCTTAAAAACAAAGGTGTATTTAGGCCAACACAATAAACAGATGTTTCGGATTAAGTCCTAGCTGCGAATGCTCCACATTATATTGATGTTTGTTCGTTTTTTAAAGAAAACGAGAATAAAAAGAGGATGTTCTGTAAAATGTCATGATTCAGTGGCTAAATGTCCATTATTAAGCCTCAGTCACAGAGGTTTGACTAGCGACAGAAAAGGCGATCAGCTGATCATTGATCAGTTTCACGATTGAAGTAGCAACAGGAGAGGGAGGGAGAGAGAAGAGGCACTCGCTCCTTATATCGGTTGTTAAGCTTAACGTGGGAATGCTTTACAAACATTCAGAGATGAACTTACACACTTGCTTTACTTCTCTCTGGGATCACTTCCTCGGAGATGAAATGCTGGTTTGGTAGCGAGGCTCCAAATACACACAGCCGCTCTATCACGTGAGCACACTGCTCCGACGTGCTACGGTTATGAGCCGAGTTACGCCGTGTCGCAAGTTTTGTGAGGTGCTTTTTTGATATTTAATGGATCGGATTACATTTTTTATTTCTCTCCGATATCCAGTAATTTACGTCAGCATCGGACCGATACCGATACGTAATATCGGATACCGATACGTAATATCGGATCGGTCCATCTCTACTTTAAAGTAAACTTTTCTTTAATATCTTGAAGTTCAAGTTTTGCTGCCTTCCTCTCTGCTTTTTGTCCACACTCTTATAACCTTCCCTTACTCTGTTCTCCATTAATTTCTCCATTCAAGTCCATTTTCAGTATTTATTTTCATGTTTCAATGTCTCCTTGATTTAGTACTGGTTGCTCATTGCCTTTTTTAGTTATGTCTTTATTTGGGTTTTGATATGCTACTGTTTGGTTGTCCTCAGCTGTGTTAATTACATGCACCCATGTCTTGTTGCTCAGGGGTGTCTAATTCCCACTTAACCCATTTTTCTGTCCAATGCCATATTTTATTGCCATTTCTTTTGCATTTCCACATTTTTTTGTTTTTTCTTTGTTCTTCTTTAAACTTTTAAAGTTCAAATAAAGTTTAGTTTGATTTTGCAGCAAAATCTTGGTATACAAAGGGTAACTTAGCCCGAAGTTCAACTTCAGCTTCTCAACACAATACACTGACATTTTGAACAAGAAGTACTAGCTGCGAATTCTCCAAAATCTCTTTGTAAAAAAGTAAAAAAGTATAAGAAAGAATCTGTCCTATTGGTTATCATGATGTGAATGTCCATTATAAAGCCTCAGACACAGAGGTTTGACCCCACTCAGTGAAATCAACGAGGATGGTCCCTGAGACTGATTTGGACGCTAGCAGAATTATTTTGGAGTTGTATGTGCATTACTGTTTAAGGCACTTACACTGGGTGTGTTGACCCTGGGTGATGTCCAAAACCTGCAGGACACCGGCCCTTGAGGTTTGGAGCTAGACACCCCTGGTTTAAGGTACTTACACTGACAAGTATAATCCACCTCCAGGTACTTGTAGGTGCCAACACAGGGGTCTCCAAATACAGAGTTGCTCGCTGAGATAGTACAGCTGTTTTTCCCATTACAGCTTTGAATGCAGATAGAAAGTGAGTCAGCAAAGGGTTTAACACACTGCACATTGTGTAGCCTGGTAAAAGAAGAAAAAGTAAAACTAAACAAAGACAGTCAATCTGTACCTTTTAGCTACAACACTGGTGCTCGTCTGACTTGAGCACTGGACAACTTGGAGCTGAGAGGCCGGACGTCCAGCAGAGCATGTGGTTTTGTCACGGCGTCCATAATTAGCTCCGTGGATGACTAAAACCTGTCCTTTTTCTGAGGAAGAGATCATAGCATTAAACAATAACCATGTTTACATTTCAATAAATGAAATTCAACAAAGTTACAAAAAAGAAAACCTCACCACACTGAAGGTTTGCCTCAGATCCTTCACATGTTGCACTCGGGACTGAGAGAAAAACACATTAGAAAGTGTCATAATTCATGTGCAGACTGATTATTAGTTCATGATTTAATTCGCAACTTGAACTCTTTTGCAACCTTTTCCTTCTGTTTCATCTTTTCTGCATCCTGCAATCTGTCTTTGAATAATATATATGAAACGTAGTATGATTTTATTATTTTTGTTTTCCTCTGTCCATTTTAATTTTTACTGTCATCTTATGTTTTGCATCTCACATGTTCCCCTGTTTCCTTTTTGTTCATTTTTTACCTTTTTAAAATAAATTTCAGTTTTATTTAAATATTGCCAAATCAGCAGTCACTTCAAGGCATTTCATACCCTTAAAGACCCTACAAAAATAAAGAGAAAACTAGTTTATTTTGGAGAACCTCCTTAAAAACAAAGGTGTATTTAGGCCAACACAATAAACAGATGTTTCGGATTAAGTCCTAGCTGCGAATGCTCCACATTATATTGATGTTTGTTCGTTTTTTAAAGAAAACGAGAATAAAAAGAGGATGTTCTGTAAAATGTCATGATTCAGTGGCTAAATGTCCATTATTAAGCCTCAGTCACAGAGGTTTGACTAGCGACAGAAAAGGCGATCAGCTGATCATTGATCAGTTTCACGATTGAAGTAGCAACAGGAGAGGGAGGGAGAGAGAAGAGGCACTCGCTCCTTATATCGGTTGTTAAGCTTAACGTGGGAATGCTTTACAAACATTCAGAGATGATTGGTCCATCTCTACTTTAAAGTAAACTTTTCTTTAATATCTTGAAGTTCAAGTTTTGCTGCCTTCCTCTCTGCTTTTTGTCCACACTCTTATAACCTTCCCTTACTCTGTTCTCCATTAATTTCTCCATTCAAGTCCATTTTCAGTATTTATTTTCATGTTTCAATGTCTCCTTGATTTAGTACTGGTTGCTCATTGCCTTTTTTAGTTATGTCTTTATTTGGGTTTTGATATGCTACTGTTTGGTTGTCCTCAGCTGTGTTAATTACATGCACCCATGTCTTGTTGCTCAGGGGTGTCTAATTCCCACTTAACCCATTTTTCTGTCCAATGCCATATTTTATTGCCATTTCTTTTGCATTTCCACATTTTTTTGTTTTTTCTTTGTTCTTCTTTAAACTTTTAAAGTTCAAATAAAGTTTAGTTTGATTTTGCAGCAAAATCTTGGTATACAAAGGGTAACTTAGCCCGAAGTTCAACTTCAGCTTCTCAACACAATACACTGACATTTTGAACAAGAAGTACTAGCTGCGAATTCTCCAAAATCTCTTTGTAAAAAAGTAAAATAGTATAAGAAAGAATCTGTCCTATTGGTTATCGTGATGTGAATGTCCATTATAAAGCCTCAGACACAGAGGTTTGACCCCACTCAGTGAAATCAACAAGGATGGTCCCTGAGACTGATTTGGACGCTAGCAGAATTATTTTGGAGTTGTATGTGCATTACTGTTTAAGGCACTTACACTGGGTGTGTTGACCCTGGGTGATGTCCAAAACCTGCAGGACACCGGCCCTTGAGGTTTGGAGCTAGACACCCCTGGTTTAAGGTACTTACACTGACAAGTATAATCCACCTCCAGGTACTTGTAGGTGCCAAAACAGGGGTCTCCAAATACAGAGTTGCTCGCTGAGATAGTACAGCTGTTTTTCCCATTACAGCTTTGAATGCAGATAGAAAGTGAGTCAGCAAAGGGTTTAACACACTGCACATTGTGTAGCCTGGTAAAAGAAGAAAAAGTAAAACTAAACAAAGACAGTCAATCTGTACCTTTTAGCTACAACACTGGTGCTCGTCTGACTTGAGCACTGGACAACTTGGAGCTGAGAGGCCGGACGTCCAGCAGAGCATGTGGTTTTGTCACGGCGTCCATAATTAGCTCCGTGGATGACTAAAACCTGTCCTTTTTCTGAGGAAGAGATCATAGCATTAAACAATAACCATGTTTACATTTCAATAAATGAAATTCAACAAAGTTACAAAAAAGAAAACCTCACCACACTGAAGGTTTGCCTCAGATCCTTCACATGTTGCACTCGGGACTGAGAGAAAAACACAAAACACATTAGAAAGTGTCATAATTCATGTGCAGACTGATTATTAGTTCATGATTTAATTCGCAACTTGAACTCTTTTGCAACCTTTTCCTTCTGTTTCATCTTTTCTGCATCCTGCAATCTGTCTTTGAATAATATATATGAAACGTATTATGATTTTATTATTTTTGTTTTCCTCTGTCCATTTTAATTTTTACTGTCATCTTATGTTTTGCATCTCACATGTTCCCCTGTTTCCTTTTTGTTCATTTTTTACCTTTTTAAAATTAATTTCAGTTTTATTTAAATATTGCCAAATCAGCAGTCACTTCAAGGCATTTCATACCCTTAAAGACCCTACAAAAATAAAGAGAAAACTAGTTTATTTTGGAGAACCTCCTTAAAAACAAAGGTGTATTTAAGCCAACACAATAAACAGATGTTTCGGATTAAGTCCTAGCTGCGAATGCTCCACATTATATTGATGTTTGTTCGTTTTTTAAAGAAAACGAGAATAAAAAGAGGATGTTCTGTAAAATGTCATGATTCAGTGGCTAAATGTCCATTATTAAGCCTCAGTCACAGAGGTTTGACTAGCGACAGAAAAGGCGATCAGCTGATCATTGATCAGTTTCACGATTGAAGTAGCAACAGGAGAGGGAGGGAGAGAGAAGAGGCACTCGCTCCTTATATCGGTTGTTAAGCTTAACGTGGGAATGCTTTACAAACATTCAGAGATGATTGGTCCATCTCTACTTTAAAGTAAACTTTTCTTTAATATCTTGAAGTTCAAGTTTTGCTGCCTTCCTCTCTGCTTTTTGTCCACACACTTATAACCTTCCCTTACTCTGTTCTCCATTAATTTCTCCATTCAAGTCCATTTTCAGTATTTATTTTCATGTTTCAATGTCTCCTTGATTTAGTACTGGTTGCTCATTGCCTTTTTTAGTTATGTCTTTATTTGGGTTTTGATATGCTACTGTTTGGTTGTCCTCAGCTGTGTTAATTACATGCACCCATGTCTTGTTGCTCAGGGGTGTCTAATTCCCACTTAACCCATTTTTCTGTCCAATGCCATATTTTATTGCCATTTCTTTTGCATTTCCACATTTTTTTGTTTTTTCTTTGTTCTTCTTTAAACTTTTAAAGTTCAAATAAAGTTTAGTTTGATTTTGCAGCAAAATCTTGGTATACAAAGGGTAACTTAGCCCGAAGTTCAACTTTAGCTTCTCAACACAATACACTGACATTTTGAACAAGATGTATTAGCTGCGAATTCTCCAAAATCTCTTTGTAAAAAAGTATAAGAAAGAATCTGTCCTATTGGTTATCGTGATGTGAATGTCCATTATAAAGCCTCAGACACAGAGGTTTGACCCCACTCAGTGAAATCAACAAGGATGGTCCCTGAGACTGATTTGGACGCTAGCAGAATTATTTTGGAGTTGTATGTGCATTACTGTTTAAGGCACTTACACTGGGTGTGTTGACCCTGGGTGATGTCCAAAACCTGCAGGACACCGGCCCTTGAGGTTTGGAGCTAGACACCCCTGGTTTAAGGTACTTACACTGACAAGTATAATCCACCTCCAGGTACTTGTAGGTGCCAACACAGGGGTCTCCGAATACAGAGTTGCTCGCTGAGATAGTACAGCTGTTTTCCCCATTACAACTTTGAATGCAGATAGAAAGTGAGTCAGCAAAGGGTTTAACACACTGCACATTGTGTAGCCTGGTAAAAGAAGAAAAAGTAAAACTAAACAAAGACAGTCAATCTGTACCTTTTAGCTACAACACTGGTGCTCGTCTGACTTGAGCACTGGACAACTTGGAGCTGAGAGGCCGGACGTCCAGCAGAGCATGTGGTTTTGTCACGGCGTCCATAATTAGCTCCGTGGATGACTAAAACCTGTCCTTTTTCTGAGGAAGAGATCATAGCATTAAACAATAACCATGTTTACATTTCAATAAATGAAATTCAACAAAGTTACAAAAAAGAAAACCTCACCACACTGAAGGTTTGCCTCAGATCCTTCACATGTTGCATTCGGGACTGAGAGAAAAACACAAAACACATTAGAAAGTGTCATAATTCATGTGCAGACTGATTATTAGTTCATGATTTAATTCGCAACTTGAACTCTTTTGCAACCTTTTCCTTCTGTTTCATCTTTTCTGCATCCTGCAATCTGTCTTTGAATAATATATATGAAACGTATTATGATTTTATTATTTTTGTTTTCCTCTGTCCATTTTAATTTTTACTGTCATCTTATGTTTTGCATCTCACATGTTCCCCTGTTTCCTTTTTGTTCATTTTTTACCTTTTTAAAATTAATTTCAGTTTTATTTAAATATTGCCAAATCAGCAGTCACTTCAAGGCATTTCATACCCTTAAAGACCCTACAAAAATAAAGAGAAAACTAGTTTATTTTGGAGAACCTCCTTAAAAACAAAGGTGTATTTAGGCCAACACAATAAACAGATGTTTCGGATTAAGTCCTAGCTGCAAATGCTCCACATTATATTGATGTTTGTTCGTTTTTTAAAGAAAACGAGAATAAAAAGAGGATGTTCTGTAAAATGTCATGATTCAGTGGCTAAATGTCCATTATTAAGCCTCAGTCACAGAGGTTTGACTAGCGACAGAAAAGGCGATCAGTTGATCATTGATCAGTTTCACGATTGAAGTAGCAACAGGAGAGGGAGGGAGAGAGAAGAGGCACTCGCTCCTTATATCGGTTGTTAAGCTTAACGTGGGAATGCTTTACAAACATTCAGAGATGAACTTACACACTTGCTTTACTTCTCTCTGGGATCACTTCCTCGGAGATGAAATGCTGGTTTGGTAGCGAGGCTCCAAATACACACAGCCGCTCTATCACGTGAGCACACTGCTCCGACGTGCTACGGTTATGAGCCGAGTTACGCCGTGTCGCAAGTTTTGTGAGGTGCTTTTTTGATATTTAATGGATCGGATTACATTTTTTATTTCTCTTCGATATCCAGTAATTTACGTCAGCATCGGACCGATACCGATACGTAATATCGGATCGGTCCATCTCTACTTTAAAGTAAACTTTTCTTTAATATCTTGAAGTTCAAGTTTTGCTGCCTTCCTCTCTGCTTTTTGTCCACACTCTTATAACCTTCCCTTACTCTGTTCTCCATTAATTTCTCCATTCAAGTCCATTTTCAGTATTTATTTTCATGTTTCAATGTCTCCTTGATTTAGTACTGGTTGCTCATTGCCTTTTTTAGTTATGTCTTTATTTGGGTTTTGATATGCTACTGTTTGGTTGTCCTCAGCTGTGTTAATTACATGCACCCATGTCTTGTTGCTCAGGGGTGTCTATTTCCCACTTAACCCATTTTTCTGTCCAATGCCATATTTTATTGCCATTTCTTTTGCATTTCCACATTTTTTTGTTTTTTCTTTGTTCTTCTTTAAACTTTTAAAGTTCAAATAAAGTTTAGTTTGATTTTGCAGCAAAATCTTGGTATACAAAGGGTAACTTAGCCCGAAGTTCAACTTTAGCTTCTCAACACAATACACTGACATTTTGAACAAGATGTATTAGCTGCGAATTCTCCAAAATCTCTTTGTAAAAAAGTATAAGAAAGAATCTGTCCTATTGGTTATCGTGATGTGAATGTCCATTATAAAGCCTCAGACACAGAGGTTTGACCCCACTCAGTGAAATCAACAAGGATGGTCCCTGAGACTGATTTGGACGCTAGCAGAATTATTTTGGAGTTGTATGTGCATTACTGTTTAAGGCACTTACACTGGGTGTGTTGACCCTGGGTGATGTCCAAAACCTGCAGGACACCGGCCCTTGAGGTTTGGAGCTAGACACCCCTGGTTTAAGGTACTTACACTGACAAGTATAATCCACCTCCAGGTACTTGTAGGTGCCAAAACAGGGGTCTCCAAATACAGAGTTGCTCGCTGAGATAGTACAGCTGTTTTTCCCATTACAGCTTTGAATGCAGATAGAAAGTGAGTCAGCAAAGGGTTTAACACACTGCACATTGTGTAGCCTGGTAAAAGAAAAAAAGTAAAACTAAACAAAGACAGTCAATCTGTACCTTTTAGCTACAACACTGGTGCTCGTCTGACTTGAGCACTGGACAACTTGGAGCTGAGAGGCCGGACGTCCAGCAGAGCATGTGGTTTTGTCACGGCGTCCATAATTAGCTCCGTGGATGACTAAAACCTGTCCTTTTTCTGAGGAAGAGATCATAGCATTAAACAATAACCATGTTTACATTTCAATAAATGAAATTCAACAAAGTTACAAAAAAGAAAACCTCACCACACTGAAGGTTTGCCTCAGATCCTTCACATGTTGCACTCGGGACTGAGAGAAAAACACATTAGAAAGTGTCATAATTCATGTGCAGACTGATTATTAGTTCATGATTTAATTCGCAACTTGAACTCTTTTGCAACCTTTTCCTTCTGTTTCATCTT
The DNA here is from genome assembly GCF_057382185.1 of Mchenga conophoros. Taxonomy (NCBI): domain Eukaryota; kingdom Metazoa; phylum Chordata; class Actinopteri; order Cichliformes; family Cichlidae; genus Mchenga; species Mchenga conophoros. The sequence continues at coordinate 29,253,075 of NC_140545.1, read as the reverse complement.
TTCTGCATCCTGCAATCTGTCTTTGAATAATATATATGAAACGTAGTATGATTTTATTATTTTTGTTTTCCTCTGTCCATTTTAATTTTTACTGTCATCTTATGTTTTGCATCTCACATGTTCCCCTGTTTCCTTTTTGTTCATTTTTTACCTTTTTAAAATTAATTTCAGTTTTATTTAAATATTGCCAAATCAGCAGTCACTTCAAGGCATTTCATACCCTTAAAGACCCTACAAAAATAAAGAGAAAACTAGTTTATTTTGGAGAACCTCCTTAAAAACAAAGGTGTATTTAGGCCAACACAATAAACAGATGTTTCGGATTAAGTCCTAGCTGCGAATGCTCCACATTATATTGATGTTTGTTCGTTTTTTAAAGAAAACGAGAATAAAAAGAGGATGTTCTGTAAAATGTCATGATTCAGTGGCTAAATGTCCATTATTAAGCCTCAGTCACAGAGGTTTGACTAGCGACAGAAAAGGCGATCAGCTGATCATTGATCAGTTTCACGATTGAAGTAGCAACAGGAGAGGGAGGGAGAGAGAAGAGGCACTCGCTCCTTATATCGGTTGTTAAGCTTAACGTGGGAATGCTTTACAAACATTCAGAGATGAACTTACACACTTGCTTTACTTCTCTCTGGGATCACTTCCTCGGAGATGAAATGCTGGTTTGGTAGCGAGGCTCCAAATACACACAGCCGCTCTATCACGTGAGCACACTGCTCCGACGTGCTACGGTTATGAGCCAAGTTACGCCGTGTCGCAAGTTTTGTGAGGTGCTTTTTTGATATTTAATGGATCGGATTACATTTTTTATTTCTCTCCGATATCCAGTAATTTACGTCAGCATCGGACCGATACCGATACGTAATATCGGATACCGATACGTAATATCGGATCGGTCCATCTCTACTTTAAAGTAAACTTTTCTTTAATATCTTGAAGTTCAAGTTTTGCTGCCTTCCTCTCTGCTTTTTGTCCACACTCTTATAACCTTCCCTTACTCTGTTCTCCATTAATTTCTCCATTCAAGTCCATTTTCAGTATTTATTTTCATGTTTCAATGTCTCCTTGATTTAGTACTGGTTGCTCATTGCCTTTTTTAGTTATGTCTTTATTTGGGTTTTGATATGCTACTGTTTGGTTGTCCTCAGCTGTGTTAATTACATGCACCCATGTCTTGTTGCTCAGGGGTGTCTAATTCCCACTTAACCCATTTTTCTGTCCAATGCCATATTTTATTGCCATTTCTTTTGCATTTCCACATTTTTTTGTTTTTTCTTTGTTCTTCTTTAAACTTTTAAAGTTCAAATAAAGTTTAGTTTGATTTTGCAGCAAAATCTTGGTATACAAAGGGTAACTTAGCCCGAAGTTCAACTTCAGCTTCTCAACACAATACACTGACATTTTGAACAAGAAGTACTAGCTGCGAATTCTCCAAAATCTCTTTGTAAAAAAGTAAAATAGTATAAGAAAGAATCTGTCCTATTGGTTATCGTGATGTGAATGTCCATTATAAAGCCTCAGACACAGAGGTTTGACCCCACTCAGTGAAATCAACAAGGATGGTCCCTGAGACTGATTTGGACGCTAGCAGAATTATTTTGGAGTTGTATGTGCATTACTGTTTAAGGCACTTACACTGGGTGTGTTGACCCTGGGTGATGTCCAAAACCTGCAGGACACCGGCCCTTGAGGTTTGGAGCTAGACACCCCTGGTTTAAGGTACTTACACTGACAAGTATAATCCACCTCCAGGTACTTGTAGGTGCCAACACAGGGGTCTCCGAATACAGAGTTGCTCGCTGAGATAGTACAGCTGTTTTCCCCATTACAACTTTGAATGCAGATAGAAAGTGAGTCAGCAAAGGGTTTAACACACTGCACATTGTGTAGCCTGGTAAAAGAAGAAAAAGTAAAACTAAACAAAGACAGTCAATCTGTACCTTTTAGCTACAACACTGGTGCTCGTCTGACTTGAGCACTGGACAACTTGGAGCTGAGAGGCCGGACGTCCAGCAGAGCATGTGGTTTTGTCACGGCGTCCATAATTAGCTCCGTGGATGACTAAAACCTGTCCTTTTTCTGAGGAAGAGATCATAGCATTAAACAATAACCATGTTTACATTTCAATAAATGAAATTCAACAAAGTTACAAAAAAGAAAACCTCACCACACTGAAGGTTTGCCTCAGATCCTTCACATGTTGCATTCGGGACTGAGAGAAAAACACAAAACACATTAGAAAGTGTCATAATTCATGTGCAGACTGATTATTAGTTCATGATTTAATTCGCAACTTGAACTCTTTTGCAACCTTTTCCTTCTGTTTCATCTTTTCTGCATCCTGCAATCTGTCTTTGAATAATATATATGAAACGTATTATGATTTTATTATTTTTGTTTTCCTCTGTCCATTTTAATTTTTACTGTCATCTTATGTTTTGCATCTCACATGTTCCCCTGTTTCCTTTTTGTTCATTTTTTACCTTTTTAAAATTAATTTCAGTTTTATTTAAATATTGCCAAATCAGCAGTCACTTCAAGGCATTTCATACCCTTAAAGACCCTACAAAAATAAAGAGAAAACTAGTTTATTTTGGAGAACCTCCTTAAAAACAAAGGTGTATTTAGGCCAACACAATAAACAGATGTTTCGGATTAAGTCCTAGCTGCGAATGCTCCACATTATATTGATGTTTGTTCGTTTTTTAAAGAAAACGAGAATAAAAAGAGGATGTTCTGTAAAATGTCATGATTCAGTGGCTAAATGTCCATTATTAAGCCTCAGTCACAGAGGTTTGACTAGCGACAGAAAAGGCGATCAGTTGATCATTGATCAGTTTCACGATTGAAGTAGCAACAGGAGAGGGAGGGAGAGAGAAGAGGCACTCGCTCCTTATATCGGTTGTTAAGCTTAACGTGGGAATGCTTTACAAACATTCAGAGATGAACTTACACACTTGCTTTACTTCTCTCTGGGATCACTTCCTCGGAGATGAAATGCTGGTTTGGTAGCGAGGCTCCAAATACACACAGCCGCTCTATCACGTGAGCACACTGCTCCGACGTGCTACGGTTATGAGCCGAGTTACGCCGTGTCGCAAGTTTTGTGAGGTGCTTTTTTGATATTTAATGGATCGGATTACATTTTTTATTTCTCTTCGATATCCAGTAATTTACGTCAGCATCGGACCGATACCGATACGTAATATCGGATCGGTCCATCTCTACTTTAAAGTAAACTTTTCTTTAATATCTTGAAGTTCAAGTTTTGCTGCCTTCCTCTCTGCTTTTTGTCCACACTCTTATAACCTTCCCTTACTCTGTTCTCCATTAATTTCTCCATTCAAGTCCATTTTCAGTATTTATTTTCATGTTTCAATGTCTCCTTGATTTAGTACTGGTTGCTCATTGCCTTTTTTAGTTATGTCTTTATTTGGGTTTTGATATGCTACTGTTTGGTTGTCCTCAGCTGTGTTAATTACATGCACCCATGTCTTGTTGCTCAGGGGTGTCTAATTCCCACTTAACCCATTTTTCTGTCCAATGCCATATTTTATTGCCATTTCTTTTGCATTTCCACATTTTTTTGTTTTTTCTTTGTTCTTCTTTAAACTTTTAAAGTTCAAATAAAGTTTAGTTTGATTTTGCAGCAAAATCTTGGTATACAAAGGGTAACTTAGCCCGAAGTTCAACTTCAGCTTCTCAACACAATACACTGACATTTTGAACAAGAAGTACTAGCTGCGAATTCTCCAAAATCTCTTTGTAAAAAAGTAAAATAGTATAAGAAAGAATCTGTCCTATTGGTTATCGTGATGTGAATGTCCATTATAAAGCCTCAGACACAGAGGTTTGACCCCACTCAGTGAAATCAACAAGGATGGTCCCTGAGACTGATTTGGACGCTAGCAGAATTATTTTGGAGTTGTATGTGCATTACTGTTTAAGGCACTTACACTGGGTGTGTTGACCCTGGGTGATGTCCAAAACCTGCAGGACACCGGCCCTTGAGGTTTGGAGCTAGACACCCCTGGTTTAAGGTACTTACACTGACAAGTATAATCCACCTCCAGGTACTTGTAGGTGCCAACACAGGGGTCTCCAAATACAGAGTTGCTCGCTGAGATAGTACAGCTGTTTTTCCCATTACAGCTTTGAATGCAGATAGAAAGTGAGTCAGCAAAGGGTTTAACACACTGCACATTGTGTAGCCTGGTAAAAGAAGAAAAAGTAAAACTAAACAAAGACAGTCAATCTGTACCTTTTAGCTACAACACTGGTGCTCGTCTGACTTGAGCACTGGACAACTTGGAGCTGAGAGGCCGGACGTCCAGCAGAGCATGTGGTTTTGTCACGGCGTCCATAATTAGCTCCGTGGATGACTAAAACCTGTCCTTTTTCTGAGGAAGAGATCATAGCATTAAACAATAACCATGTTTACATTTCAATAAATGAAATTCAACAAAGTTACAAAAAAGAAAACCTCACCACACTGAAGGTTTGCCTCAGATCCTTCACATGTTGCACTCGGGACTGAGAGAAAAACACATTAGAAAGTGTCATAATTCATGTGCAGACTGATTATTAGTTCATGATTTAATTCGCAACTTGAACTCTTTTGCAACCTTTTCCTTCTGTTTCATCTTTTCTGCATCCTGCAATCTGTCTTTGAATAATATATATGAAACGTAGTATGATTTTATTATTTTTGTTTTCCTCTGTCCATTTTAATTTTTACTGTCATCTTATGTTTTGCATCTCACATGTTCCCCTGTTTCCTTTTTGTTCATTTTTTACCTTTTTAAAATTAATTTCAGTTTTATTTAAATATTGCCAAATCAGCAGTCACTTCAAGGCATTTCATACCCTTAAAGACCCTACAAAAATAAAGAGAAAACTAGTTTATTTTGGAGAACCTCCTTAAAAACAAAGGTGTATTTAGGCCAACACAATAAACAGATGTTTCGGATTAAGTCCTAGCTGCGAATGCTCCACATTATATTGATGTTTGTTCGTTTTTTAAAGAAAACGAGAATAAAAAGAGGATGTTCTGTAAAATGTCATGATTCAGTGGCTAAATGTCCATTATTAAGCCTCAGTCACAGAGGTTTGACTAGCGACAGAAAAGGCGATCAGCTGATCATTGATCAGTTTCACGATTGAAGTAGCAACAGGAGAGGGAGGGAGAGAGAAGAGGCACTCGCTCCTTATATCGGTTGTTAAGCTTAACGTGGGAATGCTTTACAAACATTCAGAGATGATTGGTCCATCTCTACTTTAAAGTAAACTTTTCTTTAATATCTTGAAGTTCAAGTTTTGCTGCCTTCCTCTCTGCTTTTTGTCCA